>NC_134120.1:8540000-9165000 GCF_040939455.1 Microcebus murinus
GATACATTCATTTACATCTTTCAAAATTTATTTTTGATATTTTATTTTAAGCCAATGAAGTCCATTCTTTGATAGGTTCTATCTTTTTTATTCTATAACACCCTTGAAAAGTTAAAGGAGAAGTAAGATATTTATATAACCTTAAAATATTTATTAATTAAAATATTTATTAATTACTAAGGGAAAATGGTAACTTTACAGTGGAGAAACCTGGCAGATACCACGTTAACTCCAATAATGAAGGTGAACATCCCCAGTAATAATGACATATTAGATTCATGTAACACCAGGTATGGGATGCTGAAAAGGGCACACTAGCCCTGCGGTATTCTCCCAAATTCGTAACTTCAATCTGATAATGAGAATATATCAGACAAAGTTGAGCTGGGGAATATCTACAACATACCTGTGCAGTCTTCTTCTGTACTTGACAATATTTTAGAAGTGTAAAGGTCATTAAAAACAAGGAAGTGCTGAGAACCTGCTACAGGCTGGAGGAGAAGTGATGACTAAATGCAGTGTGGAATTTTGGATTGGACCCTGGGACAGAAAAAAGATAAAAAAGAAAAAATAAAAAGTAGAAAAACGGGTGAATTCCTATTCTAGTGTAGTTAATACTATTATAACAATTTTTTTTTATTTTATTATTATTTATTTTTAGTTTTGATCATTGTACAATGGTTTTATATAATTATTACCTGAATTAAATCTGAGGAAAAGTCTGGGTTAACCAAATTTGCTTTGTAACAAAAGTAAATACACTAAATGCAGATAAACCATGAAGATGTAGAGGTTTCATTTCTGCTTCTTTCTTTTGTTCTATTTTGTGGTTCCCAAAATCACTCTAGTCTGCCTGCCAATGGCAGTAGCCTGGCTCCCTGTCTGGGGCAACTTTTTTTAACCTATGCTCTAGAAAGCCATTTCCCATTAGTATGCAGAAAGAAAAGAAATGATCTTTGAATCAGTTCACTGGATTTTAAGCGTAGCTTTTCTCACTGGTACACATAATTTAAGTTAACTTCCTGCCAGACAACTGTGCTTCATCTGCTTTTTCAGCTCTTGTGTAATTCATTGTAACAGATGGAAAATGTGGCCAAATGCAATTCATATTTCCTTGGTTAAAAATGCCTGTTAACAGCTCATTACATTTCTTTCTAACTCCACACATCACAGCTACATCCAATTTGTGGTAAATACATTTTTGTCAAAATTTCTTCTGAACGTTTTACATTTGTCTAAAGCTGTATCTGTTATACTTAATTAGGTTGCACTTTCATTGGAAGAGCTGGAGCTTAAAATCAATTTATTCTGCTCATTTAAACCTTGACCTCCTTTGCTTATAAAACCAAAGACAAAAAAAAAAAAAATCCTCTATTTCATTTGATAACTTCATAGCTGTCACATTAAATATTAATAATGTGAATTATTGTGGCTCACAATGCTAAATGCACTTATAATTGGTTGTAATTAATCAAATTTGCATGGTAATAGAAGAATTTTTTAACACTCTATCTTGTTCTCTTAAATTATTAAAAATATGATTTTATTTAAGGATCTAGAAATAATCGTATCTTTTTTTTTCCCATTGATGAGTCATGGTTATCTAATTGATTAACATAAACTAGAAGGTCATGGAAGGACATGGTGGTGGTCCCTAAGAAGACTTTAAGTGTCCTGTTGCCACTGTATCTCTGCCAGCCTCAACACCACAATCTTAATATTACTGGTGTGACCAAGAGCAGATCCTTCAAACTCTGGAAGTTATTTATAAGATATTGGTTTCTCTACCAACCTTACACCACAGTTTTATCTTCACCATCATAATTTGCCTTAGAGATTATTCTAAGGTATTCTTCTGGGCCCTGTATTTCAAGAAGTCCTACACTCCCAGGTTTTCCCTTATCCATGCCAGCATTTGCCCCATACAGCAAGATCCTTTAAAACTTAATCACTCCTTTCCTTTTGTCAACCTCTTTTCCTAACTATCACCTTGGCTATCCTTTTAAACACCTCTGGCGATGCTATTTTCTGTCCCATAATTCAGATTTCAAACATCTACAAACAGGTGTTGGGTTTTCTGTGCACCTTTTGCCAATTTAATATTATTTTCCTTTTCTCTTTCCTAAATGTCTCCAGGTTTTTGATGCTCAAATCTTGCATTATATGGTTTCCCTAATTTTTATTGCATTTTAAAACCAAATCTTTCACAGCAGTGCTTTTTAAAAAATATATGCATAATCTGGCTACTTCTGATCATTTTCAACCATGCTACTCTTTCTAGATCACCATTATTTCTCATTTGAAATTTTGAAATAGCTTTCTAATTGGTTTCTGTCCTCCTCTATGTAACCACCACAATTAGTTTTCTGCACAGCATCTTTCCCAGTGGTTCTCAGTTGGGGGTGAACCAGGGAACACTTGGCAATGTCTGGAGACATTTTTTGCTTGTCCAAACTGTTACAGGCAGCAGTGGATAAAGCCAAAAATGCTGCTTAACATCAGACAAAGCACAGCATAGCATCCTACAACATAAATGATCCACCTAAAATGTCAACAGTGCCAAGGTAGAGAAAACCTGAAATAGACTGATGATTTCAAAATATTTTGCTCATCTCCTCAAAAACTTCCAATGACTCCTCATCTCTCTCAGATTAAGTTCAGAACTAAAAGGCTTTGCAAGATCATGGTCCTAACGATCTCTCAGACCTGCTCTCATCATATTCCCACCGGGCCCACTCTTGCCTCAGAGCCTTTGTCTCTGCAGTTCCTTTGGCCGGGATGGATCCTCCTTCACACACCTATCTGAACAGTCTCCTGGGTTAACCCAGGCCTATGTCCAACCACGTATCAGCTTCTCAGAGCACCTTCATTCTTACCACCGTCTGTCACCTGCTCTCCCCTCGTGGCTATCTAGTGTCAGGACCCAAAACTGGAATGTAATTTCTGTGAAGGCAAGGGCTGGTCTGTTTTATTTGTACTTCTCTATTTTTTTAGAAAGGGGCCAGAACCTACCGAATGGTCCATACGTCTTTATGAATGAATAAATACTAAAATTTAATGTATAACTTAGATGATATTAAAAGTAGAATTCTCTGACGGTGCTTTTCTTCTTTCGTTTATTTAATTTCCATGCTGTTAAAATATGTGTAGAATGCCTGCACTGAACCATCCCTCTTGGACAAGGAGTTCCCATTGGGAAAAGAGGCAGACAGTGCATGCTTAGGACCATGACATGATGGAGAACAACGTTTCCTGTGCTTAGACTTTCAGATGAGAAATCATGATACTTCTCTTATATGAGCAAGCGATATTTTAACTTCCCTATCAATGGCAGCTAAATCTATCACTAATACAAGGGAGAGACTGAAACAAAGACATTAACATAAGCTAGAAGGCACATGTGCTGCCGTATACTATGTGCAATAAAAATTGATAGGAAGAAAAACTTTTGTATGATTTTGAACTGTCCTTGTACTTTTAAAATTTTAGAATTACCAAAATACCAAGAACAAACTGAAGGCAAGTGAATATAAATTAAGAATATTTTATAGTGATTTACATATGAACTAATATTAAAAGGTGTAGATGAAGTTGATGGTATTTGTAAAAGAGGAGAAATTCTAAGAGGTTTGTTGAATTTTAAAAGGAAAAAAGACAGGGAAGGAGGGGAAGGACAAAAATGCTATTAAAATTTTGAGTTTTTATAGTCAGGGAATGGTAGCACCAAAAATGAAAAAGAAAGGTTGATGTAAAAATTTCTATAGATTAATGAATCTCAATCCTGTTTGGATGACGTGACCTTGAGATTGCAAACATTTGTAGAATATACATTGCTAAATGTCATGTATCTAGGGGATATGTGTGTAATTCTTTCACAAAATGTCCTAACATTATTATGGTTTTAAAATGACTATCATTTTATGTAATAAATTATAAAATTTATAATTTTTAACTAATAGAAGGGAAGATAATTTTTCAACTTAAACTGGTTAGTCATTTTATAACTTTTCCATTATATTTATTATATATTTACTATATGTTGGTTTGTTTCATCATATGCTAGCAATAATTATCAGGCACATATAAATAGTTTCCAAAAGTTAAGGGAAAATTTTGAAGATAATACTACCTTAAGAATATTTTTGTGTTGTAAATTTATAAATGTTTACCATTATACAAGTTTGGAAATGAAACACTATTATGTAAATGTTACAGAACTAGTGTTCCATAAGAATTTGAAAACCAATTTTGAAAGGATTATATTATTTACCCAGGTATTCTACTTATACTCTGAGCTTCCTGGCTAAATTTGGATCAGATGCCATGAGATGACATTGTTGTTCATTAGAAAGTGTGTCGACAGTAGATTTATTCATGCAGTCATTCAATATTTACCGAATGCTAACATTGTTGGAGTTAATGGAATAGACTGAGATAGACTCTGGGGATGCAATTCTGTGTAAGTCTTAACCCTTGTTCTCAAGCTATTAAAAATATTTTATAACATTCTTTAACTGGTAATCTAAGATAAAATATTCTGGAATATATAGCCCTTTATTATTAACAGAATGAACAGAAATTGAGCAGGACATGGACAGAGAGTCACACAAAAGTAAAAGTCATATCATTTGGATCAAGCACTTATTTGCCATAATTTTACATTATGTAGTGAAAGCTACCTTTAGAATACATGTATACATAGCATATACAAGATTCTATGATAAGCTCTATGGCAGATGCAAAATATAAAGCACTCATAGATTTTAGATTTAAGGAAAAATAATGTGGTTTCCTTAAAGGTTGGTAAGACATACACAAATTAATAAATGCCATAAAAATGTTACTTCTATATTCATAGGGTATTTTATAGAGAGTTTGGTTTTCAGATGTGATTTGAAGCACACGTGAGAGTTGTATGTAAGAAGAAGATCAGGAGAACAGTGAGAGTAAACATGGATTGCTAAGCAGAATAAGAGAAAACCAGAAAATCTGTATTAACTAGAGTATAAAATATGTAGAAATGAATTAAAGATAAACCCATGATTAATTAGATAGGAGCAGGTCCTGGAACACCTTATATATTAGTCACAGATATGTTTTTCAGCAAAAAAATAAATGATTTTAAAAATATAATTCTTTAGAAAATGAATCTAACAACATTTTAGAAAATAAATTAGTTTTGAAAGAATCTGGAAGTGGAATACACAGGTATAGTGACATATACTGCTGAGGTAAACTCAACAGAACTTGGCAAGAGCGATAAATATAAAAGATACATTAATAATTTATATACAGAGGCTCTTGGTTTAGCTGACTCTTCTCCTCCTTTTAATAACGATTTTACCAGCACTCAGCTTTCCTATTTTTCTGTGGAAATGTTTAACATTAAGAGGACCCACTTCCTGGCCCATGTATGGCTACATGCCTTTGCAATTTAAAAATTCTTACTACATCTTTTTCTCTACACCTGCTCAAAACTAAAGCTCTTCTATAAAATAGTTTGACAGTTACTTACAATGAATAACCTTCCCACACATCGTTTTCTCCACATATTAGCCTTATGAACTGTGAGAGCAACTGTCCCTCAACTTGGCAGGATTTTCACGTTTAGATGTGCTTATGGATGTAAAGTCGGTCATTGCATTTCCAAGAAGCAGGTTAGAGAGAAACACTGAAAATGCATCTCTTGATTGCAGCCCTGATGTTGTATGTTCCTTTCACTTTATACCTGGAGTGCTGCTGTTTCTCCAGCCCTCTGCTCCCTGTTGCCAAAAGTTGTCTCTTGATCTTATTTTCTCATAAGATTTTGTCTCAAGATCTATGCTCATTACTACTCGACATTTTACTCTTCTCCACTCTGACATCTTGCGTTTCTCTTCTACTTCCTGACCTTTGCCATATCGTCTCCTTTGAAAACTGATTGAGAGAGCCTAAGAGTTTCTTCAATCTTGATATGGTCTCTCTCTGTTTTATATTATTTTATATGCTCAGCTGTGAAATTCTTTCACAATAATTCAGGCAACTGTTGATGTTTTTTTCAGCCTGGCTTTCTAACACTTGATGATTACCCAGAGCAGTCACTCTTTCAATCATTTAGTCAACTGATGTAGGCTAAGTATCTTTAAAGCACATTGTGGGCCCTCTAAGAGCTAAAGGGGATGCTGACTAAAAGTAATGTATATAATCAAATACCTCAAGGACAATACTCAATAACAGGGAAGCTCAAAGTTTAAAGGAAAATATTCAAATATAAAGTGGTATTTATGAGGCAATGAATTCCTCTAATGTTCATTAAGTGCCTTACTTGGTCCGAAATGTCCTAAAATCAGGGAAAACAAGTATGAATCAGGCAAAATCCATTATCCAAGGGGGCTCACATCTTCTAGAAGACATATTGGATATGAAACACATACTTTTGGGTCAATATTTCTCCATTTTTTGAACTTACACGATATATAGAGTATTTATAATGAAGTTTCCAATACACTTAGATTGTGTATATTAAAGAAAAACAACAGGATGTTTAAATAACTAAATCTGCATTATGAGCTTGATTTTGTTTTATAAACTTAGTATTTCTTGTAATATTGCAGAGGATTTTGATAACTGGCTTAGAGAAAATCTTGTCTAAAGGGTCCTTCTTTTGTCATAAGTTTTGACAAAAGGAGTAACTTGTTTTATGTAGCTATATTTAAATATTTATATGTACATCAAACAAGAGAATTATTCTATAAGAGTATTTTCTTATAGTTGTGAATAAAACCTGAAATAAACGGCTTCTAGAAAAAGAGGGAATGTAAGACCTAACTCATTTTGTTAAATTTATTCCTGACAGTCTCATATGTTTTGATGGTGTTATTATTTTTAAAAATATGATTTCAAATGATTCACTGATAGTATATACAGAATTTAATCTTTTTTAAATCAGCTGTGTACCTTGCAACTTTCCTAAACTCACTTATTTGTTCTATTAATTTTAAGGCAGGTTTTTTGGGATCTTCTACTTATGTGATCATACAGATTGTAAATAAAAAAAAACATTTTATTCCTTTCTTTCAATATGTAGGCCACCTGTCTTGGTTTTCTCATTCTAAATGTGGGTGTGTTAAGCAAAAAACATGAAGAAGTTTAGTTTCTTAAGTGCTTAAAGACTTACTTGGGAAACATAGTGAAATTATCATCAGTTAGGAATGAAACCAATCTTTCTACTTATATATTTTATGACTTGGATAACTTCAGTTTCTTAAATGTTTATAAAAATTCATGCTCAACATTTTTACTTTAAATCCAGTAGAATTATAAAAACTATTAATACAATTATCAAACAGGAATAAATTTCCAAATTACAATGTAGTCGATCCAATTGTGTTTAAGGTGGGATTCAAACCTGTCCGGAAATATCGACTGACCCGGTGAGCAGAGCCCAAAGGCGAACTGCAGGTGACTGCAGTTGAGAAGATATGGCCTTAGCCTGGAACGAGGGACATTTATCACAGTCAAATGGCAGGGTCTGCTGGAGGAAGCACGGGACTCTACACACTGGACATAAGCAGCTGCTTCGGGACTTCGTAGAAAATTTTGATCACAGTGAGACACAAAGGCAGAACACAACATATGCCAGGGCACTGAGGACTGGCAAGAAAGCAGTTCTGCTTTCACTTCTGGGATTTTCCACTTTGGGCAGACCAGGCAAGAGTGTGCTTTTGTTCCCTGAGCAGCAAGCACAGTGTTAAGTGACTCTCTTCCAGTGACTTCCTGGGCACCGGAGAGGCCAGATCTGAGGGATGTTTGAATTTGGTTTGTGAATTCACCTAAGACTCCTAAAAATAGCTCAATAAAATTCCATTTAAAAAGGCCAGTATATTTGTCCTATTATTATGGGATAATGAAATTTTAGTTATTATTTAAATATAACCACATTTTATAACGGGAAGTTTATTTCTCTTCCCCAAGTTTTACGACTTCGATACAGCACTAGTTCCTGTTTGGGGCGAGGGTGGGACCCTACGTTGTCTCCACGGCTTCACAGCAATATCACTGGAACGTGCTTTAGAGTTTCAGCCTCTATCGGTACTAGTCACTAAAGCGCTGACAGTGTTCTTACATCCTGTTCCAGGTGGCATGCCTTTTATGCAATCCCAGTTCAAAGTGGTTTATACACACTGAAGACAAGGTCAAGAAAATTAGGAAACGGAATCTCTGCTTCTGCAACCATCCCCACCCCCAGACCTGCATGTGGGAGGATGTGCTTTAGAAACATCATGCGTGGAGGAGCTATGGAAAACGTGGAATAGTGACATATTCCCCTGAACACGGCAGGAGAAACCCTTAGGAGAAACACAAAGAAGACCTCTGTCAAAAATGTGAGGAAATGATTGTGCCAAGACGCTGACTGAAGGGGAATAGAATAGAACTCATATCATCTTCCGATTCCCTGTAGTCTGCCACATGATGCACAAAGACAAAGGATGTTTGAGTAGCCAAGGTTGTGGCCTGGTGCTGAGGGGGCCGGCCTGCTGGCCGAGTGATGGATACGGAAGAATCTGCAGTGTTTGGACACATCAAAATCAATGGCATGTGATGAGAACACGCATTCCAGCAGCGAGCACCATCAGCTTGTGCCTGCCTGCCTCCCACAAAAACCTGATCTATCCAGTCAAACTTTCAGTGATCATCAACCACTAATGGAGCCAACTAACGAAGAGAGAGTGCAAAACAGGAGCTGAGCCACATTTGCCTGTTCACCCTGAGATCATCCCTATATACTGGAAGGCTACCTTTGAACACAGACACTCAGGTACATGGACCCTTGGAAAGTGAGAGTTTATGCAAGTGTTTCAAAGAACCATGAGATATACCTTCAGGGAGCACTGAGAATAGTGGATGTGATCGGGATTAAGTGATTAAAATAAATTCGGCATTTTTGTTGTTTTCTGTCTCCACTAACCAGCATGATTAGGACTAACAAGGACATAAAATCAGTAGAAATTAAAACAAACAAACAAAAAAAGATCAAAACCACAGCAAATTAAAGATCTATAAATTATTTACACAATTGAAAATACTGTGAAAATGTTGACCTATTTTAAAAGAAAGCAAATCATATCAACTACTTTGTACTTTTTCCAGAGGCAATCAAAGGGTGCTTTTTTTTTTTATTAAATCAAAGCTGGAATTCCACTTATATCAACCATAAAATAGGCACTAGATTAGAAATACTGTCTGTATTTTCACGAAGCTTATGTAGCTGAGAACAATTACAAAATGTATGTCAGCCTGACTTCCTTTTAATGAGCCACATAAAGAAGGCCAATGTCACCTAATAGCCAATGCTACATTACTTATGTTGCAAAGTGGGATTTTTAAAAACTAAATATTTAGATTTCAGATGCAATAAAACATAGTAAGCGTTTTTACGAGCCATTTTTTAGTTGTAAACATTTTAAATTAGTATACTGTTTTCAACAAAGGTTATCTTTGCAATCTGCACGGGAAGGCAGAGTTTCCCTAGTGCTAAAGACATTGGTACACTGTAGCATATTTACACTGTCTAAGAGACTTCACCAATTATGTTGATTGTAAAGGTCACTTAAGTGGTTCCTTACTCAGTTCAGGAAACATGAGATTTTCTAACACCATTCTGTTTAACATAGTCTTTGAGTATTGTCGACATTTTCATGTAAAATAGAACAGTTTATTGAGAATGCCTTTTAAACATAGAGAATGTCCATCTTTAAAATGTATATATAGGTATATAATTGAGGTGTATGAAGTACATGATGGGAATTTCACTAAAGATTTATAGATGTTAATTATTAATGTCACTAGACAATAAATTAATATCCCTTTACAAAGCAGTTACTCATGTTTAATTTTTGCTTCCTTATTAAATTTTACCATCTACTATATTCCAGTGAATTCCTTAAAGAAGTAGCCTAAAGAAATAGTTTAGATACCTATTTGAATAAAACAATTACCTTTATTTTAATGAAAACTTATCTTTTTGATTATTTCTGGTGTAGGGCAGAACATAGCATTGAATACATCAACATGCGCCAAAGATGTTATATGGGGTTTTAGCACTTAGTTAGCACCAAACTTTAAATTCTAATATTTCTTCTCTATAAATGCTTAACTTTTACAGTGCATTACCTCATTTTATGGAAACTGATGAAGTTGAATGCTATCTATTTCCATTAAATGAGATAATGTGCCTGAAAATGATACTGTCAAATAGTTTTTCATAGTTTGAATTTTTTTTTTTACTGCCATTTGTTTGCCTTCCCCTTTTAAAAAAAGAGTTTAAATGGGATTTGGTTCCCCACTAATTTTATCATCTTCATTTGGAAAAAAAGTAGCTTTTCCCCACCCTGTGTTTCTAATGGAGCTTGAAATTAACATTGTGCTTTTCTTGTAATTTACTTTTTATTTTTGTGGCTCTGAAAATTGGGAAATGTTCATAGTTTTGTTTTGTTTTTTTCTTTTTTAGAAAACATTGCTTTGGTGTTTAAGTATGTCAACCAAATGAGATAATTTTTTGAAACACTAAACACTGCCGACAGATTCTGACTTTGATGTTATCAAAGTATTTTAATTGATTTCTTCATAAATGAAATGTAAATGACAGCCAGAAAGTCATGAATAGGCTGGTCACTTTAATCTTTGTGTGAATTCCTCCCCTTCATTAAAATGAGGAACACGAGCTCCCTTAAATTAAAAGAGAAATGATCCCATTCCCATTTCTCTATTCAGTTAGTCTGCTGATATCTGGCCGAATACGAACATTAACCTTCAGAAGTTAATTTTCTACGCTGGCTTCATTGAGGCTGCTGTTTATAGGATTTTGATTAGTGTGTACTTAGTTTGTGCAGAGGAGAGGAGTCCAAGCATTACTGAGTAGATAAGATACTAAATCTACTCCCCCTTCATTTTCTTTCGCCTATCGACCTCCTCACACAGTCTCTTCAACCGCCTTGCCTGAAAAGTGAATTCAAAATCACCCTTTGCTATGATGATTCTGGTTTATTCTTGACAATGTATTACTACATTTTAACACTGAAAACTGAATGCATGGAAAATAAAAAGAAGCGATGTCAATGGGGTATTCACTCCTGACTTCTATTAGGAAATGTACTGGCACTACTGGTTTTAGCTAAAGGTTGTTGAGTTTAGTTTTAATCAGTCTAAAATAGTGTTCTCTGTCCGTGCCACGCATCAGACTGCCTGGAGAGCTGCAGTTAGAACTCTTGCCCAGACCCTGCTGACTGAAAAACCTAGTTTAGTCGCTCTGAGATAGGATGGGCTGTGGCTGATAAACATATCTCCAGGTGTTGCCACTATCATGCAGACAGTTTCGAGAACCTTTGTCATAAAATATTAACCACCATTCTCAGCATTCACAGCAACTGTACTGAATACCTGGCTGAATGTCTGTGGATCTTGGTGGCGCATGTTCGGGTTCCTACGTTTGGTAGTTTGGACCCATGTCGGAAAATCATCTCCTGCTATCTTGGCCTTTTTAAAGTTAGAGTGGCCACACCTGCCCTTGACTGGAAACGGGTACAAGGTTTCTAGAGAACAGCTGTTAGATCCATGGCACTTTTGGACTTACCTGTTGTCCTTTGGGAGCTAATCAAGAGTTCCTGGTATACTGACAACATCGCCAGTCAGTCTAAGAAAATGCCTTTTGCCTCCTAAATTTATTTCCAACATTTACCCAGAAAGGACCTTAATCTGAGGCACTTCGTACTCTTTATGGTTTGGTGGAATTTGCACATAATGTCCTGTAAAGCCTTAAAGAAGGCCAATTGCTCAAACAAATTTTTGCCTAATGGTTTTAACAGCTGTCCACTCATTACAGGCATAGTGTAAGTACACAAGAAGGTGATGATCGATGAGGTAATTATAGTGAGGGTGCAGCAGTTTCAATGTTAAAGTAGGTGTCCTGGCAAGACCCAAATTGTACTTAATTACTGCTACTCATCTCCATATGCTAAGTAAGTGAAAATTGATCAAGTGTCCTTTTATTCTGCTAGCATGGCTATGCTATATTGGCAGGGGTGATGGTAGGAAGTGGGTCCGATGGCTGAGGGTAAGGAACCCCCCGGTCATTAGATAGAACATGAATATGCATAGGTGACAAGGCACGTATCCACACAGTTTCTTCTTTATTAGGAATGCCCTTCTCCTTCTCAGACAGTCTTGGTCATTCTTTATTTTTATTTTTTAAAGCTATATTAAAGACTTTTTTTCATGACAACAGTTATCTTTATTATAAAATGTACACATTTTTTATTTCTTTTTTTTTATTTCAACATATTATGAAGGTACAAACGTTATTACGGTTACATATATTGCCCTTGCCTCCTCTCCTCCCTCGAGTCAGAGCTTCAGGTGTGTCCATCCCCCATATGGTGCATATCTCACTCATTATGAAAGTATATACCCATCCCCTCCTCCCCCCTTCCACCTGCCCAACACCCGATAAATTTTTTTTTTTGTTTTTTTTTTGACATTTTGATTACATTTTATATCTTTGCCTCTCCCTAGCAAGGGTTAGAGGTATGCCCTTCCCCTCCACAATGCTCACTACATCCCTAAGATGTGGGTCTACCCCCCTGGAACCCCCAAATCCCTGGTGAACACCACCACCACCATTTGAGCACCATAGTGTTAATAAGTCAGTACCAATTTGATGGCGAAGTATAGGTAAATTATGTTAACTCATCCCAACTACTTCCTTTAATTCAAATTTTCTCTGTGAGTTTGGAATGTCTTCAAACAGAATACAACCACATAATTCCAACATAAAGTATAATAACGTTTTTATCAAAAAAATTGCAACAAATTCCTCTCTTGTCAGATGAAAGATATTTGAAAAGTCAGATTGTATGTCTTACATTGTTAAGACAGATAAGGTTGTCTGTAGTTTGTACAGATTGAAAGTTCAATTGGAGCATCACAGGAATATTATAGAAAGAATGAGGAATCTGAGGGTCGAGTACTTGTAAGTGGTTTTGTGATTTGTATTGTAGCAGCTTAATGTCCTAAGATATCAGATTGTTGATCTGCATAATAAGCTCCTTAGACTTATTTACAATACTCTAGTGTGTTAAGAGCCATTCCTGTGTAGTTCTAGGGTGGCATCTACTAGATCTTATATAATTGTACATTAATGCATGTATCTTACACGTTTGACTGTGATGCCTATGAGGAAATAGGAGGCTTATTTCTGTACTTACAGCACCTAATATGGTGCTCTGATCAAACTTGAAGCTTACAAAAGTATTGACAAAGAGAGTATGCATTTTCTGTGATTCTGTAGTTCACAGCTTTGTTCACTCTTAATGGCACTTGCCATTGCCAAATCTTTCCTAATTTGTGTCTAGTGTGTAAGGAAAAGGCATACCTTTTAAAATAAATCTGCACTCCAATTTTTTGCTAGGCCTGAAGCCCTAAAGTCTCCTCAAACCTTTTTGACTAAGGTTTTGATAAGCTAAAGATCTCCCCAAAGAACCTTTCTCAGGGTTAGATCAACCCCTGTTCTAGCTCTTCTCTCTAGTCACTGTCAGGGAATGTGTTGGCCCATCGGAGTGCCTTGGAAACTCTAAAGCCATTCCCTGACTCTGTCACAGCCAGGTCAGACCTGCTTCTTCTCTCCGTTCAGCTCACTTGCTGTTCATGGGATGATGGAGCCTGTGGCACCCCTGCCCCGGTGAAGTCCTCACAGCCTTGGCTTCTCCTCTGTGTCCCGACTCCTCATTCGAACTCTGGGCGAGGCTGCGAGGGTGACTAGGAAAATGAGTACCTGCTGTTTACCTTTATAAATGAAAGAATGAATGAGCCACATATGTTTGGCAATCACATATAGGAAGGGACTGAGATATTGAGTGACCAAAATGTCCTCACCACTTTCATCAGGAGGAAGAGTTAGGATTTCCATGGAACGGGACTCATTATGTTAAAATCCAAGATAAACCATTGTTTATGAATTAGTTTTTCATCCCATTAACAAAATGTGACCTACTAAACTGCTTTAACACTTATTTTGTTAGCTGCCACACCTTAGGAAAGACCATCAATATTGAAGCAATGGGCTATTTATATTTAACCAGCTGTGACACTCCAAGTTACATCATATCACCAAGAAAGTATTTGTTAACAATTTATTTTTAAAATAATCATGTTTTTTTTATTTTTATTTTTTTCCTTAGGATTATTTCTAGAACCTTCAGTTGTAGTTTTACTCAGGAAAGTTGCCATGGTTTAAGCACTATGAATTATGGTCATCAAAGACATATTTCTTACTGAAACAAGTGAAAACTGTGTAATAATGTAACAACATATCTTGGTTTTTCAAAGAATTCTATGCCTCTACTTGCTTTTTCCATATATCATACTAAGGAAAAATATAAAAATGTAATAATTCATCAATCATGAAAGTAGAATAACTTTAATATTTATATTTATATAACATTCTTTCTTTTATACAGTAAAAAGTCAGAACATATTGCTTTATTAAATATATTATTTGTAATTGAAACAAATATGAATTTTAACACAAATTTCAGAATAAAATGAAAGATACAGATTGCAATATATAATTTTAGTTATTTACATTATGAGGTTGATGCTTTTATTTTTATTATTATCTAGGAGAACCAGTCTCATATCTAGTCATGGAATAACTTACATTTCTAAAATATAATTTATGTGGTGCTTTCTTATTAACATAATGCAGCATGATTTAGAATGAATATATAGCCAATTAAGAACCATTACTAATTTTTCTTTTGGCAAATTAATATTTTGACATTTTCTATAAATGTCACTGCTCAAGGAAACCATTAAAATATGATCAGTATGAAATTTACTTCACTTAAAACCTTTTTAAAAAATCTAATCATGTATTTGAAGAACGTATATTAATCAGAATGATTCTTCCTAAAATAAATACAAGTTAAAATGTGTATATGTTTGGCAATCACATATAGGAAGGGACTGAGATATTGAATGTGTCCCTGAGGAAGGGACACATTATGGGTAAGCAATATTAGATAATGTAAAAAAGACAGTCAGATGTTGTAGAGATTAAAGTTGTAATAGGGAAACACAATTGTAAAGATAATAATAAAATGCTGTAGTATGCAATAAATTTAAAAATTGAATAACATGAATAACTTCCTAGAAAAATTTAATAAAACTATATCTATGTATGGTAAGTTTTATATTTTAAATCCATGTACAGTGAGAATGTACATGCATTTGGAGTGTTAATAGAAAATAAGGTCCCTTTAACTTAAGTTTATAAATACAATTTATCAACTTTTTGATTATGATTTAAGCTCTATGTCTAGCTACCATTATGTTTTTCCTTCATGCTGTATTTCAGAAATTTAATTTGAATCTTATGCACTTTCACATGTTTTCTAGGCAATATAATAAAATATAATTTTTTTGCAGGAGAGAGCATTTTTGAAAAAAGTACTTCTTGGTTATTGAAAAGAATCTCATTGTAACAATAGTTTATCTGAAAATGTGGCACAGCATAAATTCTCAGGGATCCATAGTATTCTAACAAAAATGTTTTGCTTTAATGTTTATATTTTAACAATTGATATAATTTATCAAATCAATAAAATGATAAATGCTAAAATCTTAAATTGACAAAGATGATGTACTTCTAAACTTGGATATTCCTAATAGCATAGCCTCAAGATATGTAAGCAAACATTGACCACGAGGCTGCAAGGAAAATTGACAAATTCTGTGTGGCCTAGCATATTGGCTATTCATGAAGTATTTATTTCCATTTCTTCTTCAGTCAGAATTGTAGCTGGACACAAGGCCTATCCCCTTTGCTGGATATTGAAGCCATGTGACTAATTTCTTGATAATTGAATGTGAGGAAAATTGATTTGTACTGCCTCCAGGCAAATAATAAAACTTCCATCATGCTCTTTCCAATTTCCTTGAACCACAGCAAAATAGACATGCCACAGTTTCTCCAAATCTTTTCGGTTGCTGTAAATTCACTTATTAATCCATTCGTTAGGAAGGCTCATGGGTACAATATTCCTTGAAGTTTTGCATATTTATAAGTGATTTTACTGTGCCGTTTATAATTGAAGGACATCCTAGCTGAATCTAAAATCCTTGACTTAACATTTTTCTTTCCTTGAGCAGTTTGCAAATGTTACTCTCTTCCTTTCTGGCATAACACGTTGATGTCAGAAGTCTGATGACAATCTGATTTTCTTGCTCTTAGGAAGAACATGGGAGAATTTACTTAGGAAATATCTCACTGTTGAATATCGCAGGTTGATTTCTCATTTACACATTTTGCTTTCCAGAATTATTCTCTCAAATGCATATTATGTTCTATTTCTTTGGTTTTCTGTTTTGGAGACTCCAATGACCATATGTCTAGGACCAACTTCGTGGGTGTGTAATCAATACAATTTACGGAGAACCATGCTCAGAAAGACCTTGCACTTGGAGTTTAATGCTCTGGAATAGTAGCAGTTGTCTTCAGTGTCTTAACAATTGTTATCTTTGAATTTGTATTTTATAAGTGAAGTCTCATGGGACAATGGAGAAGGCGTCAGGGCTCTGGAGCTAAGCAGTTTCACTTTGCACAGCCTCCCTGCCTCCCTGTCTCCATGGGGTGGATTCTTGGTCACCAGCGTTTCCACCCTGCTATTCCTTTGCATAGCCCAGCCTCCCCCTCTCAAAACACACCCAGTGACTGCTGCTGTGGATTTTTTTCCCTTTACATTTCCTAATTTTTCTAACTGGTTTGTTTTTGAGTTTTTATTTTCCCTCAAAGAAGCCTGGAAAGAATTTTTTTTTTCTCCTTAACATTTTACTTTTATTCTTTATTTTTTTTTTATTTCAGCATATTATGAGGGTACAGATTTTAAGGTTTCAATAAATGCCCTTTCCCCCTTACCCCCACAAGTCTGGTTCTCCAGCATGACCATCCCTCAGATGGTGCACATCTCACTCATTATGTATGTATATGTCTATGTCATAGTCATGAACCTGACAGTATCTAAATACCTTGCAAGTAATTTTCAAAAACATATGGAACACTTTGGATGATTTGCCATATATTCAGCCACAAAGAGACTTCTACAGATTTTGAATAATAACTATCATCTGTGACAAAGGAGAAATTTAATTAAAAGTAATTCCAGGCCGGGCGCTGTGGCTCACGCCTGTAATCCTAGCTCTTGGGAGGCCGAGGCGGGCGGATTGCTCAAGGTCAGGAGTTCAAAACCAGCCTGAGCAAGAGCGAGACCCCGTCTCTACTATAAATAGAAAGAAATTAATTGGCCAACTGATATATATATAAAAAAAAAATTAGCCGGGCATGGTGGCGCATGCCTGTAGTCCCAGCTACCCGGGAGGCTGAGGCAGAAGGATCACTCCAGCCCAGGAGTTTGAGGTTGCTGTGAGCTAGGCTGACGCCACGGCACTCACTCTAGCCTGGGCAACAAAGCGAGACTCTGTCTCAAAAAAAAAAAAAAAAAAAAAAAGTAATTCCAGATTTAGGGAAGAGAGAGAGAGAGACTGACTCATCACTAAATAATATCTGGGTCAAAGAAAAAATTGTGGAAAAAATTATTAAAAACATTAGCATTTTAGGCAAATGGAAATATCGCAATAGAAAATTTGCAAGAGAAGCAGCTGAATGGCAATGCAAAGCTATAGCTATAAATGTTTATGTTCATAAGAAATATTGCAAATTGATTCTGTGTCCAAGTTAAAAAGTTATAAAAAAGGACAACAGAATAAAAATTTAATAAGAAGAAAATAACGAAGATAAATATAAGAGGACATGACAAGGAAATCTGAAAAGATATGCAAAGGCTTAACAGAGCCAAAAATGTTTTTTTTAAATATGGTTAAAAAATTGGCAAAACTTTTCAAAGTTTGATTATGAATGACACATTATGGGTAAGCAATATTAGATAATGTAAAAAAGACAGTCAGATGTTGTAGAGATTAAAGTTTTAATAGGGAAACACAATTGTAAAGATAATAATAAAATGCTGTAGTATGCAATAAATTTAAAAATTGAATAACATGAATAAGTTCCTAGAAAAATTTAATAAAACTATATCAATAGGATGAACGTAGTTAACAATAACATGGTATATAGTTTCAAATAGCTTAAAGGAGAATATGGAGTGTTCCCAACACAAAGAGATGATAAATGTTTGACATGATGGTTATACCAATCATCCTTTTCTAATCACTTTACATTATATGTATCACATCACTATGTACCCCATAAATATAAACAATTATTATGTGTCAATTAAATTTTTTTTAAAAAAAGAAATTGAACAGTAGCATGCCCCCTTCATTATTAAAGAAATGGAATAAGCATTTAAAAATACTCTTACAAACTACACTTAAGTAAAAGGTGAAAGATTTATATGATTTGAAGAGAAACCAGAGTGTCAAACTACACTTAAGACTGGCCAGTTTCACAGTGTAAGACAACTGCATTCTTGTTCTTAAACAGGAGGTCATTCCTATCTGCTAAAATTTCTTCTGTTATTAGTGTTACCAGCATAAACCTTTTTTACAATTTTAAACCAGTTCTTCAGAATTGACTTACCTCTCATTATTCATTGATATCACTAGCTTTGTATAGACAATAAAATGTTGTCGGCTTTTCTCCTAACTTCCTGGCTATGATATAAGTAGATTACCATGTTGAAGTTGTTGCTGCTATCCAAAACAAGAAGTAACATGAAGATGAATAACAGTTTGGGGATCACACTTTTTTTTAAAAAATAGACCACCATCCTCACTTCTCTTTCCCCTTGTAATAGAACTGACTCCTGCACTGAATAGCATAGAAGAAAGATAGTGCAATTTCTTTTTTTTTTATTTCAGCATATTGTGAGGCTACAAATGTTAAGATTACATATATTGCCCATGCCCCTCCCCAACTGAGTCAGAGCTTCAAGAGTGTCCATCCTCCAGACCTTGTGAATCGCACTCATTATGTATGTATATGCACATCCCCTCCCATCTGCCCAATGCCCGATAAATGTTATTCTTATATGTGCACTTAGGTGTTGATCAGTGAAACCAATTTGGTGGTGAGTACATGTGGTGCTTAATTTTCCATTCTTGGTATACTTCACTTAGTAGAATGGGTTCCAGCTCTATCCAGGAAAATACAAGAGGTGCTATATCACCATTATTTCTTATAGCTAAATAGTACTCCACGGTATACATTTACCGCATTTTATTAATCCACTCGTGTATTGATGGGCATTTGGGTTGTTTCCATGTCTTTGCAGCGATTTCTATTTAATACTTGAAAGCAACAAAGAAAGTTTCGTGTCACCTTCTAGATGGTGTGGCTCTTCATATTGGCACTTGTTTATAGGAAGGAAGATACACAAATCCAGTGTACCTAAATCAGAGTAGAATTTTATTCAGAAAGTACTTTGTTATAAAACATATGATATTAGGTACAATATTCTATTTATTAAAGTTGACATTGACTTCAAAAAAAAAGAGAAAACTTTTCAAGTATCCTCTTTTTCTTTTTGTAAACCTAAAAAAAATAAACATTAAAAACTTTTTGAAATTGACACATAATAATTATACATATTTGTGGGGTATATAGTGATGTTGTGGGTAATTATTAAATAGTATATCCATTGTCTCAAATATTTATTATTTCTTTGTGTTAGAAACATTCAGTATCCTTCTAGCTATTTGAAACTATCTTTTTTGGACTTAAACTATATTTATGATAATATTCCTTTAACAGCAGTCAACAGGAAGTTCATAAGTTATTTAAACTTATAGACGTCATTTAAATATAAACCAAAACCTATTTATGAATCAAGTATTAACAAAGTCACTGACTCTACACAACTCGTACATACAAGTAAGATTTAATAAATGATGCAGTTATAAAAACACAACACGGTGTTAACCACTGTAGCACACATCCAGCTGAGCTTGATGTGACCAGGAAAATAGTTCCCATTACTTTTCTTTGCTTGCACTATTCAGTTTTTTAGTTCATAAAACTCATCTTTCTCAAGGTGACCTCCAAGTATACACAGAATGTAAGGAGGTAGATAAGATGTAAGTTCTTCCCTTGGTGCTTTAACACAAGGCAAATTTACTCTATGTCAGGGTAACATATACAGTTTTCTCTTGCCTCCCAGTAGGTGTATTTCTACACAGTAAAGCATGCTCCAGGCATTAGTGACATTTCTAGACTCAGTATCATAGACACTGTACTGAGTAGAAAATTCCTCAACATTGTGTATAGTTAATTTGTTTTTGAAATACCTGGTACTGCTGTGGAATTATTTACAATTTGTGAGTTGTCCTGAATTATTTGTTAAGAATTTAATGACAGAGAATCTACTTCATTATCTGAAAGTAAATTATTTTTAATTTAATAATATAAGGTTAAAAATTGGAATTGAGGAGTTTTCCAAGAAGAAGGTATTCAGTTATATTTGTAAGGGGGAATTAGAGATTATGTATCATTGCACAGCAGATACCACTGCACAAATTTTGCTGTGGGAATAGAGAACAAAAGCTATAGTTTGCATACAGCAGGTGTAGCCAAAGATAAATTTGTATTAATTTTGCAACTTCGAAGAACCAACCCTCAACCTGCACATTCCTATAAATCTTTCAAAATTCAGTTCACCTCTTCTCTGAACCCTTCTCTGGCTGCCAGTTAGCAATACTTAATCTGTGTTTAGACATCCCTGCATGCATATTATAGTACTGAGCACATTGACTTATAATGATTGTTTTTCTTTTCTGTCTCTCTCTGTCTCTCTCTCTGCGTCTCTCTCTGTGTCTCTCTCTCTCTCTCCCTAAACCACAAGCTCTTTAAGACCAGATACTTTATCTGAGTCAAGACCTGCATCCTAGTGCTATCACCATGCCTGAATTATAGAAATACTCAATAGAACTTTCTGATGAATAAATGAATGAACTAATGAATTGTTATCTTGAACTTACTGGGATAGTACTATCAGCCCTCAAATAGACAGTAGCATCCCTTGTGACCAGGATTGAGCAATATTACAAAGTGTGCTCTCAAATCCAAATGAAGGATGACTCATACTATGTACATGAACAATAAGTAATCTAGATATTTGCTTATTAAGAATTACCCTTCTCCTCTTGCCACTTACTCCTCTTCCCAACTCTCCTCATACTTCCCGATTGCTTAGGCTTCGTAACCTTGTGGCCTATTTGATGTGTCCCAAACTGTCTTCAATTCTGCCATTTTAATAGGGCATTACTGCTAACTGCCAGTTGGCCTTGCAAAGTGAGCAAGCTAGACAAGGAAGCAAGAGAGTGGTTCAATTCCGAACCATATAATTTTGTCACCTTTATTTCTCTCTTTGGCATAATTTTGCCTATTTGCATGCACATTAATACATATAAAACAAAAAAATATTTTAGAGATTTCAAATACTGCTTCAATGATATCTTTGGTGTTGTTTTAAGTCTCTATATTGTAATGAGATGTAAAATGGAAATTTAAATTTCCCCAATGAGTCATGTAATTAGAAATACACTCAATTTAAAAAAAAAAGGAATATTGTTTTTTCTGCACACTTGCTATAAAACAAGCAAAGATGAGACATTAGCCTTCTGGAAGTACTGACTGGAAATTCATTCTCAGTTGTTACAAATGCATCACCAAGTGTACCAGAGTATGCTATATTGTTTGAATGATGTTAAGTACTTCAGGAAAAACAAGAATCCTTTGATGGCATAATTAGCCTAAACATTGTGCAACTCCCTAACACATTCATTCCAGGTATAAGGAAAAAACAACCATGCACATCTATTAATCTCACAAAATGCATGTAAAACATAATACTTAATATTTTGGAAATGTAATAATTATTAGGAAAGAAAATTTATTGAAGATACCTTTATTTTTCCAGTACAGCTTTTGCAAGAACACAATTACGTTGGTGCAATAATGAGCAAGGAGTAACAAATGTTATTTACGGAGCCAACACATTTTATAGTTCTAAATCAGAGGTTGGGCAACTATGGTCTCCGTGACAAATTCAGCCTGCTACTTGTTTTTGCAAATAGTTTTATGTGAATACAGTCATGATAATCTGTTTACATTTTGTCTGTGGCTGCTTCCCTGCTACAGTAGCAGGATTAAATTGTAACCGAGACAGTATTACTATGATGCCTAAAATATTTACAATCCATCCTGTTGTTGGAAAAAATGTGCCTATGCTTTACCCTTTCCTAAATCATGATGGCATACTATGGCAAGGACAACAGCAAAACAATTAAAGGTGAGTTATAATGCACTGATATATCTATCAAAAATCCTACCAGAATGATTTCATTTATAATTTGCATCAGTTTGTAAAATTTACATTCTGACTACAGGCTGAACATTTGTCTCTATGTGACAAGCAATTTATAAATTTATTTTTTAAAAAAGTTTCCATTGCTGGTAAAGTTCTTTGGATATCAGTTTTCAAGAGTGGGTTGTAATGTTTAAAATATAGGTATAATGTGTCATATCCCCCACATTGCTTTTCCTTATGCACTGTAGACTTTGGATTCTGTTTTAAGTGTAACTTGTGAATAATTTCCTTCTTTAGGAAAATGATATATGAATCAATTCTAAAATAATAAATGACTTACTATTTTAAATTCCTTAAAGCTGCTGAAAACAAGTCTTGACAAAAGATAGAAAGTTAGAAAATACATACTAACTTTGACTAGCCATCATCAATGGGGTTTTCTACAAAGCTGCTCTCAGTGGAGAAGATATTATCATTGCATATAGGAAGAAGGTTTCGTGACACAGTGATATGAAAAGACATATGACATATCTTTCCTATTTTAGCTTAATAATAATAATAATAATAATAAAAGAATTCCATGGGAAAAGCTAAAACTCATTTCTACATAAAGGAGTAGGAGGATGTGCCTAGCTGGGTATTGATAAACATATAGTTGTTTGGCTTGGATGTTTAATGAGGAGATTTTCTGAGAAGAGAAAGGCAAATAAAAGAAGCAAAATATGTAGGGAGAAAAATTGCAGGAAATTAGGTTATTGTTAAGTACACATAGGACAGAGAGACCCAAAAAGGAAGAAGTGTTGGGGAGACAAAAGGGAGGGGATGGTTTTTGAATGATTCAAGTGCATTACATTTATGGTGCACTTTATGTTTTTTTTAAATTTCAGAATATTATGGGGGTGCAACCATTTGGTTACATATAATGTTTTTGCCTTGCCCAAGCCAGAGCTACAAGAGTGCCCTTCTGGCTTACTATGGATTTAGGAAATTACTTTTCTTTCTTTCCAGAGCTTTCTAACACTGACCTCTTAACTTGGATATGTGGCCACATTTTGTACTTTCCGATCACCCCATTTTCCTTTCTAGATCTATATAATTTTATAATTATTTCAAAATTAACACTTTGGGGGTTGCACTTTAATCATTTCCATTTCCATTTCTATCTTCTGGTTTAGATTCTCAGGCTACTCTGAATATCTTTTAACTGAACAATGGCATTTCCTGATCATTTTTCACTACTCAAATATCTGTCTGTCTACTAAAAGGTTTCAACTTAACTTTAAATTTCCTAAGACCCATTATTCTTGCTGAAAATTGGTCTGTCGCTCTTCAAATTTATCATTTTGTTACTTCAGTACAGAAGTATTCTTGCTTGGTGTTTAACTCACTATTAGACACATTGTATCCCTTTATTCTTTATTCAGTTGCTACTATGATAAAGAGAAGCATTTTATGTACTGAATACATTTTTTAACTTCAGAATGAAGTGGCAGTCACAATGACAACTATAGATGACATTCCTTATTACTGAAAGTAACTATGTTTCTGGCTATTAGCTTCTTCTCACTGAAACTGTCCTGGGAAGGCAATCTGTTCTTGAGAACCTATAAAATAAATGCCAAAAAGTTGTGGTTTTAACAGCAATGTCAATAAAGCTAAGTAGAAACCATATGATCTCTGTCATTTTCTTGTCAAGTGCTCGACATCCCTCTGTATTTCACAGTCTAAACATTTATGAAGACAAGTATGTAGCATTTCAAAGCTGATGCTAACTTTCAGGAAATAGCCCCCATTGGAAATAGCCCCCATCTGAATATTTTGCTTGGCTGTGCTTCACAGTTTATTAGGGCAAGATATAAGTTTCTTGATGATTCGTTTTCATCTTTAGTCATAATGTAAAACATTCATAAATTCTATTTATGATATATGTTAATAGTCAAATGACATTGGTCATCTTAACTGGATAACTAGAGATGTAAAACAATAACAATGATTATTAATGTTAATGTTACTATCGCAAAGAATGGAATGACTCAATCCTTTGGGAGGTGAGTAAACTCAGAAAATTTATCAGTGCATGCAACATAAGGAAGGAGAAATTTCTGTGAAAATGACCACCACTTTGATTCAGCCCTTCTTTTCCTTTTTTAAAGGTGCCCATTTTCAGAAATCAATCATTACTGACCTTTTCTTTCTTTTTCTGCCTTAGTCTTGTCATTGCAATATGATTAGCACGTTATCATTAACTCTTTAAAAAGAGGATTCAATGCAGAGCTACTACTTGGTACAATAGCTACTAATAAATAAGAATATTGCATATGGATGATGGTTTTGTAACCATATTCAAAACATCTCTTTCCTAAGTAGGATGCTTCCTTCAGGACCTTGTTTGGAGGTGGTGAAGATGTGAAGGACTACACTCCCAGTTTCTCATAGCTGTAAACATTATGAGTGTGGCTTTCAGAGATAGTTTTAATTCATGAATCAGTTATTGTTTAATGTAAATTGAAAATCAGGTTGTTTATAGTAAATTATAAAGCAGATAGGCACATAAATCCTAATGTAGTATTTTGTAAATAGTAGCCATTTAGATGTAGTGGAACTTGTATAATTTAATGCCTTTAGACCAGTGGTCACCAACCTTTATAACACCAGGGATTGGTTTCATGAAAGACAATTTTTCCATGTACTGAGGTGGGCAGATGGTTTCAGGATGATTAAAACACATTACAGTTATTGTGCATTTTATTTCTATTATTATTACATTGTAATATATAATGAAATAATTATACAACTTACCATAATGCAGAATCAGTGGAAGTCCCAAGCTCGTTTTCCTGCAACTAGACAGTCCCATCTTGGGGTGATGGGAGATGGAGACACCCAACATATGTTGTTTATGTTGTTAATCTCAATCTCATTTTTGTTGCTGTCACTGCAGAAGACCCTGTTTCACAAAAATAGCATGTGGAAATGGAAGCAGACCTTTCAGTGCTTTTGCAGCAATGTCAGGAAATTACACCTTGACTTTGAGCCAGAATGCATGGAGATTTGAAGTTGTCTCAAACATACTTTTAAGACCACTGTCATTTGCAGTCTCAAGTCGTTGAACCTCTTCTAGCATGGACAAAGTCGACTTACCTGGCTTTTTCAGAAATGGGTCAGAGATCTATTCCTTCCCAGTTTTTTGTGGTTGGGAAGTGGGTTTGGGAGCCCCAGTTCTTTGGGGGTCTTTTGTGGTTGGGAGGTAATGCTCAAACTCTTTTGAAAGCTGAAATAGGTGATCATGCAACAGCTGGGAGAAAGAAGGCCCTGGCTCAACCTCTTTCAAAATCTCTACTAATATTTGAAACATTTCAAAAATCCCAATGTTCACTCATCACCCCAATAATTACAGTTTGGCTTTGAATGCAACCACTTTATCTGCTGATTTGAACACAGTTGCCATTCTTCCCTGAAGTGACAGTTTGAATTCATTGAGCAGGCTGAATATGTCACACAAGTAAGCAAGTTTTGCAAACCATTCTGTGTCACTGAAGTGTGCTGCCACTGGTGACTCTTTTTCTAAAAGAAATCTCTGGAGTGGCTCTCGTAACTCAAAAACTTTGTCCAGTGATCTACCTTTAGCAAGCCATCTCACTTCTGGGTATAAGAGAAGATGCATGTGCTCTGCATCCAGCTCCTCACAGAGCTGCATGAACAGATGTGCTTTAAGAGCATGCACTTTAATGTGATTGATAATTTTAATCACATGCTGCAAAACGTTGTTTAGTTCAGGTGATATTTTTTGGCTAGCCGGCATTTCTCTATGGATGGCATGGGGCATAGTAGACTCACACTCAGAAGTGAACTCCTTGATCCAAGTAGTGAAACCAGAAAGGCATCCAGTCATGGCAGCTGCTCCATCTGTGCATATACCAACACAAAATGACCAATTCAGTTTTCCTGATATGTCATCATTCAAAGACTTGAACAGTTCTGTAGTTGTGGTGTTGGTTAGCAACAAAAGTGCACATAACATATCCTCATGCACATCCTCCTGAAAAATATATCACAGAAAAAGAATCATTGCTGCCTTCTTGTCAAGATCAGTAGACTCATCAACCTGGATTGTGTACCACAGTGACCCATTAATCCTAACAATTGTGCTTCAGTATCCTCTGCTATTTCATCAATTCATCCAACTATGGTGCTAGCCGAAAGAGGAATGCATGCCACATTTGAACTACAGGCTATCCTAAAAGATCACAGCAAATGTCCTTAGCAGCAGCAGAATCAACTTTTCACCAATAGTAAAGGGCTTCTTAGCTGTAGCAATGTGGTTAGCCACTAAGAATGATGCTCTCAGTGCAGACACATTTAATGAAGTGATGTTCTTCAATAATTTCTTCTGCTCTCTGTGTTCACGGGTTTTTTTTTCTTGAAAAACCTCTAAAGGCTTGTCTTTTAATGCAAGGTGCTTGATCTCCATGTGGCAAAGCAGTTTTGAAGGTTTCATGGCTTCATTGGATAGCTGATTGCCACATATTGTACAAAGGGGGCTTGGAGAATGTGAGTCACCTGTTGCAATGAACCTATAATTTAAGTGGGACTCTTGGTATTTTCTTATAAATGTAGCTTTCATTTTGTTGGCAGTCTTGAAGTCTTCTGTTGTCTCATCATTGGGTCTTTCCCCTTTTTCAAAGAAGCTCTCCAATGACATTTGATTTTTACTCATTTTTGCTAGGGGTAGCTTGTGGGCTTACCAAAACTGTGACTCAGACAAGCGTGCAGTGCGGTAAAGAAGTTGGGGTGGAAGTGGTAAATAAAATAATGGGTGGGCCACTCACAGAATAAAAGAAGTGTTGGATTCTGATTTAAAGCCTGCCACCAGATGATGTAGCTGTACAATTAAAGTACATCCACTCACTTGCCACTATACAGCCTACCACCAGAAGAAGCTTGGTGATCACTTGCCATTCACCAATAGGGTTTTGATACGAGTCTGCAAGCAGTTGATTTATTATGGTCTCTATGCAGTCACACCTCTCTGCTAATGATAATCGGTATTTGCAACTGCTCCCCAGTGCTAGCATCACTGCCTCGGCTCCACCTAAGTCATCAGGCATCAGATTCTTATAAGGAGCTCCCAGCCTAGATCCCTCACATGCACAGTCTACAGTAGGGTTCGCACTCCTAGGAGAAGCTAGTGCCGCCACTGATCTGACAGGAGGCAGAGCTCAGGCTGTGTGTGAGCGATGAGGAGAGGCTCCAAATACAGATGAAGCTTCGCTTGTGCTCCTGCCGCTGACCTCCTGCTGTGCAGCCCGGTTCCTCATAGGCCATGGACCAGTATGGGTGTGCAGCCCAGGAGTTGGGGACTGCAGCTTTACACATCTATGCACACCACATATCAGTTAAAACTATGCTAGCATGTAATTCTGTATAGTTATAAAAACTTGTTAAAATTCATCACAAATGATTCTGAAATACATTTTGTTGCTTCCCTTTGATCCAAATTACTGTGCTCTGATGACAAAATTCATTATTTCTATATGTAATAGTTTTCTGAAATAATATGCATTGTATTAATACTAGACTGTAGAAAAGCATAGATGAAAATAAATCCCTTTGTTAAGTTTTCAATTCTTTTGCTTTCATAAGACAATTTGAGACTTTAAAAACAGCATAATAAGAAGCGTCCGCATTCTTTTTCTGGGGTCACACAGGTTTTCTTCTATGCTCACTTAATGTTCAAAACTCTAAAGTTTTCCTGAAACTTAATCGTGGTAAAGCACCCTGGCACACTTGCCAAATTACATTTTTTAAATTTCTATTTAAAGTAAATGAAGGCAGCATGATGGTTCATCCCTGTAATCCCAGCACTTTGGGAAGCCAAGGCAGGGGGGTTGCTTGAGGCCAGGAGTTACAGACCAGCCTAGGCAAAATAGGGAGATCCCATCTCTGCAAAAATTTTTAAAAATAGTGGGGTGTACTGGCACACTCCAGTACCAGCTACTCAGGAGGCTGAGGTAGGAGGACAGCTTGAGCTCAGGAGTTTGTGGCTGCAGTGAGCTGTGATAGCACCACTGCACTCCAGCCTGGGAGACAGAGGGAGACACTGTCTCACTAAGTAGATAGATAGATAGATAGATAGATAGATAGATAGATAGATAGATAGATAGATAAAATAAGATAAATAAGAAGCTTTATTATGACATCTGAGACTCACACAGTAGGTTCAAAACAAATGTTTAGGAACGGAATAATCAACACATACTGTAAAAACAATACTTCCAGTAACATGTTTTCTATTTATTTTCTTAATTGTCTAAGATGAAATGTTTCTTCATATTTACAAAGAATACCTTTAAATATATATTTATATTTGTCAATGTCTATAATTATGTGTCTAATCGGTGCACAGAAATTATTCTTTAAAAGCCAAGCGCATACAAGACGAAATTTCATTCAGGAAATACCTGTCAACTTTGACTGTAATTTGGAATTGCACAGTAGAATTTTGCTAAGAAAAATATATTTTTTTCACAAAGCTTAGTTTAAAAGTGTATATAGCAGATAGTGTTCTATAGTGTGGGCCAGAATAAAAGGCATTTACTTCAAAAAATATTGAACTTACCATGTTAGTAACAGTAATACAGGAGGGGGTAAGAAGAGAGAAAGAGAAAACACAATGAGGTGTTATATAAGAATCTCCTTTTTGAGAATTGTTTCAGATTTGTCCAAAGTTCACACTGCCAATATTGCTATTCCTTTTTGTGGTTTTTTTTTTGTTCATAAATTAATTTAAAACTTTAAAGAATGATATAAGATCAAACCAATAATAACTTTTAAATTACTTTTATTTTGCCTGACCCAAATGCCTCTAGGAGAACAAGGAAAAACATATGCTTTAGTCCTTAATTTTCTAAAGATTTTTAAAGACATAGTTTTGGAAGCAGGAAGACTGGAAACAATATGAAATATAAATAACTATTGTAGATATAGGAGGGAGTCAAGATTTGCAAGTATAGTGGTAGTAACTAAAAGGAATGTTTAGGAAGAAAACACAACACAGACTGCAAGATACAAAAGGTGTCATTACAGAAGAAAATATCCAAACTCCTTGCATTTGGTGATGAAATTTAGTAAAAAATTACCAATGCCCTCTTCATTTTGTTGTGGGTATACACAAATTAAGTCCCTGTAGGTAACCAGATCTTTTCTAAAATTAATCAGAGCTCCCCAGGTTTCAGAACTCCCAGGTTTAATCTATTCCTTGGAATAACACTCTACATCAACCTCAATAAAAAGCAACATGTCATGATTTAATTTGACAGAAGTCAGCTAGAGAATCCCTCCCTCCCTCCCTCCCCTCCCCTCCCCTCCCCTCCCCTTCCCTCCCCTCCCCTTCCCTTCTTTCCTTCCTTCCTTCCTTCCTTCCTTCCTTCCTTCCTTCCTTCCTTCCTTCCTTCCTTCCTTCCTTCCTTCCTTCCTTCCTTCCTTCCTTCTTCTTGTTTTCTGCTTTTCTTCCCTCTTTTCTTCCTCTCTCTTTGTACTCAATTACATGAAACCAGTTTTGTTTAAAGTGTGTACTTTGGATCACAAAACATGAAGTATAGAGCAACTAACCTTAGAAGAGGCATATTTGGAGTTCAGAGTACCAGGGAAACAAAGCCTTAGATATTCCACTCAGGATTATCATCCTTTTAATCTGTAGCTGGAATTGATGGTTTCTTTCCTTCATCTTTATTTTATCACTTGTTTGTTTACATGTTTCACTGGGTGATTGTTCTATACATGAGGCTTCTTTCTGAATCATTGGTAGTTTCCAGAAACTTTAAAATTTTGTCCATAACACATCAGTGATTTTACAGACTTCTTTGTAAAGAAATATTTTTCAAGATTTCATGAGAAATATAAAGAAGACTGTGATATTTTTGCCTTTGAACTGTTGATAATTTCACAAAAGATATAGAACTTACTCATATAACATCAGGTAGAAATATTTGAGAGTTCAATAATTCTTTTCTCAAGGACACTGAGAATCCTCATTGTTTTGCAGAAAGATTCATAAAAGCCGACATTACTGTGTGCTGTGCATTTATAAAAATTATAGAATTAACTGTCAGCATAAATTTCTATGCCACAAAGTTTTTGTAAAGAGCCAATTTAAGGAAAATATTTAAACTTTGATCTAAACCCAGTACATTATGGTACTAGGTTCCTTGTTTGTGTTTGTAGAACCATACCCTGAGAGCTGAGTGACAGAAAAGTACTACTTGCACCTGGAATTTGCTTTTCAGAAAACAAAGAAATCATTTTAAAGCATTTGTTTGGAGCTAGAGTTTAATGATTGTTTTGTTTTCACTTTTGGCTCATATTAATATGGCTTTAAATGCAATAAAAACTCCTTTAACGCCATATATCTCTATGCATGACTTTAAAGCCATACTCAAAGTAATGAATAAACATTAAAAAATGAACACAATAAAGCAATGGAAAATGTGAAACAGTAGCAATATCATTATACTCCAGCTTCAGTCTTTGAGAAAACATAAAATAGAAAATGCAGATACAAGTTATTTAGAAAAGCTAAATAGAAGTTTTTTAATGTAGCTTAGATATTTTAAAAATTGAATATCTAATATTTTGATCATTCCAGTTATACACATTTTATATTTTTAAATCTATTTTTAATGCAATAAAATGGATTAGGTACAAATAAAGAGGAACACTGAAGGGTGGCGTCAGACTTTTTATTTGGATGAATAATGCATTTTTCTAAGATAGTCACATGTGCAGAATATACACATTTATTTTTATGTTTATTTAATCACCAGTTATATTATGTCTCAGGTTTATGGTTCAAATTTTACATTAATAAGTTTTTTTCCACAGGACTAGGTGTCTATAAATACGCATAGGAAAGAAAAATCAGCAATTTATGGAGAAAGAAAAAGGAGAATACCTATATATGGCATTTATTTTCCTTTGAAGTTCCAGGTTTTGAGCTTCAGACCTTTATTTTTATGCTATATGAAATGGTTATTCTTTGAAATGTTCTGAAGGTATCCAATAGCTCATCTTTAAAGAGCTGTCAGAAATAAGGTCGAATGCCTGATGTTTCAGAGATTCAGATATTTAGTATAAGAGATTCAGATACTAAGTCACCTGTTACTTCTCCACATGTTAAAGGTTCATGCAAGCAGCATTCCACTAACTCAGTAAAGCTCCTAAGCCCTCTTTGCCATAAGACAGAGTAAAATCTGGGCCTTCTGGAATACTCCATGCAAAAGAAGGTTTGGCATTGGATTCTTTGGCCAACAAATAACCATAACTGCACATTTTTACAAGATCTTGGGCCACTGCCTAAGAGTTATCTCCTTTAAGGTAAAGATCTTGGAATATCTTGCCTCATCAATATCCAAAATATAAATCAATATGATACAATAAGGCCACAATACAAGGCTGCTCCAGGACACTCTGTACCCACTTCAGGGTTCCAGGCAACACTGATGGTGATCAAGGGACTCATTTCACTTTGTACAAGACACATTACTGAGCTCTTGAGCAATGCATCTGACAGAATGTTCACCTCCCTTACTGGCCTCAGGATGCAGCCCTCGTAAATCACCATAGTGACATAAGTTCAATGGCAATTAAATAAAATTTCATTCATCAGTCAAACATCAGGAGTGAATTATAATAAAGAGTCTGACTACATTATTTAACATCTGACTGCTGGTGGTGTTTACGCCTCTCCCTTTCCTCTTCCCCTTCCGCTCCACATCTGTGCAAGCTGGGTGCTCCCTCCTTTGGTCTCCTGAGAGATTCAAATTGTGCAAATCCCTGCTGCCTGGGAACCCTCCCTATAGCCCCATCTCCTAACAAGCCCGTCCCCTTTCCTTACTCACTCAAGCTGTTTCAGACCTGCTTGAGAGGCCTGCTTTATTTCCCCCAGAGACCTTGTTTATATAACTATTAACCTTCCGTACCTCTTGATACATCAGTGTTAATACCCGAATCAAACTTCATATAGGTGTTCATTGGCTTCTGTAGATGATCATAACCGAGAAGATCCCAGGAAGTGGATATAGGAGGAGGCAATGAGATGGAAGGGAAGGTGGATAATGCACGATGAGCTGACAAGCAGAATAGTACTCTGGACAAGTGGATCTCTGTCTCACTGGGGAGCTATCTACGGTTATGCAAAGCATGCCTCACAGTTGGGCCAACCGAGGGAGGAGGAATCTTGGAATTTATCCATCAACTCCCATATGTTATTAAGTCTGTTTACCTAGGACATCCAACCTACCCTCCACATTCTACAGAGCAGAGCACCATGACAAGAGAAGGCCTCTGTGCAGAGGCGCAGATTCTTGAGTTAAAGGGCTTTCAATGTATATTGCGTGGATAGGAGATGGGGTACATGTAAACAGCTTTCACTACAGGAAGCAATGGCAAAAAAAAGGTTTTTTAAAAAAGTATATATATAACATATATTTATAGTGTGTATAAATACATATATACATATTATATATATAATATATGTAACTACTTTCAGACAGTAAGGCCAGTTTAAAGAAGGAATTCTCTTCAAGGAGACATTTCAAATAATCTGGCTTTTAGATATGCATATATTCACAAAACTCACTTCAGCTCACATCTTTTAAGTGTTGCCAGTAAGATCAGTCCCAGTGGATAGACTCTTTTAAGTATCTATGAGACGCAGTTACTAGGAATTGCCTCCTTACTTGCCAAGTATGCTTTCCTTGACTAACATCAAGCTCAGAATCTTTCCTTAGGACCCCAGTACCACTCTGTTAAATTGAGTGTGAGGTTATTACCGTCTCTAGCTAGCTCGCATGCTTCATAAGGGGACTCATTTGCATTGCAGAATCTCAGCAAAAATTCTCCAAACCACTTCACCATCTCTAACAACAACTTCATTAACATACAGATCCAATGACACCCCTACACCTGGATCAATTTAGGGAGAATGAGAGATCTCTTCATTTTATATCCTCTTACATTCACCCAATTATCAAGGTTAATGGAATGAGTCGTGAATTATTTTCAAGAAAATTTGGGTATTCATAATTTGACATTTTATTTTAAAAAAAAAAAAAGGAAAACTTTTATTTTGGATCTTTCCATAGAATCAGTAATATTTCCTCTTCTAAGATCAACCCAAGGCTAACCTCCTTCGGTACTGAAGTGTTAGTTAATTATTTCTGTTTCCCAATGTTGATTCATAGTCTGACCCAACAAGCAGCACGAAATGTATGTCAAATACATTTTAGAGTATCTTCTGGGTGAATCCTAAACCAGGGACAAATGCAATTAACCTAGTCCAGGGGAGTACTCCTGACAAATCGCTTGAAGTAGGTTTACATAATTTGGTGGAAACACTGTGGCTACAGAGAGAGTTCTTGGAATATGCTTAAAAATACTTGTGAGGGAGAGCTACAAATCAGTCCATAAAAGAACACAAAAGAGTTTTCTCCACATTATTCTATTTTCACCAGGTTAGGGAGAGAAACTCATGGTTCCTGATATAGGAAAAGATATTCACTGTTATTCCAAAAGTCTACAAGAAAATAACTGTACTTAGTATTTAGCAATAACAAAGACATCTTAGCAATAACAAAGACATCTGGTGTGAAGAGCATTTCTCCTATAAAGTAGAATGTGGTGGACAGAGTTCTGTGCTGGGAATCTTTGCATAACTGGGGGAATTTCAAAGCCCTGCAAAAGGTCCTTAAGTATGCAGAAAGCAGGGAGCCTGCAATGGCATCTTTTCCCCATGCCGGATATTGGATTTGAGAAAATTGTGTTCAAAAGAAAACTTTATTTTACCTTCTTTATTTTACCATGCTTTAGAGAAAGAGAGAGAGGGAGAAAAATATTGAAGCAAAGTCACTTTAAAATCTAAAGAATATAGACCATGGAATATATCAACATATAGTGGAATGGGCTGAGAACCCAGAAATGAGGGACTAATACATGCTTCAACATCAATGAATTTTGAAACACAATGTTAAGTAAGAAAAGCCAGATACTAACGATCACTTAATTGTATGATTCCATTTGTATAAAAGACTCATAGTAGGTAAATCCATAGAGACAGAAACAAATTAATGGTTGCCAGGGGCTGGGAGGATACAGGAATGGGGCATGACTATTTAATGGAGATGGTGCTTCCTTTGGGGTGATGAAAGTGTTTTGAAGCTACACAGAGGTGATTGTTGTACAACCTTGTGAATGCACTAACTGCCACTAAGTAGTATCTTTTAAAATATTACTTTTATGTTGTGTAAATTTTACCTCAATTAAAAAAATAAGAATTCAATAAAAGAGAGCCAGTATATAATAGAAAGACCAACTTGAATTAGAAAAAACCTGGTATGAACGGGTATTAGTTACTCGTAAAATTATGAGTAGAATGCTTCACTTATATTAATTATCTTAAAAATGTTGAATTACTATTCTAATCTAAAATTTTTGAACAAAGAATTTATTGCCAATGAGCTATAATAGTTTGTTTCTGATGGGATTTCCTAAACATGTAAAAAATACAACTTTTTTCTGTTCTTTAAAATTATAAAGGATGACAATGTATTTAATAGCACAGTAGGATGATGCCCACAGTGAGAGTTCAGATGTCCGTGTTGCACCATGGAATTTCCAGCTAAGTTGTGAAAAAAAATGTAAATTCCATTTAACAGCTCTAAATTTCCATGTCTTCTTGTGTAAAATTAATATTGCATCAGAGGAACACTTGGTTTTCTCCCCAAGTTTAACATGATTGGATTTGACCATACAAAGAATATGGGAATAAATTAAAGAGCAATTTCTGTCATGTGGAATCTGATTCCCTAAGAGGATGGATACAGTGAGGGGGTAGTGCCTTTGAGGTCAGCAATCTCCTGGATGATTCAAGACAGATGTAAAATAAGTTGTGACTCATGCATACGCTAGACAATGGGCAACAGCTAACAGTCCCAGAGGACTGTGCTGGGGAAGACTTTGTTATATATTTAGCAGGAAATGATGCTGTAATTAATCAGCAGAAGCTGTTATGACTAGGAGAGGCTGGGAATGGGAACAGGTGGGAGCAACTGCCCATGCAGATGTTACATATCTGGTTCCCTGATTAAAGACAAAAAATTAACCAAACAAGGAAAGAAGCAACAAATATTATGACCCATTAAGAAAAAAAAAAAGGATGCAGGGAGCACTATTTTACTTATTCACATGGATCAATCATAATAGGTTGTAGCTTATTCCCAAATTTCACATTAAATGGAGTCCACTTGTGAAAGTTTTAAGAAGATACATACATAGATTTGTACTTTTTACTATAGAAATATGAGAAATTTTCTCCAGTTATTGTTCTTATCTCCAAATAAAAGAAAATTTTATGCTCATCAAAATTCCCCCTCGTTTCTGCAAGATTGAGATGTGAATGTGAGTGAGTGTATGTGTGTGTGAGTATGTGTGTAGAATTGGACCTGATTTCTGACTTTCTTTACTTCTGTGAGCACAGCTTAAATCCAATAAGACTCAGCAGGCATGCCAAGTCATCCCTAGTTTTTCTTGCACAGTTTGCTGTTTAATCAAAAGGGTCGATGGCATTATGCAGATCAAAAACAATTTTGAAAATGCCATATGGCAACCCCTGCTAAACTAAGGTTTTGAGCCACAGTGGGCAGTAAGATTGCCTCAGTCAGACAGGAACGAAATGTTAATCATGTTTGGGATGATGTGAAAATTGGGGTGCAACTTGATGGGAAAACAAAAAGGGTGCCATGAGTGGGAGGAAAGATACTGTAATTGATGAAATGTTCCTACTTGAGAAGAATTCTCTCATATGTTACCTGCCACAAGTATTAAAGAGACAGGTGAAATGTGTCACAGGTGAGACTGGTGTCAGAGTGGGAGAAGGATGATTTTTTCAGGTTATTTCTCACATCCTGATTCATAAAATATCCTATTTTTAATTATAGGTAAGGTTTACTGAATTCAGCTCCTTCAACTAATCTGTTTAACTTCTTAAACTAAAAATGTATGTGATATGTTTAAGTTAATCGAATACAGAATTTGAAAGTGCTCAAGGCAGGTGTACTGTAACCCATAGTTGTATCCATGCTGGAAGACCAGTGGTCTCCCAGCCCTGCTCTGTATCTACAGCCACAGCCAGAGGGAGATGGTCCTCCAGAGAGAAGCGCAAGCCCAGGATTTCCAGTTAGAGCAGTTACAGAAAGAGTTTGTATATGTGTTTGTTTCTTTCTTTCCTTCAACCTCAGGTTTAATAATGACTTAGACATGCATGCAGATCGTTTATGGCTGGTGATTGGAAGCCCTGGGGCGTGGTTCTGTGGCTTTGGCCCGGATCTCTGGAATGTGTCCCTTGCAGTTTTCAGTTTTTGGCAATTTTACAGCTCCAGATGGCACATGCTTGCCTAGAGCTGTGATGGCCTTTGTCAATGGAGTTAACACTGAGGAGATACATATGTATGGATATTTCATGTCTTTTCACATCACTTTGTAAACTTTTAAAACCGTAAAATCCAATAAACAGTAAACTTGTTAAAGCATGAGTACAATAAACGAATAAATAAATGGGAGCCAATCAAAATAAGGACTGTCTTTTATACAATAGATGAAACTGTTTTACATTGCTTTCTATCAGGGAGAAGAAAATTTAAAAATTCTGTTGACCCACATTGTCCTGTGCACTTCACCTTGAGGGCAGCAGTGTGCATTGCGGCTGGTGTGGTGCCTGGTCTACTGTCATGTCACGAGGCTGTGCATTGATCCTCCCATGCTGTCAGATTTCAGCGTCAAAGTTACCCGTTATTGTTTTTGACAACTTTCATGTATATTATTTCTTTTTACACACATTTTTAACTAAAGAAGCAGAGAGAAAGAAATGCTTATACACTGTTGGTGGGATTGCAAATTAGTACAACCCTTATGGAAAATAGTATGGGGAGTCTTCAAACAACTGAAAGTAGACCTACCATTCAATCTAGCAATCTCCACTATTGGGTATCCACCAGAAGGAAAAGAAGACTTTTTATCAAAGAGACACCTGCACTCGGATGTTTATTGCTGCACAATTCACAATTGCAAAGCATGGAATCAACTCAAGTGTCCATTAATTCATGAGTAGATTAATAAAATGTAGTGTATGTATACTAGGAGTACTACTCAGCCATAGAAAGATGAATTCATACCTTTTGCAATAATCTGGATGGAACTGCGGACTTTACCATTGTCCTAAGTAAAGTATCTCAGGAATGTAGAAACAAACACCACATATACTCACTATTAAATTGGAACTAACCAACAAGCACACACATGCACAGAGGGAAGTAAAACTCAGCAGAATTCAACCAGAGGGGAAGGGGGAAGAGGGAGGAGACAAAACCTACCCAATGGGTACAATGAACACTCTTTGGGCGATGGACACACCTATAGCCAAGACTCAAGCATTTCAAAAGCCATCCATGCAACCTAAAATGTTTGTACCCCCTTAATATTTTGAAATTAGAAAATGAAATAAGAATTGTGTACTTTTGACATAAAGATATGAATAGCTGTTGGAGATATTTTATAAGTAACTGACATTTTTATTGTGTTCTCTTGGATTATACAATCCACCCAAATACATGATTTCACTGATTGTCAAAACAGCCTGTAAATAGTGTATGGTTGATGCAGCCACTTATCACATGTCATAATGTGTATGGGCTTGGTCAGGGGCATCCTGGGGCATTAGTAGTGGTAGAGAATAAAGGAACTAAATCAGGACTAAAGTAACTGCCCAGCTATAGAATCAATTCCCTAGACAGCTTAGTATCCCATAGTTTAAGTCACAATATCTGAATAGGCACTCACTCTTATTGAGGCCAGAGCCATTTAATAATTTCAGATCCAGCAGTTGGGATTGCTCAGGAGTCCCTGCAAAGTGATAATACTTTGCTGTGGGGCATGCACTGCAAGAGAGGGGCCCATTAATTTTGACAAAACACTCAATGATAAAAGACATAGTATCAAACCATCAAGCAGAGTGACTCTTCAGGACTAGGTTGAGAAGGCTTCAGCTAAATGGACAATTTTCAGAAATTATATCTATCTGTTTGTCTATATACACACACATAAAAATGACTATGTAAATATCCAGTGAAGCAACTGGAATATTTATCAAAAAGCAAGTCAGAGGCCCAGTTATGTGGATTGGACAGACATGGAAGAGGTTATAGATAGACTCAAACATAGTAGGTAGAAAAAAATAATTCAAATAAGGCCCCCTCTGTATCAGCCATGAAACTCTCTGACTAAAGAAGTTGCACCATCTGGGAGATGGACATGCTCAAAGCTCTGACTCAGGTGGGCCATACAAAAAAAATAAATGCATAGAGTAAGAATAGTCTAGTGTCCAGAATGTAAAGTTACAAAATAAATATGGAAGTGAAAGCCAGCTGATAAAATTTTGAAAGTCAAATAAATATGTAAGTACAATAAATAGATAGATAACAATCAGAGTTGAAAAGTGTTAAGTTCCAAGTGCCAATAGAGCACTTCAGGTTTGTGTCAATCAAACCAATATTGAGTTGTTAAAATATTAATATATTTTCAGACAATTTGATCACTTCTCCACGCTCTTAATGTGCTATTTGTTCTTCCACAGCCCTTGCTTACGACCTAACCAATTTCTCACTATCTCTTAGCTCACAGGACACACTTGCCAATGGAGGGAGACCACTGGCCACATAGGAACCTTTAGAATACTTGGGAGATGAAGGACCCTTAGGTGATGGAGAGTCCTTTTTATCGTTTTTTCTCAAATTCCACTTTTGTTTTACATTAACAATTTATCAAAACTCACAGATTAGGTGGTTTTGAACAACAAAAAAAGTTAACATTAAGTTTTACTGAATGCAATTATTTTTCTTAAGACAACAAGGGCTAAATATTATATATTGCCTCAGGCACCATTTCAATTATGTGTACATTCATACAAATAAAGCTTGGATGTAAGAGATGACTAACAGGATGCATTTTAGAGAAATATTTTTGTGACCTTAGCTAGGAATTATGATTAATATGTGAAGCACAGAAACCTGAAGGGAATCATAAAATGTATACTAGCTGTGCTTAAAATACTTGCAAACCTCCCAGAACCTATTAACACACCTAATGTCTATTGATTAAGTAGCTGGGAACCCAGCTTAGCCAGGCTTATTGGATAATAAATAAATCAACTTATTTTTAAAAGGAGGTTTGCCTATTGACTGCTTCTCATAATTGTGGTTTTCAGAGCAGGGTGCATATATATCAGCGATGACAAACATAATATATAAGACTGACATATACGCTGTAGAACAGGTCCTAAGGACAGAAATGGATATCAAAGGGAATACAGTTAGTACAACAATCTAAAATCAAGGCCACCTGAAGATAACCATCTGGATAACTTATCATGCCTGACTTTCCATTAAATCTTTAATCATTTAAGAAAGATAATCATTCATTAAATATGAATCTTACAAGTCCCAAAATGAATTAGATATACATTATCTGGAAGCATTTTCAGCAATATTAGTTTCATTTTCCATGTTATTTACAGATCCCCCTGGGCATGGAAGAAGTAAAATACACAGCAAATAGGTTTCAGAAGAGATTTAGAGTATAGAAATGCTAAAGCCTCCTCAGGACCTTGTGTTAGGAAGAGTTTTGTAAGGAGAATGGATGCTGGGAGAAGGCACTTCTGGTGTTTGAAAAATCATTAAGGAACATTTTGTTTACTAGACACGTAGAATACATTTCAGAAAGACTGGAGAAAGGGCTAAGTCCACTGAATCCTCAAAAATTTAAAAAATGATAAAATCAGACATTATCCTAACTTGAACACTGGTGTCCTTGTGATCAACTTGTATATTGATTTTAGTTTATGAATTATGCATGAAACTATAAACATTTTATTTACAGAACCCAGTGTTAGTCAATGATTTATGTGTGACAATGATATTTTCGTAACCTGAAAATGTTATATATAATCAAGTATTATTTCAGAGTCACCAAAGATTAAAACTCATTATGTATCTGGATTATATAATATAGTATGGGGAAATTTACTCATCATCCTTTAATTGCTTCTTTAATAACCTCATATTTTTCTCCCCTCTATAAATTGAAGAGTTTATAGATTAGTATTATCCAGCAGAAAAAAAAATTTTATAAATCTCTTCTTTCTTTCTTAGTTTAGGTCATAAATTGTGTAAGTTTAGATATGATTATTCATCAGTAATCTGCTGTATTTAAACTGACTCTTAAAGAATTTTTGGTTCGGGGCAGGATTAATTTGAAAGTTAATATTATATCTTTGATAAAACTTGCAACACATCATGCTATTATTCTGTAATAAGATGCAAAAAGCAAATCCAGGAAAAAAAATTTGGTCTATCATACTCAAATCAATATCAATGTTAGCGTCCAAAGTTTCTTATTCTAATCACGACTTTTTTTTTCAGGCAAAGCAAATTGTATACAAAACAGCCATTTTTAGATGAGTCTAACTAGGTGCCCTTGGAGTTTTGTGGAAGCATTTATTTTTTATGAGATTTTAATATGCAGAGAACAGTATTCTCACAATAACAAAACCATGTATATATGTTAGGTAATAGTTTAGATGTACAGAAACACAATAATAATCTAATTTTCTCTCCTAATTAAGATATTACATATTGTAGAAAGTTGGGCAAAAGTTGGTTTTAATTCTGGCAGTACTACTTTTTAACTTTGGTTTCTTATTTTCAAAGTACTTTATTCTGACTCTGGTTTTTCTTGTCAACCAGCCCATACTCAGAGATATTGCCTATATACACTGGTATTATGCCTCCTTCTGTATGCTTCCTATATTTCCGAGCCCTGTATTCTTTGCAAAAATATTCCCAGAGCCAGTTGAAGCTAATATTATGGATATGAGTTGTCTTCTTGAGGGAACAACTGTACTGTAACTTGAAATTATCTCTCCCTGAGCAAAGTCTTTTATTCTATATCAACTTATGTCTATGTCAACCTTCTTACCTTTATGTAAATACCTGTTTCTTGACAATTGCAACACAGAACTTCAATTGCAGAATCTTAATCTTAGTAGAACCAAAATGAAATCTCACATCCTTTCCCCTCAAACCTACTTACATCCCAGAATTTCTCTTGTCACTGAATGATCTCCAAATCACATTGTCAACTGGCTAAAAATCCTTTAGTATCTCCTTATTTCTTGTTTTAATAGTAGACATGGTTTTCAAGCCAGTGACAAATTCTGTTCATGTTTCTGACACTTTTCCCACCTCTTTTTTCACTCTAATAGCCACCCCCTACCCTGCCATCATCCAATCCAGTCCACTCCATCATCCCTCCTAACAGGTCTCATTACCTCTAAACCATCACCCAGACAGCTTCTTCACAATGTGCAATGTATATCAGATCCCACCACCATCATTTTGAAACCCCCTCAAGCCACTTTCTATTGCAATTTCTTGTATCATGCTAGAGGAGTTGGCTCATGCTATACTTGTCCAATTTTCAGAGCTTTGCAGAAGTTGGTCCTGTTGAAACTCTTTTGCTCCAGATATCATACGAGGCTCATTTATGTTATTCAGGTCACAAACTAAATGACCCCTTCTCATGATGCCTTCCCTGTCCAGTGCATAGTCACTAATTTCATCCATCCTGCCTTTAACTCTCTTTCCTTTGACCTTATTTTATATTTTTCATAAAGTTTATCATGACTAGAAGTAATCTTATTTATTTTGATGTAATTGTTTGCTGCCTATTTCCACTAGAGAATAACTATGGTCATTGGCTATTTCTGACTAATTTAGCATGCTTTCCCAAAAGCATACAACAAGACTGATTACATAGCAGGGTTTAATAAGTACTTGAAAAAAAAAATGAAGGACTGACCTAAATATGTGGATCACTTTGTGACTCAAAAACTAAATAATCTTAAGCGAACTATAAATCATATAAATTTCTTTTATAATAAATGTATAAAACGTTTGCAGCTTTGCAGCTAAATATTAATATAAGATGTGTGCCAGATTATGATAATGACATCATTAAAATAGAATTTGATAACATTACATTCTTCTAAAATCAAAAACATTGTTATCCATTTAAATATTATTGAAATAATGACAGTATGTATAAATCACTTTCAAAATCAGTCTATGTTACCAATCCTTTTAGTTGACAAGTGCTAGAACTTTATAATCTGATAAGTTTTAGTGCAATACAGATTATAGGTTTGTAGGTATGTGTGTGCGTTTATGAACATGCATGTTATATTTTTTTGCCCTCTGATGGTGATGACAAAGAGCTAGGGTTCTCTTTTCCCAAATGGACACATTTGAATTATAAAGCACTTTACAATCTATTTTGAAAAATATCACTTAAATATTTATGAAACCTCACAGGACTTTTAAAAGTTGTGGTTAAGGATTTTAACCTCGTCTTTTTATTATGAAATATTTCAGACATAAAAGATATGATGCATAATATAATAAATACACATTATAAACGTTCATCTTAAGAAAACGAAAATATAAATAGAAAAGAAGCTCTGCGTATGCCTTTCTACAATCACAGCCCTTCTTTATCCCTTAGAAAGTAGGCATTATTCTCAATTTGGTATGTTCCATTCCCACGCAAGCCTTATAATTTTACGACCTTTTTATCTCTAAACTACTTATCATATTGTCTTGCATCCTTTTAGACTCTTCATGTATACTTCGATTTGTTTTTATTTTTTTCTCAAAAAACTTTACAGATTCATGTTGCTAATAGATGGAGCTATGTAGTCCATTCACTTTCACTATACCTTAGTGTTCTACATTATACATTTAGCAAACTTCATCTAGTTTGTAACTAAATATTAATGCATATGTACATTGATTTAAATTTTTCACTGTTAGAATGATGCTGCTATTAGAATTCTTGTACATGTTTCAATCACATTCTGGACTTTCTGTAGGATACACACTCAGCAATCGTAATCTTTACTTACTTGATATTACTAAGTTGTTTTCCAAAGTGATTGTCTAATTTATACCTTCATCAAAAAAGTAATAGATTTTCTGTTCTCCCATACGCTTGGGAAAAAATGTTATTTTAAAGCTTTACAAGTTTTTGCCTCCTGAAGAATTTCAATTGTATCACTTTGTGAATTAATTTCTATTACAATGATTCCCAGGGAATTTGAATATTTTTGTATGCTTACTGAAAATGTTTCTCCATCTGAAAATTGTGTATTTATATATTTTGCTTAATTCTATAATGGGTTACATATATTTTATATTAGCCTGCAGAAGTTCTTTATATTTCTGAATAGCAACATTTGGATCATTAGAATTGCAAGTATCATGTGATGTGTCTATTTTAAGGCATTTTTGAATGGACAGGAGCTTTCTTTTAATATAATGACATTAAATATAAGAATATTTTTCTTTATTTTGGATGTGATTATCAAGAAAGAAACTTTTTTGTATCTTGTTATCATAAAGATGAGTATATGAAAATATACTTGAAATTTATTTTGTGTGTGGTGTGAGATGGTAATTCAGTGTTTTTCCTTTTGGATATAAATTGTCCTGGCTTATTTTCTCACCCATCTGCAATGCTTATTTTCTTATATTTCAAATATCTACACTTTTATATGATGGTGTTTCTTGATGTCCTTTGTTTTCATCTGTCTATTCATTATTCCTTATACCAACCAAGGCTTTAGTTAGCACAGTTTTATAATTGGTCTTGACATCCAGAAGGATATATCATATAGCATTAAATTATCTTCATAATTGTCTTAGGTATTTTGAGCTTTCTGCTCTCCCATAGATAATACATTTAAAAAAGAGTGTTTCATATTCCACTAAAACAAAACAAAACAAAACACAAATCCCCAGTAGGTTTTTAATTGAAATTTTCTTGATTAACTTGGGAAGCAATGAAGTGTTTTAGCTTACATTTGGCTTTCTTCTTCACATTTAGGTATATTTAGAATTGTGTTATGGTGGTTGTATATCTTTTTCTATACATCTCTTCATTCTTTTGTTAAATTAACAAATAAAAACTTTATTAACATTAATTATAATTTTGTATTAACTTTAGTCATAATTTATTTTATACTTATTTTGCATATATATGCAATATATATGTGCATATATATATAAGATAGTGCACAAAATCTTTCCTGCACTATCTTATTATTTTCAATGATTTACCTGTATAGTCTCTTCAGTTTTGTGTCAACATCATATCCCTAGCTCCCAGGCTGCCTTCCTTTTTCTTGGTTTCCAATGTCCTTTATATCTCTTGTGTGTACCCATCATTTAGCTCCCACTTATTAGTGAGAACATGTGGTGTGTGGTTTTCCATTCATGGTCTCCAATTCCATCCAAGTTGCTGCAAATGATATTACTTCAATATTTTTTTGTGGCTGAGTAGTACTCCGTGGTGTGTGTGTGCTTGTGTGTGTATGTGTGTGTATCCTTATATGCATGTGTGTGTGCGTGTGTACCAGATTTTCTTTATACACTCATCAAATGATGGGCATTTAGGTTGATTCCACATTTTTGCAATTGTGAATTGTGTTATCATAAACATTCAAGTGCAGTTGTATTTTTAATAAAATGGCTTCTTTTCATTTAGGTAAATAACCAGTAATAGAATTTCTGGGGCAAATGGTAGGTCTGCATTTATATTTAAGGAATTTCCATACTGTTTTCTATAGAGGTTCTGTTCATGATTTATGCCCACTTTTTAATGGGGTTGTTAGTTTTTCTCTTGCCTATTTGTTTGAGCATTTGTGTATTTTGGATATTAGCCCTTTATCATGTATAGTTTGTGGATATTTTCTCCCACTCTGTAGGTTGTCTATTGATTCTGTTGATTATTTCAGAAGCTTTTTAATTTAATTATAATAAGTTCATTTATTTATTTTTGTAGTTGCTGACTTTGCCTTTGGAGTCTTAGTCATAAATTCTTTGCATAGGCTGATGTCTAGAAGAGTTTTTCCTACATTTTCTTCTAGAAATGGCTTCTATTTAAGTATTTTATCCATCTTGAATTATTTTTTGCGTATGGCAAGAGATAGGGTCCTGTTTCATTCTTCTGCATGTGGCTATCCAATTTTCCCAGCACCATTTACTAAACAGGGCTTACTTTGCCCACTGTATATTGTTGTCTGCTTTGTTGAAAATAATTTTGTCATTTAGCTATATGGTTCTATTTATTTCTGGCTTCTCTATTCTATTCCATTGGTCTATGTTTTTACTTTTATACAAATCACTAGCATTTCTAGATACGAATAACAGCCAGGCTGAGAATCAAACCAAGGAAAATGCTATTCGTAATAGCTATAAAGAAAATAAAATTAGGAACATACTTAATGAAGGAAGTGAAATATCTTTACAAGGAGAACTAAAAAACACTAATGAAAGAAAACATAGATGACACACACACACAAATGGAAAAAGCATCCCTTGCTCATGGATTGGCAGAATTAACATCATTAAAATATCCATAGTGCCCAAAGTGATTTATAGATTCACTGCAATCCCCATAAAGAATCAATGAAATTCTTCACAGAAATAGAACAGATAATCCTAAAATTTATATGGAGCCACAAAAGACCCTGAATAGCCAAAGCAAGCCTTATCAAAAAGAACAAAGCTGGAGGTGTCACACTACCTGACTTCGCAGTATACTACAAAGCTGTAGTTACCAAAACAGGATGGGACTGACTTAAAAGCAGATATATAGACCAATGGAATAGAATAGACCAATGGAATAGAATAGAGGACTCAGAAATGAATCCATGTGTCTATAGCCAACTGATTTTTGGAAAAGATGCAATGAACACTCATTAGGGAAAGGATAATGTCTTTAATAAATGGCACCGGAAAAACTTGAAATCCACATGAAGAAGAATGCAACTAGATCCCTACCTCTGACCCTATGTACAAAAATCAACCTGAAATTGATCAAAGACCTAAATGTAAGAACAAAAACTATAAAACTGCTAGAAGAAAGCATAGAAGAAAAGCTTTAGGATGTTGGTCTAGGAAACGATTTTATGAATAAGACCTGAAAAGCATACGCAACCAAACAAAAATAAACAAATGGGATTATATCAACCTAAAAAGCTTTTACACAGTAAATGAAACAATCAAAAAAGTGAAAAGACAACCTACAGAATGAGGGAACATATTTGCAAATTATTCAGCTGACAGGGGATTAATATCCAGAATACACAAGACACTCAAACATCTCAATAGCAAAGAAATAAACAATCCAATTTAAAAAATGGACTAATGATCTGAACAAACATTTCTCAAATAAGACATAAAAATGGAAAACAATTATAAGAAAAAATGTTCAACATAACTAATCATCAGAGAAATGCAAATCAAAACCACAATGAGTTACTGCCTCACCTTAGTTAGGATAGCTATTATCAAAAAGACAGAAAATAACAAATGCTGATGAGGATGCAGAAAAAAGAGAACACGTTTACACTATTCTTCAAAATGTAAATTAGTGCAGCCATTATGGAAAAGAGTATGGAGGTTCCTTACAAAACTACAAATATAACTACCATATAATCCAGTCACTTCACTTCTGAGCATTTATCTAAAGGAAATTTAGTTTCTTTTTTGAAGAGACATCTGCATATTGCAGCACTATTCACAATAGCTGAGATATGAAATCAACCTAAGTATCCAAAAACAGTTGAATAGGTAGAGATCATGTGGTGTATATGTACATAAGGAATCTGCACAGCCATAAAAAATGAAACTCTATCATCATTCATGGCAACATGGATGGAACTGGAGGACTTTATGTCAAATGAAAAGCCAGGATATATGTGTGCGTGTACACACATATATATATTTGCCTTACTGTTAAGATTAATTATTTTCTATCATTTTTCAGCTCACCCAATGTGTCAGGAAAAAGGAATGTGTAATGGACAATGTTTTATTTAGTTGGGCAGGGGGAAAAACAAACCCTGCAGTGATAATACTATTGATGTTTAGCTCTTATCTTACATGTGTGTAAACACCATCTTTTGGCATAGATAGTACAGATTTAGCATTGGGAAGAATAGACTTAAAATCTTTTTAAATTAATCTCTGTGGAATATTCCAATTTAGGTACTCCTGGTTGGGCTAGCAGTTCTATTTCTCCCTATATCTATAAAACTTAACATTAATTCAAACATGGTAAAGACCTCAGATAGCAACATCTACCTCTGCCATCTAAATATTCATTTTGCCTCTTCTCTGTGGAAGCATATTTACCTTAATAAAATAATATATTTTTTTCCTGTAGCTAAACATGTCACCTCATCTACCTAAAAGCAATCTCTGCTACAAATATTCACAATGGATACATTTTGATTTAATAGAATAAAACCTTCTATTTCACTTATATTAAAATTGAGGTTAAAAATAGCTGAGAAAGTTAGTACCTAATTACATATCTCTTATATACTCATGGAAATTCTAATAAGTAATTTTATAAAAATAATGAAAATATAAGGAGATGCAATGAAAGAAAAAAGTTTAGTGTTATACTTTATGGTTATATTGTTACAGTTATTTATAGGACTTATATCTCCTTAAGAATATAGAATATTGTTACTAATTATAATTGATTCATTTAGGTGGCAAAAGTAGTTATTTTATTTAACCAGAAGAATAATTTATAAAGCTAGTTATCTAATATGCTTTTCAGAATTCAAATCCTATGATCACTAATTTTGCAGTTTTTCCTTGACTTCACTCTTTCCTACCCTTATCCCCTAAGATTAAGAGTTACCTGTTTATTCCACAATTACAGTCATGTGCTCATTTAACCACATAGGAGAATTGTCAAGACCATGAAATAAACATTTCTTTCCTCATATTCCCTACATTATGTTTACTTGGCAATCAGCTAGAATTTGCATGGAATATAGTGGTATATATTGGCATATGCCTGTTCTAGTAATTTTATTATAAATTTATTTGTATAAGAGGAATGCCATTAGCAATAATATATTTTTAGTTGAAGGAAATATAATATTTTTCTTCATACAACCTTTATTTTTTGCTCTCTATTCCTGTATTAAAAATAAATAAGCAAAAAATATAAAAGTACATTTTTAAAGGAATCAATGAAACATCATTCTCAAAATAAGTTAGTTAATATAATGAGGTTTATAAAACATTTCCTGCTTAAAAGAGATTGTAGATGGAGCTTTAATATTAAATGTTAGAAATTTTTTAAAAATTGCAACAGAATAGTATTCATTCTGTACCTTAATTGAATGAGGCATTCTGACTTGGTAAACGGATGTGTTCATTGTCTATGTCCTTGAAAATCATTTATTTGGCTTAACATTTGGAGCTTTTGCAATTACAGAGACATCATCTTGAGTTTAAAAACCTCTAACCTCTTTTTATTTTTCCAGTCTATCTTTGAAAGTGCAGTTTTGTTCTCCTTGCATATTTTCATAAATGTGAATGACGATGTCCTCCAAAAATGCAAAGGCATTCACAGCATTCATAAATTTCTAACTAAAGGAGGAGATAAAAGTGGAACATGTAAACAGATAAATTACAGGACAGAACTAATTCTGTAATGGAAATGCAAAGGTGAGTGTTTTTGAAGTGAGCCTTCAAAGATGATTTAGCTTATCTGGTGAAAAATGGTGGAGCTTTGCAGACACACTGATAAATATGTGAGTGAAAAGGTTTAGAAAGGCATATCATGTCCAATACCAGAAAAATACATGAGAATTTTAATGTCTATGAAACTTACTGGGCGATAGTAGATTACAGCTTAGATCTATAGATCTAGTCACTCCAAATTAAGTTATCAAAATTATTTTGAGAGCACAATTGAACAAAGAATAAATATTTATATCTTTTATGATTATTAAACATAAAATGTAATAGACCAATGAAATATGTTTCCTAATAAGATGTATAGGGCGTGCTCACTGATAACTTATGTATTTATGAGTACTACCCTACATCTGACTCCCAAAACATGTGATTGGATTGCCACATCCTCCAACCTTGCTGCACACCATTTATCTAGTTATTAAAACTATTGTTTGATTTTCTTCCAACCTGCTGACTCCCTTACTGCAATTTTCCATGCTGCTGCTCTTATGTTAATGTGTATGCAAGCAATGGCACCTTCTCAACAGAGTGTGAAAACACCACTTGTTAAGCAGATCTTGATTTTAACACAGGTGATGGAGTCCTCATTACCAGTTGGCCAGTAAGTGAATTTCCAACTCATAATCCCCTCCTTGGACCACTCCTGCACCAACTGTCTTGATTTGGTTTCCCAAAAAGCAGAGCCTACGATGAAGGTTTGAGTGTGTGTGCCTAACTTCAACAGATCCTTGCAGAACTCTGGAACATGAATTGTAACAGAATTGGTCTCATCTTCCGGCAAGCGGCTGATCTTTTGTCCTCCCATGTCAGTTAGCTGCAGACGGCTCCAGGAGCGATGGATGTATTCAATGATCCTCCAGGTAAAGTGGCTCCCAAAAGGGAGAGCTGAGAAATATTATCAGCCAGGGCTCACAAGCAGTTGGGATTGATATACTGGCCCAGTAGTTGTTGTCTACTGAGACAACAACAGCATCCACTGCCAGGAAGAAAAAAAATAAAATGGTGGATTGACAGTGTCATTTATTATATTTAATAGAGCCTACATCTGTCCATATGAATATTTTTGATATAAGAACTTTTGGCCTTTAGACCTTAATGTGTAATTCTATTTTAAGTAAAATACAGAAGAAGAAAGATGTAACTTTATTTTCAGGTTAAATATAGAAGAAACATGGGCTAAAAGATGGATTGCTGAATGAAGTGATTTTGCATTGTCAATTTTCCTGTAAGTATTTGAGAAATTTATGTCTTTTATAAGAAATATTGTTGATTCTAATCTTCTCATTGAGAGATGTCAGTTTTTCCCTTCTAAGTATAAAAATTATATACATTTTAGTTTTATGCTCTGCTTCCTTGATTACTAAGTATGTTTGATGATGTCTTTTGATTATTTTCCATTATAATGTTTATTATTGTCTTTTTGATTGGAGAATTTTTCTATACTCTGAACACTAATATGATTTGGCTTTTATGTGCTATAAATTTTTACCCTCGGTTCTTTGTTGGTTTTTGTATTATGGTAAATTTTGATAAATAGAAGCTCTTAATCTTAATATATTTAAATTTTTTATCTATCATTATTTTCTGTTATACTTTTTTTCAGATTTATGAATAATTAGTTGTTTTAATTTCAGAATATTATAGGGATATAAATGTTTCGGTTACATGCATGGATTGCTTTTGTACTACTTGAGTCAAAATTATAAATGTGTCCACCACCCAGATAGTGTACATTGTACCTGTTAGGTATGATTTCACCTATCCCCTCCACTCCTTGACACCTGCATGATTTCCATTGAGTTTTACTTCCATCTTTGCACGAGTGCTTCTCAGTTAGTTCCCATTTAATGGGAGTACATGTGGTGTTTGTTTTTTCCATTCTTGTGATACTTCACTTTGGGGGATGATCTCCAGTTCCATCCAGATTGTTGCAAAAGGTATCGATTCATCTTTTTTATGGCTGAGCAGTACTCCATGGTATGCATATACCACATTTTATTAATATACTCATGAATTAATGGGCACTGGGCTGACTGGACATCTTTGCAATTGTGAATTGTGCTGCGATAAATAGTGCAAATGTCTTTTTGACAAAATGACTTTTTTATCTTTTGGTAAATACCCAGTAGTGGCATTGTTGGACCAAATGGTAGGTCTACTTTGAGTTCTTTGAGGAATCTCCATTCTATTTCCCATAGAGGTTGTACTAGTTCACACTCACACCACCATTGTATGGGTGTTTCTTTCTCTCTTCGTCCGCACCAGCATCTATTGTTTGGGGACTTTTTGATCAAAGCCATTCTAAAATGTTCAATGTCACTAATCATCAAAAAAATGAAGACTTGTTTTATGGCCCAGAACACAGTATATTTTGGTAAATCTTCCATGTAGTTTTGAAAAGAGTGTATACTCTGCTCTTTTTGGTTGGAGTGCCTTTTTACATATCAATTAGGTAAAGATAGTTTTCTTCCTTGAACATTTTGTTCAAGTCTTCCATATCCTTACTGATTTTCTGTTTATTCTGTCAATTATTGAATGAGAGATATACAATCTCATATTAAAATGGTAGATCTTTTTTTAAGCTCTATCAGTTTTTTATTCAAGAATTTTCTATCTCTAATTTCGAGTGCTTTTAAGGTTAGGCTTACTATATCTTCCTGATCGATTGACTGCATTCTCATTATAGCTTTTGTTGTTGTTTTGTTTTGTTTTTATTATCAAAGGCAATTTTTTGCTGTGAAATATATATTTTTTATCATTAATATAGTCACCCAGCTTTTTTTGATTGTGTTATCATGATATATTTTCTCTATCAATTTAATTTTTCTTTTTAATATTTTTAATGGACAAAAAATTGTATATATGTGTGGTATATAATCTGGTATTTTTCTTATAAACATACATTGTGGAATGTCTAAATCAAGATCATTGATATGGTGAAGTTTAAGTCCATCTTTTTGACTTTTTTTGTCTCACTTGTTCTTTCTTTCATCTTTCCACTTTTCTGCCTTCTTTTGCATTAATTGTGCATTTATAATTCCTTTTTTATTTTATTGCTTTATTAGTGATGAAATTATATTAGTAGTGGTATTTAAGTGGTTGCTTGAAAACTTTTTCTATGCATTTTAATTTATAACTGTCTACTTTCTAGTAATATTATACCAATTTACCCATAATATAAGAACCTCATAATAGTATATATTAATTGTCATCCTCCTTACATTTATGCTACTGTCATCATACATTTATTTATACTTGCGCTATACACACCAAAATATATTTTATTATTTTAAATTAATTTTCCCTTTAAAAAGTTTTAAAAATAAAAAATACAATCCTCATATATATAACAATGTAGTTTACTTTTCTGAGTCAATGTCAAAATTTGTACTTGCGATAACCTTGTCATTACAGTGAATTGGTTCTGATATACCTGGCCAAGCCAGACTGTGGATTCATTTGGTTAGCACAGTTATATTGCCATATAAGTGGATTTGTTGATTGTAGGATCCATGGAATTTTCAATTTTGTAAATAATTTTCATTCTATATAATTGCCCCCTTAAACAAAGCTATAAAATCTTATGTGTCTTTTCTATGCTTTACCTTTAGAAGAATATAAACTTCAGGAATCCCACGTAGGTAAATTTTGGCTCTAAATTCATTGATTTTTTCCCCCTCTAGCATTTGGAGTAGGTGAAACATTAAAAATGTATTCTTGCATCAGAGCTGTTTATTATTTTAGGATTTCAGAATTCCATGGGAAAGGTTAAATCATTGAGCAAATCATTTAAAACAGTTATTTCTTGAATAGAAATCAGTGTTCGTTTCAATAGGTAATAGTAGGATAATCTCTTTTCCCTCCTTTGCCCATCATATTCCTTACCAATTACTATAGTCTTTAAAACATTTCTGTTAAATATCAGTAGAATATATTTTATTGTGCTGTTAATTAATCCTTCATTCATTATATTTCAATGAGGTAATTTAGTATTTATTTTAAAATTAAATGTATGTAATTAAATATACACATGAGAAATGATGAGTATCATATACATTTAGGTTGGAATTTAGACAAACAGGTACTAAATTAAACTTTTAAATAATTACATTGCTCTGGGAAAAATTCTTTTATAAAATGTTTCAAATCAATGGTAAACTCAGTTTATGATTAATAGTCACTGTGAGCATAATGTAGTTTCACATGTAAAATTCTCAGATGCAAGCATAGTATTACCATTATCCATGACTCACTTTGAAACTAATGTCCAGTAGTTCTTGAATAGCATTGTAAATTACTCAACAAATCACCAATAAAAAGATAGAGGATAACTTCACAGGCATAAGTTATAATATGATGATATTTCAAACATGTATTGGTTACCTTATATGGGTGATTTTAATGTTAATACATTTAAACAAAATAGAGTTTTTCCCATGCATATAAATTGAGAAATTACTTTTTGACACTTTTAATTTACAGCAGTCCTGGCATAAAAGTGAGAAATGTGAATGTCTCTTTCTTCCTACTCTTGAATCTACATAAAGATTAATCTTCCTGCTAAGTAAGGTGGAGTTATCAATCATTCATGCCTCTAAATGTCAGATGCTAAGAACACACAATGCAATAAGATTTTATTCTTTTGTTGTTTAAAATAAGATGAATTTCATCTCCTTGAAAAATTAATAAAATAAAACATTTTAAAGTAGTATTTCTGGTTTTAAAAAATCACTTCATAATAGGATAATTCCAAAGACAATAAGGCAATTCCTTCTTCCAAAAATAAACAGATATACAGAAAGGTACATAGATACATTTGTTCTATTTACATGATATTTTGTTATATAGAATAAAGTTTGAGTTTTGATTTTGAGATTATTTGGGTTTATCATCCTCTGATCTTTCATTACTTTGTCTACATTATAGTAATATGTATATCTTTAGCTCTCTGTTCTTACCTGGGACTAGGATTTGGCAAATATTTTATTTCTTCTATGACCAATGATGCTAGCTAGTCTTATTCATGCCTTTTACTAACCTAACTAGAAGCCCATTAGGCATCTAGCATTTTATAGATGTGCCATTTCAAAAAACTGTTCTTTTCCCTGTCTTTATGGAGGCCTGTTAATAAGGAATTACACTTTGATAAGACAAAAATACCAAGTTCTTGATTATTTGTGGTTTTCAAAGAAGTCACAGCACTTTTCACTAGGAAACAATAGTTTCCTAAATATAGCAACTTTAATGTGGATGATTGCTTTGTTCTTTGATTTCCATTTTTCAGCTTCAGTATTATAAAATATTGTTTATTTACCACCAGTTTTAATGTAAGGATATTCTTACATAACTTATGCCTAATATGTTCTGTATTTCAGTTACCTGAAATAGATTGATGTAACATTGAATTTTAAGATTATTTGGATTAAAAAATGGAGCTCAACTCATATTAAAATCATTGTAATCTTTTTTATTTTTGTATTTCTTGGTAAATAAAAAAAATACTGAATACAGTATTATTATGCACAAGATTATGCAAGCAATAGAATGCTCATGTTTAGATTTCATCTGAAATGGGAAAACTCTGAGTGACAATTTGTAAAGTTTTGGATTCACAAAAGAATAAGCAAGAGTCCAATGCAGATATGTTGCTTGTAGGTTGACACTCTGGCATCAACCTTGAGGATGCAACAGAAGCAATAAGCACTTACCTCTGACAAGGGTGGACAGCTGGTATTGCAAAATAATATGAATAAATTATTAATCCAGAAAAGAAATGAAGCCAGAATGAATGCAGTTTTCTGATAATAGTAGTTGACTCTAGGTTAAACTATTATTTTCATGCTAATAAATCTGATTGTCAGATTTATTTTTATTTTATTTTATCTTATTTTAAATATATCTATATTTTTTTATTTCAGCATATTACGGGGATACAAATGTTTAGGTTACATATATTGCCCTTGCTCCCACTCCCTGAGTCAGAGCTATCATACTTTTTTCTTATTTGCACCACTATATTACCTACTTGAAGGTCTTCAAACAGAGTCCTTAGTTAAGATTTTGAAATTCTTGAGATAATATATTCAAGGCATAGAAACTATTTGTAATCATAATGCCCACAGTTAAAATATGTGGGTTCATCCCTGGTTGCACTAAGATCTAGGCATTAATTTATTGAAGTCTGATTTAGAAAGTACTCTGGTAAACCTCATCTGTCATGATCTCACTTCAGGATCTTAATAATTGATCAAGACAGACTGTAATATTTACATTTTTCAGATAAGGGACTATATGTTCTTAAGTTTAATAATTTACTCTCAAAATTTGAAAATTCCTCAAACAATATCACTCCAAATGGTTATCTACTATCATATTACCTTCATTACTATACAGACAATGTCAAAGCAGAGACTGTACCTGCTTCTACTTCTCTGTTCTCTCAGGAGGCAGCTGGCCTGACCCTGTCTGGCTTGTTCTACATCTCTGTGGGACCAGCATCATCCATGCCATTGACTCTTCAGCCAACCTGAAGATCTTGGATTCAAACCACTTTCCTGTGTCTACTGGCACGATTCCAGGCTCCCCCTGCCTTTTTGTCCATCTGTTGGACACACCCATACTGACAATATAATATAACCCTTTATTTAGGCTTCCTCTTACCACCAATCAGGAAAGGGAGCCCAGAACAAACACAGACCCACTTTTTGCTGTATTTCTCAACGGTTTTAATCCATGCTGAACTGTCCAAGAGGATTTGGTTGAGCTTTTCTGTGTGTTTTCCATTACTTAAGTAGTTACTGGACACATATTATGCATAAGGCACTCTGCTATATAGTGATTAAAAACCAGATATATTCCCTTCCTTATGAAGCTTATAATTTAATAGGAAAGAAACTGATAATATAAAGCATAACTTTTTGTTGTAAAAAAAGGAGCTCCAAGTATAAAAGAAAATCAAAATGGTATTCAGTTTCTCTAGTGAAAAATTATGTCATGATAATGAATAGGAGGTTTTGTTCTGCTTGTTTTCATACACAGACCTTTATCCTCCCCTGCTCCCTGTTCTGCAACGTAGCTCTTAACACCCCACCTTGAAAATCACTATAATTAGACTGTGGTAACCTCCCAAGCAAGGGGCTAAATTAAACACTTTTTAAAATAAGATATTCCCTAAATTGTTGGAAAATAAAGTTACCCAGAATTACTTATCAGTTTTAAGTGTTAGCAACTGTACAGTTGCATCATGTATTTGTGACTGCAAAAGTCACAAATTATTTAAGGTTCTTAATTCATATTTGTAAAAAAATATTTCTAGCCCTGATCTTGGACACTCTTTTCTTAGATATAACTTCAGCTTTACCTTCCTGTCTAGCCCAAATATTACCTTCATAGTGCTCCATCGTCCTGATAATTACTGTATTTATTTCTAGAATTGCTATATTTTATAATTCAATATCCTGTTGCTTACTTTTGAGCACTTTAAGTCCCTTCATTTAAAATCATACTTGGTATTTCTATAATTTGAACCTGCCCCAGATGGTCTATATCGTGTGTTAATTGTCCTAGGTTTTGGTCATGTTATCTACTTCCTTTCTATTTCTGGTTATTTTTGCTTGGGTGACTGATGTTATGAAAATGATGATTTGGAAGATCATTTGAGATATGGGATGATGTTTTTCCTTAGCTTCAGACCTTCTAAACTGTGAGCTGGGGCAAACTAGAACATAACAACAAGATTATTGTTATGTCACAGAATGTTTTAAACTTATTTGAGAAACACAGCAACTCTGACAAATGCTGCACACTTTACTAGTTTCAGGTAATTCACTGCTTAAACATTAAATTTCACTATATAGAGATTAAATTGCAGATACAAATTACAGAGTCATATTTGTAGAGATTTTGGTGGTTGCCTTGAAAAGGGGTATGTACTGGACAAAAATCAATGTAAAGCAGGAAATGAGAGTGATGATATTTATACTGATTCCAAGGTTTGAAAAGTTGCACCCACAGGTACATCCATCCTGTTAGCATGTAATATTATTTAAGAATAATAAAATATTTTAATAATAAACTATATACAGTTAATTAAAAATAAATAATATAAGAATAAATAATTTTTATAATGCATTATTTTTATTTTGATATGTGCATTATTTTTCCAAATAAGCATTACATTATTATGGCATGCATTCTTGAGTTTTTAGCACCTAACTGATAAATAAATGGAATTGTGTGATATAACTTTTGGCCTAGGAGAAACATGGAAAAAAATATACTCACACATGAAGGACTCCCTGAAGACAAAAAATTTTGTAACTTTTGCTTTAGTCCCTTTAGTCTACCAGAACTTCTACTCAGGATGCTTCAATAAGAATTATAAACATATTTGGAAAAGGTGAAAAAAAATATATAAGTCTTCAGCAAAGAATAAGAAATTCTCAGGAAAACAATGGACCAAATGGACAAAAAAGGGGCCAAATCAAATTATTAGAATTGAAAAAGAAAGTAACCTAAATAAATGATCAGTGAATGGGCTTGACACCATAATAGAAGGGATAGAGAAAAGTATCAATGAACTGGAACATAGAACAATAGAAATAATATGATCAACAGAGAGGAAATAGACTAAAGAAGAGGCAGTGGGCATTGAGGATGTGCTGGACAATAACAAATGATCTAACACTCATGTCAACAAACTCATAGAAATATAGGAAAAAGAAGGCATAACTAAAATGTTACTTGGAGAAATAAAGGCTGAAAAATTCCTAAATCTGGCAAAATGCATCTTCCTAGAGATTCAAGTGGCTGAGTGAACCCCAGACAAGATACATCAAAAAAAATCCATGTCAAGACAAGTCATAGTAAAATTTCTGAAAGCTAAAGACAGAAAAAACTTTGAAGCATTTAGTGAAAAATGGTACCCTGTTACTGGGGATAAAAAAAAATGTGAATGACAGAGGGTTTTTCATGGAGGAAGGAAGGAAGTGGCACAATATTTTTTAAATGCTGCAGTAAAAGAAATGTCAGTTTAGGAACTTACATGCAGCAATAATATTCGGGGAGAAGAGTAAATGAAGACATTCTCAGATAAAGGAAACTAAGAGAATTTGTCACCAGCAGATCTACCATGAAAGAACGGCTTATTGAAAATCCTCTAAACAGAAAGGAAACTGTAAAAAGAGGAATCTTGAAATAGTAGGAGGGGAGAACTAAATAAGCAAAGCCACAGATAAATACATTAGGCATACACTTTCTTACAGTTTTCTAAATTATATGTGAGGGCTGAAGCAATATTATATCACTCTTTGGTGGTGTTCTAATTGTATATGGAGGAAACATTTAAGACAATTATAAAAGGGGGAGGGTAAAAAAAGTAAAAGGATTTTAGGTTTCTGAATTTCACTCAAACTGGTAAAATGATGACATAAATAGACTGTCATATGCTATAAACATATAATATACTATAGAAATATAGAAAAATCAGTATAAAAAAGCTATCAAAGAGATGCAATTAAAACACTATAGAGAAATCAAAATGAAATTTAAAAATGTTCATGTAATTTACAGGAAAGCAGAAGATTTAGATCCTTCTCTGTGCATGTCCTCTAAGTTGACTTCTGAGTCCAGTGGGTTTGTGAAAAAATTAAGTCATTGCTGATTTAGAGAAGCCATTCCTATCTTTATATTTATTTATTTTAGAAATTTTTATTTTTTAAAAAACAATTAACAGACACACAATTGTACATATTTATGGAGTACATAATGATTACCATACATACAATGTGTGGTAATCAGATCAGGATAAATAGCACATCCATCATCTCAGATATTTATCATTTCTTTGTATTGGAAATATGCAATATCCTCCTTTGAGCTATTTGAAACTGTATAATATATTATTGTTAGCTATAGTCATACTACAGTGCTATAGAACAGTGGAACTTATTTTTCCTATTTAGTTGCAATTTTATATCCTTTAACAATTTTTTTCTATGTTTAGTTATGTTTAGATACACAAATACTTACAATTGTGTTACGCTGGTCTACAGTATTCAAGACAGTAACATTCTGTACAGGTTTGTAGCTTAGGAGCAACAGGCTATACCATATAGCCTAGGCGTATGTAGGCCATACCATCTACGTTTGTGTAAATGCACTGTATGATGTTTGAACAATGGAGAAATTACCTAATGACACATATCTCAGCACATATGTCTCCTTGCCATTAAGAGATATATGTCTATAAATGTTTATTTAATAAATGGCATCTAAAAATTAATATATAGCAAAAATCATTCTTAAAGATGAAGTGTGAAAGTCTCTAAAATCAGTAACAAGGAAAAGAAATAATTATTATCGTACCTTTTCAATGTTATATTGGAGATCTTAGCAAGTGCAAGAAGAAAGTCAAACAGAGATTCTGATTTAGTGGGCTTGGAATGGGTCTTGGGCTCTCTAGGTGATTCTACTTAATAGTTATTATCAAGAATCATGCCATCCTCAGGGTTTGGAAGAGCAGGTGGGAGCAAACTGCCTGTAACCTTCTGGTTTTCCTTATTCCTATCTTATAGGGTATCTGCCACTGCTGCCTTGATTTTACTATTAGAAACACTCACTTTAATTAAGGCGGAAGTGCTAAAGCCTGGAGAAAAGCAAAATTTACACCTCCGCCTTAGTTTGCATTAGTTTTGTTCCCTGTGAGTGTTACGCACAATTCTCTTCCTGCCTTGGTGTTTTCCTTCCCTAGTTCCTTGGTACTGAACATGTGGAAGGAGCCACCAGTCACGACTAATTCTGCATCTTGGGAGAAACATGAATGTGGAATTCTAGCCCAAAGTATAGAAATTATAAATTGTCACAGAGATGTCCCAATATTTGCTGGTCATCACAGACAAGTCATGAATGTACCTATGCTTTCTATATAATTTTCTTATTTTTCATTTGTATTTTCTCATCTTTTCTCTGCTCATGTATGTTACTCTGTGCTGTACTTTGTAGTAAATGTGAAGACTTCTGATTGTTAAAAAATAAATAGCTTAGACAAATTTCTATTCTTGGTAACAGAAAGTAGTTCTCCAAATAAATGGATCTTATCAGTTGAAAAACCACACAAATAAGACTTCTTTCATGTCCTTTATTCTAGCAAGTAAATTGAATTAAATTCATAGTGTTTCAAAATTATATTGAAAATAAAAATATATTTCAATTCTAGAAGCATGTGTCATTCTCCACAAACATATCAATGTCAAATTATGATTAGCAAATAAAATATTTCAAGTGATATATGTAGCGCTTTTGAAATTAATAAACTAATTTGAGAGGAAAATTAATTAAAATAAGAAATATTAGCATTAAAATGTTTTTGCAGAAAGTTGATTTGTTCTAGTTGTTTTATGCATTGTTTATTTTAACCTTGCTTAGGATGATAAAAAGAGCAGTTATCTTCAAGCTGTTTGATAATAACAGATGTTTGTGTTTAAACCCTCTGAGAAAAAATACCAGATGATTAAATGTCACAATAAATTCCTTGGAAATGAGTGAATTTAAGTTCCATAGCTAAAAAAATAAGCATTTAAGGTGATTCAAATTATTATGTTATGATTTCAGTTTGTATTAGCCAAGAGAAAACTTTACGATTTTGAAATGCTCATTAATAATAAATCTTATATAAGCATGTTTTCTGTTTTCTTCTGGGAAGAAAGAATCTATGAGAGGGGGACTTTCCATGAAGAGTTACGCCTCACCTTTACATTGTACCTGTTGGACCCTTATGCTATTGAACCATGAAGATTTGAATGGGCTTAGTTAATATGGGAAGATATTTTTCCTATCTAGAGTAATACATTAAAAAGTAATAGGCCGGGTGCAGTGGCTCACGCCTGTAATTCTAGCACTTTGGGAGGCCGAGGCGGGCGGATTGCTCAAGGTCAGGAGTTCGAAACCAGCCTGAGCGAGACCCCGTCTCTACCAAAAATAGAAAGAAATTAATTGGCCAACTAAAAATATATATATACAAAAAAATTAGCCGGGCATGGTGGCGCATGCCTGTAGTCCCAGCTACTCAGGAGGCTGAGGCAGTAGGATTGCTGAGCCCAGGAGTTTGAGGTTGCTGTGAGCCAGGCTGATGCCACGGCACTCACTCTAGCCTGGGCAACAAAGTGAGACTCTGTCTCAAAAAAAAAAAAAAAAAAAGTAATAAATTACCTCTTCTATGAAGTAGTTCACCAGGTTGAATCTACACAACCTCTGATTTCATGTTGCATGCTCTTAAAGTGCACACTACTAGGACTAACCTCCAGCACTGGGTCAGGAATTATGAAGAATCACACCAGCTCTGGCAATTTTCTCTGTGTTGATTGGGTCCCAAAGTTAATAAAACCAACGTTGCCATGATACTCAGTTTTAAATAATGGTTAATTGAGCCAAAATGATTTTAAAGGATGCAGTTTCACTATACTTGAAAATGAATAGGTTATGAAACAAAAGAAAAGAGGCAAATAAATAATAATTATTATAAGTCATTCAGTTTTTTATTTATTTCCACAACAAAAATTATTTATTTAATATAAGCCATACCCTAGGCTACATGCATATTTCTTATGAATTGAATTGAAGTATATTTATGTCTTATGTCACATAATCTCTGAGATTATCAAAAATTAAGTAATATTTTAACAGCCAAATAAAGAAAACAAAAATTTCTTAAGCTTAGAGGCATGAAATCATCCATTTCTATCAAGATTACAAAATTATTAGTTTTGTTACTTTTATATTTACTATTAAGTAGCTGAATTTTTTCTACTTCTTTCTTTATAGTTGTATTAATAAGAAAGCAACAAGTAATAGCCCTGGCCCCATAATGTTCTGAAATTAAAAAAAAATAATAATAAGAGAGCAACATTTCTTATGGGAAACATACTAATTCAGACTGTACACAAAATGATGACATGTATAGGCAAGAAAATAATTAACCCAATTAATTCAATCTGAAGCTTAATGATGGAATGAGATCCCATCTATTAAGAATTTAATCAGCAATTAGAATGACCTTATTATTTATAAATTGTTTCTAGGCACACTGATTCAGGACTAAACCAAAACCAAATACTTTAAGGTCATTTCCACTTGAATGTCCCATAGTACTAGATCTTGGCACATTCCAACCTAAACTTGCTGTTGGGCCAAGTATTGCCCCACCTCACCTTCCCACTTTTTATAACCTCTCTGATGAAAGTGTCCCAGCATGATATCACCAGCAACATCCTGGTGCTTGTGAGAAATGCAGGTTGGGCTTGTCCTAAGTCTCATGAGTTAGATTCAGTATATAATTCCCAGGTAGTAGTGGGTACACTAAGGTTTGAGAAACACAGGGTATCTCTCAATGAACAAAATGAACATGGTCCAACTGTACAAGCCAGAAACTTGGGTGTGATCCTTGAAACCTCTTGCTTTTCTGCTTTGTCCAATCAATCACCTCATTCTATTGATTCTACATATCAGATACATTGTCTTATTTCTTCTCCACAATTGGGAAAATCTATTGTCTTCTTCACTTTTCATTTCCATTACCATAGTTTAATTGAATTGAATCCTAATTGAAGACAGATCTCATTTGCATGGTAAACAACCAGTTCCTACTGGTCTCCTTGCGTCCACGTTTCTCACTCTCTGAATTTCCTCTATACATGTTAATCACAGCAGCCTTCCTCAAACATGTACCTGGTGCCATCTCCTCCAGCTGAAAATATTTCAATGGCAACCAATTGCTCTCATAATGATTAGAACAATTCACAGTGTGGCATATGGGACCCAGGAGGATCTGGTTTCTGCTTACTACTGCATGTGCTCCTCTAATCTAGCCTCACCATTCTTCAATAATGGCCTTCATCCATGCCTTACAAGCTTAAAACTTTCTCATATCAGAGCTTAACGTGTGTGTGCGTATGTATGTGTTTCCTCTTGCTAGTGTACTCTTCTCCATATTTATCCAAATAATTCATATTCATTTTTCATCTCTCAATAAAATGAAAAATTTTCAGAAAGGCTTTCTCTAGTTTCTAATACATCAACAAATGCGCAAAGCCATCCTTCTGTTATATTCTATAACAACACACTGAACTTTTGTTTTTATAAGTGTTAAATGATTCACGATGGAATATTTGTCTCCTATGGCAGACTGTAAGCACCATGATGTTACCAGCTGTCTCTTGCTCCACTAGTGCATCCCACTGCTTACACAGTGCCTTGCATATAGCACTCTTTCCTTAATATAGGCATTCAAGAACTACGTCTGGCCTCTATTTTCTTTTATATACTTTTCATTATTTTCTTTTTTAAGATCAGAGGCAGAATATAAGTTCCTTGTCACCTGACTACCCTACCAACTTTTCTTAGGGTTGCGTTTAGTTCTGGGAAAGTGTGTGTTTCTAAGGCACTGCAAGGAAATGGCTATATATTGTTATTTCAAGCGCCCACTATAGTCTGGAAAACCTGGTCTTTGGTAAGTGGTGCCCACAGACAAGCACACAAAGGCACTTCAGGGTTACATACTTGGATCTTTCCCTCTGGTTTCTTTCTTTGCCACTTCAATATCTGGCTTCGGGAATCTGCATCGTTTGTTAATTTGTGTCCAAGTCAAAGCAAGGACCTATTTCTAAGGATACAGTACTCCCTATTTGGACTAAGGCATCCCTTTGCTCCTTAGTGCCCTGTTGGATGCCATCAGAGCCTACACTATGTCACTGGTTTTGTTACCTCCCTAGAAGTAGATTGGAGTTAAGGATCAAAAGAATTCAGGATTGGAGCCCCACCTGGACCATTCCTCTACACTCTAACTCTGTCTCCAACCTCTGTTCTCTCCTCTCAAAATCTTATGTTTCCCCCTAGTCTGGGAAACGAGTTCAAACTGATGTTCTCAAATATCCTGTTTATGTCCCTCAATTCCCCTTAGAACATTAACTTTTGGAAAACAAATGATAGTAAGAGACTCCCTTTGTCTCTGCTGTATTATATTCTTCCACCATTCTTAAATAAAGAATGTAAGAAGCAAACAAAATGAACAGAAAGGCTTTCTCTGGTTTACTGAATTTCTCCACATGTAAGAAATATTATTAAATAGGTCAAACATTAAATAAATTTTCTTAGCCTCTGAAGATGTTCTAAATGACATAGGGGAATATATGTTGAGGGGATTTCAGAGGCTATTTTTTGTTTCTCTATGTTGGTCAGGTACAGGAAAAAATCATTTTATCCTAGCTATCTCATACCATCTAAGTTGGTTTATTAATTGTATCAACAACTGATGTAAAAGGCAAAGAATAGAAATATCACCACAGCTTTCCTTTAGCAAACTGGAGACATATACGTGATATTTATGTTAAGGTTTTATCTTGGTTTTCAAATGACATGTTCTCTAGTCATTCTGTTCTGTTAACTTGATACTATTCTAATTTTCATGATTTTTATAAAATGGCCTCCTGAAACTGGGACACATTACATAAAATAATGCAATATATGGAAACAAAATTGCCACAGTTGTAATTTTCAAAATGAAAAAAAAAATTAAGAGTGGCAAAATAGCACCATGTTCTCTTTTATGGGAAATGAATAAGTGAAGTACTATAGCTTTCAAGATTCCAAATACCTATGTGTAGTATATATAAAAATATACATATTTGTATTTTCTACAGCAATGTACAATTCAGAGGGGGAACCTGATAATGCCATAACACTAATGGATAAAATATATTAAGTATCTTAACTTTAATATATGTTTCCACTTAAATATTTTATTTTCCTTTCTTTTTTATTTTAAAGGTTATTTTAAATTTTTCCCCCTGTGTACTTGACTTCTGCAGGAATGGATTATGCTAAGAAAATGTTCTAACTGGTGTAATTAGCGTCCAGCTCCCAGTGTAATGCAGTAAAATGCTGCTCTCAATTAGTCACTGGGGTCACACATTGCCCCTCCTGAGTGCACTGCATAAAAATTCAACACTTGGATCTCTTTATTAAAAGATTCTCTAGAGTTAGAGAAGCATATTAAAATTACTTTATTAACTATGTTTTTAGTCTGCCTAATATGTTTTGCCAATCTAAAATGTAAATAAAAAGAAGGAAAATAATAAAAACTTTATGCTTTGTTGCATGCATTAAAATGACAGTAAAATGGAGTTCAATTAATATTTATTGAACAACTATTATACACAAAGGATTGTTTAAGTCACCGTATACCCTTTCCAAACTTAATATTTTGTTTCTCATCTTGAAAACCTTATAATCTAATAATGAAAAAGACAAGTAATAGCTCACAAGAATATAGGCATGCCACAATCTAAGTAATATCAAAAAGCCTTGGGGACTCAGAAAATAAGATATATTCCCACAAGGTGTACGAGGAAGTCTCTCTGTTTTAGAAGGTTTTCTTCTTATTCTGTCACTATTTTCTTGGATTTTTCCAATTGTTAAAAATTATTGTTTATGACTTATAGAGATTTTATAATAAATCTTTTTTATGTTGTTAAAAACACATATAAAAGATTGTAGATCTCTCTACTCTCTTAGAAAATAAAAAGACTGCGTATTCTTTGTAGGTTCTACATTTACTAGTATGTATAAATTCTTCGGCATATGATTGCAGAATTACATCTGCAATGCTATGTGTCACAGCAATACTATTGAACTGGAATAGGAAGAAGTGGGTAATTGCTTTCGGATACAATCATGTGATATCATACACATGCATGCTTGTCTTTGTGTACGTATGTTGTATAATTCTGATAAATACCTTATATTATTCCTTCAAAAATAATAAAATATTTTAGTAAATGTGTCTTTCACATTCTGTATGCCAGCCTTAAAGTTGCTATCATATAGGCCGAAATCTTCTGAAATTTGGGTGTATATGTGAGTGTGAGTGAACAAGACATGGAATCTTCCATAAAAATCTAGGTGCAAAGTAAATATATCATCTTTTGGGGAAGCAATGGATACTTTAACAATTATTTTTAAGATCTAATTTATTTCAAGTTTTTCAAAGCATTATTCAACTTATTGACATTAAAATAAATACTTTAGACAAAGCAAATTAGCAGTATTTATCTGAGCAAAGAATGATTCACAAATCAGGTATCATTTAGAACCAGGAAGGATTCAAAGAACTTCCTGTGTGTGAGTGTGAGTAGCGTGCTTTTATAGGTTGCATACAAAAAAAAGCGAACTAGAGAAATCACTTGATTGACTACAGCTAGATCTCTGCCTTCTTTGGGCATTGTGTGAAGTCCTGACTGCCTGAGATTGGATGAAACTGGGATGCTTGTTATATTCCTAAATTAGTTAGGTTTTGGTTTGTTTATATACAAAGATAGATAATAGTTTGTTATGCAGGAAGTCAAAGTAAAGAGACTCCTGCTTATTTTATTTAACATTAATATGTGTCTAATTTTAATGTATAATGCTATAATTAATACTTTTTCAAGAAAACTTTCTAATTTTAACTTGTTCTAAGACATTTTGATATAAATTGATTTAAAGTTACACTATATATAGATTAGACAAGTAAAACCTATGGAAAAAAAAAAAAAAAGAAGCAGCACAATGTGGGCAGGGTGGAAATGGACCCAAGAATTTCCCAGGCACACAGCATAGTCTCTGAATCAGTATACAGATGATGCTATAGGAACACTACTTGAATATATAAGTAGAAAAACAAATAACTAGCATAGAAAGTCCAGCTTTAAATACTTACCACAGTGATGATTTGCAATGGTGTTCAGCATCTCATAAGGTCTATTATTGTCCTCATTTGTTGTCATTAAAACTTCTTGTCTTATGGTAGTGGGGACATTTATACTATGTCCATTTAATACCAATCTAAATGTAAGTCAGTGGCTAAATAAGGTTTGCATTTTAGAAAGTCATTCGATCCATAATTATTCTGAAAATATTCCACCAAAATGAGGGATATTTTTATGGCCACTGAATGACATACTCTTAACACTGGAATGTAACAAAATTGATTCATCTTAGTCCAAACATTATCAAATACCAGACTCAAGTCTCTAACATTATGGCTAATCGATTGATCACTCTATTCTTAGAAAGTCTTATTCCTCATCCCACACTTCCCCTTTCATTACCCATCTCACCTAAGGTAACCTTGACTTCAAGATGTTTGGTTTCCATGCATTAAATGAACATTGTTATCTTTCTAATTTCCATCTGAGGGCCTTTGTTGTTATTTTATTTTGTTTATTGATCATTCTAAAATTAATATGGTAAAAATATAACTCATTTTGTGTTTAACAACACTTTATGTATACCTTTGTTGGTTTTTCCCTATGGCAAATTAATCTTCAATTACTTATATTTTTTATCAGAAGACAAGGACAAAATAACATTTTTATTCAAGAGTCATGACACCAAATATCTTAGGAAATTGCTGTAAAGAAATGCAAAGAGATTACTAAGCATATCATAATTTTTTAAAATAAGCACATAAAACTCTAAATTATTAATCAACATTTGAAATGAATTTGTCTCTATTATTTTAATGTATATACAAACACAAATATTGCTATGATGAAAAAAATAAATGCTACAATGTACCCATCCTGGTACCCTATATGTGATCCACGAACCCACTTGCTGGCACATAACCAATGACTAACCTCTCCTGAAAATCAATATATATATATTGTAATACATACATTACTGAAAAATCAGTATGCAAAATTGTGCATGGAAAATAACTGGGCTTATAGAATATATGGGATGGTGACATACAATCCAAGCAGTAGGCAAGTACATAGTAGACAAGGAATTCTAATATATATGCTAAATTTTCATATCCATAATTCATAAAAACTCCTGTATTTTTTCAATAGAAAACTCACAAAAAGTAGGCAAAACTCAAAAGCTAATTCACAAAGAAGGATATATAAATCACTAATGAGCAAATGTAAGTTTCCCCAACTCTATTAGTCATCAGAAAGGTATATATTAAAACAGCATGATTTTATCTAAAGTATAAAGACATAAAATAGAAGTCTCAACAGAATCTGAAGCAGTTGGCTCTCACATACACTGCTGCTAAAGCATAATACTTTCAGGAAATTATTTGGTTGACTAAATTTGTGTCCCATGGCCAGCAATGCTGCTCCTGAGCATTTACCCATGAAAAATGCTTATACATGTGTTTCCAGAAAATCTCAGGACAGTATAGAAAAACTGCCTCCCAAACTGTGTTGGTGCCAAGAGACCAAAGCATGACTCAGACAAATCCAGCTTGAAAGGTTAGATGAGTTTACGAGAAGTTACTTATACAAGTCTCTCATTTCTGGGCAGCAGCAGTTCTCTGGAGAGTAAAATCTGTGCTGCCTGTCTGTTTGTGGAGCCCTAATTGTGTGTCTGGCAAGTGATGAAGAGCTCTTGCAGGTGTCAGTGCACCTTTAGAGGTGAGATGACCACCTATGCAAAAGGGACCACTTAAATCTACTCTTTGTGCTCTGTGTTTCTTTCAGCTACCTTGTTTGGATCTACATCTCTAAAGAAATCTGCTCAAGTTCTGTTAAATATTAAAAGTCAATGGTCTATAGTAATTAAAACAGCCTGTGAATGGCACAAGAACACGGACATTGACCAGTGGAACAGAACAGAGAACACAGATATAAAACCATCCTCATATAGCCATCTAATCTTTGACAAAGTGGACAAAAAACATACACTGGGGAAAAGAATCCTTATTCAATAAATGGTGCTGGGAAAATTGGATAGCCATATGTAAAAAACTGAAACAGGATCCACACCTTTCACCTCTCACAAAAATCAACTCACGCCGAGTAACAGACTTAAACCTAAGGTGTGAAACTATTAGAATTCTGGAGGAAAATATTAAAATACTCTTATAGATATTGACCTAGGCAAAGAATTTATGAAGAAGACCCCAAAGGCAATTAGAGCAACAACAAAAATAAGTAAATGGGACATGATCAAATTAAAAAGCTTCTGCACAACCAAAGAAACTGTTATGAGAGCAAATAGACAACCTACCGAATGAGAGAAAAATTTCACAAGCTACACATCTGATAAAGAGCTGATAACTAGAATCTATTTAGAACTCAGGAAAACCACCGAGAAAAAAATCAAACAACCCTATCAAAAAGTGGGCAAAGCACATAAAAAGAAACTTTTCAAAGGAAGACAGAATAATGACCAACATATGAAAAAAATGCTCAACATGTCTAATCAGCAGGGAAATGCAAATCAAAACTACAATGAGATATCACTTATCTCCAGTGAGAATGACCTTTATCAAAAAGTCCCAAAACAATAAATGTTGGTGTGGATGTGGATAGATATGAACACTCCTACACTGCTGATGGGACTGCAAACTAGTGCAACCTCTCTGGAAAGCAATATGGAAATACCTTAAAGAGATACAAGTGGACCTACCATTTGATCCAGCAATCCCACTAATGGGAATCTATCCAAAAGAACAAAAGACACTCTATAAAAAAGACATCTGCACTCGAATGTTTACAGCAGCACAATTCACAATTGGAAAGATGTGGAAAAAACCCAAGTGCCCATCAATACATGAGTGGATTAATAAAATGTGGTATATGTATACCATGGAGCATTATTCAGCTCTAAGAAACAATGGTGATATAGCACACTTCGTATTTTCCTGGATAGAGCTGGAACCATTCTACTAAGTGAAGTATCCCAGGAATGGAAAAATAAGCACTACATGTACTCACCAGCAAATTGATTTCACTGACCAACACCTAAGTGGAAATATAGGAATAACATTTATCGGGCGTCGGGCAAATGGGAAAGGGGAGGAGGGGATGTGTATATAATAAAGAATGAGTGCGATGCACACCATCTGGGAGATGGACATGCTTGAAGCTCTGACTCCGGGAGGGAAGGGAGAGGAAGGGAATACACATAACCTAAACATTTGTACTTCCAGAATATGCTGAAAAAAAAGTTATATTTCTTTGCTTTAAAAGAAAAGAATAAATACACTTAGGGTAAAAAACAAACAAACAAAAAAGCCAATGGTGGGGAAATTATATTCTCCCCTCAATATGTTCATTAATGTTATATACAAGTAAGCCCCTTAGCAATGGAATGCAAAATAAATTACATTATTTAGTACAATGGAATATTATACAGTTTGTGCATGAATGAACTGCTGATTTATGGAATGATATAGATAAATCTCAGAATCATAATGGTAAAAGCAAGAAGACACATACGAACAACAACACATGTGATTACATTTTTGTAAAATCTGCAAAGGGCACAACTGATACATGTTGTAAGAAGCATGGATCATGATTACACCTGCAAGAGGGAAATAATTGGAAGGCACGTCTCTAGTACTGAAACTATTCTGTATTTTTGACCTGGTTGTACAGATAAGCTCAAGTTACAAAAATGTATCAAGCTAAGTTCTATATGATTTTCATGTGTTTTATGCTTGAACATATATATATATATATATACATATATATATATATATATATATATATTTGAAAGGTATTTTGAAAGCAACCTGATGAAATGGGGCTTAAGGAAGGATTGAAGCTCAATGGAAACCCAAACAAAAATGCAAATATCAGAGAGAATTGCACAAAATGCACTTTCACAAAAGAGCCCTGGGATAAACTAAGGCTGGAAGCATTATGTATTATTTTCCTCCAAGTGTTGTGGTCAACTGCTGATTTGGATACGTGGGTGTCCCATCACATTAACATGCTGGGAAAAATCATGACTAAAACAACTCAACTTGAATATAAGACTGATGTTATTCTCTTATTCATTAAATGTGAAATGTTCATATTTCAGAAATATGTATTGTAGCAGAAAACTACCATACTTACTAAGCAATCAGAGTTCCCTACAGTGAGTAATAACAGAAGTACTGTCAGAGATGAATATTAAATTAATGTTTTTGATAATGCTGGCTGGTCTTTATTAGGTCTCTGCTTTTGGCCAGGTATTATATTAGGCACTTTATACATGCCAGGCCATAAATTCCTACAGCTACTGTTTCATACTTTTTACAAGTTAGAAAACTTGTAGGAAAGTGGCCACCTACCTAATTTTGCAAAGCAAGGAAGTAGCAGAGCCTGTATTAAAATACATGTACTTTTACTATTTTATACATTTTTAAAACTTTGTATTTTTCTGATGCCTCAACATCCCCACAAACAGGCTATGATCACCAACCCAGGTGACCAGGTGCACCAGAATGATAAGGTTGGTCCCTGCCACAAGTTGCCCTCCTCTGACTGTGACCTAGTGACATTCAAATGCACCAAAAAGATCCCCTCATGTCTTTGCTTCTATACTCTACTCTGACTTCAAAAAAAGGCACTTTCCCACAGGTTCAATCTCTCTCTCTCTCTCTCTCTCTCTCTCTCTCTCTCTCTCTCTCTCTCTCCATTTCTCTCCCTATCTCTCTCTTTCTTCTCCCTCTGCTCTGCTAAGCCTGCCCCCTGGGAGCTCCTGTATGGGCCACTCTAGGACCTCTGAGTACAATAAATCTCTTTCACTATCATATGCCTCTTTGTGATGTTACACTGTGTCTGCATCTGACTCATCATCAAAAGAAATGACAACACTTTAAGTAACAATTATTCCTTATAATACAACTATTATATACTGATGTGGTGTGCACTGACAACAAAATAGACAAACAAACACAACAAAGCCATAATTCCTTCTACTACTGTAGGTAAAGAGTTCTTTATAAAGAAAGCTCTTTGCACTCAGATAATAATCAGTGAGGAGATCATGGTACAGGCTTTTAAACAAGAAATTATCATTTTTGTGGTGAAAACACTTAAAATCTACTGTCGTAGCATTATTCCAAGAATACAATACATTATTAACTGTACTACCATGTTGTGCAATAGATCTCTTGAACTTATTCTTCCTAACTGTAAATATGTATCCTTTAACCAATGTTTCCCCAACATCTCCTCTTCCCATGACCCCAATACCTGGTAACTACTCTTCTATGGAGTAAATATTTAAATGTGTATGAAAGTAATATATCTGTGCAGAAGATAATAAATGTGAAGTGTCTATCACAATGCCTGGCCTATAATTAGTGTCCAGTGAAAGGAAGCTGTCAGGTAGACAAAGCTCACAGCAGAGTGCTGGGCATGTTGCTAGTAGCTCACTCTTAGCTATTGTGCTTCTCCCAGAGTTTTAATCAACTTCCTGACATGGGTATGTGGCCCTATATCACTTTTTGTAACTGAGACACAATAAAAATAATTATGACTGTAGTCACTAACCTTCTCTAAATATGCTATACTTGAAATATAGACTTCTTGCTAAATGCTTGATTTAACATGCAATTTACACTCTGCAAGAATATTGTACCCTTCACATATTTGGATGATTAAGTTATTTGTCTCCTTTTGCTGAAATAATGCTAATTGGTAATATGTGAATTTTCTCAACTAGTGAATAAAGAATATGTGAAACATTTTTGTTATATTAATAAAATGCATTTTATATGTGAGAACTTCATGGTTCTATGTTTCATTTAGCAATAAATGTGCATCATTCACTTGTAATCTCCTATTAGCATCAGAGTGGTCTTCTCAAAGGTAGGAAGCTGTGAACCTTCCTGTTCTTCTATTTGTCCTACAGAGCTGGTCGTTTTTTGGATATAAAGATTGAGCAACTGCTGTGACTGACATGAATTCTGAGCTATAAAAGTCAACAGGTCTCCTTAAACAGCAATTTTTTAAATTCTTCCTGTCAGTCTACAAAACCGTGGAAGATTGCAGTTAAATGTTCTCGGTCATTTTAAAGGATGTCACAGGCTCTTGCATTATATATCACTCCAGTCAATTGGTTGAAGTCATATCTGGCACTTCAAAGCTCACCCTTGGAAAAGAAAAATGTAGGTCAAATCTGCTTGTATTATATATACACACAATACATTTCTTTAAATATATATTGCATATCTAGCAGTAATGAGATGCTAACCCTGTACAATACTCAGAGTGATATCTGTGCCTCGGTCTCCCTGTGTATCTCTTTAATATTGGAAATCACTTTTAGGAAGTAGATGAGCACAGATTAGACAACTGTAAGAAAAAATGGAAGTAGTGTTTACCCCTTTAACACAACTCTAAAGATAATATAAAATCAATATTGAATCTCTTACGTGTGTGATTTTTTATAAATATGTTTATTTTCCTTTTATGGATTAACATAAACAGATGGCTCATAAAAAGTTCAATGAGACAAGTGTGTTTTCCTTCTGATGTTATGATTGTATTCATACTATATAATTGAATTTTTTTCAAGAAACTAGGCACCAAGTACCTCAAACATAAAGCACAAGCTTTAAGTTATGTAAACCTATAATAAAAAATATGATTGGCCTTACTAAGAAATTTGGACTTTTTTCAGTCTATTTCCAGTATTATGGGAATAAAAGTGATAAATGTACTTCCTGATATGCTCCTAGAGCATAGCAAATGACTATAGACACCTAATTGCTTTTTAAACGAAATTCTTCTACACCAAATGTTTAGTGTTTTCAAATTTAAATTTTCAAATATTTAATTATGCCATTTGGATAATATATATGTAATCAAAAACATATATAGTAAAAGAATGTGTAGCTTGACAGAATTTTTAATCAATCATGTATGCATAGCTCTGCATCTCCATTCTGTTGTGTGAGTAAACTACATGTGAAGATTTAAAAAGCCTTGCAAAAGGTGACAACATTTAAGGGTGGAAATGATCTAACAAACATCAATTGCACAGTTAGGGAAGGGAGTAATATCATGAAATCTGACATAAAAATATGGGAGTAAAATGTTAGGAAATTTGTGTACCTTCAAGGATTAGAGGTCTAACGCAAGTAAAGAAATTCCCAGTATCATTAAAGGAGCTTCCTGTAGTCAAGGGAAAGGCCACTAAAAATATCTAATTGCTTTGTTATAAATGATCTTTAATCAATAAAATGAACTATATAAGCTGGATGCTAGAAGTGAATAGAGAGCTAAGATATTCTTAGTAAAGTTTCCTTACATTTAAGAGTTTTGCAAAATTGGCAACATTAATTAAAAATGAAAATATTTAAAAGATTTACAATTTTTCTTTATTTTCTTATAAGGAGGGAATATGTAAATAAGTTATGGCAAATTATTTGATTGAAATGTTAATGTAATGATGGGGCACAAGACCATAAGTAAGTCACTAGATCATGTGAACATAAATTCCATTGGTAATAAGTGAAAAACAAAACAATGGATGTTCAGGCAAAGTATGTGACTAGTATACCTAAAAACTGTTAAGGTCATCAAAACAAGGAAAGCCTGAGATACTGTTATAGGCAAGAGGATCCTAAGAAAACATAACTGTAATGTATTATCTTAGAGTTGGTGTACAAACAGAAGAAGAACATTAGGTGAAAACTAAGGAAATCTGAATGAAGTATTGGTTTTAGTTAATAACAATGTTATCAACACATTGGATCATTTATTGTAAGAAATGTCCTATACTAATGCAAGATGTTAGTAATAGAAGACTCTGAATGGGGTATGTGAAGACATTTGAAATAACTTTACAATGTTTCTATGTCTCAGAAACTATTTTAAAATCAAACATTTGCTTAAGAACATACAGAGAAAAAAAAGAACAACATATGACACATAGATACATAAAATCAGGCACACAGATTTTGATTCATACACCATGGCTCTAATTTTCTGAGAGTAAAGATACCAAGATTTTCTTGAAAATAGGAAAACTGTAAAATAGAAAATGACCATTGTTTCATGGAGAACACAACCACACAACACGCCAATTATTGGCTCTCTGCATACTGTTGTTTTCTGTTGACTGAGTTAAGTCTCACTTTCCCAGGAGTGCTGTAAATCTTTTGTTCCTATAAGCACTATCTCGTGCATGATGCATGTAAATACCTTGAAATAGGGCCTAACCTAGAGTAAATGAGCGATAAGTGGTAGCAATTATAATTATTAAGGGGAATGAAATCATCCTACAAAATTAAAGTTTCTTTAATTGCTTTATGTTAACGCTATATATAATCACAATGCAAGGTATAAAATTTAATCAGGCTAAATATTGGTTTCAGTTAATTTCATAATGTAACCAACTCGAGTAATCTTTATTGTTTTCAAAACTCCACCACCACCCCCTCCCTGTTGCAACTTTATCTTTAAAATTTTATTGTAAATTTACTTTTTTGCTTTTCTTTTCTGCACATGCTGAAGACGTTGTTCTCCTGAGGGAACTCTGAGCCGGGAGGGTATTGACAATGTTGTGTGACTGGAGGGTTGGCCAAAAAGGTGCAACCCCAGCAAGTGAAAAGCTCAGGGCAACAGAGTATTTGCTATCTTACAGGTCCACAACTATGGAGACCACTGGGAGACAACACTTTGGAGAAGGAACCGGCGTCATTGTGAGACACATCAGCAACTGTGGCAGTAAACAAGTAGAGACATCTGTGGAAAGGAAGGACAAGAGAAGTGGATTTGTAGAATCCACATTCATGCAGGATACGAAAAACTATGTTTTTAAAACAAACTTGCAAGTTGTTTTAAGGGGAACTTGATGCCCACGTATGTGCAAATGAGTGAAATAAGCTAAGAAATTTGAATTGCTATTTTAATACAGCAAGAGAACTGTAGCATAGCCCTCACCTGACTAATACTTAGACAAGATTCTTCCTGAGGATAGACCCCACCCTGCTCCCTAGCTCCCTTTTGTTAGAGCATTTACATTAGAAAACTTGCAATTATAAGTCCTTTCTCTAATCCTTTGAGATATAATTTGCATCCTGATGGTTTTACAACACAAGGATGTCTTTCTTAAGGACCTGGGAGCCATATCTTTAACTTGTAATCAAGGATGATAGTTTCTATCTCCCAGTCCCAGAGGGAGAATAGGAACCTCACTTCAGTGAGCACTTTGCTTTCAGCTGTGAAGCAAACACAGATGGTCTATCATGTTCACCTTATTCTGGTTCTTAAAATCTGCCACCTCTTGTTTCAACAAAGCTGAACCCAGATTCAGTTCTGGCCTTTTCCCCTTATTGCAATGGAAGATAACATCTCTCTTACTTAAGTTTAATATTGTCAGATGAGTATAATTTTCCATTGAAACTAGAAATATTCTTATGATGGATTAAATAAATGGCACGACATGATGTTGACAAATGTGTACTAAACCAAAAATTGAAGGATATGAATTCTAGTTCTAGCATAACATTTTCTTATTATTTAGGCAGTGGCAATTGACTTGTACTCTCTGAGCTTCAGGAATTTTTGGTCTTATATAAAATGCATTGTGGGTTGATAAATTATTTTGCCCATTTTTAGTTTTTAGCGACTGACTCTCTCCTTTTGGGAAAAACATTTGCTTTTGTAGATTGAGCATATTCTGTGTTTTTCTGATCCTGTCACTGTTTTGAGGGAGGACAGAGATTATTTCTAATACCTTAAATTTTTCTTTTATAGAAGTTATAATTAATACAGAAAAAGTAATGCCTTTGCTTGCACTCATTACATTCATGAGTTAATATTCTGTACACATTGTAGGATATATCTGCTTTTCACAGAAAATGATTCTCAAGTTTCTTTAACTTGTTTCTAGAAAGGACATCCCTTAAGGGAAAATTTGGACTAAGGTTGTTACATCTGATGCCAAAAACTGCCTTTGGCCCTAGAGCAGATTTTTCTCATATTTGCAACTACACAAGCCAAATAAACTAGGCCCTAAACAAAGGAATGTTGCTGTTTCTTTTGTGTAAAGACTAGATTCAGAACACTTCAGGTGGAAATGAGAGATCCTTGGTATTGTATTAGTTCTATGATTTACTAGCTTTTGTGTTTGTAAATTCCAAGAGATAAAGGGCTTTGTTTTTCTGGCAATGTCCAATATTCATAGAGAAAACTGCTGTAAGATTTGAGAAAAAGAGGAAGGAAAAAAAGAAAGAAGACAGAAAAATGGAAGAGAGGGAGGACATGGAGGGGGAAAAGGAAGGGAAGAACAAATGAAGGAAAAAAATAAGAATGGTGATAAAGAGAAAGAAAAAGAACAAGAAAGCAAGAATGTGATTAAGTATCAGTAAAGAAATAATATTAATTAGTTTAAGCAGGATACTTCCTCATCAATGAATTATTAGATCACACATTTGAGATGTGTACATACACAACCTAAAGAAAGTTAATTAGAAATAGAGTATTAATTACATGCCATACAGCACATACTGAATAATGTACTACACACTGAAATAAAAAAAAAAATACTAAGGTAAAAAAGGAAAATCACAGCTCTACAAGTATTGATTGGCAAGTGGATTTTCCTTTGGGACATAAAGAATGAGTCATCTATATAAAACGTCTGGGTACCTTAGCACAATGCTTGAATTCTTCCGAAGGTAGAGCTTTTCTTTATTTTGTACTTTTTATTACTGTCTGTATTTTACTATAGGGTATTTGTGGGATTTTAAGAAATGAAATTTAAAGCATGTACTAGAGAATAAATTACATCATTCTCTGCTAATAAAATGCTTTAAAATCCTTTCCTCACTAAGCCTAAGCAGTGTAACAGGCTTTAGAGCACCTGGTCTTATTATCAGGAGCCTAGGATAATATCAAGAGTGAGAGGCAATCATGAAAAAGGCTTCAATTTCTTTTCCCAGTGTTGGAGACTAAGACCCTCCCCATTCCAACGACTTGTCCTGACTTGTCCTATGCAGGGAAAATAGCCTAAGACGAAAATAGGACCCAGCCCCCCAGCTATAGTTCCGAGAAGAATGCATTCCATGACGTTCTTGCTCCAGGGCGTGCTACCTGCAATTGTTCCCAACCCCCTGCCAGGTTGGGGTTGAGTAATCCATCACAAACAGCTTTCGGTGACATTGAGATGTTGATTGGGGCTAATTAGCCCACACCCAAGCCTCATCATCCCCCCACTCTATTTTTCTGTTTCTACTTCCTTGTTTTCTGTATATAAAACCTACTAAAAATCCAAGTAAAGTAGACCTTGACAACCATTTGCTTGGTCTCGTTCCTTTCTCTCGCCCATCTCTTTCAGGCATGGTCCCCCTCGCCCCCGAGAGTAACAGAAGGTCCTGCGGGCCGGGACATCCCAGGTTTACTTTTAATACATGCAGAAAAGAAGAGAAAAAAACAATAACAACAACAACAAACTTAGTATTTTGCTTAACTGGGCCTGTTCCTTCAAAACAATCTTATGTTTTTGCTGTATTTTGAACTCAATTTTTCCAGGAGACAACTCTCGTCTGAAATAGGTTGTTGTTTCAAAAGAAAAAAGGAAGGTTTATTTGTTTTTTAAAAAGATAGAACTGCACTTTCATTGTATATGATGACCAGTATTAATGGAGAAGCTCTGGAAAATGGTGTTTTGATAATGAACAATATTATCTAGTAGGGAGTTAAATTGTGTTCTGGAGCCACAGTTACTTCCTTTGCAATTTTATACTATAAATTAATTTTGATGCTTTCCTTAGCTCGAAATTTGTGCAAAATATTTTTGAGGATGCCTGATCCATGTCGACAGAAAAAAAGCCAAGTCTGCAAAATAATTTTAAAGAGATTTATTCTGAGCCAAATTTGAGGACCATGACCCGGAGCCACTGCCAAGAGGCCTTGGGCAAGTGGACTTGCTGTGGCTGGGTTACAGTTTGGTTTTTATACATTTTAGAGACAAGGGTTATGGGTAAAGCCATCAATCAATGTGTGGGAGGCATACATTGGTTTGGCCCAAAAAGGAGGGCCATCTTGAAGTGGGGGCTTACAGGTTATAGGTGGGTTTAAAGATTCTTTAGATTGTAATTGGCTAAAGACATGAAGCTTTGTCTAAAGAGGTGGAATGTTTTAACATAAACTGTTTACCAGAGGTAAGCCACCATTTGTTGCAAATAGAAGGCCTGCAGGTTTGTCTTGCATACCCTCAGGCCTGTTAATAGGTTACAAAGGAAGTCTCCAAGAAGGGAGGGGGGCATGATAAGGCCTGTCTGACCTCCCTCCTCCTGGCAGGCAACTTTGCCCTTGAATATTCCTCTGGCCACAAGGGGGTCCATTCAGTCAGCCGGTAGGGGTTGAGGATTTTAGTTCACATCCACTATTCCAGTAATATGTAAAATCTTTATGTAAGTTGCCAAAAAGAATAGAAAATGAAATGCAAATTCTCATAATTGTTTTTTTCCTCCTAAGTACCATGCCAGCATTTTTGAACTTAAGAAAACATATATAATAAAATAAAAAAATTAATAGTAATTTGCAATAAATAAATGTGCAGAGTCTTTTATTTACGCTGTGTGCTCTATGTTGCTAGTTTCCAACTCAGAAAGGTTCATTGTCTTTGTCAAATAGAAAAATGAAAGTTTAATGAGCGAAAAAAATTCATTAAGTTAATTCCTCTTTGTGTTGGTGTGGGTGTATGTGTATGAAGTAGTATCAGGAGATGTGCATGAAGTTTCTCGTTTTCTTTAAGGATTTATCTTTTATCAAGCCTATCTGGTTTATATGGTTGGTTAGAGAGAATGCCTTGATATTTAAAAATCAAGAACTTTCTGATTATATAATTAATTGTTCAGAATGGCTAATTCAATAACTGTAGTATTGATTTTCTTCCTTAAATTGAAAAAAACTTGCACCATTTCAGTGGGTACTGTCATTTAGAAATTTTTTTAAATGATTATGCATTTTATGCAATATTTATATGCAAAGAAACAAAAAGGGGAAATATGTCCACAACAACCCAGAAAAAAGCTAAAACTTAGATGCTTTTAGACTAACGCCAAATTTTCCAGCAGCAATTCAATTATGAAGTTCTACTTTTCTATGTCCATTCTCAAGCATATGTGTTCATATAGAATAAAAACAAATGGCATAAAAAAATGGTGTGATCTTTATACTCATTAATTACAATGATTTCATCTCTGTTACAAATAATATAATATTTCTTTACTATTGCTGGCCTTTACTTTTGTTTCCCTTTTCTGGAGATCCTTATTTTGACTTAAAATCTGCTATAAAATCAAATAGCTAATAATCCTTACATTATTTTTAACATATTAATGAATATATTTCTAAAATAATCATTAAGTTGGAATATTATTCAATGAATATATAAACAACAAATGTTTGAATGGGAAAGAAGAAACAGAAAATGTCTTTACTATGGAGACAATAAAGTTAACATTTTGATTATCCCTTAACACCTTGGCAACATAAATAACTTAGAAGCAAGCCATACTTTTGCTTTATAAGTACAAGTTAATCAAAATATAGCTAGACTCACAATTATACCTGTCTCTTCTTGCTCTCAGATTGTTCAGAGCTAGGCTTAAAATATCCACACTTGCACTCCTAGCAGAAGCATGGATGATTTTGTTCTGGGAATACTGAAAGACCCAAAGGAAATACTAACAGACTTAGACAATTGTAATTTCCACAATTAAAATATAAGTTGTCAACAATAATAAACTTGGTACAAAACATAAAGTGAAAACACAAATGCATAAATACAGTTTTTGAATAAGTTATTTATTCAAAGAAAGAAAATAAAAATATGAGGGCTGTCCAGAAAGTATCCAGCCTTGTAACAATTTTTGTTATATTAAAACTGGCTGGATACATTCCAGACAGCACTCATGTATCTGTAGTTCAATTCATAATTCTAATGTCTCACCTGGGCTGTCTCCAATCTAGTCTTCACCTCAAGTTCCCATTTGTGCCACTATCCTAAATATAAACAGTTTTCCTATCTTTGATATTAGTAATTTCTATGTGCTTCTTTACACTTTTTACCCTGAATAAAATATTTAAGTTCTGGCAGATGTTGATGTGGATGTGGTGAAAAGGGAACACCTATATGCTGGTGATGGGAATGTAAATGATTATACCCTCTATGGAAAACAGTATGGAGATTCCTCAAAGAACTAAAAGTAGACCTTCCATTCAACCAAAAAATCCCACTACTGGATATCTACCCAAAAGAAATGAAGTCATTTTATCAAAAAGACACTTGCACTGGAATGTTTATCACATCATAATTCACAATTGCAAAACTCTGATATCAACCTAAGTGCTCATCCACTAAAGAGTGGATAAATAAAATGTGTTGTATATTTAATTTATACCATGGAGTACTGATCACCCATAAAACAGAATGGAGTAATGTCTTTACAGCAACTGGAATGGAACTGGAGACCATCATGCTAAGTGAAGTACCTCAGGAATGCAAAAACAAATACCACATGTTATCTTACAAGTGGGGGCTCAACAATGGGTATATATATGGCCATAAAGAGGTATAAGGAAAATTGGAAACTAAGAAAAGGGGAGGTTGGGAGTGGGTGAGGGATCAAACTTTACTTATCAGGAACAATGTATGTGATTCTGCTAACTGGTACATTAAAAACCTTGACTTCGTCATTTTACAATACATCTGTGTGACAAAAAACAATTGTATACTCTAAATCTATTGAAATAAAAAACAAAAAGCTTCAATTAAACATAGAATAATGGTAAATGTGATAGCTCCAAATGCAGGCCCACATAGGCATGATATATTGATGACTGAAATGCATGGGAACATGATGATGAAACAATTTTCTAAAATGATCAATGACAATTGTTACCTTTTAGAGCAAAGCAAAGTGCAATGTAGATATGTTACTGGAAAAATCAGTGTATGTCAAAACTGCATGACAAGTACTTTGGTTTTATGGATAACATGCATTTGTGCTAAAGGTCAATTGTAGGATGAGATTTTTTTCAATAATCATAGGGCTTCTACTTAGATATTATTAAATCAAGGCAAAATGCATACATACAATATATTGAATCTTACAAATTTGATATTGAACTATGTGCAACATCCTGGAGTAGTCAGTATTTTAGCAGACAATAAAACTGTAAACCATCTCACCTTATATAGATCTCACCCAGAATAGATTAGAAAGGTATTAAAAATAGCAGTAATAAAGTTATATAAATACAAACCATATTGTAAACAAAAAACTTGAAAAATATACTATTTAGATATAATTAAAGAAGCTAAGAACAGGTGTGAGACCATTGAGAAGTGGTAAATGCACAAGGAGAAAGAATCAAAAATGTTATAGGAGTCTTACATGAGTTTCATTGTAGAAATTAATTTGGCGATATGTGTCAAATACATGCTAATCTGTGTGCTATTAACAAGTAATTCATTCTAAGAAGATAAATTAATAACATGAATAGAGGTATGCAGAGAGATGTTCGCTGTGGTGCTATTATGCTAGTGGACCCAGTAAATAAAATGAATAACACAAATTAAATGACATGTAATTTGTGAACTTCACAAGCATCATTAAAATGTATGGTAGAATGATTTCTACAGCATATTGTTGCATAATATATTTCCATATGTACAATTGTATGCTTAAATATATATGTGTCTATCTAGGTAGTCTTTGTCACTATTTTTGGTAACACTGAAGAATAATTTGCTTTCTTCATTATTTAATGTGCTTGACTTTTTTAAACAAGGAAATGTTCTCATATTACCAAAAATAATAGACTTTTTGAAACTGTGCCATCTGTGAAAGAAGAACAGGACAATATTTATGTCAAAGTCTGAATGTGAGGAGCATAGTATGCTCAATTTACAAAATTAAAAAAAAAAAGTTTCTCTGACATGAATTCCTAAATGTGAACGATGCAGATGGTAACCTTTTCCAGTTAGAAAGCAAATCTCCATATGGTCATCTCAAATAGTGGAATCTATTTTACATCGAATATTTTCTCTGTCAGTAGTTGGCACCATCATTCTTCAATATACCCATGTTGAAAACTTGGCAGTCATATCTGACAGCTGACTTTCACCCATCTCCCTGTTCCAATCACCCAATAGTTCCACAAACTGCTCTTCCTAGTAATTTCTGAAAACAGCCCTTTCTTTTACATTCTTATTCATTATCACTAAATTGGGGGAAAATTCTCTGCTTTTTGCTTCAGAGGAATTGAGTTCAATCTCTTTCCCATATAGCAACGGCCTTGAATAAACTCTTCCCTGCCTGTGAAAGAGGCAGTGAAAGTTAAAGAATGAAAGGATTAGGCAACTACATTATGGTTGGCTGGCAGCATTAAAGAATTCATGAGGGTTGTAGTCATAAATTTTAAGTAGAATCATTTAGTGGCATTGCAAGTTTGCCTCTTATCACATTCTACTGATAGAGCTGCAGGAGCAATGTAAGTGGCACTTAATTTAACTGGGTTTGGGATTTTGTTTCTTTGTCTCATCCACCACCACCCCCTACTCCTGCAAGACAATATGTAGAAAGAAGAGAGGTGAAAAGTTTGGAAATGACCAAAAAGAAAGTACCAAATGAAGAATGGTCAGGGGGAAAATGGCAGGCTCCATCCCAATGGGTTTGAAAGATTTTGGAATCAGAGTGCTAGAGGGGGTGAGCTGAAAGAGAGGAGGTGGTGGTGAGGTGACATTATAGAGCAAGTGGACATAGTGTTTGGGACCAGACTCAGGACATTTTCTATAGAAGTACTCAACTGGTACATGATGGAGGAGAAGAACAGGATAAGTAGGGGAGAGGAACTCAAGGAAAAAAGGTCTCAAGTTGCATGAAGAAACATCTATGGGTATATCGAAACTGGGAAGAATTGAGAAGGGAGTGATACGAAAAACAGTGAAGAGATAGTAATGGACCCAGACAAAATCTTTGGTAAATGAGGGGTCTGTGGATTGCAGCTTTAATGATGGGTAGTAGCTGATATATAACCTGAAGACATGAAATTCAACGCTTGGTAGTTTTAGAAAGGAGGTGTGGGTGGTAGTGGGCTTGAGGGGGAATTACTTGGAAGAAGCAAAGGAGAAAAAGGAGAACACCTATCCTGCCTCCAGGCCCTATAGTCAAGAAATGAGAACACTGATGAGCCATTAATTTCTAAACAAAACCTCTTTCATGGTAATCACCTATTTCAAAAAATAATAATAATATAAAAATTAAAAAAAAATCCCAACCACTTTACCACTGCTCATAAAATCATTTTCAAAATTGTAGCATAAATTAATTAATAAGTCATATGACTTTTTTTGACAAGCTTACAGGACATTAGTATCCTTCTATTTCAGGCTTTCCCCACCCCCCAATAAGTATCCTGAGTCTGAACTTGATCTTGATGGAAGGCATCCACGCCCCTTTTCTGAAAAAGTACTGAGACGTTAAGACTTTTTAAACTTAAAACTAAGTTCAACTTAATTTGCCTGGCATCGTTTCCAAAACTTTTACCTACAACACTTCCAGTCAACTTGTTAATGATTACGAAAATGGAATTTACATTTTTTCTTTCAACTAAAGAGGGATCTAGAATAGAAAGATTTTGTATCTACATTTTGTCCCCCAATTATCTACATGTTAATATTGTGATTCAGACTTGACATATGAGGCATATTTTGAGCAATGCTTGCTAGCAAACCATCACCAAGATTCTTCTGGTATTTCTCTGTAAAGTGGCCCAACCATTCAACAGAGCACTTTGCTTTTAAATTAAATTAAGTTTTATTTTAGTTAACTAGCCATACCTAGCAGGTGTACAATCCTTGGGGTAATCAATGGTCTTAAATAAACCACTTTGTGATCGAAAACTGTGTCTTCTATGGTGGCCATAGAAACATGAGAATGATTTCCATTAACCATGAAAACTAGTGTTATGACCAAGATTTAGCTGCCAACAACAGAGAAGGAACAGATTTGGCTTCTGTCTTTCTTTGTGCTTCACACACTATGGCTATCCATACAGACAATTCTTAGGGTCAAACCTAATTTTCCCCAAGTTCCTTTGCTAAGACTTGTCTCCCTCCACCACTTCAAATGAAGGATGGGTAGATAGATATCCTGATATTCATTCCTCATCATATTTTCCCATCTCCCTTATCTTCTGGTCAAAAAGTACCTCAGCAATTAAGATTCATGGGTTGAAAGACAATCCTGCTCATTGAGACAATCCTGCTCACAAATCCTGCCAATTTGTGGTAACAATAAATGTTCAAATACCAATTCGGATCTACACAAACAATAACTTGTACTCAGTTATGCATTTTCCTAATGATTTCAAGGACATAGGCAATCATGGGGCACAAACTATTCTTTCTCAAAAGTGGTGTGAAACAATCAAATGCAGCTCCCCACAATCCTTACTCCCACATTAAGATTAAGCACGAGATGTTTATTTTCAATAATCTGTAAGGATATATGGCTAACATAGAATGAGCAACTTTATAGATTATATCTATATTAAATGGCATCAATTACACAGTTTACTAATATTCTTCAATCAGCGATGCCTGAAAAAATCCATACATCATACTGAAAGCATTTTGCTGATAAGGCCTCTCCATTTCTAACCTGGTAGGAAATAGAATGTGTATATATTCATTAAAAGTCCTGGCCACAGAACGCTGAGGTAATTTGACTGGTTCATTCCTTTCCCAGATGTCCTACTGAAGAAGAAGAACAAGTTATAGGCTTGCTGCCAATGCTGTCCTTCACAAAAAGGAATAGAAATAGCTATTAATGTTCATATAACATGTCAAGTAATAAGTTTTCTATTCATTGCATGAAGAATTATCTGTATCTTTTCAATTTTCTGTGTTTCAAACTTTGCCATATCAGAAGGGATATCATTTTGAAACATTGTAACATCCAAACAACATATGTTCCCTGGGTGATAGATGTTTCTGAAATATTTTTTTTCTGTATGTTTTAACATTGACTCATACATTAGGGAAAGATGTATGTCTATTGAGGGAAACCTTTTTCATACAAAACAATTTTACTTCTCTATATACAACATCACGTCAAGACACCAAAACATACCTCATCACAGAAACATACGGTCTTCAATACATGTTTAGTATTTTCTAAGCTTAACTCATAACTGATATTCATTTTTACCCCTTGCCCCATCAATGTACAGGTTTGAAATTTTATTTTTTTTTTAGTGTTTCTAGCTGTAAAGGCATGCGATAATCATTCAACTACAAGCCATTGCTGGTTCATGCTGATTAATCAGCTGAGTCAGTCCCCAGCTGGAGTCTCCAACACACTTTGATTTCACAAAATCATTAATCTCATTCCCAACTGAGTCAAAACATTTCCAAAGTTTGTGAAACTTCATGTCATTTCACTTCTATAACAGATATACATGTTCTTTTCAGGACACCCAAAGTGAGAAACTTTATCATATAGAGATGATATTTTTGTCACTTAACTTTAATAAAACTCTTCCATAGTCATCTCTGAGTTTGATTATTCTGCTGCCTTGATCATTGAAGGAAAATTTTATCTATTGTCTTTCATCTTTTCTTTAATTTACTTATTATATAGATGTCTAAAGATCTTATTAACTGTATTGATGTTAAAAGAAAAGAAATATAACCTTTAGAAATTTGCATTAAAATACATAAAATATTAAAAAAGTGATTCATAAGTGTATGCTTGACAATATACAAATACACAAACATATTCATACATTTTATACACACACATGCCCCCATATATATATACACACACATCTATGTATGCATATATAAGATTTTTGAAAATAAATTTGTGATAAAATAATATTATCTCTAGATATATCCTTTAAGGATTTTTTTTCCCTTTAGATGTGTTGGAATTTTCCAAATAGTTGACAATATATTCATATTGCATTTATAAATGGAATTATAGCTATGCAAAGTGTTATAATTCTTATATGATGAAAATAATACAAGTATGGTATCCTATGATTTTATTTCTGAATACTTTATTTGAATATAAATCATAAATTTGTATTCTATGTTAACTTTTATAATTCCATTGTTTATCACAGACATTTATTTATAAGATCCTTGCCATGTAACAAATGAAATGCATTTTTTAGAATTTTATGCTAAATGGAAAAAATAAACGTTTAAATAAAAGACCTAATACAAAAAATTGCTATCTATATTGGTAGTTAGGGTACGTATCTGAAAAAAAATATATATATATACTGATAAAATATTTCGCTAACCAATTAAGTTAGTCTACATATTTATTGAAAGCCTAACATGAAAAATGAGTTTTACAGAATAATTTAGTAGTCACAACCATCGACCAAGGTAGGTACAATAATAACCAACAATAAAAACCAAATTTATAGGAAATTTGAGGCTTAGAGTACTTAATTAACATATAAAATATTACAGAGCTTGTATTAGAACTTAAGTTTGTGTGTTTATTTATAATAAAATTCCAAAGTCCATTTTTGGGGGGTATCAACTTACTGAATTTGCTTATCTACCTAGCTTGGTTTCACTAGATGATACTTTCTCATTTCACATTCCTATGTAGAGATAGTATAAGAGCCTTTCATTGTGCAAAAGTATAAATTAGAACCAGATGAAGAATAATGATGCCGCAGAGCGGGGATTGGCAAACTTCAGCTATCAGATCATATTCACTCCTACTCCTATCATTACTGCTTTTAGCTGTTAGGGTATTGTTGCAATAAGTGGATTCATTTGTGTATGGTGTATGTCTGTTTTCATGACACGATTGCAGAGTGGTTGTGACATCAACCATATGTTCTGCAAAACTTAAGAGATTTATTATTTGGGTCTTTATAGAAAAAGTCTGCCAAACCCTACATGTATTTAAAGTCATTTCTTTTAGAATCAGACAATTCAAGTTTAGAACAAAGATATGACACTTCAGAGTTTTATAACCATAAACAAATAGTGAGACTCTTTAAGAGCCATTTTATGTATAAATAAGGAATGATTATAATACCTGCTTCATTGGGATAGTTTGAGAATTAAAATGAGATGAAGATTGTGAAGGCATGGCAAGACGCCTGATCATAAGGGAATAGTTATCATTATGATTCACTAACATTTTTCATGTTTTCAATTTCATTTGCTTAAGGTATTATAAGGAGAGTATCAAAATTCTGCTTTTATAGGAATATATATATATATATTGATTTAATATTTTTATTATGTACTTCAGCAGGGTCCTCAGAGTAACCTCCTTTCTCCAGAAACCATTTTCCATGTTTGTTGGTCTAGTGAATTCAGAATCTTGCTTCATTGAATATAAGTAATATAAAATAATCTACAAACTTGGAGTGTAAATATGATCATAGGCCTTTCATTTTAGGAAGTAATCTCTCCAATATCCACATTTTTTATGTGTAGGAATTGCAATACCACACTCTTGAGATTCTGTTACTGAAAATTGTTCATAAATTCTAGGGAGTGTTAAAATAGATTCATTTTGATTCTACAATACGTTTATCTGGTCAGCCCTGATATCTCTGATCTATACCTTAGAGCAACTGCTAAATTCTTTCCTGGGTAAAGACAGGGAGAGCGACACCATAAAAGAAACCCAGATGTAGTCTGTCCAGGCCCACCTGAAATAGTGCAGTGCACAATTCCAACTGGTTTTTTTTTTTTTATACATAAATTCTAATAAGTAGCGACTTCTAAGTCATCTATTATTAACAACCGCTAGGTAGCACATAGTAGAAGTGTGGCCAATAGGTGTTTTTTATATACATCTAATATTTTATTTTTGCTTTTGGGCCATATCTATATTTAAATTAATTTGTTACATCATGGATTTATGCATAATCTTCTCCTATATGCCATGCTTCTTAAAATAAAATTTTCATTTCATTATTTTTGTCTTTATGTTACGTCAACCATGTAAACAGGGAGGTCAAGCCCCCAAAGTATAATTATTATTCTATAAAAATTCAGGGAAAATGATCAAATTTTTGTCCACACACATAAACCTTCAACTTTATTTGGTGTGAATATGAAATTTACCCAAAGGCACAAATTTGGAAAGTAATTTGAAGACATACATTTAGCATCTAAAACAATTTAATAATATTAGACAAAAGCCACAGTTTTCAACTTCAGGCCACCTACTAGCTCCTGTCTAAGCAGTGATTTTGTGTGCATGTGTGTGTGTTTGTGTGTTTGTGTGTTGAGTGGCTCTGCTAGTTCAATATAATATTTACTAGATCATATGATCTTTCTCTAGCCTTATATTGATTTTTGTTCAACCCTTGGGCATAGTTTCTTCCTGATTCTATGCATCCTGGTTCTGCCTTTTATTAGTGTTTTGAGAAACACAAGTGATTTGGAAGAATATTGTGTTGCTGCATATGGACTCTCTGATGCAGGATAACTTTGTGTATTCTTAGAATTACTAAAAGAAGATAATTCTGCTAATTTTTTATAAATAATTTCTTCTAAAACATGATAACATTATACTGTCACAGACATATGTGTGAATAAATAACTTATATAATCTTATTTTCTTGTCCTTGGGATATTTCTTTAAAATAATAAAAAGGGTCTGTTTTATGCATAATGAATTATTATCCTATGTCTCCTCTGTGATGTGTTACACAACTATGAATAGTTTTATTTTGTTTTATTTTTGCTTTCCAAATAAAATAACTGCCAACAGAAAGCAATGTGGCTACTTTTTCTTAAATCTGAAGTAAAAGTAAAGTTTAATAAAATATATAATATTAATAAGACTTATTACACATATAAAATATAATTAATGAACACAACACAGGCAAAGAATACTTGTATTATCCCAGATTTTGTAGTATTCTATTATCAGAATGTCTATAACGAAATATCTATCTTACTGTCTATACAAATAATTTAAGGCAATGATGTTTCCTTTGAAATTATGCTATCCTGTGATTTTGAAGTTGCTTCAACATGTTATGAGGGATATAAAAAAATTCTATGCTTTCTAATCTAATAGATAATAATATAAAGAAACTAGGATAATCGGAACACTGGGATAAAATATATCTTAATATCTTTTTTAATGAAAGATATCTAGAGTCATATTTTACTCCCCAAATATCTCATAACATATGCTTGAGAGAAGGAAACAAATATTTTGAAAATGCTTAAATTAATTTGTGAAAAATAAAGTACCGATTAATATAACACTACTGCAAACATGCTTTCTGCGTATAACAATGTGTCTATCAATAACAACAATTTCAGTATGGAATGCTACAGCAGATCTCTTAGCTGATGTTCACAGAACTCATGCAGAAGTTTGGGGGACAATATAAAATGTTTTCCTCTAGAATACTGATGAATTAATGAATGGAGCAGGGGAAAAAGACTGGAAAATTGTTAAAAGCCCTAAAACCAATGACTTATAAGATTTAACTCTGCCTTCTCATGTTATTCAAAGTGCACAACATAGAGCATTCTTTCCAGGATTGGATCAAGATGGCAGATGAGAAACACTGCCAGACAGAGTGTCTCGGCAGAAAAGACAGACTCTAGAAGAAATTAGATAAAAGAAGCAAGAAGACGAGCATACAGCGGACGAGGGCCGGAAGGAGGGGTACCTGAGACCCCGGGAGACTCCACGGGAGGAGGCTGCGGAGGAGAACTGGAGGCTGAGACCACCGGAGCAGCCCAGAGACCAGCGGCAAGGGTAGGTGGATTTGCTGTTTCCCCTCCCCTGCATTTGGGACTGCTGGTGGGCTCCCCAGCGGGTGGAGAGACCTGCGGACATCAACCCAGAGACGGCCACCGCCAGCCAGCGGTGAGCCTGTAGCAGACGTGGCACCAGGTTCCCAACTTCCTCTGGGCACCTCCGTGTGCACAGACCCGAGCTGCGCGGCAGGAGCCATATTGCCTCCTCCTCCCCTCCGCCGACCCTACAATACAGACAATACAGCCACCAGCCGGAGGCACCTCCAGGGAATGGAACCTTCCCTTTTGGGACCCTACAGCTGACTCAGGGGAACTCAGACTGTGAGCTCCCTACCCACCCGCCCTCCCAGGTGCTGCTGGTACGGTGTTCCCAGGAGAACAGTGCCGACTCAGAGGATGAGAGACATAGACCCAGCTTGGGCTCCCTGTGGATGAATTGGGACTGGAAATCCTCTCCCTGGTGGGAATACAGTTTGAACTCTGGGACCCAGAGGTCGGACCTGCTGACCAGATCCCCTGCACCGAGGGCTAGCATTGCCCGGGGCACAGAAGGGTTATACGTGAACAGCCTACTGAAGTGTGTGTGCCTCCAGGGGTGGATCGGCGTCCTAGAAGGCAACCCTCCTCCCAGGAGGAGGCCGTGTGCCCAACCCAGGTGGTTTCCCTGTGCAGGTAACCTCCCCGCCGGCATCACAGTCCGGGAAGGCCTGGTGGCTTGTGGTCTGGCCTGCTGGCAGAGGCCCAGGAGTAGCTGCGGAGTTGGGGAGGGTGGAAAGAAGCAAGGCCCGCTCCAGATTGCGGGTCTCAGACAGCCCCACCCCCACACGCAGACTTTCTGGCTGAGCGGGACCATTCCAGCCCCTCCCTGACAGCTTTCACCGGAAGCAGAGAACAGAACTTTGAGCCCTGCTAACGGCCTGAGGGCAGGCTTAACCAACCCAGCTCCGCCCAGAACAAGGGCCGATAACAGCACACAAAATCAACAGCATAGCCTGTTCCTCCAAGCAAATGCCACCTACTGACAGGGACGGCATCTTGCACAGCCTTTCCACGGCACCCACTAACTCAATATACAGGGAGTGGTCCAATTTCACCCACAGACACCACCTAACGCCTCAGAAACTAAACAAGGTGTGTGAATACCCAAACAATAACCTAAGGAAAGAAACAACAACTGATCGACATGGGAAGAAATCAGCGAAAGAACTCAGGAAATATGAAGAACCAAACAGAAAACACACCCCCAAAGAGGAGCACCAGCCCCCTAGAAACGGACACCAACCAAAATCAGGCAACCAATATGACAGAAGAGGAATTTCGTATGTGGATCATAAGAACACTCACCCAGCTGCAACAACAACTCAATAACCAACACCAAGAAACCACAAAAAGCCTCCAGGATATGGGAAAAGAAATAGACACAATGAAGAAAAGTGTAACCGAACTCCTGGAAATGAAGAATCAATTCAAGGAACTACAAAATACAGTGGAAAGTCTCAAGAACAGGGTAGATCAAACAGAAGAAAGAATCTCAGAGCTTGAAGATAACACCCTCCAATTAAATAAATCAGTCACAGAAATAGAGCAGAGAAACAAGAGAAAAGAGCAAAGCCTACAAGAGCTGTGGGATTATGTGAAGAAACCTAATGTGAGGGTCATAGGCTTACCAGAAGGGGAAGAAGACAACACTCAAGGGTTGGACAAGCTGTTTGAAGATATAATAGAGGAAAATTTCCCAGGCCTTGCTCAAAATCTTGATATACAAGTTCAAGAAGCTCAGAGGACCCCTGGGAGATTCAACGCAAACAGGAAGACGTCACGACATGCAGTCATCAGACTAACCAAAGTATCAACTAAAGAGGCCCTTCTAAGAGCTATAAGACAAAAGAAGCAAGTAACATACAAGGGAAAGCCAATTCGAATAACATCAGACTTCTCTAATGAGACTTTACAAGCAAGGAGAGACTGGGGCCCCATTCTCACTCGTTTGAAACAAAACAATGCCCAGCATAGAATATTATTCCCTGCAAAACTAAGCTTTGTATATGAAGGAGAAATAAAAACATTCTCAGACAAGCAAAGGCTCAGAGAATTCACCAAGACAAGACCAGCCCTACAAGAAGTACTTAAAACAGCGTTATGCACGGAACATCATAATAATAACCCACGAATATAAAAACAACCAAAACCCAAAGATATTAAAGGCCAGATATTACAATGGCTCAAGACAGAAATCATAGCAACAACATCCAACCCGACAGAATGATCAGTAATCTACCTTACCTATCAGTTCTCTCAATAAATGTGAACGGCTTAAACTCTCCACTCAAGAGACATAGGCTGGCTGAATGGATAAGAAAATACAGGCCAAGTATATGCTGTCTTCAGGAAACACATCTAACCTGCAAGGATGCATATAGACTAAAAATCAAAGGTTGGAGATCAATATTCCAAGCAAATAGAAGCCAAAAGAAGGCTGGTGTGGCAGTTCTAATTTCAGACGATTTAGTTTTTAAACCAACAAAAGTAGTAAAAGACAAAGAGGGTCATTATATAATGGTGAAGGGCACAGTCCAACAAGAAGAGATAACAATTTTAAATATATATGCACCCAACTTAGGTGCACCCAGATTCATAAAGCAAACCTTACTGGAGCTAAGCAAATGGATTAATAGCAACTGCATAATCGCCAGAGATTTCAACACCCCACTGACGGCACGAGACAGATCCTCCAAACAGAAAATTAATAAAGAAATAATGGACTTAAACAAAACTCTAGAACAATTGGGTCTGACAGACATCTACAGAACATTCTACCCAAAATCCACTGAATATACGTTCTTCTCATCAGCTCACGGGACATTCTCTAAGATTGACCATATCCTAGGACACAAAGAAAATCTCAAGAAATTTAAAAAAATAGAAATCATACCATGTACCTTCTCAGATCACAGTGGAATAAAAGTAGAAATCAACCCTAACAGAAACTCACATTTCTACACAAAAACGTGGAAATTAAACAACCTCCTAATAAATGATTACTTTGTAAATGAAGAAATCAAGACGGAAATAAAAAAGTTCTATGAAGAAAACGACACTGCAGAGACAAGTTATCAACTCCTCTGGGACACAGCTAAAGCAGTTCTGAGAGGAAAATTTATCTCCATAAATGCCTATAACCAAAAGACAAGAAGATCACAAATGGATAATCTAATGAAATGACTCAAAGAGCTGGAAAAAGAAGAACAGACCAACCCCAAACCCAGCAGAAGAAGTGAAATCAACAAGATCAAATCAGAACTAAACGAAATTGAAACTAGGGAAGCTATTCAGGAAATTAATAAAACAAAAAGTTGGTTCTTTGAAAAAATAAACAAAATTGACACACCATTGGCTAAGCTAACGAAAAGCAGAAAAGAGAAATCTCTAATAAGCTCCATCAGGAACAAAAAAGGAGATATGACAACTGATCCCAAAGAGATACAAGATACAATTTATGAATACTAAAAAAATGTTTATGCAAACAAACTGGAAAATGTGGAGGAAATGGACAAATTTCTAGAAACACACAGCCTCCCTAGGCTCAACCAGGAAGAAATAGATTCCCTGAACAGACCAATCTCAACAGCTGAAATAGAAACAGCAATTAAAAATCTCCCTAAAAAGAAAAGTCCCGGTCCAGATGGCTTCACACCTGAATTTTACCACGCTTACAAAGAAGAACTAGTACCTATCTTGCAGAAACTATTTTGCAACATCGAGAAGAACGGAAACCTCCCCGACACCTTTTATGAAGTGAATATTACTCTGATACCAAAACCAGGAAAGGATGCAACAAAAAAAGAAAACTACAGACCAATATCCCTAATGAACATAGATGCAAACATTTTCAACAAAATCTTAGCTAACCGAATCCAGACACTTATCAAAAAAATAATCCACCACGACCAAGTGGGCTTCATCCCAGGGATGCAGGGATGGTTCAACATACGTAAATCTATAAATGCAATTCACCACATAAACAGAAGCAAAAACAAAGACCACATGATTCTTTCAATAGATGCAGAAAAAGCTTTTGACAAAATTCAACACCCTTTCATGATATGAACACTTAAGAAAATAGGCATAGAAGGGACATACCTAAAAGTGATACAAGCCATATATGACAGACCCATAGCCAACATCATGCTGAATGGGGAAAAATTGAAATCATTCCCACTTAGAACTGGAACCAGACAAGGCTGCCCACTATCTCCACTTCTATTCAACATAGTGCTGGAAGTCTTGGCTACAGCAATCAGACAGGAAAATGGAATCAAAGGTATCCAAATAGGGGCAGAAGAGATCAAATTTTCACTGTTTGCTGATGATATGATATTGTATCTAGAAAACCCCAAAGATTCAACCAAGAAACTCCTGGAGCTGATCAATGAATTTAGTAAAGTCTCGGGATACAAAATCAATACACAGAAATCAGAGGCATTCATACATGCCAAGAACAATCTAATTGAGAACCAAATCAAAGACTTAATTCCCTTCACAATAGCAACAAAGAAATTAAAGTACCTAGGAATATACTTAACCTAGGATGTAAAAGACCTCTACAGGGAGAACTATGAAACACTGAGGAAGGAAATAGCAGAGGATGTAAACAGATAGAAACCCATAACATGCTCGTGGATCGGCAGACTCAATATCATCAAAATGTCTATACTACCCAAACTGATCTACACATTCAATGCAATACCTATTAAAATACCATCAGCATTCTTCACAGATATAGAAAAAATAATTTTACGCTTCGTATGGAACCAAAGAAGACCCCGAATATCAAGAGCAATTCTAGGCAACAAAAGCAAAATGGGAGGCATTAATATGCCAGATATCAAACTATACTACAAAGCTGTAGTAATTAAAACAATATGGTATTGGCACAAAAATAGGAATATTGACCAGTGGAACAGATGTGAGAATCCTGATATAAAACCATCCGCATATAGCCATCTAATCTTTGACAAAGCAGACAAAAACATACGCTGGGGAAAAGAATCCCTCTTCAATAAATGGTGCTGGGAAAACTGGATAGCCACCTGCAGAAGGCTAAAACAAGACCCACACCTTTCACCTCTCACAAAAACCAACTCACGCTGGATAACAGACTTAAACCTAAGGTATGAAACTATTAGAACTCTAGAGGAAAAAGTTGGAAACACTCTCCTAGACATTGGCCTGGGCAAAGAGTTTATGAAGAAGTCCCCAAAGGCAATTGCAGCAGCAACAAAAATAAATAAATGGGACATGATCAAACTACAAAGCTTCTGCACAGCCAAAGAAATAGTCATGAAAGTAAACAGATAACCTACAGAATGGGAGAAAATTTTTGCATCCTATGCATCCGATAAGGGACTGATAACTAGAATACACTTAGAACTCACGAAAATTAGGAAGAAAAAATCAAATAACCCCATTAAAAAGTGGGCAAAGGACTTGAACAGAAATTTTTCTAAAGAAGACAGAAGAATGGCCAACAAACATATGAAGAAATGCTCAACATCTCTAATCATCAGGGAAATGCAAATCAAAACCACAATGAGATATCACTTAACCCCAGTGAGAATGGCCTTTATCAAAAAATCTCCAAACAATAAATGCTGGCGTGGTTGCAGAGAGAAAGGAACACTCCTTCACTGCTGGTGGGACTGCAAACTAGTTCAACCTCTGTGGAAAGCAATATGGAGATACCTTAAAGCGATACAAGTGAATCTACCATTTGATCCAGCAATCCCATTGCTGGGCATCTACACAAATGATCCAATGACACTCTACAAAAAAGACACCTGCACTCGAATGTTTATAGCAGCACAATTCATAATTGCAAGGCTGTGGAAACAGCCCAAGTGCCCATCAATCCAAGAATGGATTAATAAAATGTGGTATATGTATACCATGGAGTACTATTCAGCTCTAAGAAACAATGGTGATACAGCACATCTTATATTTTCCTGGTTAGAGCTGGAACTCATACTACTAAGTGAAGTATCCCAAGAATGGAAAAACAAGCACCAGATATATTCTCCAGCAAACTGGTATTAACTGATTAGCACCTAAGTGGACACATAGGTACTACAGTAATAGGGTATTGGGCAGGTGGGAAGGTGGAGGGGGGCGGGTATATGCATACATAATGAGTGAGATGTGTACCATCTAGGGGATGATCATGATGGAGACTCAGACTTTTGGGGTGAGGGAGGAAATAAGCATTTATTGAAACCTTAAAATTTGTACCCCCATAATATGCCGAAATAAAAAAAAAGAAAAAGAAAAAAAAAAGGGGAAATCTGGACACAGACATGCACAGAGGGCACTGCGAATGCATGATGTGAAGACAGAAGAAGGCGGCCAACCACAAGCTCAGGAAAGAGAACTGGGACTGATCTGCTCATTACAACCCTCTCAAGGAACCAGCCCCAACTAACACCTTGCTCTCAGATTTCTAGCCTCCAGAACTATGAGACAATAGATTCCTGTTGTTTAAGCCACTTTGTTACAGCAGTCCTAGCAAACTAACTCAAGGGCCCACCCAGATAATCCAAGGTAGTATACAAGAGCTATTTCTCAAAAGGGCATAATCTCTGCTGCTAATGCATGTTCGGAATCCAAGGGGTCTGCATTGTGATTCTCCTACCGGAACTTGCTGCATTTGTATCACTGCCAACACCTCCAACACTATGGAGGGTGATAGGAACCCTATGCAGGGGCTTCACCGAATGACACCTGTATCAATCCCAATTATGCACTGAGTTACCAGAAAAATAACCAATGGATACCTTCCCACACCTGGGTCCACTGTGAGCCTGACATTAGCCAGGACTCCATTCCAACCTGACCTCCAAAGGCCTCCACTCTCACAGAGGAGTCTGAGGACACTTGGTCTCTGGATCAACTCAGACTCTGTTTCCAAAAGTCTTAGAAATGCCTGATATTCCTTTTTAATCCTAGTGTACAGAAGCTGATTAAATGGCTACAGATCCCTTTGGGAAAAGACTGGGAAACTGGCAGAGTATATACTTTTCATATTGTTGTAGGGCTTTTCCTACTAAAGATGTCCTTACTCATTGGGTTCCAGTTCTGAAAATTTGGCTCAGCTCCGGCAACTGCACAAGGGAGTTGTGATGTTTTATTGATGATGTCCTTAAATCTCCAGATATCCTTCTTTCTTTCATTTCCTTTTCTTTTTAAATTTTATTTTAGTTGTAAATTGACAAATGGACATTTGAATATGTTTATGGGATATAAAAATGATTTGTTATGATTTGTGAATACAATGTGGAATAATTAAATTAAACTAATTAGCATATCCATGGTCTCATATACTTATTTTTGTGATGAGAACATTTGAAATTTACTCTGTGATTTTGAAATGTAAGATACACTCCTTTTTACTACATTCCTCACACCATGCAATATCAATACATCTCAAAGAAAGTATAACCCTTTTCTGATTAAGACTTTGTGCCCTTTGTCCATCATTGTCCCATTCCCTGAGATCACCGGCCTCTAGTAACTACCATTCTACTTATTTGAGTAGAATTCTATTTTTAGTTTTTTGAGATACTTACATACGGTTTTCCATAATTGCTGTACTAATTTATATATTCTTGCATTTTCAATTGTAGAGATTAAGTAATACCCTTGTCTGCCTATTTGTTTTGCCTTTAGGAACACATGTTCTATTAACCATCTCTGCAACCCATGACAGGTTAAGTGTGGTAGGTTGATCCTCCTACCTTGACGATATTAATGGTAATCTTGGCCTCCTTGTAGCTGGAAGTTAAGTGCCACAACCTGGCTTGTGACGCTCAGGTGTCCAATCATCCCCACGCACGCAGCCCAGCTCTGTGACCACCTCTTTTGCCCACATACCTGTACACCATCAACCTTTACCACCCATTCTGTGGCTTTGGTGACTGATGTACCCTCAGGGTTTTTCTCTCGAAGGCCTTCAGGGTTTTTCTCTGGTAGGTCTTCAGGCCTTACCTAATATGTTTATTTCAGCACGTCTACCTCCTTCTGTCCCTCCTTCATCTTCCATCTGACAGAGTAACTCGGTCATCTCCAGTGAGATTCTGCCTCATCCCCTGTGGTCCTTGCTCATGTCTTAAATCCTACGTCCCAAGGAAATGCTCCGGAGCCAATGAATCCTTGCTTGCCAGACTTAACATTCTAGCCTCCTTGACCAAGCACTCTCAAAATTTAATCCCAGAGGCATTCCTCAGGCTCCTCCCAGTACATGGAAGGAAACTTAACTCCCAGAAAACGTTTGCAATTCTTCAGGTACATAGACCCTTTTCTCCCTTATCAGGCCCAACATGTACCCAGCAGGGTTATGCGAGGGCCTAACTTTAATTATCCACCTGGCAGCCGGGAGCAGAGATGTGAAGGAGGCCTCCGTTGCCTGGAGGGAAAAGCTTCTGCAGTATCTTCAAACACAGTGGAAGTGCTGACCCTTGCTAGGGAAGGTGACACGCCAGGCTGTGGAGTCAACATCTTCAGGGACATTTCATCCAAGTTTAAAGGATTTCAGATTTTCCCTGCCAGAGGCCTGACATTTTAATAGCAGACCTACCTTGCCTTCTTATTTAAAAATCTCTTGTGCTATACATTTCTCATAGCTAGGCCTTCAGTCTTCTGTTTGAGTGTGTCCTCACCTTCCACTACAGGTAACAAGAGCCTCTTTATGCGCTGGCTCTCTAGCTCTGGGGCTTAGCCATTAAGCACTTGTTAACAGGCTATCAGTCTCTCATTATCCTTCTGCAAGGTGTCAGTACAACTTAGTCACCGACCAATCCCACTGTCTTTGTAAGTACGCCCATATTTTTTAAATGCCTGCATCACTGTACTTGCCATAGCATTCATTCTCTTATACCGGGACATTTTCCTAGGACATCTCCAGTGATGTAATTAGCAACTGAGCTGCCAGCTTTTCTCAGAAACAATGTATGTTCCACCTAGCAACCAGCACAGCATCCTATTTCCCTACCAGGCAATATATAAGTCACTCCCAAAGATACTTTACCTCACATGTTGCTGGACCACTCCTAATGCTACTCACAGTAGCCTCAGTCCACTGAGACACAAATGCCAAGAAAGGATTAAATACGCAATTATTTTATTAAGGAAAATGTCTTTGTGTGATAAAATACGGAAGGTACTAGATAAGGTTGGGAAACCTGCCAGGTTATGAGCCAAATCTAACTCGAAGGGGAAAAGAACGGAGAAGTTAGGGTGGAAGCATTCTGGGCTGCTGTGTAATCTGCTGATGTTGCAAAACCACTGAGGAATCCTTGAGCCACAGCTGCCTCTCAGAGGGGCCCAGGTCTACAGGACTAGGCCTACTGCATGTGTACACGGCGGAGTGCACAGTTACTGCTGGGAGTAGCCCGTAGGAAGCACAGCCTTGCCACGAATGTGAGCTCAGAAATCAGACGCACAGCACGGGGAGCCCGTGATCAATAATGTTCCCTGCAGTCAGAAGTCTGTGAGGCAGGTTCTCACGACCTTCACAACCGGGAACATCAACCGGTTAGATACATTATCCGATAAATAAATTCTGCACAAACTTCTTGAGGTCCAGAACTCAGTGGTGCAGGACACATGAACACATGGTGACATGCTATCTAGCCGAGTCCATGTGACGTATCTGAATAAATAAACGAGTAAATGAGCAATCAAATTAAGGGGCATATATACACAAAACAAGAACCATCATCCTTCTTTTCCTTTGTTAGTACTACCAGCCAAATTAAGGCACATATTTCCCTTCCCAGAGATGGTGAGCGAAGCAGGTAGGTCTGCCTATGTCGGTCACCCCTGCCACCACATGCGTCACATGCAGTGCTGGCAAAACAATCTTTAAAACTACAGTGAATACATCTCCCCACTATAAGAACTATTCGCTGTTATGTTTTCTCCAACAAATGGAATCTGAACACCTGGCCTGCCCTGAATAACCCTGTATTCTGTCACCCTTTCTCCTTTGAGTCTTCCCACCAATTTCTGACCTTAAGTGGAAACTATATTTCTTGACATTTTCTGAACACTTTACGTTTTTAGTTTCTAGGCTATGGCTAATGCTGTTCAGTCCTTCAAAATGTTTTCTCTCAATTGTGGCTTATGTAAATTATACCTGACCTATAAATCCCGCTATAGCATTGGTCATGACGATTTCTCTGCTCTCCTCAGACAGAATAAACCTTGATATGGCTAAACTTGTGGAAATTTAATCTTCTTCTTGTAATTTTTAACTGCAGCCTTGCATGTAGTTGCCTATAAATTGTATACAGCCCATCTAGATTATAACCCACAGTTGAGAGTGAGGACCACAGACTTCAACACAATGGCTTACCCATGTAAGGGGTAAGACATATTGGTGAGATTAATCATGTAAGAAAGAATTTGGTTGGTTTCTTTTTAGCTTTCCAGAGTATGATCTTTCTTGTTTTGTTCTTGAGTTTTTCCACTAAAAACATTACAACAAAAAAGAAAATAAAAGAAAATGAAATTACACCAATTGAATTTTACAAAATCACATTTTTAAAAATCTGGCATTCAAAGCATTGAAAACATTTCATATAAAACAAAAGCTATCTCTTTTCAATCAGTATTTCAAGTATTGGAAAGCAAGAGATACAAGGCAAAATGTACTTTTGGCATAGTTTTTATTCAAAATGGAATTTCCATTCTCTTTAACAATTCTTTCATTTTCTTTAAATTCTGAACAGTGCATAATAGAAGTATTCTTAAATGAAACACTTACATTCTCCTCTTAAATTAAACCTATGCTATTTTTCTTGTTGTGCTGCTCTGTAGTGTTATGTCAACAGTGAAAAGCTCCAAGTACACTTTGAAACAGAAAAAATGGAATATACCTCATATCTCTTCAGCACAGAGGTCTGTGTTGAACAAGGATGACAATTTTAGTTCAGAATGAAGAGGTAAAAAGAATAATTTGTAAAGTGTAAATATTCTTAGTTAAAAAAATTAAATGAATAAAAGAAAAAGTCTAAAATTCAAAATCCTTCATAATAAGGTTTGGTATTTTCTTTTCATTCCACCAATGAAAAACCTGAAATTGAAAAAAAAATCTATAGAGTACAACTTTTGATTTAGCAGAGTAATTATCTCTCATTCTACACTACTTCTTCTTAACTCTTTTCTTTTTAGATTGGCAATAAGATTTCTTGCAGCAGACTTCCTGTTTTTGACAATTCTTAGCTTTGAGAACTATAAGTCAGTCCCATTATAAACCAATTTCAAATAAATATTAAAATGTTGACTTGTGTTACCCCCAAATCCATATGTTGACGTTCTAATCCCCAGTATCTCAGAATGTAACCTTGTTTGGAAATACGGTCATTGCAGATTTACTTAAGACCATACTGGAGCAGAGTAGACTACAAATCTAATACCATCGATGTCCTTATAAAGGAAGAAATTTGGATAAAGGTACATGCCCCCCAAGTAAAACACTGTGAAAACTGGAGTTATGCCTCCCCAAGCCAAGGAATGCCATAGAATGCTGGCCAACCACTGGAAGCTGGGAGAGCAGCATGAAACATAGCCTTCCCTAGTACCTTCAAGGGGAGCAGGGCCTGCTAATACCTTGATTTTTAATTTTATGCCTCCAATATTGTAAGCAAATAAAATTCTGCTATTTAATACTGTTTGTGGCTCTTTCACAGAAGCCATAAGAAACTAATACAGTGTTTCACAGTATGAAAATAGTCTCAGGAATATGTCAAATTATAGGCAAAATTCCTTTCAAGCAGTAAAAACTGAGCAATACCAAGAACACCAAAGCAACTTTTAAGCCAGTTAACTAACCGTAGAGTCAGATTCCAGAGTCAGGCACTTTTGCTATACTGGTAAGAATGTTAGGACGATACAGGAAGAGTGGTATTAAAGAGCTAATATTTTTATTATACAATCACTGTGCATTAAGTCGAGGGAAGGAGCTGTGGCAAGTGAGCACATGCTAGCTGAAACTGACATTTTGTTCTCTGTGCTTCCCAAAGCATTTGCTGAGCCCTGTCAGCTCTCTAAGACAGGCAACATAGAAGCCCATTCTCTTAGGTAGGATCCAGAAAAGTTTGGATGCTAGATGTGTGATTCAACTTCTCCAGTCCTCAGGGAGAAGCTGGGATCTGGGGGTTCCCTCCTGATCATACAGCACTGTGCCAGGGATGGGATTATGGCAGGGGTCTCTTGTTTTCCCATCGAACTTTCCCATTTCGATACGGCTGAATTCATACTTTTCTGGTGTGCAGGAGCCTTTCAACTAGTTTCTGGATTTTTCACAAAGGAAACTGATCCACGTGTTGCTGTTGAATGGATGTATAAGCCAATTGTGCACTTAACATCTGATATTGGTTTGCCTATAATGCAAATAATATCATACGCTCTCCCGTGTTCAATTCCTGACTATCGTGGAGATAATTCCTAACTGTCCACTGTTTATGTGCCCAGGGAAGAGGACTAGGTATCTAAAAGGACTTCTCTTTTTGTTTTCCACCAAGAAAAGTATTACTTCAACTTCACATTTAATAGCTCAACATTCCAAGCATACTGTCACCTAAGTGAACTACACAACAGTCTGTTAAAACACCATAAAGCAAATGAATGTGGTTCAGGCACACACGTGCACACACACACACACACACACACACACACACACACACATTCATGAATCTTGGAGGATTTGGAGGAGGAAAAGGTAAGAAAAAGATATATTTATATATCTTACGTCTTTGGATCAAGCACATTTTTAGTTACCATAGAGATTTTTTTTATACCAGTAGAAAAAAATCAGGCAGGTGCTCTTTTATTTTCAGTTTTAGAAAACCAGAATTATGAGTTATAGCATTTATGGTCTTTAAGACTTTTGTACATTTCTAGTAACATAATCGTTGTAACAAACATCCTTGGTTTTCTGGCCATCACTTCTGTTGGCTTATGTTTTATAGTGACATACAATATAGTGTTTTACTATATTTCATCAGCTGCATTGTTTTTGTAATAGAATCTTAAATTTAAAATTCTGATGGAAGACGTGGCAATCATTTTAGCTACTATAAAGCAATAATTAGTTGGTGCCTGGTTTAATAAATATTTGTTGAACTAATGAGACAGTAAGTTATAGACACCATGTTCTGAAATTTATTCTAATCAGATTTGATCTAAAAATGAAGACAACTTATAAGAATGGTGTGATGGTGATCGATTTGCAGAATAGAAAAAACATATTGCTACTGTAAAAAGAGTCATGAGGCCAGGTGCAGTGGCTCACACCTGTAATCCTAACACTTTGGGAGGCCAAGGCATGAGGATCACTTGAGTCCAGGAGTTTAAGATCAGGCTGAGCAACATGGTGAGACCCTGTCTCTACAGAAATAGAAAAATTAGCTGGGCATGCCTGTCTCAGCAACTAAGGAGGCTGAGGCAGGAGAATGGCTTGAACCCAGGAGTTTGAGGTTGCACTGAGTTCTGATGATGCCACTGCACTCTAGCCCAGGTAACAGAGTGAGACTCTGCCTCAAAAATAAATTAATAAATAAATAGATAAACAAATAAATCATTAGATTCTTACAATACAGAAGTTTTGGTATGGGTACATTTTGTCTGTAGTAATAATGTAAGTATGACTTAGCTTCTTCTTTTGGACAGCAGGAAAATTTCTAGATATAGTCATCATATTAAATACTAAGGTACTCATTTTAATGTTGCTAAGAATAGTTTAAATAATAACAAATACCGTTTATTGTGCCAAGCACTCTGCTAATGATTTTCCTTACCTTATTTAATTCTCAAAACAACCCTTCATAGAATGCATTTTGGCTTTATTTTACAAATAAAGCTATAGACAGGAAGTGATTAAATGACTTTGTCTAAAAGCTAACAACCAATCACTCTGGAATCAAACCCAATTCTCCCTTATTACAACCCCCCCACTCCTTCCCTGATGAAACAGAGCCTTCCTCAATAAATTCAACCACTGCTAGAGCTCAAGTTTCCTAAAGCGACCCGAGAGCTCTGTTTCCAGTGTGCCACAGTAAGCTCCCACTAGATCAAACTTTGATATATAATGACTGTTAACTTGAAGCAAAAATAAATTATCCAAATGCACAAAGAATAAAGAAAAACAAGCTAAATATAAAGACAATTGAGTTTTCCAGTTTTTATGACTTTTGGCCTGAGGACAGGCCACTGTTGGCACAGCATGGAAAAACTAAATCTTTGATGTATATGTAGTCATTCAAAGGCCATACTTTGAGGTAAGCAGGGCTGCTAGAAAATGAGGAAAGAATTCCATAAAGGTGACAGAAGGGAAGTCACAAATTTTGCATATAAACTCTCCTCATAGCCCTCCTCATGGTTCTGGTGGACTTCTGAACTGTGGGTCACTGCATAGACACCATGCAGCCTACCTAAGGATAAACAGATGGAATTGAGATTTGAATTTCCATTCAAGAGATAAAGTGTGGATGTGAGTGTGTGTGTGTGTGTGTGTGTGTGTGTGTGTATACTTTTTAGGAAACCAATTGCTTGCTAAAACAATAGCAAGCAATAAAAGAACAAAACCCAGATTTCCCACAACATAATATTCATAATATCCAGGATACATTCAAAATCATTTGACATACAAAGAAAGAATGAGATGTGATCCATTCTCAAGAGAAAAGACAATCATTGGCAATGACACTAAGATAGCACAAATGGTGGAATTAGCAAATAAGGCTTTTAAAGTATACTTATTATATTTAATGACAAATAACATAAAGAAAAATAATGTTGTAATGAGTAAAAAACAAAAAGGAACTTTCACCTTAGAATCAGAAAAAAAATAAAAAATAACCAAATGAAATTTCTAGAACTGAAAAAAAATAGGTGTCTGGAAAAGAGACCCACTAGATTGGCTCAGCAACAACTATAAACAATAGAGGAAAGAATCAGTGAACTTGAAGCTAACTTAATAGAAATTATCCACTCTGAAGAACAAAAGAAAAAATATTGTAAGATCCTAGTAAGTGAGAATTATAGTAGGAAATCTTAAACTATCAGGAGCAAATGCAAACTCCAGACACCTAAGGATCCTAATGGAGAAGGCTTTACAAAGAAATTATGGAAAAAATGAAATTCACCTATTCACAGTTATAACTAGGGCTAGCTGCTGCAATAGATTCATTTTCTATGCTTCTGCTATTGCAAAAGCAAGTGAAGTACCAGAGAGGAGAGAGAGAGAGAGAGAGAGAGAGAGGAGAGAAACTCATTCCTTTTTAGGTTCTTTAGGTTGGCTGGGGGTAAATGGATTCAAATCCAAACAGACAAAGTAGAAGCAAAGACAGTCTCATACTGAGACTCAAATTTGTGCTAAAAGAGAAATTGCTGCAGATCTGCTCTCTATAAACATGTTTGGCTGACTTGAAAATAGCAAAGTGATGTTAAATCTATGGTTTTAACAGAGCCATGTTATACTTGAGGGAAAACTTCCATTACAGTATTAATGATAACAAATATGGTTCTATATTTAAAACCATAAGTCAATTGTATTATATTTCACATGATCTTTCATTGCATGTTCTTCTACTTGCCATCCTCCTATAGTTTTATTTTTGTTCAGCATTTCACATGAAAAAAGAAACTCAATTAAGCTTTTTTTTCTTTTCATTTAAAGTAGATAACATTTTCAAAGTACAAACAGCTGCAGTGAATGTAAATAACAGATATTGGTTCCAAGCACTGCCAGTTTGAACTCCATACTTAAAGACACAAGAGATCTTTAACTCTTCTTTTCACTGGTAGCTTTTATTTGGTGAAACATAAGGAGCATTACACCAAGTAGTCACTAAAACATGCATGTCTCCAAAGTTACATATGTTGCCATAATTTTCACTGTCTAGGCCACTTGTAAATGGAAGCATTTCCATACTGATTGTCCAAAGATAAAATGCAAATTACCCAAATAAAATTGAGCAAGGTAGAGAAAATGCTGAAGTTCTGAGGCATTTTAGAAAAAGCACACCTGGTCTTTACTGATATATAAAGATTGTAATTTCTCTAAGCCTTAAATTAAAAAAAATGTAAGAACACCACCAAAGAATAAACAAAAAACTTCCATTTACTAAAACTGTTCAAACTCAGGGCGGTAAAATTTTATAGCTGAGAATCTGTGCTTGTTTATAATAAAATAAATAACAGCATTAGAGGTCTAGTCAGTCTCTTATGATGTAAATTCTTGAAAGAGTGGAGTTTTTCTGTCTGAAAATACACATAAATTGACATTTCACAAATCAAAAAGATCATCTAGTCAATAGGACTTTTGAAATTAATGAGACATTCCTTGATAGCACTGAGTATGTAGGTATGGATAAACAGGGACATAGCTAAACAACTGTCTCCTACTGAGTTCTAAAGTGAGGAATTTCCCACTGATAAATTCAAAGATACTAAGCATGATTACTGCATTTGAATCTGTAATTTGATTAGAATAATGCTGTCAGATAATCTGCTTCACTTCAATTTCCCACATCAGAAATTCATTCATTTACTTGCTTGTTTTCTACACTAACTGAGTTATAAAGAAACCTTAAGTCAACATAAATGTACTCAAATTTCTAATTATCAGGGAGCAAAACTGTCCCTACACAAAGCTATGTGATCCTCAAGCTATGTGAGCCTTCCCAATATGTTTTCTTTCTTTTTTTTACTTATTTCTATGTCAAACTCATTTTCTACTCACTATGTTTAGAAATTAAAAGAAAGAAAGAAGGAAAAGTTACCTATACTGTAAGTTCATCCTAGATGTAAAAGATCTACTATTTTGGCCTCATCATAGTCAAAAGTCCTCAGGCAGGAACAAAATAATTGTGGGCCATCAAATTTAAACTTTAGCAGATAAAATGTGTTGATATACATGGCCTTATTAAATATATCCTTTATATTACATTGCACCAAATCCTCACAAAGAAAGAAATACTATTCTCACTTGCTTATGAGAAAGACTGAACCATCTTCATTACACTATTTGAGCAAATTCCATTCACTAGGTCACACATTCATTCTCTCAGCCATTGAAAGAGCTTTCACTACATGCCAGGCTCTGTGTTTGAGAGTCAGAAGACAAAGATGAATAAAACCCAACACCTTCCTTGGAGGATCTCACAGTCTATAGAGACACAAACAGATTATAGCCCTATTTTACACATATATGTTATAAAATATATGCTGCACATAGAAATATGTAGAGAGGCTGGTGGGAGAATACATAATTTTTCAGGAGGTAAAAAATTGTCTTTCTAGCTTTTCTAAAAGACAAAAATAAGAACAGGTTATCATCTACAAGATATGGAATCATTGTTGTCCTTTTGAAGGCACCTCTTCTCTTGGGTGCTTCTGAGATTCTCTTCAGTCTCTGGAGTTCCACAGTTTCACATTGTCACACCTTGGTTTGTATTTGTTTTTGTTCTTATTCAGGATCACTGAATTTGAGAATGTGTATCTTTCATCAATCCAGTAATATTCTCAGGAAATGTGTTCTTTCAGTATCCTTGGGCCCACATTCTATTTCTTCCCTTCTTGCCTTCTGTAACTTCCATTAGATGTGCATTGGAAATTGTTATTCTATCAACCCAAATTCTCAAATTCTCTTTGATATTTATTTTCTATCGGTTTATCTCTCTATGCTAAAGTCTGCATTATTACCACAATCTATTCAGCTCAGTAATTCTCTTTTCCATTGTCTAATTTAGTGAGTCTGTCCATTCCAATATTCTGCTCCTCTTAGCATCCCTATCTCTGGACTATCTATGCCTGAACTTATTTCAGGAATGATTTGGTTATAAGAAATAGAAAGTGACTTGTCCTCTATTCTGACAGTGAGATTTATTTATGAGGAATCACAGTAATCATGGGCAAAAGTTGGACCCTACCGATCCTTCAAGTGAGACTGGATCCATAAGCTGGAAAGCCATCCATTATTACTGTACCCACACCCTCTCTTTTTTCCCTCACAGTCTGTCACTTCCATGTGCTTTTTACTTCTCTGCATATATAGGCTTGCATATCGACTTTGTCCTTAACAGAATTCTGCATTTTTATAGGGTTGGCAGCTGTGGACCTTAATTTGCTTCTCAGAATCTTGGAAAACATGGAAACCTCTGAAAATGAACAGAGTTATAAAAGTACTTAACTACTTAGGCACAGGCAACTGTGAATCAGATAAGGGTTCTGAAGGTGCCCTCCTGCAGTAGTAGTTGCTATGTTAGGGGGGTTCTGGTAAGCCTTCGTGGAGGTAGCTGATGAGGTAGTGGGGGACTAGCAGACTTTGGAAAAACACTAGCTCTGTGCACAATACATCTCAAAGCAGGTCTGTTGGCGGAACTGCCATTGCCACGAGGAATGGGTGATGAGCATGCACATCGACTACTCAGGTGTCAAACATTTGATTTTGCAGTATTTCACTGAAAAGGAAGTATTTGTGACAAGGCCTCGTGTACTTCATCACTTGTTCCAAAATCAAGACTCAATTTTTTTTTAAAAAAGAGAAATGTTTAATGTTTTCTAACAAACAGATGGCCAAGAACTGAAGAATAAAAAGTTTTTAAAAAGATGGGAAAGAAGGGTAGAAGGACAAACTGAAAAGTTAGAAGCTCCTTACATTCGTGCATGCGTTATTACTAGCTTACTTATTTCATAATTATCCTTAAAGAAATTTTATTACATGAGAAAATATCATTATATTTATTCACATATTATATTTCTCCATTTCACTTCTCTTTATGTTGATCCAAGCTTATACTTTGTATTATTTTAATAATCTGAAAACACCCTTCCTTTATTTCATACAAGTTAAGCATCCCTGATCCAAAAATTTAAAATCTGATACCTTTTGAGGACTGACATGAGGCCACACCTGACACTAGTCTTTTCTAATAGTTCTATGTACACAAATTTTGTTTCATGCACAAAATTATTAAAAATATTATCTAAAATTACCTTCAGGTTATGTTTAGTATAATGTATATCTGACATAAAAATGAGTTTCATGTTTAGACTTGAATTCCTTCCCCAAGATATCTCATTATGTATATGTAATTATTCCAAAATCCAAAATAATATGAAATTTGAAACACTTCTGTTCCCAAGAATTTTGGATAAGAGACACTCAACCTATAGTGAAATCTTACTGGTGAAATTCTTTTGGTTGGAGTCACTTAAGTAATCATGTAGTGTATAGATCAGCTTGATCCTTTTGATACTTACTTTAAGCATTTTATGTTAGATTTAGAGTATTTTTTGCTCTAAGGCTAGATTAGCCCTACCATGGAGGCACGATCCTCCTTAATTTCTCTATATGTTTAACATGGCCTTTCTGGGCTTGACCTGTCAGAACTCATACGTTTCCAATTCTGCATGAGTCCTGGGAATTGTTGAGTTTATGGGTAACTCACCTGCCATGTGCACAGCTGAGTACTCAGCCACAGACTCAGAAAACAAAAATGCAAGTTTCTGGAGTGTTCTCTCTGCACAGGTTTCTCTTCCAGGATTCCTTACCCCACCTCCCACAGTTCTCATCTTTGTCATATTAATTGATCGAGAATACTGCCTTTAGCTTAGTTCCCCCTCTCTACATCACAATCCAGAAAGTGGTTCCAGACAGAAAGCCAGAGCAATTCTAGGGCTAATTTATTTCTTTCCTTTCCATCAAAGACTACAGCCTCGTGCTTCCTTCTATACGATGTCTGAAAAAATTATTTTCTATATTTTCCTTCTTACCTGTCTATGGCAGATCCCCCTTACACTCTCTTGGCCAGAATTAGATGTTTAGCATTGCTGTACTAATGTAATTTAAATACTCACAATATTTGAGAAATTGATGATTATTCTTGATTACACAAATGACAAACAATTATGATGTTCCCCAGGACCATGGTGAGCCGTGTCTGCTTAATAAGCATTGTCAACAGTGAAGTGGGCAATACTGAGGGTTTTTACTCTAGCTCTGTTGCTCTCTGTTTAAACTGAGAAAAATCATTGAATTTCTGTGTTTCAGTATACATGTCATATCCAGTGATTTACTGACAGGCCTACATCAGTATGTGTCACTTGGAAAGTCATCAAATACATGTTAAATTAAAAAATTCCAAAGTGATTCTTCAGTCTTTACTTCCTAAATGGTGATAATTCACTTTGATTTTTATATGAGAAAGCAATTTGATTCTATTCAGCTACTCACACTGAATATGATGGTTTTCAGAAATACATCTTCTGATTGGATTATTATTATTATTTTTTTTTTTTTGGAGACAGAGTCTCACTCTGTTGCCCGGACTACAGTGCAGTGGCATCAGCCTAGCTCACAGCAACCTCAAACTCCTGGGCTCAAGCAATCCTCCTGCCTCAGCCTCCCAAGTATCTGACACTACAGGCATGTGTCACCATACCTGGCTAATTTTTCCTATATATTTTTATTTGGCCAGTTACTTTCTTTCTATTTTCAGTAGAGACAACATCTTGCTCTTGCTCAGGCTGGGTTTGAACTCCTGACCTTGAGCTATCCTCCTGCCTCGGCCTGCCAGAGAGCTAGAATTACAGGCCTGAGCCACTGTGCCTGGCCCTGACTGGATTCTAATCTCCTATATTTAATACAGGTTTAATCTTATCCTATTAATGTTGTCAATATGACAATTACACTGTGCTAAAGGTCCCTTTCTGCAGGAATTTAGCTTCACGATTCCTCCACAGTGAGCAAGTGCCGTGTGACTCCATGGATTGAGTGGCAAGCGTCTGTTAAACTAGTCTTGCTGTCCACTCTAGGAACTGGGAATTGATATTTAGAAACTCAAGTTAATGGGCCATTGATGTAGGACAATGGACTATAAAGACCTTGAACACTGATTCTGAGAGGTGAACCTGGTTCCTGCTGAAGTCAGTAAAAGGCAAATGGAGAGTAGGAAAAAATGGAAACACACTGAGAAGCAGAGATGAGACAATGTTGGAAATTGAAGGGAGCACACGGATCTGGCTGAAGGCTTCAACAGGTGCTGGTTCTAGTCCCTGTGAAGCAGGACTGTACTTCCCGTCTTCGAGTTCCATGAACTTTCTTGATTCCTTATGAGAGATCTTTCTCAAGATGGCTTGGTTAGATTTATTTATATTGTAATGAAATCACATCTAAGACAAAGCCCAACAATACACAGTGTAGAGTTGGCAGAGATGGAAGAAACCAAATACTGGTGTTAGGGGTGGAAAAACAAGTGAGAAGTAATGGAAATCAGAAAAACAGAAAGGTGAAAGCAGTTATAGAAAGACAATAAGGAGGAAATGGTTACAGGAAAACAACCAGGGGGACACGGTTATTTCAGTCTTAAAGAATGGGGTGATTAGACCATGGAACACTGACCACCAATCAGAGGATGAAAAACACCATAAACAGTGACTTTCGCCATCACACGTATGCAAGAAAGGAATGTCTGAAACATAAATTTTAAGTCATGTCCATACCTGTAAAGAATTCAGTCCCCAAAGCAGTGACGTATAGTTATAATTAACCTTTACCTAAACCTAACATATAAAAAGAAAAACATAGAGGCAGACAGGGTCTTCTCCACTCGTGGAGACAGACCCATTCTCCTTAGGAAACATACTTTTGCTTTGCACCCTTAAGCTTTCCTTACCATAAATTCTTCACACACACTTTCTGAGTGTCTGTCATCTCTCTCCCTCACTGGGCCAAGGCTTGTGATTCTTCCAAACCCAGAGCCCAGGAACTGGGGAAACACTTCAAAGTTCACCTGTGAACAGGATTGTGACATTTGGTGCCAAAACCAGGGACAGAAAAAATCTGCTTGATGGGTAAGTTGATGGAGAGTTTGCTTTTGCTTTTCGTTGCTTTCTCTTTGATTTTATATACTGCTCCTTGTTTTATTCAGTCCTTGCTGCTATGCGGACTGTCTACCTGGCTACTGACTCTCTCCCTCCTCCTTCTTCTTCGTCTCTACTGCATTTACTCAGGCTGCCCAAACTCCTTCCCCGCCTATACACCAGCCCCCTCCGTGAGAGGCTGCAGGAACAATCCATCCTGGCCATTCACTCCCTCTCCCAGTGGGCCCCGACATTCAGCACAGACTCTGAAAGCTTGAAAAGGGGACTGAGATTCCAGAAGCGGGACTTTAAACCTGGCCTTCAAGGTCTTTGATAACCGAGCTGAGAAAGAGAGGACACAGGGCTGGCAGCAGCCCCAAGAGCAGAAGGAAACTTTTCAAAATGGCGCCTACTGCCATAGGAGAGGTTTTTCAGAGACAGAGATACCCCCAAAGCTCCTGCTCCCTCTACAGCCAGCTGGGTCTCTGGAGAGAAATGCTCAGGGAGTGGAGCTCGCGGAGACAGTGCTCCCAGCATAAAAAAGAAGGGTACTGGGAAAGTGAATGCCTTCTTCCTAAAACGGGAGATTGCACTCACATTCCAATTTCCAAGACTGGCGGAGCCCCCCCTGAGCCGGCGTCCTCCACACCCAGGGACCCTCCGGGACTGCTTCTCCCTGATGGACAGAGCCTGGCTTTGGAACAAGTTCAACTTCGTCACGCCAGGATGGCCGGGCTTGGGTAACTCTCTCTCTGTCACAGGTAAACAAACTGACTTTGATTAACTTCGGAGCCAGTCACTCTGCTCTTCCTGGATTTTCAGGACTCTGTTTCCCTTTTTCTCCTCTCTCTATTGCCAGAATGGATGGTGAACCACAAGCCCCCTGTGCACTCTACCATTTCTCTCCTGGCTGGGAGATCAGGTCTTTTGCTCATTCCTTTGTGTGCTTGCCATTTAACTTCCTTTAACACAATTTTGTATGTAATCAAGTTGGTTATAATTAAAAAGGGAGATTCTTTGTTTTGAGGAAAGTTTTAGAGGCCCTTTGGAGTAATGGGCTGTAGTGATTTCTTTATAGGAGAATGTCTGTTTGAAGGCTGAGGTGGTGATAAAATGTTCTTGGGTCTAGAGATGCCTGCAGCCCTGCTCTCCACCCTGGCATGGGGCACGTGGGTTGTGAAAGGGCTTTATTGAATAAGATGTAAAATAAAAGGAGGAAGGGGCCACGTGCTCAGTGAGGGCGGCCCTCGAGCTCCGGGGGACCCTATGAATGAAGTGAAAAGTTGGGTGAGGAATGTTCCACTTCTGTAATTCTGGAAGCTCATTCCATCCACCACTTTTCACACGTATGAAACCCTAAGACACAAACTTCTCTCTCCCGCTGGTGCCTGTCCAGGGGAGATACTCCTCCCATTTCCTGACTCTCTGTCACCAACAATTTATTCTTTCCTGAGACGTCACTTCCAAGAGAGACCACAAAAGTCTCTGAGGCTGAGCCAATGGTCAGCCCTCTCGCATTGGTCACTGGCAAAGGCCAGGGCAGACTAGGATGCTATTCGAGCCGGAGGACTTGGGAAGTGAAGGCTACAAGTAACACCCCCAGCCAGTTAGACCACCTTTGTAGAGGGGAAGAGAAACGGTCAGAGGTCCATATGTACAAGCTTTTGTGTTTTTAATAGATAATCCCCAACACTGTGAGTCTTGTGTGGAGAGGTGTCAGATTAAGAAACAGGAGGGAGGGATGAAGGGTGAGTTCTAGGCCCCTTCTGAGCACCAGCCCTCCACCAGGAGGACAAAAAAGAGGCAGAGGGGGAAACTGTAACCTGGGCTCTGGGACAGTGCCCAGAGCTCCCGCCCGGTTATCACACCCCATCTCCACTCCACCCTCCTCCTCCTCCTCCTCACCCACCTCCCAGCCCACATCCAATATGCTCATTGCAGGAAGTGTCAGGACCTGCAGGACAGCTTATGAGAATCCATGTTCCATTTTCCATGAGAGATTTTGTAACATGCAAAGAAAAACTGGAAAGCTTTGTAGCTGACTCTGGAAGTTTTATAGATGAATTTTAACACCTAACAACTCTCTTTAACCTAACTTGGAAAGATGGGTGGGTTTTACCTTCACATTGCTATTCAATAGATAAAAGAAATAAAATCTAGGCTGTTGGTGAAAAGTATATGGGGATCAGCTCCATTCAGTAAACGAGGGACTCCCCGGGCAACCAGGCCAGTAGTCAATATTCATTTCATTAGCCAATCTTTGATATCCACAGGAAACTTCAAAAACTGGCCCTGGGCCCCCAAAGTGATACTGCCCAGCTGTTGACAGTGGCCACCCCTGTCTACAACAACAGAGATATGGAGGTAACACAGAGGGAATACCAAAAAGCCAAGTTATTGAGAGCGGCTATTGCTGCACAGGCTCTCCTGGATGTCTGAAGAGACCCAAGGGAGGGTGGTGAAACCGGCTGACAATGGGGGAAACATGGGCACTGCAAGAGTGAAGGCCCAGAGGCTGATGGCAGGAAATAGAGCAAGCAAAGCCGAGCTGCCCAAACTCCCTGTCCCCAGATGTGGACAGTCTGCCCATCGGGGTAGGGACTGCCCCTCGGCCCAGGGGAAAGGGGACGGCCCAAGCCCTAGTGGTGCAGCATGATCAGGCTTGATGGGGCCTGGGTTTGGCACAGGCTCCCACCCACCCCATTGGCATCTCCTATGAAGAACCCTGGGCAACCTTGGATGTGGCCAGTAAGCAAATACTTTTCTTAATAGACAAAAGAGCCACCTGTTCTGTGATATAAACCTTTGTCGGGCCTCCCTCACCCTCCTCCTCTGTGGCAGTAGACATTGATGGACGCCCTATTAGGAAGTATTCTACATTTACATTATTATGTGGCTGGGAAGGAATGTTAATCACTCACCAATTCCTGCTTATTCCGGAGATCCCAATTTCTCTATTAGACAGAGGTTTTTAATTAAGCTGGTCTCCAATTATAACTATTCCCCTATGCCATTATGTGAATGGACAATTCTTGAGACCACTTTAATAGACAAACTAATTTACAACATATTCTCAAAAAGGTTAACAACCTTCAGGAACAAAGGCATTCTGGGGGATTCAACTGGTGGAATTTTAAATCAAATGTCTAATCCTGTTTTCTTGGTTAACACCTCTCCTAGGACTTCTGGCAGCCTTACTTCTATTACTCCTTTTTGGGCCTTACTTGCTTAATCTCTTTGTCAAGTTTATATCTTCTAGGTTACAACAATTCCATGTGAATCTGATGGTGGCTGAACAATTCTCACCAATACCTGCAGGGGATGCTGGAACAAGACCTGTGAACACCTTGGATATACGTGCCTCCACTTCTAGGACAAACTTAAACTCCTAGGGACAGAATAGGAGAGACAGACATGGCCTCTAGGTAAGAAAGACACCCCTTTTTAGCAAGAAGCAGTTACAGAAGATTGACCATCGACCCTCCTCCCTGAAAGAATTCAGGCCTGACTGTCTCTGGGGTGGGGGAATATTAGGGACAGAAAGACAAGTGAGAGGTAATGGAAACCAGAAAAACAGAAAGGATAAAGCAGTCATAGAAACACAATAAGGAGGAAATGGTTGCAGAAAAACAACCAGGGGGGCATAGTTATTTCAGTCTTAAAGAATGGGGTGATCAGACCATGGAACACTGACCACCAATCAGAGAATGAAAAACACCATAAATGGTGACTTTCGCCATCACACGTATGTGAGAAAGGAATGACTGGAACATAATCTTTAAGTCATGTTCATACCTGTAAAGAATTCAGTCCCCAAAGAAGTGATGTATAGTTATGAACTGTTATAATTAACCTTTACCTAAACCTAACATATAAAAAGAAAAACACAGAAGTAGACAGTGTCTTCTACTGACTTATTACCCCTTAGGAAACATACTTTTGCTTTGCACCCTTAAACTTTCCTTACAATAAATTCTTCACGCATACTTTCTGAGTGTCTGTCATCTCTCTCCATCGCATGGGCCAAGGCTTGTGATTCTTCCAACCAAGAACTGGGGCAACACTTCAAATCCAGCCATGGACTAAACAGGACCATGACATTGGCATGAAGTATAAACAATGATTTGGAAGTGCTTCACTGAGCTTGCTGGGTCTTAGTTTCTAGTACATAGATTTCATTAAGAATCTTATCAAAGTTATGAAACTTTTATCTAGACATTTACATTCATTTTCACAAAAATTTCCACATAATTTTACAGGGTATATAAACCTCATGAAAGCCAGGGTCTTAAAATAGAGAATATGTTAAACTACAAATGAAATTTCAATTTATGTAAAACAAAAATACATCTTCTGACATGAAAAAACATTTCAAAAACACTTGGAAAGCATTAATTGACATTTGAAGTAAAAACAGATCTTATCATCCAAATGAGAAATGCTATGTTTTATTAAAACTTTTCCTCCATGAAATTAAGGCTGCAATATTCTGGTCTAAAATATTAGCTAATAGAAATTAAATTTTGTTACTATGGATTATTTATCTTGTTTGAAGATTTCATAAAAAAAGTCAATTTTTTTCTCTTTTTAGGTTTAAGAATAAAAACTAAGACTTAAGAACAAAAAAATAAAGCACATAAAACACCACATGTATCCAGTTCCCTTTGTTAGCTTAAGTACAAAGTTAAAATGCCACATTATAATGTATTTTTGGCTTAAATGAAGTTTCCTATAGAATTGGCAGGCTTTTTTGAAAAATCTGAAATTGTTTATTCACAGACGTTCTATCAAAGTATCTCTCAAAAAAAGGTGCATCCATATAGCCTGGTTTCAGGGACAGCAACGAGGCTGCCTGCCCCAAAATATCTCTCCTGATGATCTGTCATTTCACTGTCTGTGGTTCATTCTTTGTAAGCAGTCCCTCTGCAGGCGTCCACGTTTAAAATGCCATTACTGTCGTTTAGAAGCATAGAGAAAAGGTAGTTCTGCATAATCGTCTCCAAAGCTGTGTTCTGTTAAAAGTGATTTTTTTTTTTTTGGTACCATTAGACAGCAGCTTGTCAGTAGCTGTTGATTGACAGCAGCACTGCCTCCTAGATTCAAAAAGGCAGAAAATTCCCCATGAGGGTCATGAACAAAAACAGCCTGAGCTATGGAAGCAGAGCAAACAGGGCTTTTCTGTAGGGTGTGTTAACACTGCAAAGATAAACCAGGTAAAAACAGGAGAGCAAAGTCTAGAAGCAACAGGAAAGAAAACAGCTGTGGGAGGAGAGAAGAGACTATTTTAGTAACACGTTCTTGGTCAGTTTAAGGAGAAGTAGCTGAAGAATCAACATGGGCCCAAACTGGAGCTGGAACTGATTCTATTAAGTGAAGTATTCCAAGAATGGAAAAATAAGCACCACATGTACTCACCAGCAAATTGGTATTAACTGATCAACACCTAAGTGGACATATAGGAATAACATTTATCGGGTGTTGGGCAGGTTGGAGAAGGGAGGAGGGGATGAGTATATACAAACATAATGAGTGAGATGTCACCGTCTGGGGGATGGTCATGCTTGAAGCTCTGACTCGAGGGGGGAGGGGGGCAAGGGCAATACAGGTAACCTTAACATTTGTACCCCCATAATATATTGGGAAAAAAATAGTGTGACTATTGGTAAACAAGGGAAAATTTCATAAGAAAGAAAGAAAGACCACTAGTTTTGAAGACAATTAATTTTAAAAATCTTGACACAAATAAGGCTTCACAATAATTCTGAGGTTGTGTCAAGACCAGCCAGGCCAAAAGATAAAAGCAGACATTAAGTAATCTCTCAGTGTGTGAGGTACTGGATATAAAAGGAAAGATAATATAAGTGAGAACTCTTAGCTGAGGACCTTGATAATGGCATTTTTCTGAAGGAGGACGTTATGGGCCTGGGATCATAGGTGATGTGAGGGCACAGCACAGACACCAGAGCAAAATTTCTCGAGTTCAAATCTCCCCTCCCACACACTTGCAAAGGATCCTGTGACTGTGGGCCTAATATTTTACTATTTGTAAAATGGGGAAAGAAGCCTTAACTCACAGGGTAGCTGTAGGAATAAGTGAGTTAATATGTGGAACTCACCTAAATAACACCTGGCACCTAGCACCTCACACATGAGCAAGGGATACTAGCAATTATTTCTGCTTTAGAACAGAATTCCATCTCTTATTATAAGCATTGCTTAGAAAATGCAAGGTTTATAAAGGTAATCTGTGCACGAAGTAGTCTGCTTGGGCTAGTGAAAAAACAAAAGGCAAATCAGCCATGATGAGTACGTGACCTTCTTGAGAGGAGACATCTGCTCCTTCAATCAATGCTAAACTGACAACTCAGTTGGCTGTTGACAGGCTGAATAACAGCACAAAACCCCTGAAGTTGTTCTAAACCTCTCAGGACTATGCCCATTGAAACACTCCATTTCAATGATGGCAGATGTCACAGAAGAAGTAGCCCAGTAAGTAAAAGGGGAGGAATTCAATCATATGATTTCAGTTGGAAAACCTTTAGAAATGATCTGTTCCAAGGCCCTAATGTTGCAGAGAAGAAAAAAAAAAAAAATCCAGGAGAGACAGGGAGGTCAAATGCTGTGAATAAAGTCACGCAGCCATTCAGCGAAAGCAGAGCTGGGAACTCACCCACCCACGTGGGCTGACACCGAGGGTCCTGTTCTTGCAGAGGCCCCAGACGGCCTGGCCATTATGCTGCTGCACCAGGTCACCTGCAGTTCAACATGACTGAGGTTCTCTTCCTCCTTGACTGAAGAATACAGCACATAAACAAAGATAATATTCACGAAAAGGAACCATTTTCAACTTCACTCTTTTGCCTAGAGATGAACGTCTTCTTTCAAAGGGCACTGAACTTAACATGACCCTTCTCAACTGGAATTAGTATGCGGAGGTCTCGTCAGAGTCTGGGCAGTGCCCACCACCCACCCCCACCCCCAACCCCAGTTTGTCTATCCCGGCTTCTCTTCACAATTCTGCTTCTTGAATTCCGCAGAGCTCTTCGCCTGGTGCTTGCTCTTTCTCTCCTGCATTAGGCATCTACCTTTGAAATAGCAAAAACATGCACTTTGTGAAAAGAAAAAAAGAACAAAGTCAAGAATGGCGGGGTTTTTTTAATGCTCTTTGTCTGAGCCACATCTTTCATTAGAACTCAAAGAACTGGGTTTCCATTCAAGGTTGGTTTCTGTAAGCTGCCTCCAGCTCACACAAAACGCTTAAAAGCCTCTGTTCCCACCATGTTTCCTGGCAGGATATATGTATTTTTTTCTGCTCAGGAGGAACATATTGAAAGATGAATATTTATCTAACCCCCTCCCTGATGTTAAAGATATTCTGCCCTAGTTTCTGCCTAGTAGCGTTGATCTCCCCAACCCCTAGCGGAACCTCTCTACCACTCCTCTTTGGGACCATCGATGAAGCCTACCTACTGTGCCTTATTAGCTCTTCCCATTGATGGTGGTTTCCTGCTGCAGTGTTTTCTTCTCAGAGACTCTCAGCTACTCAGGAGTAAATATACATGTGCAAGTGCTTTCCATACTACTGCTTCAGCTTGCTGCATCCCCACCTCCACATCCTCCATCTGCACACACAGCTTAAAGTTCTAGAATCCCTATGTAAATAAAATTGCAAGAATACTGATAAGCTTTTCACATTTTCCCAAGGAAGCTCTGCGGAAAACATACAGGTGGTAGAACAGGTTTACAAATGTATATTATTTAATATCTAACTACTAAGTCTCCCAAGAATGGAAAAACAAGCACCACATATACTCACCAGCAAACTGGTATTAACTGAGTAGCACCTAAGTGGACACATAGGTACTACAGTAATAGGGTATTGGGCAGGTGGGAGGGGGGAGGGAGACGCGTATATACATACATAATGAGTGAGATGTGCACCATCTGGGGGATGGTCATGCTGTCGACTCAGACTTGTGGGGGGAGGGGGGAATGGGCATTTATTGAAACCTTAAAATCTGTACCCCCATAATATGCCGAAATAAAAAAATGAAATAAAATCAAAGTGCACAACACTTTGTTTATCTTTGCTATGTTGGGTCAATTCAAATATCTTCATACATCAAAATAAATATATTGTATTTAAACTTGGTGAAGGGATAACATATATACATCTAGATATCTTCCTGAAGCCCCATTAAAACAATAGTAATGGAAGGAAAAGCTACAAACCCAATAGAGAAGAAAAAGAAAAAACAAGTTGGAAGATCATAACATAGGATATATCAAACGTTTTTGAAGATAAAAAGTAAACAAATTTAACAGAGAAAAGAAGTCCAAACCGAAGCAGTTAAATGAGAAGCCAAATGAACCAAGGTATTTACAAATGAAAATCTCAGAAAGTCTTGGAATTGAAGGCACAAATCATTCATTTGTGAAAAAAAAAAGAAAAGAAAAAGAAAAGGAAACATGAACATAGCTTTATTATTATTATAAATATCAATTAGATATCTAGATTGGTTTACCTTATTCCACTCAGCCATAAACCTGACACGCTCATCAAAGAATAAAATCAATGCTTAAAGTAGTAGGATGAAAACTTCAGGACACTAGACATAATGGATTGATTGAAAGGATACCTATTGAAAATTCTGAGGTTAAACCAAACCTTGTTTTCTTGCTGGTGGGACCTCCCAACACCTTTAGCATCCAGCTATCAGAATCCTGTTGCCATGGCACTCTAGCCCAGGCAACAGAGTGAGACTTTGTCTCAGAAAAAAAAGATAGATATTAAATATATATACACACACATATAGATATTCACATATGGCATATTACACATAAAATATATACACATATATAGTACATTTTATTTATTTATTTATTTATTTATTTATTTATTTATTTTTTTTTTTGAGACAGAGTCTCACTTTGTTGCCCAGGCTAGAGTGAGTGCCGTGGCGTCAGCCTAGCTCACAGCAACCTCAAACTCCTGGGCTCGAGTGATCCTTCTGCCTCAGCCTCCCGGGTAGCTGGGACTACAGGCATGCGCCACCATGCCCGGCTAATTTTTTATATATATATCAGTTGGCCAATTAATTTCTTTGTATTTATAGTAGAGACGGGGTCTCACTCTTGCTCAGGCTGGTTTTGAACTCCTGACCTTGAGCAATCCGCCCGCCTCGGCCTCCCAAGAGCTAGGATTACAGGCGTGAGCCACAGCGCCCGGCCTATAGTACATTTTATATGTTTTGATTTTCCTCAAATTAACAAATTGAGAAACTTTAAAATCATTAATTTTACACTGTCACATCACTAATTTTATCATTCACTTTGAAAGATTCCAGGCTTAAATTTTTGGCAACAATTGAACTATTTTTTAAGAGAAAAGTTCTCAAAGCATAATCAAAACAACACATTTTAATGAATGAAAATTGAAATATTAGAGAAAAAATTTAAATAGCTGATTATTCAGGCATCAATAAGAGTGAAATTATATAATTATTGTTAAAAGACCAAAATAAATATCAGTAGATATAGATTGTGTCTGTCTCCTCCACATAAATTAAAGAGTACATGTGATACTTTTGAAATTACATGTATGTATGTTTTAATGTAAATCAATTTATTATGTGTTAAACTTAAAGATGTGTGACCTATATATATACCATTGTGAACAAATTTATGTATATATGGTATCTTTATTCCAGCCAACAAAGCACTTAGTTACCTTATTGGGATGTATTCAGAGAAAAAATAATACAAATAATTCTTAGCTTACAAAATTGTACTCTATAAAGATACAACTCTTATGTACACATAGTCATTACAAATTAACAAAATGTTTTAAAAATTATAAACTTATTATTGCTATTCAAGCAGTTAGATTTGGACTAGAAAGACCCTAATTCAATCACAAAAAAACCCTATATATTTCTTACAATCTTCTACATAAAAGACTGGATTCCAGACCTAAGGTAGTATTCCTGTCATTCATTATTTTTTAAAATATTTATTGATTGTCTAATAAATGCAACCATTTTCTTAGTCATTGGGTTACAATGATAAGTCAGGTTTAGAAGAATGTTCACTTTTACATTATCCTCAGTTATAACCACAAATAAACTTTTCACATAAATTGCTTGATTTGTTTCTTCCCAACTGAAATGGATTTTTTTTACTTTATTGTTTGCTTGTCTAGGCACAGCTCAATTAATTACTAGATTCAGAATAATATATTTGACATTTTAATATGCTTTCTTTTTTATTGTCTCCTACACACAGTAAAAGGCAATTGTGTCTTATCTGTGGAATGATTGAAGCATAACAAACATTGCCAAAAATATAAAAAGATCAAAAGCATGACAAATTCGCATCATAGACACGAATACCAAAGCCTCTATTTGCTATGGTAACTAAAGCAAAAATCTCCCCTAAGTGGGCATTAAATGTCTGAATGTCATAACTTGTTATTAAGGCCTTGTAAGCAACATAAAAGATTATTAGAGATGTCAAAATCTATGTTTCAAAAGCAATATTTTTTTATCAGGAGCAACAGTATGATGTCACAGGTTGTATTTTCTCCAGCAGCTACAGCTGAGAAAAGCACATATGAAAGCAAATAGCTGCAATAATGAGCAGGTTCTGTTGAAAATTAGTCACAATGCTTTTTGGAGTGCAGCTGTGATGCCAAAAGAGATGGCTTGGTCTGGAACAACAATCTGTCATTCAAAGGATGGCAACATTGTTCAACCAGTGAGGTATTTACATCTTTTCATTGATGAATAAAATTCTTAGATTATTTTAACGACATAAAACTGTATATTTCATTTCAACGGTCTTTTCTTCTGTGATATGCCCACTTACCTACTTTTGACTTTGATAACCTTCCAGAAAGATCTAGACACAAAGAACTATCAAAAGAAAGATTTCAGTTAAATGTGTTAGTGCTTGTGTTCATAGTCACAAATGAAACATAAAAACTTTAGAAGAAAAATATAGAATTGTGGATATTTGCATCCTATAAACAGTTTATTGAGAGGTGAAATTTACAATATTTCTTATTTGAGACTGTCAGGAGACAATTCTCCATGGGCCTCTCATGATTTTGCATATCTTGGGAGCAGTCACTGACTGTGTTTGTCCTGGACTATCTTTGCATAATGTTTGTAGAGGAATCAGTTTCAGAAGATAGAAATAGTGTCTCCCTCCAGAGCACAGGGAAAGTCACTTTGCCCTCAAGTTTAATGATGATAATGTCCCCCACCTTGATGAAGGTCAGGGTAAGTTCGCTTGTTTTATATTCAATTTATAACGCAGTTATAGCGAAACATGTTTAGAAATGCTCACCTGAAAGTTGTTCATTGCAGAATAAACATCAAAGTGTTTGTTGATATTTTTGTTTTCATTGAATCAGATATTTTTAGAACTGAACATGATTTAGAGATTAACCCTCTTTTTCTTTTCTTTTCTTTTCTTTTCTTTTCTTTTCTTTTCTTTTCTTTTCTTTTTTTTTTTGAGACAGAGTCTCACTCTGTCGCCCTGGGTAAACTGCAATGGCGTTAGCCTAGCTCGCTGTGATTTCAAACTCCTGGGCTCAAGTGATCCTCTTTCCTTAGCATCCTGAGTAGCTGAGACTACAGGTGCTTGCCACAATGTCCAGCTAATTTTTCTATGTTTAGTAGAGTCGGGTCTCCTTCACCATCTATTATTTTGAAGTTAATATATGTGATACTAATTTCCTCTTTTCTTTCATATTGTTTAGCTTTTATTCTGAAATTTTATTATTTCATTTCCAATTTATTTTTACTTCTATCGTTTCATTTGTTCATTTACCTAATTTTGAATTATTTTTGATTTTATAGTAATTATTTTATTTATATTTATTTTGTTCGTTTTTATGAGAAATAAATTATACTAAACATAATTGGGTGGTCACAATATCACTTTTCATATCAAAGTTTTAGAGCTAACTCTTTTTTAAATTTTGAAAATAGATTTTTAATTTTTTGTAGATTTTTATTAATTTTTCTTTTTTATTTCAGCATATTATGGGGGTAAAAATGTTTAGGTTACGTATATTGCTCTTGTTGCACTCGAGTCAGAATTTCAAGTGTGTCCATCCCCAAGACAGTGTGCACCACATCCATTACTTGTGTATATACCCATTCTCTTCTCACTCCTCCCCTCTGCCAGACACCCAATGAATATTATTACTATATGTGCACTTAAGTGTTGATCAGTTAAAACCAATTTGATGGTGAGTACATGTGGTTCTTGTTTTTCCATTCTTGGTATACTTCACTTAGTAGAATGGGTTCCAGCTCTATCCAGGATAATACAAGAGGTGCTATATTACACATAGTTTTTTGTGGCTGAATAGAACTCCGTGGTATACATATACCACATTTTATTAACCCACTCATGTATTGATGGGTACTTGGGCTGTTTACACATCTTTTTAAAAAAGAGAAAAATAATCCACTTACTCTGAGGTCTACGTTATCCTATGCCTTCTCTAAGTTTTATTTGGGTATTCTTTTCACATTGCTTTTGCATTCTTTGCCCTGTTAAATTTGGATTCCATTCCCAGAGGTTTTTCCTTGGAGAATGAGTCGCTTTGCCCTAGAGGAAGAATTCTGCTTGCTATCTAGGAGAGTTCATAGGACTTAGCTTGTGCCAATCTTTGTATTTTTTTATGAATTGGAATGTGCAAAAAATGTGAAAACATGAAGAAAACCATACCTGTTTCAGCTGTTCTTTCCACATTTTTCTGCCATATTTAACAGACCGTGCTATTGGTGCTTGGGGGTTCTTTTTTCCTTAATGCCATTATTTTCTATTTTTGTTTGGTGGTGAAACATTGTTTTCTCACAAATTTGCCTAAGCTAGGGGAATCATTACATGTATGCAGATGTTGGCATTGCAAAAGTCAGATTTAAGTTGTTTTTGTGTTAGGGAATCTTTGACCTACAAAATAAAGCCAAGTATTCATGAGTTAATGGCAACAATAACTAATGAATCCTCCCAGTTGTATTAATTTATGGGTTTGATAAATAAGATGTTTCTCCAATTATGTAAGTTAAAAATGTGGAAAATACTGAACTGATTCTAATTATTTCAAGCATCTATCACCCATATATTTCATATTATGGATTCTTAGGTGAGAGAGTGAACTTCGTGCTATCCAAAGATCTAGGAAATGCCAAAGATAGTGCAGGTTTACAGAGCGCTTTGAATGATTTATTTTTCTGAATTTGGGTCCTCGTTTCAGACTTTGAACCTTGATAAAAGAGATTTAAATAAGAAGGCAGGCTTTGAGAAACATAAAGTAGCCATAGCCTTGACTGTCATATAAACCAAAATACAATTACTTTGTAATAATTATGATGGAATATTTTAAAATAATTAGAAAAATAGCTTATCTGGAAATGAGGATTCTATTTTTGTTTATCTGGTTTTCTTTTTCTTTTATATTGATTCAAGTGTGAGAAAAAAGTACAGGCTGTTAATGGGCTCTCTTGGGAAGGAACCTTTACTGTATGGATAGAATAAACAAAAGACATATTTTTATTGGTTTTTAGTAAGAGAAGACTGTGTAATCTAAGAAAAATTTTACTTAAACACTAATTTGCTCCTCATCCAAAGTATTATTTCTCTACTCATTTAAAGCATTAATTCTCTTCTGTTTTCCATTTCTAATATTCTTTCATATAATAAATTTAATATACTCTTATACATGTGTTTACTTACACAATTTTATAGTAAGGAGACTATATCATTTAAAATTTTCAACTTCAGCATTAAAATATAATTAACCTTATTAGCATATTATAAGCACTTTATATATTGAACTTACTATCTTTGTTGGATTTTTACTAAAGGTAAATCTACTTTTTATAGACAAGAATGTACAAATAAAAATAATATTTTGGGCCCAGTGCTTTTGCATATTTTGTCTTTATTACTTTGATCTACTTAGACATCATCTAGGTCACTAAAATTGCTCATTAATTTATTCAACTTAATATTGATCTAAGTTTATAAAAGATCTTGGAAATACTATTTAATGTAATATTACAGAGCAACACATTTATTTCGATATCAGACTTTCATCATAGAAATGGCATTCAAAGATTTACTTAGAAATACTATGTAAAAATGATTTGCCACATCATTGTAGTTCAAAAGAAGCTATTCTTCATTATAACACAATGTTGTTGAGCACATAAATATGTATTACTTTAACCGTGAATATTCTGGAAAGAATTATAACCTATATGATCCATAAATCCTACATATAGACTTTTTCTTTATTTTTAAAAAGAGAAAACAGGATTCAGAAATGCTAAGTGGCTTGCTGGAACTGGCCCCAATAATGGGAACCAGAGTTGGGATTCAACCCCTTTCTAACTGGACTTAGAGCCAGAGTTGCTTGCACTACACTGCACCATGTACCCCTTCCTTGTCTATCCTCTGGCTATTCTATATGACAGGTACAGGATCTAAAACAAGAAGGCAGAGAGGCACCTCTATCGACCTCAGCTATGAATGTTTTCACTACTCTGTGACTATCTGGAAATAACTGTGAGAGTGCCTGGAGTATTGATTTCAGGGTTACAAATAATTTTTAGAAAATAGGCTAATCGCTTCTCGGCCTTTTGGCTAAGATCAAGTGTAGAAAATAGGCTAATTCACAAATAGGAAATCTGAATATTGAGCATTTATTATAGATGATATAGGTAGATGATAGAGTCATAGACATTGATATGAACACTAGACATTAGATATGTATCTTTACATCTCATTATATATTATGATTCATTTATCATGATATGTATCATGAAATACATATGATAAATATGTCATGTTACATTTAACTATAGTACCATCTGTTTTCAAACAATATTATACCACTCGTGCATAAGGTAAGTCCATTGCAACAGTGTACTTCAATTACATTCAACACACATTGTGCTGTTTTCATTATATATTCTACTTACACATTTTTCATGCTTAACAGAGTATATTTCATCTCTTTGCCTTAATTATTTTTCTAATTGTTTATAGATAACATTGAATGGGAGGACGTCAATCTAGTCATAGCAGTAGTGGGAATTACTGCCACAATTGATCATTTGCTGCTTCTTAGGAATTGCTGTGAGTGGTTCATGTGCATGTAATCAACATAACAACCCAGGAAGCAGTGCCTTTCTCATCTCTATTTTGCAGATGAGGACACCAAGGCGCAGAAAGTTAAACACATTCTTCATGGCCATACAGTTAATAAACGATAGGTGCAGGATACAACCTCAGGCAATCGAACTCCAAAGTATATGCCTGTATCTGTTATATAACAATGTTTCACAAGCAGTGAAGTATAATATAGCCCTGCTGGTAATAATCACTATAGTGGGCATCTGACTATCTTGGGATTGCAGTTATGCCACTTGCTCTCTCAAGCCTTTGTTTTCTCATCTACAATATTATGAAAAATAAGATCTGGATGAACTTTACGGTCCCTTCTAGCTGTGTTATTGCATACATGTATCCTGATCTAATGTGTCTGTGATCATTAATTTCTTAATTTGTATATACTATCTTAAATATTAGGAGTCATGTCGAAACAAAGTTATAACTAATTGAATAAGATTGTACTGCACTGTTATCAGCATGCATAATTCCTAACAAAGTCAACAAGAAGCACAAATTGCAAAAGACAATACACCTTTTCAAGTAGGTAAAAAGGAATTGGGATGAACATTTAACTGAGTAGCCCTTTCTTAAATTGGGTAGTGATAGAAGGGTCTCCTTTTTCTTTTCTCCTTCTCCTTTCTTCTTCTTTCTCTTCTTCTTCCTCTTCCTTCCCCTCCTGCTCCTATTCTTCTTCCTCTTATTCTTTTTGTCTATGTGACACTCATTGGGTGCCAGTTCAGTACATACATTAGTTTAATTAACTATCTATTTATTTACCATTTAGCAAACATACATTTAACACATGCTATGTTAGAGCCACAAAAATCCTTTCATTTTCTAAAAAGGAAAATGGCTCAGAAATATGTGCTTTCACAGAGATCACATAGCTAATGGAGTGAAAATATCAGGGATTCAAATCCATCCAGAACTGTCAAAGCTCTCTCAAATTACTGGCGACAATGTTTAATTGATAATGTACACTGTGGTCACTGGGCATGCCAATTGGAATTGGAATAGCAGAAACCATAAAAATATACTTCCCAATTCCAAACTGATTCCAGAATTTTAGAGAATATATACTTCATTCTTTCTGTCCTGATTATAATCTGGATGTTGCAAAACTTCATGTGTGCCGAATCACTTGTTCCTGACGCAACTGTACTTGTGAATTATACTCTAAGCTGAGGGTTAGAATTTCTTAGAATTTATCAAAGGTAGGGAGGGTGGTCAGATTTTATGCAAAGGAAAAACTTGTATCACAATATTTAGATGTTCCCACCAATGGATTTTTAAGCTTTTCAGCTTTTCTTCTTGCAGTGGTTCAAGAAAACAGCTCTCTCCATCTCAAGGTGTAGCTATTATATTTTTACACTTTTGCTCTTTCTTCCTTCCTGACATTCCAATATTCCTTCATATATCCTTTTTCTCCATTGTTATGAACTTTCTTCAGTCATTTCTCTAGTGTAGCTCTGCTAGTGTTAAATTCTCTTAGTTTTTCTTTATTTGAGAACATTTTGATTTCATCTTAGTTCCTAAAAGATATTTTTTGCTGGATGTAGAATTCTGGGTTGACAGATCTTTTCTTTCAGCACTCAGAAAATGTCGTATCACTTCCTTATATACTCTAGTTTCTGATGAGAAATCCACTGTCATTAAAATTGTTTTTTTCCAAGGGGCAAAATATCATTTCCCTCTCACTGCCTTCAGAAACTTTTTTATCATTAATTTTCAAAAGTTTAACTATGATTTACTTTGATGTGGATTTCTTTGACTCTGCCATCTCATAGGTAACTAACTCTTTTCTCTATTTTTCAAAAACATCAATACAGAACCCCACAGTTTCCTAAGGAATGTAAATGGTCATGTGTTATTTAAGGTTGAACCATCTGGTGGCACTAGAATATACTAGAACAGAAGGAAGAGTTGATACAGAAAATCAGAATGGTCAAAATTATGACACTTATTTTATATATGGAAATGAAGGGTTTTGGCTGAGAGGTTTGTAAAGGTATGATCAAATGATGATCATAAATTTACAGAAATAAAACCGGCCTGTACACTGAATGCGACATACAGAGAGGCATCAAAGTTAATTCAAAATCAATAAATATAAAATGATGCAAGACACAGTAGTACAACTAAAGATGCTGGGAAATTTGAAATAGCTGCATTGAGGGAAAAAAGATAATGACCAAGAGATTTTGTTTGTTTGTATCTAGTATGAGTATGATTCTCCCTAGAGAAATTCTAATGAAAATAATAGGGATAAATCTAGATGTGAGAGACACCAGAGCAATAATTCTTTCTTTTAATAGAAGTGAATTCAGAAGTAGATGAGCAGAAAATAAAAGACCAACCCAAGAGACTTACATTTAACCCACAGAAAAATCTACCACCTGCTATTCTTGTCCCTTTTTACATTTCTGAGGGTTGTACATAAAAAAAAAATTAGGTATTGATGCATTCAACTTTTATTAAATCAGAGATTTGTTTATTTATCTGTTCATTTATGCATTCATAACTTCCCATGGGAAAGTTAACGATATTTAAATTAAGTGCTTTTTTAGATAAAGTACATTTTTGAAGTAGATTTTTTTTAATACGGTCTCCTCTAAGCAAATACCTGGGCATAAGTTTGCTTCTCGTAAGTGTTTATATAACATCATAGTAAATATGTTCACTGTGTGTTCTGGTTTAAATAACATTTGTACATAAATGAACTATTTTGATCTAGCATATTTTTTATATCTTATCTTTAAATTATTTCAAAATTTTCAAAGGAATTACATAAATATGACTTTAGAATGTAGAAAATGTTACCTTCCTCATGGGTAAATGGATTAAAAATTAAAACATATAAGTACTTAGTGCTGAAAAATCTCAACTATTGTTAACTTTTTTATCATTAATAATTTAAATGATAATTTTACCTGTTTTGCACATTATCCTATTTTTTTCTATTATTTGTTGACATTTTTTGTTAGCTCTTTCATAACCAACATGCAATAAATAAAAATATGTGGATTGCTACTTAAACAAATACTACAGATTTGGGTTTACATAACAGATGTAAGCATTTTATTCACAAAATAAATGATATGCCTTATCAGTTCTATTTTCCATCTGGTTTCAGAAACTATAAGAAGAAATAAACAAGCATTGAGTATAAGGAATCTTAGTTAAGCAGCTACATATGATGATTAAGAGGTACTTGCAAGGTTTTAAAGCTATTTGTCAACCACTAAAATGTCCCTGAGCTCTTAATTATGGAAGGCAGTTATTTCACTAGCAAAAGATGACTCATTAGAATGACAAGAGATAGATGTTCTCATTATACAAGTCTTTGTTTTGAGAGCTACCTGCCAACTTTGTCTCCTTAGTAAGAAATATTAATGGCAAGTGAAAATTTTGCTCAAAGGGTATCCCTGTGTTGTTTTGCATAGAATTTGTGAAATTACAATTCAGAAATTAATCTTCAGATTGTTTTAAGAAGGAATGTTTGTTTAAAAATCCACATTGATTATAAAAGAAAAGGGCAAATTATTTAAAGCTCTTGTTATAAATATGTCCTAAATATGAAGTCTAGAAGAGGTAAAAAAAAAAAAATTAAACAACAAATACCTCTTTGAGTGTGGGGGAAATTTAGCTATCCTTTGTACAGAGCTGTTAGTTACTATTAAGTTATGCAGCTACACCAAAATGTCATTGTATATTATCAGGTTAGAATAATGTGAAAATTCAAAGAAAGATGTAATATATGTATTTTATACATTTAGTACTAGGTTTAGACACTATCTCCTCCTTAGGTAACTCATAAAATTAAGATTTACTTTTTGACCTAGAATATTGTCCTTCTTCATCAATGTTCCATGTACACTTTAATACAACGTGTCTCCACTGATTTTGGTGGAGATTGCCAAAAATATCAATTAAGTCAAATGGGTTAATATACATTGGTTCTGGTCAACTATATCCTTACTGAGTATTTTTATACTTGTCCTATTTATTATTAATAAGTATTGGGGGGCACTATTAAAGTTTCAAATATAATTGTGGATTTGTTTATTTCTCTCATCAGTCGTATGAGTTTTTGTCTCATGCATCTTATCATTGCTCTGTTGTTGGATGCATAGATAGCTAGGGCTTTCTTGTTTTCATGAGAAATTCCTTTACTCAGATTCAGGAGCACCAAGATGGATGAGCCATTGTCAGTGACTTATTTGGATTTCAACATCCTAGTGACCTCTCCAAAAACTAAAGAAAAAAAATAGTAAGCTCTTCATTCATGCTGCTCATTATGCCTCTGATTTCTGCCTTCAGCACTGCCTTTTGCCTTCTTCCAGCCAGGAGCTCCAGTATCTCCATGAAAATCAGGAAGCTTTTGCCCATGAAAGCATCGCTCACACCATTCCCAGCCTGTACAGGACAAACAGTTTCTCAAAGATGAATTTCACCAATGTATTTCTGAATGACTTAGTCAAGAGTATGTTCTCTTGCCAGTTACTTTAAGAAGGTGGATGAGATGATCACACATTTTAAATATTAATACATTCTAGGATACTTAATCTGTAAGCTTTTGGATTCCTTCCTCTAGTCTATGTTATCACAGGAAAAGTTTTGCCTCACAACCTTATTTAATGGATATCATCATTAAATACAGGTTTTAATCAACCTGTTGATTAAACTCAAGTATCATTCTCAGATGTTTAGGTTACACATTTCATTCAAAATATCCGGCAAGAGCAACAATATTGACAAAACTGGCTTTATTCATGATTTTAGTCTTCAATTTCTAGTTTATTGCTTTTCAAACAAATTTCCCTGATTTCTGCTGATATAATGCTGATATAAACTATAGTAATCAGGCTCTCCTGTGGTGATGAATAAACCACAAAATTCAGTGGTTTAATGCACTAAAGGATGCTGAGTCCTGTCACTGCCCGATGTAAATCAAGTGGAGTGGCTTTCCTTGGTAGCCGCGTTCCATGCACTGAGTCATCAATACCAATTTGTTCCAACCTGTTACCGTGCCATTTTAAATATATCACCGTCAAATTTTCTTTGAAAGGGGAAGATAAGAAAATGGACAGTGTGCAGATGGTTTTATGAGCCAGCCTGGAAATAGTAAACATCACTTCTTTAGCCCATATCTCTTTGGTCAAAACCTTGTCATATGGACCAATCTGAAAGCAAAAAGGGATGGAAAATGTAGTAATTCTATATACACAGAAGAAGAAAATGTCATAAGAATAGTTCAGTATATAGCATTTTCTCTGACACACTTGCTTTTGTTTTCATTAATTATAGAGAAATATAAAATGCCTACAAAGGACAGAAAATGATAATAAAGGTAAAAGTACATCAATGCCCATAAATTGAATAGGGGCAGGACCTTAGGCTCTGAAAGACATGGTGGGAATTAAAAAAACAGTATCAAGCCCATGAGCATATTCATCACTTTATAGTCTTATTATTTTTTGTGATAAGAGTATTAGAAATTTACTCTCTTAGCTACATTAAAGTGTACAATGCAGTATTATTGCTTGCTATATGCACCATGCTATTCAATATATCTTAAAGACAAAAAAGCTTCTTCCTGTCTAATTGAGGCTTTATCCTCTTTGACCATCATTATAGTCATAAATAATGACATAATTTTGTACCCCATAAATATACACAACAATTTTTCAGTTTACAATTAAAAATAAAAATTAAATCAATAAAATATAAACTAATACATTTAAATATTAAAAAAGACACTATTGAGTTCAGGTATAGAGGAAATGTGAAGAAAACATTATGCCTAAAAACAATAAAAAAGTAAATCTTGCAGTTTACTGTTATTCACAAAATGAAAACTTGAACTATCTGCTATTTAAAAAGATGTTGAACAACTGGAGTCTGGAAAATTCTGGACACTATTGGTTCTAGAGGTGAGTCTGTAGATGATAGTCAAAAGGACCCATTGGTATGAAGTGGAGGCAGATTACAGGCTGGGGAAGCCAGCAGTAGAAAGAGACCACTGTTCTCAGGGTTCATCTCTATATACAAATAACTTTCTACAATATCAAAATAAATAATAGATTGTCCCTAATTTTGCAGATTAGAGAATTCTGTTTTACCCTTATTGAGTTTTTTTTTGTTGTTGTTGTTTTCTCAAATTAACTCAATCTTCAAATCATGATCTGTTAAAAAGAACACTTATACATGAATATACATGCTCTCTTATTTTTTGCATTTTGACTTTCCAGAAAAAAATATAATATTAGTAAGATGATGAATACAGAGAGAAAATAAATAGAAATGACCAAAGAGCAAGTAAATAAATACTGCTACTATGTGATATTTATATCTTTTATTGTCAAAGTTTGGGTTATTATTATTTATACCTAATGCTAAATGTTATCTTATGCCAGAATCAAAATATTAATCTCTATTTATGTCACCCAAAATTTATGTTGAATTCAGATTTCTGCTGAGGCTAATGCAAGACTCTGAGATTTTTGAGACTTCAATATATTTTAATATTAAAAATGTCAGGTATTGCTCTCTTCCCCTAACTTCTTAAGATTCCTGGATGTAGGTTTTCTGAGGGTTTTATTTTTGCAATAGCCTCTTATTCTACAATCTTCCAGTTCCTCAGGGAAATGGGGTTTCTTCTGGGAATACAATGACACAAAAGTTGGATTTCTTGTTTCTCAGAAATCTCTCAGATTTTTTCATTCTATTTTCTCTGTTGTTCAGGTCGGATAGATTCTATTGATTTGTCTTCAAGTTTACTGGTGCATTTGGTCATCTCCACTCTACTATTGTGCCCATCTGATGAGTTTGTTATTGTGTTTTTATAGTTCTATCATTTCCCCAATAGGCTTTGTGTGTGTGTGTGTGTGTGTGTGTCTGTGTGTGTCTGTGTCTGCATATATTTTGTCTTTTGCTCATTTATTTAATTCTAACAACAATGTATTTATTGATTTATTTTTAATTTTCACAATTTTTTATTTCAGCATACCACAGGGGTACAAATGTTTAGGTTACATATATTGCCTTTGCCCAACCCAAGTCAATGCTTCAAGTGTGTCCATCCCCAAGAAGGTGTGCACCACCGCATCATCTCCGCCCAACACCTGATGAATGTTACTACCATATGTGCACTAAATGTTGGTCAGTTAATATTAATTTGATGATGAATACATGTGGTGCTTGTTTTTCCATTCTTGTGATACTTCATTTAGTAGAATGGGCTCCAGCTGTATCCAGGATAATATAAAAGGTGCTAGATCACCATTGTTTTCTCAACTGAGTAGAACTCCATGGTATACATATACCGTATTTTATTAATCCACTCATGTACCGATGGGCACTTGGGTTGTTTCCAGATCTTTGCAATTGTGAATTGTGCTGCTATAAATATTCTATTGCAGATGTCTTTTTTTATAGAATGTCTTTTGTTCTTTTGGGTAGATGCCCAGTAATGGGATTGCTGGATCAAGTGGTAATTCTACTTGTAGCTCTTTGAGGTATCTCCATATTACTTTCCACAGAGGTTGTACTAGTTTGCAGTCCCACCAGCAGTGTATGAGTGTTCCTATTTCTCCACATTCACACCAACATTTGTTGTTTTGGGACTTTTTGATAAAAGCCGTTGTCACTGGAGTTAAGTGATATCTCATTGTGGTTTTGATTTGCATTTCCCTGATGATTAGGGATATTGAGCATTTTTTCATGTGTTTGTTGGCCATAAGTCTATCTTCCTTTGAAAAGTATCTGTTCATGTCCTTTGCCTACTTTTTGATAGGGTTGTTTGTTTTTTTCTTGCTGATTTTCCTGAATTCTGTGTAGATTCTAGTTTTCAGCCCTTTATCAGATGTGTAGGTTGTGAAAATTTTCTCCCATTCTGTAGGTTGTCGATTTGCTCTTGTAACAGTTTCTTTGGCTGTGCAGAAGCTCTTTAATTTGATTGGGTGCCATTTATTTATTTTTGCTGTTGTTGTGATTGCCTTTGAGATGTTCTTCATAAATTCTTTGCCTAGGCCAATGTCTAGAAGAGTTTTTCCAATGTTTTCTTCTAGAATCATAGTTTCACGCCTTAGGTTTAAGTCTGTTATCCAATGTGAGCTGATTTTGTGAGAGGTGAAAGGCAAAGATCCTGCTTCAGTCTTCTACATGTGGCTATCTAATTTTACCAGAACTATTTATTGAATAAGGATTAATTTCCCCAGTGTATGTTTTTGTCTGCTTTTTCGAAGATTAGATGGCTATATGAGCATGGTTTCATATCTAGGTTCTCAGTCTTTGTTCCATTGGTCTCTATCTCTGTTCTTGTGCCAGTTCAATGTTGTTTTAGTTACTATAGCCTTTCTTTTTTATCGATGATCTCCACATTGCCAAATGTAGGGAAATGCTGAAACTGCAATTGTAAAACTCATTCATGATATTCTTGTGAAAAATTAAAAATATATTTATTGAATAAAAGTCTAATTGACATGAGGGATTGGTTGGACAGCTTCAATAAAGGATACTAACCACTAGTTTACACAGACATTAAGTTACAAGAAAGTTATCTTATAGCCTTCCAGAGTGTTAAAGTATGTCCCCCATATATAGTATTGGTGGTAGTGTCTTCATTTGGATGAAAATAATTTCTGTTAGATTGGTTAATACACCACAGCTTATACAAAGAGTGAGTGCTTTTGATCACAGAATCTTAATTCTATAGACAAATAAATCAATTATATAACTTAATTAAAATTATGATACCAACCTACCAAAAATATTAATGGAAGTAAACACAAATTCCAACACTGCCACTTAGAAAACAGTAACTTCACAACAAGCATATACAAGGAATATATGTCAAATGAATCATTTGTTAAAAATTATGAAGACAATTTCTGGGTTGCCATATAGTTCACTCTTTCCTCTCCTTCAATTTTTTCTAAGTGGTTCTCAGTGACATTATACAAACATTTTTTTTGAAAATTACAAATACTTCCTATATCATTCCAGTACTACTCTCCATTCATCTTTTCTAGATTTTTTTTTTTTGGTGACATTATCATCTTCTAACAAATTATAAAATTTAATATTGATATTTTTATAAACCATTCTTTCCACACCAAAACACCAGAACATGTTTCATTAGAGTGGAAATTTATGTTTTTGTTTACACTTGGCAAGCACATGAAGCACATGGTAGATGCTAGCAAAATATTTGTTGAGTGGTAAAAATAATGTAATAATAAAAATAAGTATCTTGTTGCATTTGCCATGCTTATATAAAGACATTGATAAAGTTAATGCCAGTTAGAAAAGGTAAACAATCTGGAAATATCACATAATGAACCACTAAAAGAAGATCTTTATATTGCAGATTTGATTTGTCAGATGACATTTACTTACCTTCTTTTGAGTGTTTGATTAAAACACAGAAGAGCCATTAAATTATTATGGTTGATTGTAGGTTTAAAGTTATGAAAATTAGGTAAAAATGTTCATAAAACATGTTTTGTTTTAATACAAATAGGAATTTGTCAAATTTTAGAGATATTTTGCAAATGGAAAGAACTACTTAGGAGACTTTTTGTCCCTTCCACCAGAATTGTTTGGTAAGTCATCTATTTGAGATATTGCAATGGGTTTAATGTAAGGGTCTACCTGAGATTTCAAATCTTGAGATTTGCTAGAAATAAAAGGCTTGTGGATAAGAATAAAGTATAAAATTATGGTTGAGTCTCTGAGTATAGTAAAAATGTCGGGTTAAACATTATAGTGGAATTGTAGTTGCAATAACACTAAATTTGATTGTAGTTTTCAAGTACAAGAAAATAACATTTAACAATATCATAAAAATGAATAGCTACTCACCATGAATACTTTTTAAAACAACTAGTCAAGCACTCTCAGATACATGTTATTAAGAGAAAGAGATAAAGAAAGGAGTGTACACACTGCTACCCAATGATCCAAAAGTAAAACAACAGCACCCAACAGTTTATTTGTTTATTTTCTAGCTCAAATAGCTTCCATCTTAGCTTATAACATATACATTTTTTAATTTTCTAAACTTTTTTAATAAAATTACTCTATATTCAATGAAAATAAGAATACATTAGAAAGAGATATAAAGATTAAAATTAAGACAGCTGGATTCTAATCCAGTTTCTGCCCCTTAGTGTAAGGCATGGAAAATTAATTTAACTTTCATGCATTCATAATCTTCAATTGTAAAGAGAGAGGTTTAAGTTATATATACCCAGGATTCCTCACACCTCTAAGGTTCTATGACTCCTAGAGGTTTTATGTAGTAAGAACACTCAATTAAATATACAACCAACCTTTCTGAACCTCTATATATAAGTCTACATTTATGGGTGTAGACTAAAATAATACCTGATGTTTTTACCAGCTCCTGTTCTTTCCAATATTTAAACACTTTTGGTTTTGGCAGTAAGTGACTAAACAATTTGAAAGTTTTCATTTATAATTTTCTTTTTTAGAAAATGACAATTTTGGATGCTAATGCATATATGTAACTTCAAGTAGTATTATTTAAGGCACATATGCAAATGGAAGTAGTCAAGTAGTCAGTAGAAGGGGCAGGCATTCGATAATAAATCATGCAAAGTTGGAGAAATAATTCTTATTCATTGCCCGTTACAGATAAAACTTGGTACTGATCAACTTGTATATTTGGTATTTTCTTCAGGAAAGCATAGTGAAATAGATGTCCATATGGCATGTTTATTAGATGATGAAACTTAGAGATTTAATGACTTAATCTTATATAAAATGTCAGTATATTCTAAATGGATTATAAATTTCTATTTTAGATTCCAAATCCTACAGGATATTGTGGATCTAATCTAATCTTTCTTCCAGTAAGTAGATAAAAAGATGATTTTTTAAATATCTAATTATTTCCATTAGAAAACATGTCTTATTTTAAAAATAAGTTACATCTATTAACTCGTAATTGTGTGTGAGGAAGGATATAGTTGGAAAGTGGAGAGGTAGAGTCAAAAGTACTTCCTAGGAAGTAGGTGGGGCGTGTTCAGGAGTTGAAGTTAATTACCTCAGCCTAATCCCTGATGAATTTAGTCTGAAAAATACATACAACCTTTTATAAGCCTACTTTTAAAGTACATATTTTTGTTACATAACAAAGTATTTAGTAATATAATTGTAGTTAATTCAGACCTAAGCAAAACAAAACAAACAAAACAACATTTTTTCTCATCTCATTCAAAACTCATACCAAATGCAACCACTCAAGACATATTTATTGGATACTAATTTGTTTTTCATCAGCAATGACAGAGAAGCTTCAATGCATAAACATGTTTCAAAGCTCAGCTAGTGTCACATTTACTATTTCCCTATTGGCAAAGGCAATACATATGTCAGAGCCTGGAATTGTTATAGGTTGTGAGGTAACTTCTTAAGTAAGATGTGGATGAAAGGAACAAAATTAGGGCAAACAGTTTGCAAAACACCCACTACAGTTACCTACAAAACCTAAAGAAGACTGTGGGACTTGGCTTCTTTATAAATTATAGATGTTGCAAGGCGTTTTTACATGGACTTTTAAAGACATCACTGATGATGCTCAGGAATCTCCAGAAGTTTAAATGTTCACATTCATATATTTAATATTTTACTGCAAAATCAGGATACTTATTATTTTTTGTTTACTAGATCAGATAAGCATTATCCAAACATGTTTTGGGTTGTAATAAAGGAATGTAAATATGGAAATCTGATCCTAAGAGAAAAGGTTAGAGATACAGATAAATATTTGAGAGTTATCAGTGTATGGATGATACTTAATGTCTTGTGGCTAGATAACATTGTAAAGAGAGTCATCATACATCAATTACCTAAGTCCTGCCAAAAACAATTTAAATTATAATAAAAATAAATACATTTTACCAAAACCATATATTCACACACACACACACACACACACACACACAAATTTTGTGTGTGTGTGTGTGTGTGTGTGTGTGTATCTTTTCAGTTAGGTTTAGAAAAACACAAGAGAATCCCTCTCTCATTCTAACAATGAGAAAATGTCATTTGGTAGATCCATAACCCATCAGAGAGTTGAAGTGGCAAGGTCACTGAACTGAATTTCAGAGATTTCTAAGTCCAATAAGACAGGGTACATGGATTATGTCTCCATCTATACAGTGGGAAAGGAAAATGGCTGTCATAAAATCAGATCATAAGGCAATGATTAAATTTTAATGAATTCTTAAAGGTTACGTGTGGTCCAGTTTTACTCCTTTAAAATAGCTGGGAACTCCAGACTCACTGGGGTCCACCTTCTCTTGCAAGGTCTTTTCCGTGGGAACCCACCTACTGGCCATGAAAAATATTGTAATGAGGTGTTTACAATTGAAGAATTAAGTTGTTATCATCTAAAATAGTGAAAGCTGAGGTTGGAACAGGGTTTTGGGGCTCTGGGATGGGGTAGATTGGCAGCTTACTATTGGACATATTATCCTTGGATGTCTGTCATATACCTAATCAAGCAGGCACATATATTCAGTCTGGATGAAAAGAGAAAGCATAGGCTGAAAATATACATGTGGGAATCACCAACACGTTGATGCTATGCCAAGTAATGAAATTCATTGAAATCACCAGGGTAGAGAGTGTTGCTTAAAAATAAAAGAGAGAGAGAAAATGACCGAGAAGATCCCTAAAGCTCCCCAAATTTAGAAATATAGGAGTAGAGGAGGAGCCAGTATGACTATTTCAGAAAGATTAGTGGAGTAGGAGGAATATCAAGAAAATCGAGCACCCTGGAAGTGAAGGGAAGAAAATGTCTTAAGGAAGAAGGCTCGACTCTCAATTCCAATGAGGACCATCTCAGAAATGATGAAATACTGTTTACCCGATAGACTCAAGCTAGTTGTGGCAAATGAGATAATCAGTAACAAAACACAGGATGAAATTAGCTTTGGTGGTCCCAGGACACATAATTATGGTGATATAGTGAGTGCTGGCAGAAAGAAGGGGTGAGACTATTGCCTTCAGCATGCTGAGTTCTGGAGTGCCACTCTGACTAATCTTCTGTTGGAGGTGGGGTGAGGTTCTGGGGGGCGGGGAAGACTAATGTCAAGGAGGCAGGTTCTCTTTGGACTTGTGCCACTGGTTATCTCAGAAACAACAAAGAGGCAATGCTCCCCAACTGACAGATAGACCCAGGATCATAAGATTAGGAGAATAAAACACAAATAAGAATAAAGAAGTGGGGGAAGGCAGTTATTTAGATTATGAGGAAAAATTCTCAAAGTCCCCCCCCCCCCATAGAATTAAAGGAAAGGACTAAGTAGAAAATTCTGCTAAATCTTCTAAAAATCTCATGGGTGTTCTCCAAATTTATAAGATTTTAAATTTCTTTTCTTTTTTCCCATTATCGATAAATATTTAACTACCATTCTGTCATCTTTTTAAATGTGGGAAGATATTCTCTTGCTCTTGAGCTGCTGGGTTTTTTGTTTGCTTTTATTTCAGGCCAAGAGTTATAAACTTGGGTAATATGGGCAATGTGGCTTTTTGATGGTGGTAAAGAAGACATAACATGAGGAATACCTGGTTAAAATGTTTTTAAGTGCACAGTGCATTGTTGCCTAGTACATGTACATTAGTGTATAGCAGATCTCTAGAACTATTCCCACTCCCCCTCTGTTTTAAATGTCTCCTCTTGATCCAACTGGATGAATCAAATAGTTTTAAAATTGCATGTCTTTAGAACAGAAATGAGGTAAGGATAACACACTGGTTAGAGAAACCTTTGTGCAGCTACCCTTTTAGTTTGGTTAAGCAAAAGAAATCTTATTCCCCAAACACAAAGTCCTTTCTGTGAATGACAAGAATTGTAACTCTTGAAGCTATGAAAGTAAAATATAAGCCTTAGTAATCAAAATATAAGCCTTGGTAATCAAAATCAAAAGATGTCAACCAAGAATGTACTATTCAGGAAGAGTATTGGTGCGATTTAGAGTGTGAGATATTTTTGAGGTAAACAACAATTTTCTCAGTCTGCTAATCAAAGAATCTCATTTTTAGCTATTGGAGAAGCTTAACTCAACCAACCAGCAATTGCAAAATCAAATTGCAATCACTTTAGATTTTATGTGATCATGGGCAAAGGAAATGAATTAACAGATTGTTTTCTTAATGAACAAAGCATCAAGAAATGCTCCACGTTATTATTTTTAAACTTTGGGTAGAAATCAGCAAAAAAACTACATGATATTTTGATTGATATATATATAAATATATATACACACACATTGTGGAATGGCTAAATCAAGCTAATTAACATATGCATTACCTCATATACTTTTTCCCTTATGAATAATATATTAAAAGTTCATCTTCCTTAAAATCTACTCTCTTAGCAATTTTCAAGTATACAATATATTGTTATTAAATAAAATATTCATGTTTTACACCATAAATATGTACAATTTTTATTTTTAAATTATAAAATTAAAAAATAAATCAGTAAAAAACAAGCAAAAAACAAACCCAAATAAACCCAAATAAATGCCAAATATCATCAGATAAATGTTTAATCAAATATTTAAATTTTATAGATTCTCTATGACAAAGAATCTTACAGCTGATCTTCTCTCTCTCTCTCTCTCTTTCTCTCTCTCTCTCTCTTTAACAAGACTAAATTAAATAGCCTCACTTAGGTTTCTATTTCTTTTCTTGGTTGATTATGATCACACAGGGTCTAGAATTCAAAGTTAAAAACCAGAATCAGCTTTGTCCTGAGGGAGATAAATGCCAACATTTAGAGTAGATTTAATACTGCATAAGAGATAAACAGTTAAAAGCAGCAGTTTGTCCATTTATATTCATTTATGTATGCTCCTTCCCCTAGTCCTACCAAAATAACTCTGTATTTATTTAAAATTTATTTATTAGCAGGGACAGAGGCATAAGAGACATCAATATATTTTTTTTTTAGTTACAAATATTTGAAGGCACAAAAAGGGATCAACGTGTGGTAGCAGAGCCACAATGAGTGTAATAAAAGCAGAGCTATTCACAAAAAGGGAAATTAGTCCCCAAACAGAATCCATGGAGACTTAGCATTTGAAATATACAGTACCAGAGAAGGTACACATGAGGGGCAGAGCTGAACACAGATGAACTGAGGGGAAGTTTAAATTAAATGAAATTAGCTGCTTAGGTACTGCTATGGTCTAAATAGTGTGTCCTCTCAAACTTCATATGTTGAAAACTTATCCCCAGTATGATGGTACGGGAGGGGGGCTTTGAGGAGGTCGTGCGGGCAGAGCCCTCATAAATTGAATTATCACCCTTGTAAAAGAGGCCCCAAATTAATGCCTTGCCACTTCTACCATGTGAGGACACAGGGATAAGGTCCTGTTATGTGAACCAGGAAATGAGTCTTACCCAAATTCCAAAAGTTTGGTGCCTTGATCATGTTGCTTCTCAGCACTCAGAACTGTGAGAATTAAATGTGTATTTTTTAAAAGTGTATTGTATTTTATTATAGAAGCCTGGGTCGACTGTCAGGCATATTTTACTAGCCCACATAACTGACACCTTACCCTCTTTCTCTCCTATTTGAAAAGTAAAATAATAATTCTGTACATAATTTGACTAGTCACTTTCCTGATTCAGGTATGCCAAGTGATAGGACTAAGAACATAAAACATCAGATAATCTATGTACTGACTACGGGAATTGTTGTTCTTGAACAGAACCAGCAGAGCAGAGCATTCTCTAAAACTGTTGACTCGTTAAACAAACAAACAAACCAAAAACAGAAACAAGTCAAGGTCAATAATATAAAGGTGAAATGTAATGCATGCCTGGGGGCTTATTTAATCCCTTTGATAGCAAATAATAGCAAGTAAGTTAGACTGAATGTCAAAGTGGTTAAGGAAATTTCAGACACATTATCTCTGGAACCATGTGCCATTGAAGGGGACCTTATGGGTGAGTAAGAAGCTCTGCAGAGGTGAATATTTCTTAGTCTTGAGAATAAAAGGGGGAAAAAAGTAAACCTCCACAATAAATTACAAATGTGATGAGCCTTATGAGTTACACTATGCATTAGGAGTTTCCCTGACAACCTGCAGCATTGCTTTAGATAATTCCCCTTATTGTGTTCATCAAAATAGAGAGTCTAGGATGAAGTCTTCTCACTCCACATAAATATTAGTGAAATAATTCTGCAATAGAAAGGTTATGACTGCCACATCTGTTGACAACGAGTATATGAATTTTTTGAAAAAAATTTAAAAAATGATAAATATTAAAGAGAAATGCTATTATAAAGAAAGAGCAGAATGCAAATCTACAAAGGCTCAAGTGAAAAAAAATCACTTGACACAGTTGGGGAAAGGACAGAAAAAGGCTTCATTAGAAGCAGCAAAAGAGATTAAAACACTACTGAAATTATAGTAATGGGCATGGACCATAGAAACTACTACAAATAAAGAGCAAAATGTAATTAAAATAAACTGAGAATTTAAAAAATCCCAAGCCCTTTTTATATGGCAATGGTAGTTATGATTTTTTCTCATTTGATTCTTTAGACACATTTTCTGTCATTTTCTACCCTGCTGTTTTCCTTGCCTTAATGTCTGATTTGTGTATGGGTTCACCAAATGAGTGAAGGGAGAATTAAAGAAGGAGGATGAGGAACAGGAGGAAAATGTTGGGCAACTAGGGGAATTTGGGACCATGAGAAATGGTCAAATTAGAAGAATTTGTAGGGGCAAAACACATGAGCTTATATTTATGTGCAAGTAATGATTCCAGAAGATGGTGATGTCATTGTAGTACAGTATAGTATAATTAATATAGTGCATTATAGTATATTAATAGTTCACTGTACCACAGGATAGTATAGCACCAGTTTATAAAGATCTGTTTGTAATTATAAGTGTTTAAAGAACAGACGTTGGTGCCTGAAGTTATCTGTAGAGAAAGGCAATATTCATATTACAGAAGACCTGGAGTCTAGGCAAAGATTTATTGTAGACTTTTCAAGAACTATAGAAAAGTTCTTGTTTTTTCATATTAAGAGTTCTGATTCTGAATTAATATATATTTAACAGGCAAAAAAATAAACTTTCTGTGCCAGATAGATAAAATAGCTAAGATTTTCCTATGCTCCCCACTATATACAGAAGTTTTGTCCTAATCCAGAAGTGCTTCATCTGCTTAGCCTAAAATTACAAGCAGATCCATATATTGCCCTTCTTTGAGTCCCTCCTGATGTAGTATTGATGTCAAGACTTAAGGCTTTGGCTTCCAAATTCTAATGGACACATAATGCTTCACTGTAATTTTTAATTGAATGTTATCACATAGAAAATCTCTTGATCTCAAATGTTTCTTAACCCTTTCTATTAAAACGACTAGAATTTTAACTAGAGTCAGAGCCAATGTTTCTTGTTTCATACTCTTTAGCATGAAAATTCGGTCTCAACAGTTTCCTTAAATTCTCTCTTATGGATGCAGTATTATTGATATTTTCTTGACAATCAGTAGGAAATGAGTAGAATATTAATTTTATGAAGTACTTGGCAATCCTGGCAATCCTTGCATGACACTTTGGAGGAGAATTATAAATATCAGTAACACTACTATATTATATGCTTCAATTTATAGTTGTAGTTAATTACTTCATATATTGACAAAATGATCACAGCTGGGTATTTTAAACATCACCCATGTTGTACAGTACATATAATTTTATGTAGCATATTGACTTTTCAAAACGGCTTTTTCCCCCCTCATTAACATCACTAATACTTGGCACAAATGCTTACAAGCATTTTTTATTGTTTTGCTGTTATATAATTCTGATATTTAAAAATAGGTTGTAGTATTAAGGGAGGGTTCAGTAAACTTTGATTCATGTTGCTTTGCTCACTCCAATTTCAACAAGGACCTAATGACAGGGTGAAGCTGGGCTCTGACATATGAGGAGTTAAGGTTTACAATTCAACGTGTGATGCCAAATGATAAAATATGTAATGAAACTCTTGAACTTGAAATTGTCTCTATTGTTGCAAATTTTACTTATTTTTTTAGATTGCAACATAAGTCCATGAAAGGAGATGAGTGTTTGGCAAAATCAACAAAGAAAAAAAAGAAAAAAAGAAAAGAACCTGTATGATTTGACGTTCTGCCTGACAGCCTACTGTTTATTTTTAACTCAGTGACAAGTTTTTAGTCTACTTACCTTGAACTTTATTAAAATCTCCATGGTCCATTATCAGGGTCCTTTATTTCAAGGTTATTTTTGTTTACTCTCCATTCTTTTCAAAGCAATTGCTCTGTAGTTGTCAGCATTTAATTAAATCAAATCACCAAGAATTAATTACACTTAATTAATTAATTTCATCAAGATATATTGACTCCTAATTATGAGTAAAATACTCCAGGCCCTGAAGGCTATAAAGAGATGAACTTGCTATAGGTGACTCATAAACCCAGTGTACTATTGTCTCTCCACCCTTTACTATTCAAGGAATAATTTTTGAAATATTCACATTTAAATTTTCTAATGGCAAAATTACTGACTCCTATTAGAACATGAAAAATTTGTTTAAAAAGACAGCAGGACTGTAACAGTAATTCTCTCTTAACACCCTGCTATTGTTTAACCTGAGCATCACAAGGTCAGACCCATTATGTTGATATTATTTGTAGTTTTCAGGGAAAGAAAAAAATGTGCTTTTTTTTTTTTTTTTTTACTTCTGGAAAAAATAATTCTGTCAATATTAGTAATCACAAAGAAAAAAAGAAAATTTAATTGAAGATAACACTCTTTTTTAACTTAGTATTTGGTATTATTATATTTCTATTAATGCTGTTTTTGCCCTTGTAACTTAAATACATTTTCTAAAATGAAGTTCAACTTCATGATTTATTAAGAAAGATCAGTAATCTGTTAGAAATTATAGTGAAAAATGTATTAAACTTATGTTTTTAAAGACATGCAAATTTATATTATTTTTGTGGCCATATAAAATAAGAACTAATTAATAACATTCTTCACCATAATTATATAACTATTATAAATCAAAGAATACTTTCTGTCAAAGGTCCTGATGAATTGATATTCTAATTCCTCCAAAATATTTTATATGTATACTTCATATTAATTCTCCTAAAATAACAAATAAACTAGAATATCTTTTGTGGTTTTTGAAATATGCCACTTCTTTTGAATATTAGATTCTAATATAAATTAGCATTAATGTTCATTAATGAACATTAATGTTATCTGCATTAGCAAGATATTAACAAACTTGAGAGACAAAACAAATTTTGCAAATGTATATTTATTTATACCTATTAAAATAGACTTATTGTGTATAAGTATTAAACTTGCCTCACCTCATCATTTAAAATTTTTTTATCTATGTTTAACTATAATCTGAAAAGCTCATAAATGATAAGAGTATACTTCTATGAAATTTCCTTTAACCTCTAGTTTAATTTCATCTCTCGCATTTTGTAAGCTAATTCTTGATTATCATTTAAGTCAAAGTGTTTCTACTAAACATTGAAATTTGTTCTTAATCCATGGGTTAAATAGAAGTGCATTATTTAGTTGCCATGCAATTGGAAATTTTAAATTTATTTTTGTTATCAATTTGTGCTTAGCTCATTGTTTCTCCAACTTAATCTTATGTTTAAACATACAATTTTTAGAATTTTCCCAGTTAATTTTAGTTGATATAGTGGAAATATTGGCTGCTCTTATTTTAAGAAGAGTATAATTTTAAAAAATAAAAATGATTTTTTTAATATGTTTTCATGATGACACTTGAAACATCAAATATTTACTGACATAGAACATATAGACAACTTAGCAAGATTATTTCTAACCACTTACAAAAATGAATCAAAAGCAATTTGTGACATGATAACTTAAATACTATTCGGGAAACATTTTGACTCTCATCTTCAGCTAAATATTCTATAAAGTTCAAAGACCAACAGCAATCATTTTGGCTGACTATAAGGATATTTATGAGCAACTGGAACCAGTAAATTACTTATTACAGATGACACATTTTGTAAATATCATCCAAACTTAAGATGGAGAGTCTGTGTGGAAATTGTTTTTTTTCAACTGAGACAATGTTCTCAAAAGCACTGCAGTTTCAATCAGTTTACGTGCAAGTACAAGAAAAGCCTTTTATTTTATTTATCCATGTAACATTGAATTACCTTCTTTGAAGTTCTGTAGTTATAATGGATTAAGGAAAAATTGTACATGATAATTATTCTAAAAGCTGGGTATGATTTTGTTTAAGCATTTGAAAACCTCTAGCAATTTGAGAAAATCATTTTATTCTTATCTTGCTTAGATGTTTATGCAATGGAAACAAAGCTATGACAACTGAAACAGTTTCTATAATTTTTACAAAAGAAAGCTGTTTGTAAATTACAGGATATTTTGATAAATTTTATTTTATGATGGGCCCTATCAAAGTAGTACAGAATCTGGAAAAAAATCTTAATTTATAAGATAGATTAAAAGATGTCCAACAAAGTACATGCTACTTTAAAATATAAAGGTTCCTTCAAAATATAAAGATTTGCTCTAAATAGCCATTATTTACTTTGAATACTTTCTGGAATTCTTACCAGAAAAATCAGTATTTTATGTAAGTTACTTTATTTGCTAACTAAAAGTTCTTAACAAAAAAGGAAATGAATATTGCCTGGGAGAATTAACACAATAATTTAATTGAATACAAATTAAGAGCAAATTTCACAGCTATTTATTCATTTATCAAATGCATTTTTCACATAATATGTATATGGGATTGAGCTGGGCACTGAAGTGACAAAGTAGAATAAAACACAGTTTCCATCTGAATTAACATCCAACCAAAATAAGTAAGAGATGAATAAACAATTAAAGAAAATTTCTGACTTAAAATTTCATCTGGCACCTCTAACATAAGCCCTCCCACCTTGCAAGACTTTTAAACACAGAAAAAAAGATGAAACTGATAAAGACTTTGACCAATTAATTAACTTTTGCCAGAACCTAAGAAAAAATTTAAATATAATGCAGATAACTTGGATAGAAGAAAACAAAAAAAACATTGTTTGGGGTAAACACCACTCCCTCCTACAAACAAGGCAAACTTAAGCAAGTGAATGAAGACAGAAACAATCTCTGCCCTCCCTTACTTGACTGCATCCTGTATCAGAATTGTAATGTTATGACAAATGAATACTCAGACTATGGCAAGATTGCTAAAACAAAATTAAAAAATCATAGTGGCAAAGTTAAACTATGGCTTCTTGGAGATTGCAGTGGCTGGGCTGGCCCTACTTAGAAATGAGTAAGAGATAGACCAGCATAAAATCTGAAGAAGAACCTGAAAAACAGAAAAAATAAATATTCGAAAGACTTTTAGAAGAATAATGAAATGAAAATGTAAGCAAGCTGGAGAGCATCATAAAAGAGGTGGATTAGAGCATTGATGTGGCTGAATCTGGCATGGGAAATCCACAGTGGGAACCAGATGAGAATTAGCTGGAGAAGCTGGGGAAAGGTGGGAGTTTTACTGCCAAACACAAGAACACTGACCATTCAGTTGATAAAATCTGTGAATTCCTTGGTAGAAGCATCCAATGAAATGCTAAAGATGATTCATCCAGAGCTTAGGGGAGGTATGCGTGCCAAATACAGATAGAGGGGAGCTGATATGGGCAAAACGAATCCATCCAAGGAACAAAATGAAAGAAGAAAACAGCAGCAGAAGAAGAAATTGGCCTTTTGCAATGTTGACTGTCAGGGGATAGAGCAATGAGCAATGGAAGTTGAGAGAATATGAGAAAGATTGTGTTAGAAAAAAAAAACAAAAAACAGAACAATGGTTCACAGCTTTTGAGGCATTAAGATATAAAGCATTAAGTCAACTTTACTGATCCTAAGAGTTCCCTTAGAAATTCTTTAAAGACCATCATTTGAGGTCTTGATATTTCTTTTCCTTCAGCATTGAAAGTTTTTGTTTGCACACAAGGTGAAAGGCTTGGGCTGCTTTAGAGGCATTGATATATGGAAGTAATAACCTTTTACCCTTAGTTGGCTGAGATGCTCACACTGTGATAAACACAGTGGAACTGAAGGGACAAAACATCCACATTTCCTCTGGTACTGATATTGAATGCTGCCTCATCAGAAAGGAAAAAGGAGTCTGTTGTCAGTGATTCAGACAGGAAGGGATGAGAATAGGTGAAGCACATGAGATTCTTTAGGATGGCAAAGCTATTCTGTATGATACTACAACATAATGGAAGATATATAACACCCTGTGTTTGTCAAAATGCTTTCAACTTAACAGCACAGAGTGTGCCTTAAATGTACGCAAATTGAAAAAAAAAATCATTCATAGGTTATCAGCATCTCAAAATTGAATGCACAGTGTGAGAAAAGAGTTTGTATTATTAATGAGTAAACCAACCCCACTGGAGGGTGAGGGAGAACAATGCCGACCTAAGTAATTTGGACATAAGTGGAGGCTGTAAGGCTAAGATAAAATGAGCTACACATAAGCATGATACTCTAGTTCAGGGTCCTCAAGCTTTTTAAACAGGGGGCCAGTTCACTGTCCCTCAGACCGTTGGAGGGCCAGACTATAGTTTAAAAAAAACTATGAACAAATTCCTATGCACACTGCACATATCTTATTTTGAAGTAAAAAAACAAATGGGCATGTGGCCCGCGGGCCATAGTTTGAGGACGCCTGCTGTAGTTGAAGCAGTTGTTTACCACAAAGGTATATGGATTAACAATTCGGGTGGACGGTGGAAATCATGTTTCTCACTGTTATAGTGGGAAGTTATACATAAGCAATGGCTAGAAAGATCCATGTGATATTGGAGACGTCAGTATGAACCCATGTTTAGCCTAATGCAAATACAGATGGTTGCATTTACATACACACACACACACACACACACACACACACACACAGTGGTTTGTATATATGCATGCATTTTCTTGCTCTGTTGGCTGAGAGCCTAGGAACAATGATAACCCAGTAGCAATCAGCATCTTGGTTTCTAATACTACTCTCCAATGAAGGAATCCAGGGCTCCTTGTAGGAATAGGTAATTCTAGGACTGGAGCAGAAAATATACAAAATAAGCCTAAAACAACTTTTAGTGCCAGAAAGTAAGGAAGTGTTCAAAAGCTAACACATAGTTGAATGAACGAATGAATGAATGGGGGGTAGTATAGACAAATCACCCCTGTAGAAGGATTAACTCATATCAATATGGGTGTGTATAAATATAATTATATAATTAATTATTTAGATATACTGAATTTAATTAACTCATGAGATTTGAATATCTTTGCCTAAGTAACTGACTGGATTTTGATCAATAAATACTTCCAAAGCATACCTAACATTTGCAACATTAGTTCATCATTTTTCTAGCTTCATTAATCAGGGTTCTTGGTTGTATGTGACAGAAATCCAAACTAATATGACTTAATATGGCCCAGGGTAGATTGATCTCAGGCATTGTAATACATAGGTGCTGTCATTATATTAGGAGTCTATCTTTCCACCTTTCAGCTCTGTCTTCCTCCACGTCAGTTCTGCCCTTGTGCACTTTTCACCTGGGAGCAAAATGGCCAAAAGAAATGTGGTCCTTTCATTCTACTAGCCTACGGAGCAGGTGTATATTAGTTACCTATGGGTGCTATCACAAATCGCCACAAACTCAGAGGCTTAAAATAATAAAAATTTACTCTCTCACAGTCCTGTAGGCCAGAAGTCTGAAATCAAGGTGTTGACAGAATTGGTTCCTTTTGGAGGCTTTGCGAGAGAACGTAACCCGTGCTTTCTCCTTGCCTTGGAAGCTGCTGGCTGTCAGCATTCTTTAGTTCATAGCTGCATCACGTTGCTCTCTGCCTCAGACTTCACAATGTCCTCTGTAGCTCGGTGTCTCAAATTTCCCTTTCCTTTCTTTTATAAGGACATCAATCAGATTTAGAGTCTGTCTTAAAAGCCGGATGCTATTTCAGATTCTTAGCATAATTACATCTACAAAGACCCTATTTCCAAATAAGAACACATTCACACTTGCCAGAGATTAGGAACTGGGCATATCTTTTAGAGGGACAATGTTTAACCTGTATACATAATGAGATAGGAGTGTCACTTTATACCAATGATTCCAAAAATGTGAGTGGGATGAATATCATTTGCTGTCTAACATATTTGGATCAAATGCCCACTCATGAATCAATAATGTTTGTCAAGGAAAAAATATATCTTTTGACCAGCCTTGAGACTCTCCCCCTTTCCCCCAGATTTCAGGTGGAGACTCTTCCTTACCATGTGAATGGAGAACAAAGGGGTCATTCATCAAAGGAGAATTGTATGTTGTTACCACCATAAGGAATGATTAACAACAAAATCACAGATAACTGCTATACTATCCATATCTCCAAATGATCTGTATTTCCTGGATAAATGGAATGTTGCAAATTATAATAAAGTCAGGAAAACATAATTGCACTATGGAACAATTAAGCACAACAACATAGAAAGAATTTTATTTGCTTCCACCTTTGCAATGGTATGCCCTTATGCTCTGGTGCTTTTTAAATGACTTAATTACTTTCTATAATAATATCTTAGTTAGAAAGTAATATTGGATCCTACACCTTCAACAATATAACATGAGTATGCTAATAATGAAAACTTTCAAATAGCTCTAAAATTATTGGTATTAAAGATACAATTCACATATTTATAGCTGATACAATTACATTTTCAAATATATTTTGAATTCAATGTGTCATATTTACATTCTGAAAACATAATTGAGAATACATCATTAGACAATCAAAAACTGAAAGTGCTGAAAAGCACTCAAATATTTTGTCATTAGTTGAATTTTTTTGAAAGGATGAACTATTAAATTCCCCCAAGACAGCTATTAACAGAAGGCCATAGACTTACACATGATGTTTTATGCATGATTTACATACTACTTAGCAACACACTAGAATCTGTCATCCTTAAATCAATTAGTAAATTAATGAAATTACACTATACAATGGAAATGTCGTCCATATCCGACATGTTTTGCGTATGTACCATTTGGGGAAGCATTTTCTTCACTCTGTGTTCTTAGCCCTTTCTAATACTAGTGTTATTCTGTGCATTACAGAGGGGACAGTAGTTATTAGTTTAATCAAATCTCAACTATCAATATTTAGTTGCTTGGATGCATGGTTGGCACAAAGTCCTGAAGATGGTGGTGGTCAGGATTCTAAGGTGATTTCCAAAGAGCTTCATCCCTGGGTATACACACCTTATATATCCCCTCCCTTGACATAGGTAGGACCTTTGACTATGTTGAGCTGTCACACTTGTGATTAGGTTACCTTATGAGGCAAGGATGATGGAATTTATCAGATGTAATGAAGGTCCAAAATTAGTCCATTTGAGATCAGATTTTCCTGGGTGGTTCTGATTTAGGCAGGTGACAATATAAGGTTGACAGGGCCCTTCCTAAAGATTAGGATTGAAAGTATCACGGGCTTTCTGATGCTGGCCTTAAAAAAGCAAGCTGACATGAATGCTACATTCATAAGAAAATGATTCTTGTCAACAATAGCAGGAAACTTAGAGGCAGATTCTTTTCTAGCCAAGCTTATGTATGGCAGAGCAGCCCAGGTGACACCTGATGTCAGCCACTTGGGGGGACCCAGCTAAGCTGTGTCTATACTCTTGCCATATAGAAAGTAAGAAATAGCAAACATGTGTTGTTTTAAGCAGTTAGATTTATAGTAAATTTTTATGCAGCAATGGAAAATAAATTCAAACATAAAATAATAATTTTACAAATAGCATTTTCTGTTTAAATTACATTTCCTAGAGGTGCTTTATCCAAAGAATACATATTTGCACATTAAAGTCAGAGGAGAATGTTTTAATAATAAATAGCATTCCAATAGAGTAAATGCCACTTTCACAAGGAGGGCAGGTGAGAGCCATTTTAGCCACTATGACACAAGAAAAAATGGGAGTGAGAACTTTGCATGGGCTATAAATAATCTTTAGGTGAGGATCTTAGAAATAGCAGTCAATGACAAAGGGGTAGATGGTCCTTATCTTGAAAATGACTATCCAACAAGGACACAGATTTTACCTAGATTTTATGTTTTGGATTTACTGAGAGACTGTTGATTAAAAAAATTATGAGGGGAAAAAGAAAAAATATGAGTGAAGGAACTAATGCTTTCCTGCCACAGTGCCACACGTATCTGGATTGCTGTAACACCCTGATCTGGTTAATCAAGCTCTCCCAGGGGAGCTAATGACCATTTTGCTGTTGATAGAAGAAAGTTCAATTTTGCAAAAATATTGATGTCTTTAATTTGTAGGTTGTTCTGGATAGTCCGAGAGAGCAGTAAGCATGAGCCCAGTCTCAAAAGAACAAGAGTGACTTGGCAGGTAGGTAGAGAGTAGAAATAAAAGGAAATCAGGAAGATATAATAGTAGTATAATTATCAGGAATATTTTTTCTTACACATGACCTTTGTAATCAGGTTATTATTTTATCTTAAGGATTGTAATTGGGGAGTTAGGGATAATCAGGAAAAATTGCAGGAAATCAAGATAGCCAGAATACTACAGAAACTGGAGGTAGACTAAGCGGATTAAAACAAAAAAACAATAAAAACCTAGAATTCAGGCACTTGGGAAAAATATAGAACTATAAATATAAATGGAAATAGAATTAGAAATAAGTACAAGCATAGGTATGTATATGGATATATATATATATACACACATACCTAAACTAGGTATGTATATGGATATACATATATATAGAGAGAGAGCTGTTAATCTGTGTATTGCTTACTCTGTTTTTGTTTAATAAAATTATGACTTTACTGTTTTGTAATATGCCAATTTGAATTTCTTTGGGGTCTAGTAAAATTAGTCAATCTGAACAGATGTGGGAAAGCTCTGGCAGATTTTAAACACTCTTAAATATCCTCATGGCTAATCCTCAATTACAAGCCCCCCAAAATAAAAGCTACTTATGAAAAGTCCCTAAAATTTAGCCACTACACAAAAACATTCCTCTATTTTACACTTTATTTTCTGTTATGTATCTCTCCCTGTCTGATCCTAAACCTTCCCATGAATCCTGGTTTTCATCCTCCTTGTTTTTTTTAGATTCCCAGGGACCACTCATTACACCCCTTTTCTTTTGGAACTGGGGCTTTTCTTTTTCTCATAAATCTTTCTCACCAGCAATTTAATATGCTCATATTTCTGTCAAGTACCAAAAAATGCTTACTTGTACCTATGGTACTGGCAGCTACTGCTTTCTCTTCTTCTCTCCTTCCACAGACAAACATCCCCAAATTTACTATATTGGTGGTTTCCTGCCTTCTCATTCCCTGTCATTTCTCGAAGCGTGGCAACCAAAGTTCTGTTTCTCATCACGCCACTACCTTATTCAAAGCGACCAATGGTACAGGTTGTCACTCCCTGCTTTTCTGATTCTGACATCAACCCATCTGGTTTTTCTCCTATTCAGCATTTCCTGTTGACTCTTTCTCCTATTTTTATTTATTTAATATCTATGTGACTCAGGGTTATGTTAGGGTCAGGCGATTCTTTGTTCTGTCTTTTTCAGAAGGAAAGATGGGCCAAGAACAAAAACAGCAGGACACTTTTCAAGCTCCCCTTCCACTGGGCATGATGCCAGGGTATCCTTCCTATTTGGTTCTTGAGTGGTCTCTGGCTAATAGAAACACAAATACTACTATGCAATTCTTAATAAGTAGTCCATGATGAGATTATCATTTGAATACTTAAAGATATCTTTCTTACTTCCAAATTCTTAGCTATTTTTGTTTGTTTTATAAGGAATAGAAAAACTAATTTTTAAATTTTTATTCATCAAAATATTGTGCATTTCAAAGAGTATTTTTATCCATAAAATAAGCAACAATTTTAATAATTTTAAGCATTTAATTATTTTAACTCATCTATCATCATGCCTCAATTTAAAAAGAATAAATAGTGTATTTCCTCAGAAAAATATTCTGTTATGGCTTAGACTTACAGAGTCTTTTGTATTTATACCTTGGATAAGCAAATGTATAAAGCAAGAACAATTGATCTTTAGACTCTTCTTATTTTCCTTTTCTCAGGGCTGTTATTTTCCCTGGTTCCTGATCCATTGCCACTTTATTCCACTGTAATGACTCCAAACACACTTTTCTCCCAGTACTAAACAACTTACCTTTTCAGACAATATTTCCCTCACGGCCTAGAAAGTAATTGCTTTCTTAATCTCTGTCAATCTCATAAAGATAAAATGGTGCTGCTTGAATAATTCATTCACTTAAGATTATTTACAATTTTAAAAAGTATTGCAGAAAATGTCTCTTTACCCAAAGGAAAGAATCTTTACCAGCAAAAACTATAATGCATGTACTGTCAGGCTTGTGTGTAGACTTGGAAAAGATGCACTTCAAACCACATCTTTACGCTAAAGTCTATTAAGGTCTAATCCATGAAAGAGTAGAGTCTTTCATATCCCTAAAGAGCTCTTCCCCATTCACTAGGGATTTGCTTTTTCAAATTTCAAAATGTTTCTTCTTGTACTTTTCATTATTGAATTTCATTCCATTTCTTTGGGACTCTTTTGCTGCATTTTTAGTCAATTTGAAAACCAATCATTCGTTTGTTCATTTTCCAGGCTGTGAAACCCACTACCTCAACTTTACTGCAGTAGTTTTATTTAAAATGCCATAATCATTTTCAATATTTTTCTGAAATGTCTCTAGATTGCACATTTTCTATAGTAATGAATCATTTACTTGGACACGTGCTTCAATAATGAAAAGATAGTATCACATATACGGAATTTAGCATATTAAATTGCTATTTATATGTTGGTTACTAATAAATGCATATCTCCAGTTGGGACCTCTTACTTCAACTCAGTATTCATTTATCCATCTGTCTATTCACCATGTGTTTATGTATTTAATAGGCATCTTAAACTTACTCTGTCCAAACCAAAAATCTTCTCTGCCATAACACTTTGTTGCATCTCCACAGCTAATGAATTGTTTTCTCAAAGACTTCCCTATATCAGTAAAAGAAAACTCCATAGTTCTCGTTCCTCAGGTCAAAAATATGTCAGCCTTGCTCTTTACTTTGCTGTTTCTCTGACATCTCACAATGACTCAGAAAATCCTGTCAGTTTTACCTTCAAGACATATCCGCACTCTGTTTCGTACTGTAGTTTCTCCTATTCCTCTGTCTAAATCAACATTTTCTACTCAGATTATTACAGAGCTTCCTAATTACTCCTTTATGTCCACTCTTACCAAATTTCCATCTCTTGCCATGCAGTAGTACCTTTAAAAACACTGCTTTGCTCAAAATCTCCCCATGGCTTCTCTCTATAATAGCTGTTTTGCTATCCTTGCCTATTCATTCTGTATTCTCTGACCATTGGAGGTCTTTTATCTATTCATCAATTTGTCTCTTCCTTAAAAGATTCATCCTCCTGCTTTTTTGTTTTGTTTGCATGCTTGATAATTCTTTTCCCATTTTAAACATTATGACTTTTACGTTTTTGTGTGTTAGATTTCTTTTTCTTTTCCAGTTCCACTAACTCGGTGGGGCTTTGTTCTAGTGTATGATTAAGTTACTTGGAAAAGGCTTGATCATTTTGAGATGTGTTTTAGACTTTGTTAAGTGGATTCAGGATAGCAGTTTTTCTAGGGATAGTTTCTCTACACCTGAGAGAATCCCCCCCACACCCAACCAAAGGACTTCACTCAATTCCCCATGCCTTAGGGTCTTTATATTGGAGACCCATGTATGTAAACTATTCTCAATGCCTTGTGAACTTCTGAAATTCTTCCTCCTGCATTTCCCAGTGGTAATTTTCCTGGCCTTCCTCATTTCCTCACTCACATGTTAAAGTGCTCTCCTACATAGACTTGCAAATATCCTGGTCTCTCACTCTCTGAAGCTTCCACCTTTAGAGTTTTCTATCCAGTGAATTCTAGACTTCTTGGTCTCCCTGAATTATTCTGAACTCTGCTGTATCAAGTTAGATCTAAGCTGTGTTTGAGTTACCCCTCCTCTCAGCTCCGTGTCCTGCAAACTCTTTTGGAAAAGTGAGAAGGGAAAATTGGGGGCTCACTTCATTTGGTTACTTTCTTTAAGGAATCACTATCCTGTGCTGCTTGTTCTGCAATCTGAAAACTATTGCTATAAAATTTTTTTCTAGTTTTTTAAAAAATTGTTTAAGGCAGAGAGTAAATTGGTTTCTTGTTGCTTTATTTATGTTAAAACTGGAAGTCTAAAGATGCTTCTGGTGTAGCAAATCTTTTGCAATTTTTATTTCCAGATAGATGTTGTGTCAATAAATTCAGCATATAAACAAGATGTTCTGGAGTTTATCTTGATGCCCCAAATCAATAATATTATCTGATTTTAGAACAATTTAGCATAAAAATTAGCAAACTTTACCTTTATTTTTCTTATTTTCACAAGATACTATTTGTGTATTCATATATGTTATATATGTTTGTATATTACATATAACACATCATATTGTACATACTTTTATATTTTAATAAATAAATATTTCTCTTTTGTTAATTTTGTCTATTAATAATAACTTATTTGTTAATAAGTTTATATATATATATATATATATATATATATATATATATATATATATAGTTTTTTTTCTTCCCCAGGTTGCCCTTAGTGAAATTGCCTGAAGTGAATTGCCTTAAGACTCAGACTATAATGCTATGATTCTTTGGTTAGATAGTGCATCATCTACTCCTGCCATTCATGTTAACATTCCTTGGATGTCACATCCTTGGTTCAAGCCATATTTCACTGGGTCACTTTACCTGTTGTGTCTTAATGGCTATCCCAAGAAGTGCCAGTCTCATTGAAAGGCTGGTGAATTTGGAATTCTCTCCGGTTCTCCTGTTTCCTTGCTGGTCCCTTTTCCTATCTACATGAGGTGTAGAAGAGCTTGTTGTAGTCCAAAAATGACTTCTTATTTTCCTATGCTGACTGTGGATCTAGAATTAATCATCACATTTCATGAGCTTTTAAAGAATTTGAGGATAGGAAGTTTCAGAGGAAAAAGTATATATTATTAAATTGAGGTGTGTAAAACTGATTCTTGGTCTTTTTTCCTTTGTTCAAGCAGACACAAATTGGTTAATCAGAGCTATAAAGTGCTTACTTTCTGGAATGCAGTTCTCTGATGTAGACATACATATACTATTGTACAAAAACACTTAGCAGAATAATAGAGACTTGTGATCAGTAATTTAAAGGCTGAAGATTTAAGGTGCCATTTCAGTAGGGTTTTGTCATACCTATCACCAAGACATTACTTTTTCTTTCTGTCTTACCTTTTAATATAGCTAATAAAATTGAAACCTTTTTAAGGTTCATACCTTTTTGTCATGTCTCCGATATTTCTTTTATATATTGAACAGGAGAGGAATGAATACAAAATACTCTGTCCTTGAGGTTATTTAGAATTGAACTTTTGACTTTTTCCCAGCATGAATCTGTGAATCTTGTTAGACAAAAAGGCTCCAACCCTTAAAGCAATGAAGCCTCAGAAGCAAATCCCAGTCAGCACACGGTCACCCGGCAGCCCTCAGCTGCTGCCAGCTTCTTCGAGATTCCCATATAATTATGCAGGGCCATTGACTCACCTTTTCCAAGTGCTGATTCTGCCTCTGCTCTCATATCTCTGATATTGTATTTCTGATGAAGCCACAAAGGTGAATTAGAGTTCACAGAATGTGGACACCTACGAGAGTTCCTTAAGAATCCAACTTCTCTAATTGTGTCAGCTCACTATAACTTATAAAGAGTACATTGCAATGAAGGAATACAGAATATATCTGTATATACCTGTGTTACATATTTCTTCATATTGCTCGCTGAGAGCAACCATAAATGTCATATATTTTTGATGGCACTGCACTAAAAGAAAAATTATATTCTCATATATGCCATCTTTTGTTTGTTTCGAATATATTTTCTACTTAGTAATCATATCCCACCATCAATTAGAAAATGGTTGTTTAATATAAGTATAGTTAATACTACAAGCTAGTTATCAAGTAGACTTTACATATAAGCATACACACACACACACACACACACACACACACACATATACATATATATTCTCACATACTTGTTTATGAATCCCTGAAAATTTCTCATAGCTTTCTCAGGAGCAATGTATAATGTATTCCAAATAGAACTAATAATATCTAAAAATATTTCTCCCCAAAGTTTTCACTTTTCTAATCTTTCTTTTGGATTTCAGGTAATGATACACTACTGTCCTCTTTATTAATCAAGACACCAACCAAGGAGTCAACATCAGTTTTTCTGATTCCCTAATTCCTCCTCCACATTCAATATATCATTAAGTCACATATATATGCATATACATATTTTGCATCATATATATATAAATCTTGCATATTGATGGTCACACTCTTATCTAGGGTTCCTTTACCTCTCAATCTGGTTAGGAAACGACCCCCAAACTCACCACTATTATCAGGTATAGTTAGGTGTGATTGCAAGAAATAGGGGAGAATATAGTATTTCCAAAGAAACATTTATTTCTCTCACACAATAAAGATGTCTCGAGGTTGGCATTTCAGCAGTCATGAATGTGCTACAAAGTCCACATGACCCCATTTCTTACTGTTCCATCACTCCCAAGACTTTAATTATTCTTGTCCAAGATGGCTGTTTCTGCCATTTCTACAGTTTTTCTGTCTATTCTGCATGAAAGTATGTGGGGCCAAGAAGGCACCCTCTCCACCTTAAATGAAATTGAAATGTTCACAGACAGAAGTCCTTACACTGTCAGAAACCTAGTGTCAAGGTGGTGACATTGTCTCTTTCAGCTCGCTAGCAATTAGTCCAAAGTTAACGTTAAGTTAAAAAGACAGAGAGAGAGAGAGAGAGACGGAGAGAGAAAACATGTAAATCTCTTCCATCAATCTTTTCAATGTTTTTACCTTGCATTTAAAATAAAAATTAAATATGTCTTCATAGCTTAAAAATATTTCCAATATAAGGTCTTCTTGTATCTTTCCAATACCATTTTTTTGTCATGGACGTCTCTCTCTTCTCACAATAGATATGCCAGTCTTTGCAGATGCTTTTCCCAATGCCAAAAGTTCTCCCACCTCCTCACTTTACTTTTTTTTAATCTCTCATTTTGCACTTTATTATTTTTTTTTATTTCAGCATATTATAGGGGTACAAATTTTAAGGTTTCAAATAATGCCCTTTCTCCCCTCCCCCACAAGTCTGAGCTTCCAGGATGACCATCCCCCAGACGGTGCACATCTCACTCATTATGTATATATACACTCACCTTTATGTATGTATATACTTGCCCCCCTCCCACCCACCCAATACCCTATTACTGTAGTTCCTATGTGTCCACTTAGGTGCTGCTCAGTTAATACCAGTTTGCTGGTGAGTATATGTGGTGCTTGTTTTTCCGTTCTTGGGATACTTCACTTAGTAGTATGGGTTCCAGCTCTAACCAGGAAAATATAAGATGTGCTATATCACCATTGTTTCTTAGAGCTGAATAGTACTCCATGCTATACATATACCACATTTTATTAATCTACTCATGGATTGATGGGCACTTGGGCTGTTTCCACAGCCTTGCAATTATGAATTGTGCTGCTATAAACATTCGAGTGCAGGTGTCTTTTTTTGTAGAGTGTCATTGGATCTTTTGGCCTGAGTTTAAATCTAGTTAAATGTACAAATACAGATGAATGATAATTGCAATAAAAATTCACTTAAGTTGGCAGATGGAGAAAGGTGATGGTGGTGGGTATCTTTGCAAGAGTGAGATTTAACATGTTTAACAGTGCTCATGCCAAAGGCGCCAGTCCTTGGGAAAAGAAGCGCCAATCAACCCGAGTGGACACTGCCTGAAACAACTGTATAGGTCAATTCATTGCAGTGTGTAATAGTCCTCAATATGTTTGTCTTTATGTGTATATCCTATTATAAAGTCAATAGACATTAGTTCAAATCCAAGTTTGTAAAGTATTCCCTCAGATGCTAAGTGTGCTTCCTAAAATTGCTTTCTTATGCCCAAGAAAGTGCAAATGTGTGAAAGGGTCATTAGTTAACATTAATGAGTTAAGCAAGTGTGAATTGAGAACAATAACAAAACAAACATGAGGGTCAAAGGGGTCAAAGGAAACTTACCTTCAGCTTAATTTTGAGGGATTCCTTAGGGCAAATGATAAGAATATTGTGGAATTAGTGTTTTCCACATCTTAAAAAAAATAAAAAACACTGACTGTGAAGCCTAAGTCTATTGTTGCCATCAAAATATGTAACTATGTGTTATCAGAGATTGAGGTTATTTTAAGAGAAGCCAGAAATCTGGCAATTTATGTGAAATTTTCTTTTTTAGAAAAAACACATGGAATAGCAAAGAAAACAAATGTGTGGGCTGCTGGATTGCAAGTTGATTTGGAAGAATATTTTGATAAATATTTTTATAAAGAATAGTTATTGAAAACTATGTAATTACAGTCCATATTCCCTTAATTCCTGTTCTTATTATCTTTTCACATCTTCAAAATAAAAATTGTATTATAATATCTTATAAAACATAATTCAAATTCTGTATGGCTATCTACATATCTGTGCATGAATCTACATATCCTTCTATGTATTATTATATCTTCTATCTGTATATTTGAGTCAATAAGTGTGTGGCATAATGTTCGTCAAATGTAAATTTTGTATCTGGAGAAATGCAGAGTGAAAAATTTAAAATATCTTCTTTTTATAACTTCATCTTTTGAAACTACATGAACATGAATCATGATAACTATTATAAAATTAATGTAATTTTTATTTTAAAAATCCATAAGAGTATGCTTGCTTTGAAAATTAGAATTGATAATAGATTTTCTCATAATATCATATTTTACAAATCAATAAATTTTTTACAAAAATGTTATTTAAAAGTATTAGAATAAGTTAGTTAAAATTCATAAGATTTTTTCCATTATTTTATTATGGAACTAAATTTATCTTATTGTATTTTAGGGAGAGTTATATTTAAGAGTTGGTACCTATATTTTTGTTTCAGAAATAGCTAAGCAGATGTGAACTATAGTTTGTTACAAAACCAGAATAATGGCTACAAACAACAACACCTATAACAATAAAAATCAAAAAATAAAATGCTGAATAGTACTCCATGGTATACATATACCACATTTTATTAATCCATTCTTGGATTGATGGGCACTCAGCTCTAAGAAACAACGGTGATATAGCACATCTTATATTTTCCTGGTTAGAGTTGGAACCCATACTACTAAGTGAAGTATCCCAAGAATGGAAAAAGAAGCACCAGATATATTCTCCAGCAAACTGGTATTAACTGAGTAGCACCTAAGTGGACACATAGGTACTACAGTAATAGGGTATTGGGCAGGTGGGAGGGGGGAGGGAGGCGGGTATATACATACATAATGAGTGAGATGTGCACCATCTGGGGGATGGTCATGATGGAGACTCAGACTTTTGGGGGGAGGGGGGGAAATGGGCATTTATTGAAACCTTAAAATCTGTACCCCCATAATATGCCGAAATAAAATAAATAAATAAATAAAATGCTGTAAGAACCCCCCAAATATAATATATATTTGCATGCGATATGGCAACTAAATAATGACACTAGGTTTAGAATTGACAAAAATTACTCCAAAAACACAATGGTTACCAACATCAGTTAATTTGGTTTCAAAACATATAAAACAGAGAGCACAAAATACAACCACAAGCAGTTACAGCATGAGGTTTTGTGATCTCTCAAGCAAAGCTTCTATGTCTCTTTACTGCACGGGACACACTCGATTGCAAGAGACCGGTTTGAAATGCAGCACACCACTTCATCTCAGGGAAGCTACTACCCTCATTCTTCACCACATTTAGAACGCATGCCAAGTGCATTCCCCCAGGAGCAGCTACAACTCATCTAGGATGGATTTCACCTTAAAAAACCTGGTCAATCAGAAAATCTCCATGGAACTTGCACATAGATAGATAGATAGATAGATAGATAGATAGATAGATAGATAGATAGATGATAGATAGATAGAAAACTCAAATTATGCTATAAATTACAATTGTAATATGATTTTAATTTTAAATGAAACATTCATTTAATATTCCACATTCATTGAAATCACTGTTTTTAAGAAAAAAAATAAAGCGTTGCAATAAATGAATTAAAATTATTTGTTAAAGTATCCCTGTTTCTGGCTTAAGAGTTCATACAAATTAGAATTATTTAATGGTTATTTTTTCTAAGAAGAAAAGACAAGTCCCCAGAAGACTGAAATCAAGAACAATAAAACCACCAACTGGCTCAGGGCAGCTTGGGGATGTTGGGGCAGATATTCACCAACATAGATGAAAGCCAGTTTCTTAATAGCATTACAGGGGCAAGAGAGAGGATCTTGGGCCAGCAAGAAAAAGATAACTTGAATCGAGATCCTGGCCTAAACCATGACACCAGTTGTGCTGTTCTCCAATAAAGAGCCTCAAAACCTCCACTCCCAGTCCAAAGAAGCAAAATTATCCCGTCTCCATGCCAAGTTCGGGATGTGCACACAGTACTAGAGCGATTGGGATTTGAATTCTTGCCCCACTGCTCAAGATCTGTAGGATTTGGGGAAAATTTAATAAATTCTGTAAGTTTCAACATTGACAAATGTAAAATGAAGATGATGACTCCTTTTCAATATTTTCCTGTGATTGACTGAATAAGATAATATGTCTCATGCCAGGCAAAGATTGATGTAGGTATTATACATTATTTTAATGAAAATACTGTTATGCCACCTCAGTACAGCATTGTGAATTTTGTATATACATCTAACAAAGTTATTATTAGTGAAATTTTCAACATTCCATATATAAAAGAATTTTATGATATTGTGATATGAATTAAAGGGTAAGAAATTAACCAAGGTAATATGTGATCATATGGTATTTGTGATTTAATTCATGTTTCTTCTCTTCTCCTGACTCATAACAAACACAAGCAGAAAATGTAGCTTCTAAATACTTCAAAATTAAACTTCTTATTGGAATGAAAAGGTCTAGTTTTGTTAATTTCATCTGCCATAATTTGCATGTGGATTTCTATGACAGTTTAAGAGCACTTTTGAATGATGTATTAGATTTAATAGTACATTAGTACTATTACATACAATAGTACATGGTACATATCATTTATGTCTTTTCTTTTTTTGCTTTTAAATGGCTTTCAACAACATAAGTCTGTTGCTTGGATGATTAGGACAAATGGCTGTTAATTTAAAATAAAATGTATCTTCACAGGATATTAAGAAAGAAATACATTTTGGAAAGTTTTAAATTTTATGTATTAATTGTTATTTTCATTAATATATGAGTGAAATAGACTCTACTCTCTGAATGCCAACTCTTAATTCAGTGTGGGAGTGTGCTGAAACCCCTGGAAATAACATAATAATAAATACTCATGTATCATATATTAACCTATTTCCATATTAACTATGATGTATTAAGTTTGTTTAAAAATTCAGTCTCTTAGCTGAAACAGCAATTTTAAAACAAAATACTAGAAACAAAATTAGAAATGCCATACTAATTGTAATATCAAAAAATTACTTAGGTTTATATCTTATTCTAAAATAGGAACAAACAGTTCTCTGATTCTATTACCATTCCATAAATGCCTATTAATTACCTGCTATATATCAAGCGTTATGCTACATTCCTATAGATAGTGGTAATTGCTGTGTGATTTCACTGTGCAAAAGTTATAAACCATGTTACTATACTATCTTTGCTGGAGGCATGTGAGACTTAAGTGAATTTGCTTTTTTATTTCGCAGCCTAGCTTGCCAGTACACAACTGCAACTGAAGTTTGGAGTTCCCTTCCAGCAAAATGTGAATTTTACTCATTTACATCTTCCACACATATGTGGGTGGTCCAGGCTCTTTGATCCTTTGGACCACCTCTTCAAATGCTAAATTGTGCAGTCAAGCTCTTTTATTTTCTTAAGCAGTCTATTTTCCCTATTTTCTTCTATCTAGTCTATAGGATCCCTGTTAATTATATCGTTAATTATATCTTATTATCAACAGAAGGTATGCATTTAATTATCTTGATCAATGTCCACCACTTTTTTTCTTTTTCTTTTCCTTTTTCTTTTTCTTTTTCTTTTTCTTTCTTTTTCTTTTTCTTTTTTTTTCTGGCCACGTGCTACACTTCCACCTTACACACAAGCACAGGAACCAAGTAACTCTTCCTCTTTTAAGAACTATCTTGATTAAGGGCTTAGACACACACACAGACACACACACACACACACACAGAAGGGCAGATTGCATAAACGCAGTACAGCATGTATTAAATTTAACCAACTGTTCATCTATAGTCAATTGCTCTAACCCTGAGCTATGCCCCCCACAACCCCAACTATTCATCTGGGTATGAAAGAAGACAGTATACAGTTGTTCTTCAGTATCCAAGGTGGATTTGTTCCAGCACCTACCACAGGTACCAAACAGCAGATGCTCAAATCTCCTGTATAAAATGGCACAGGATTGGTGTAAAACTGACATTCATCCTCCCATATATTTTATTTTATTTATTTATTTTTTTGTTTCAGAATATTATGGGGATACAAATGCTTTGCTTACATACATGGATTGCTTTTGTGCAGCCTAAGTCAAAGTTATAAGTGTGCCCATCACACAGATAGTGTACATTGTAACCGTTAGGTATGATTTCAGGCATCCCCACCTCCCCCATCCCACCTGTTTGATTTCTGTTGAGTTTTACTACCATCTGTGCATGAGTGCCGACCAGTTAGTTCCAATTTAATAGTGAGTACATCTGGTGTTTGTTTTTCCATTCTTGCAGTACTTCACTTAGGATGATGGTCTCCAGTTCCATCCAGATTGTTGCAAAAGGTATTAATTCATTTTTTATGGTTGAGCAGTGTATGTGTGTACTCCATAGTACACATATACACATTTTGTTAATCGACTCATGAATCTATGGGCACATGGGTTGATTCCAAATTTTTGAGATTATGAATTGTGCTGCAATAAACATTCCAGTGCAAGTATCTTCTTGATAAAATAGCTTGTTTTCTTCTAGGGAAATATCCAATAGTGAGATTACTGGATCAAATATGTCTACTTTTAGTTCTTTGAGGAATTTTCATACTATTTTCCATACGAGTTGAACTAGTTTGCAGTCCTACTAACAGTGTATAGTGTTCTTTTCTCTCTGCATCCACACCAGCATCTATTGTTTGGGGACTTTTTGGATAAAAGTCATTCTCATTGGGATTAGGTGATATCTCATTGTGGTTTTGATTTGCATTTCTCTGATGATTAGTGATGTTGAGCATTTTTTTTCAAATGTCTGTCTTCTTTTGAAAAGCTTCTGTTCATGTGTTTTTCCCACTTGTTAATGGAGTTGTTTGATTTTTTTTTCTTGCTGATTTGCTTGAGTTCTTTGCAGATTCTGTTAATCAGCTCTGCATCATATGTATAGCATACACATATTTTCTCCCATTCTGTAGGTTGTCTATTTGCCCTGTTGATTATTTCCTTTGGTATGCAGAAGCTTTTTAATTTAATCAAGTCCTATTTATTTATCTTTATTTTTGCTGTTAATTGCCCTTGGAGTCTTCTTCATAAATTCTTTGCCTAGGCTGATATCTAGAAGAGTTTTTCCAACATTTTATTCTAGAATTCTTATGGTTTCATGTCTTATATTTAAGTCTGTAAGCCTTCTTGAATTAATTTTAGTGCATGGTGAGAGATATGAGTTCCTGTTTCAATCTTCTATATGTGGCTACCCAATTTTCCCAGCACCATTTATTGAATAGGAGTTCTTTTCCTCAGTGTATATTGCTGTCTACTCTGTCAAAGATCAGAATGGCAATATATATTTTAAATTATCTCTAAAGTACTTGGAGTCCCTAATACGATGTAAATAGTTGGTACACTGTGTTAGTTTTTATTCATATTTGTATTTGTGCATTGTTATTTTTCTTTTTTGGGTATTTTCAACACAAGTTGATTGAATTTGTGGGTGCAGAGGGTTAATAGAGAAATGCTATTTTTCTAGGATATAATGAAAACTCCTACAGAGTTATTTAAGGAGAACATATTCTCATGTTTTGAACAATTTTGATGAATTCGTAATTGGAAAATAACCTAGTTAGTCTCTAAAATACTTTCCTGAGCATCATGATTTCATAAAATTTCACCTAGTTGATACACGAGAAATAATAGTATGTAGCAATACAGATTATGGTCTTAATATTTCACAAATCATTATTCCTTTTAGAAAATATATAGTCAGTTAAATTACTTCAGAGTTATGTTTTTAAACTGTTACCTGATTTAATAAAATAAAATACTTAGCATTTAGACTGCTTCTTTTCTGCACTAAATGATTAACTTTCCAAAGAATTTAGGAGACTTACTTTAAAAAGAGGACTATATACTCATTGTGTCTTCTATTCTTATCATTTGAATTACTGAGGAGAATATCTAATAAACAAATACATTGGCACAAATTAACCTAAATCTTTTCAAGAGCTGGCTACATATATAAAAGTTCAAAAACTGCTTACTGGACCAATTTGTTAATTTTTTAAACATAAAGACTACGGAGTTTCAAATCCTTATGAAGACATAATAATTTAAGAAACTTAGGTTTATACACAAAAAGTATTTTTCCTTTAAATTTGAATACCTAAAATAGTATTATTATTATATAACAACCCCCAAAGTTGAAAGCCTTCCTAAAGTTTCACAACATAATTCCTTCAGATTTAGTAAGGAAATCTATTTTTTAAATGTCTTCATGATGAAACTAAATGCACAATCCCTTCCATCTGCCTCCCTCTTGCCCAACACCTGATGAATGTTACTACATATGTGCACATAAGTGTTGATCAATTAATCCCAATCAATGTTGAGAATTTATATACTTATTATATAACTATATGAGCATAATTAGAATCTTATTTTAAATGGATTGTTTTGTTCTTTCACTGACATGGTAGTTACATGATTGAAATATTTTACAAAATGTCTTATTAACGACTCCCTTATGTTTGCTGTTTTTACGTATTTTTAGCCAAAAAGACCCCTAGCAAGCGAGTATTTGGACTGTTCTAATTTAGTGATTAACTCAAAGGCTTTGCTCTTCACCACCTACTACACAAATCTGGTTTTTGGTCAGATAATTTCCTCTGTTTATAATTTTATCATGTGGCAGGCAGACATTTAAATGTCTGTAGATTTCATGTTAGTAAGAGCTGAGGCTTATCCTGTGAACGGTGTTAGTGCCCTTTCACCTGATTGGTGTATATGGAAATTACCAAAAGGCTACAGTGAGTCAATCTGACTCATTACCATCAGTCATAGGTTAGCCTTTTCACAGCTTTTCTGTCTAAAAATCTGATTTGAAACTTTTAAAAAATACATTATTTTCTAAACTTGCACTGACAAGAATATAAACTGACAATGTTCTGTTTTTGTAATTATATCAAAGAAATTTATCATAGTCTCCCTTATTGACATATTAACATTTAATTTACCTTCTAAAATTATAACATAAAACCAATTTACAACCTTTTCACAGTATGCTTATATAAATACCTAATTAAAATTGATGTAAATGATTTAATTTAACTTAAATTTTATTTAAAATGCTGTTATATTTTAGTAAGATACACAAAAGTTATGTAGCATATATTATACCAATTACAGAAATTTCTTTTGCTTGTAGTGTGAAACACAAGCATTTGGGTATTGTGAATTGTTAAGTTAGTTAGCTATGTGTCTATATTCATAGGTATACAAAAATACTGTATTGGCCCAAAGTGGTTTTAAGTGGCCTTGAAATGGTTTTCTAGTCTTCTGGTGTCAATGCTAATGGTCTGCTTGTATGTTCAGTGTCATGAGTGTTGATTCTGTAAAAGATTAAAAGACCATACCAAGAAGATGGGCATAGGCCCATTAAGTCTTTACACAAGACTGATCTAGTGACTGAGGAGTCCAGGGTTGGCTCTGTTCATATCCTGGACAAATTTTGCCTTAGGTCACAATTTTAAAACTATATAAGGCCATTTGTTAATATAAATATATTTAAATTTTTTTCATTTATTTTAAGCTAAAAGAAGAACAATTATTTTTAAGTAAAAAGACTAGATGTACCTGTGCAATCCATTTGTCTCCATGTTTCTAAATTTCCAAAACCTGTGGACTGGACCTCATGGTATTGACTCAATTATGCAGGACCTACTAGAGGACTATGGATTATTTCATTACACACAGTAGCCAAGATAGTTTACCTTTGTATAAGATATAGGACAGTGAAGGCAAAACATGTAAAAGTTTTGGTCAGTTTAGTTCCATGGTATTCACCAAACTTAATGATTTCACATGATGTATAGACACTTGTAGCAACAGCCAAAAATTTCTCAGCCCATTGCTTTAGCTCTTCTGAGATATCATTGCTTTCTTTTTATGAATCATCACCTATCACTTCAATACTATACATACACACCTTAATTCTCATGAGTGCTGACCTATGATAGGGAGTTTTCCATATCCCCATACTCTTTCTGATAAGTGAGATGTTCAGCTAGGCAGTTATTAAGCAAATATGTAAATATTTGGACTTAGCCAGCATTAAGACATACCTCAGGGGGGAGGAATGGCAGGGGCAAGATATGTAATCCTAACAATATTTGTACCCCCATAATATGATAAAATTAAATTAAATTAAAAAAAGACATACCTCAACATGTGCACTGTAGGAAAGGTGCAAAGAAAGAGTTAAGGGCATTGGCCAGTGAATGATTTCATGATGTAGCATAAAATCTAGGATGGGCAGTAAAGACAGTGAATACACAAAGTAAGTAACAGAGAAATCAAGTTTGTGTTGATGGATTGTGATCTTTGATGATGAATAATTACTGGAATAGATAGACCAAAATAAACATGCTAGAAGTTGGTAAAGTGTGCTAAATAAAACAAATATTAGTCATGAGGAGTCCAAGGGTCAAGAGGCCTAGATTCATCTTTCACAAAGATGTTGAAATTAAGGTTCTAAGAGAGGCAGTGTCTTCAAGCCAGCTGTCAATTAGAGCATGAAAATGAGCTTTCAAGTTTGAGAAGATAGAACAATTTCTCCATCATTTCCAGGAAGCACAGGGTATGAGCTTGGGAGCAAAGGGAAGAGGCAGGGATTGGGAAGGTTAAGGGCAGGGAATACTGGCAATAAAAATTCTGTTGGCAATGGATACTGCAGATCATGATCAATTATTTGAGGAAATGACTGATGTGTTTGAAGTAAAAGGGATGATGGAATTGTCTTGAATTTTCTCAAAGAGGCTGGTATATCATTAGCATGACAAATAGTACACATTATTAATTAGAATTGTGTGTCCACTGGGTTACTGTATCTTCTTTGGAAAGGCCTGTTACATTGAAACTTGAAGCTCTGTGAAGCCTTCCAGGAATCCCTTGGTCTCTCCAGGATAGTTGAAAGCTTATGGAGGACTATCAGTTTAATCCCTTCGATGTCTTCCTCAGAACCCTTACCTCTCAGGAAACGACTTAACACTTCCATAATGGATTTGACTTCTTTTAGGACCATAAGGAATTGTGTATTCTTGTGTTAATCACTTAACTTTCCTGGACTGCTGTTACCATGTTTCCAAGAAAATAAGACCTACCCATAAAATAAGCCCTGGCAGGATTTCTAAGCATTTGTGCAATATAAGCCCTACCCCGAAAATAAGACCTAGTGATGGCATGGCTATGCAGCGTATCTGCCCAACCCATGCATTTCCCCACGGAGCAGTAAAGAAGAGGAGCAGCCCTTCTCATCTTCCTCATGAGAGCTCTATTGCTCGACATGAGAAATTGGGGCCAATGGTTCTAAAGGAAATAGAGTCGCAAGAAATTCAAGGGTTTGGAGTTCAGGAATTTGGGGTTTGGAGAGTTATGATGATGTTCCAGAAGAAGATGACTTAACTATATTTGAATAAATGTGGATTGTTGTACAGTACTTAAAAAAAAAAAAAAAAAAAAAAAAACACATCTCCTGAAAATAAGCCCGAGGGTGCCTTCTTGAGGAAAAATAAATATAAGACCCTGTCCTATTTTCGGGGAAACAAGGTGGATGTCTGTACAATGATACCATGATATACAATGAGTGTGATTCATGATATGTTCTCAATTCTTCAGAACATAGACAAAAAAGGAGAAACATTATAACTTTATTTTAGGTAGAGTTTCTTATACATTCAGATCTTCATTAAAAGCCTATTTAATTTACTTTGCATGCAAGACTACCAAGCCTAGTATGATGCTTCCCACATAATGATCCTAAAAGTAGAAGCAGTGTGTTTTATAAGAGGACTCCTGGAGATATAAATACTAAGAGCAGCACAAACTGAAACCTGACTACCTGAAAAGGAAAAGCACGTAACATTAATTATTATATATTAAAGTACATTCAGAAGAGATCTGTAGCTACAATCTTCTGGAGACTTTCCATGTAAGGCCAGCATTTCCCAAATGAAGTCCCTAACACAGTGCTGAAGCAAAAAACAAAGGGTTCAGATGCTGAGTTGTTGATTTGAAAAATATATATTTGTATCAAAATTATTTACTTACATAGATTTTAGAAAAGTTTCTGTTAAAATATTAATTTTAAATGTTATTTTCAAAAAAATATTTTTAGTATTTAAAAATGTCAATTTAGAAACCCAGCTTACATAGAAAAGAATAACTCGTCTGAACTTGACAATAAAATAATTTTGTGTGGTATCTTGGATATTTAAGTATATATTTTGTTTACATAGTCTGTGCTATGGTACATCATATATAAAGGAAAATATGCACTCATTGAGACAGATCTCCTTGATACTTAACTGTATGCAGATTTTCTAAATTATTTTCTTTCACTCTTAATAGTGCAGACAATTTTTAGTTTCTAGAATCAAGTATAAAAATATTATCTAGTGTAACCCTTAAGCTTTATTTCCAAATTTACAAAAGAATAATAATATAAATGTATTAATATATTTAAATGAGATGACTCACCCAAATCACTTAATATGTACTCAATACAGGCTAATTATTGTAATTTTTATATATTAAGTGTTATTATACAACATCATAAGGAAGAGAGATTGATTTAGTAACTAGAAAAAGTGAGATTTTATGAGACTGACACAGAATTAAACCCTGAAGTAGCCTAGAGAAGTTGTGGAATCTCTTTAGATAAACTGTAGAGATGAAAAAAAAAATTGTTTTTGATTGACTACAATTTAAAATTTCAATGTTGATGTAGATGAACTTAATAATAGTCCCTTTCCAAACTTCCTATAATAAAATTCTTATGATTTCAGGAAAAAAAGAAAATAGAAAGTATGGAGACTCTCAAATAAATTGAAACAGATTTTTAAGGGTCTGGGGGAAAATATTAAAATGCCCTCTTTCTAACTCTAAACATCACTTCTGCTTTTGCAGAGAGAGATGGATAACTGTATTTGAGTTGGCAAAAACTTTGATTTTAGATTGTTTCCATTTTGAATTCCACTCAATTGTGAAATTGGACAACTCTTCCTGACATTGAATTTCTCCTTTGTAAAATTAAAACAATACTACTACCTCACAGAGTTAGTGTACAGATTAAACAAGGAATGTAGGAAAATGTGTGGTACCACAAGAGTATTCCATGCATACATGCTTTCTTTCTGTAGAAAATCTTATATGTGATTTTCATAACAAGTATCCTCTAGAATCCCTGTGTATTTCTTTTATTCATATTAAATTCTTAAATTTAGAAGTGAACATAGTATGCTCTTATATCATAATGATTGCCATTTTTAATGTTTCTTTTTAAAATGGCAACAACACCTTGCTTAAGTGTAAATGTTTATACAAATGTCATCCCATCACTGCATTTAGTTTGCATAAATTATTCACTGTTTACATGCACAATTCTACCTTGCCTTAGATTCTTCAGAATTTTCTGTATCAGTGGTATGGAATCCAGATGATTTAAATAATAATGTGCTATTATATTTCTACTTTTCACAATAATATCAGGTGACTTCATTACTAGGAAAATATAATATTTTCATCTCTTTAATTTTTCCATTTAAATAATTCAATATTCTTTTAATATAAAACATTTGCTTAATTTATCTGTACCTTTAAAAGTATTTGAAAATATGTAAAATCAAATTAGAACATAAATTTGTATAATTTAAATTAAGAAATTAGAATATAGAAAAAATACATATCCAAATATCTTAAATTTCTTATGAAATTTGATAATTAGAATATATATAGTTAAAGTTGTAAGTAGAGAAAATTCCTGTAACAACTTCAAATTTTGCCCTATACTCAGGACCAGCTATAAGTAAGAGTCTTCCCACTTATAAGAAAATATATTTTGTTTCAATGTGTACTTTTGTTATTATTTTCCATTCTTTTATTGGAATAAATGTTTGTCTAAAACCCTTTTAATTTACTTAAAATAATAATGATCAATAATATGTACAATGGCTTGCTTTCTTTGAATTCTGTATCTGGCACTACATGCATGAGTAATCAATGGATAGATAAGGATTGAATGCATTTCTACTATAAGAATTAAACGCAGGAATCATTTAATCAACTTTCCAAATTGATTTACTATAGACAATTCAAATCAATCAGTACCTTCTGACACTGGCCATAAATATTTTATGTTAATGCTCATATGCTGGATTAGTTTTATTGGTTTGGAGACAGGTTGACTAAAAGTCATAAAATTTCATCAAATAAGCTCATAGATTAATGATTTGTAGACGATAGCATTGCAAAACCATGTTTTAAGAGATAGTAAAAATCAAACTTTGTATGATGAATTTGCATGATGGCATGAAATTATTTAGTAATATTTTCTTAATAAAAGTTTTTCATATACAATCCATTAGAATATTTGAAGACAATACATAAAATTGTGGTTCATTTGTACTTAAAAGTATTTATTTAAGAATTTTATAGACAGCTCTTGTGGTTATTAAAGTTTCTCCAAAACTGAAATTAACTACAGAACTAAGACTGACTGTGGCTCAAGAAACATTATCTAATATGGTGTTACTCTCAATAGAACATGAATTATGTGAAAATCTTTATAGCAAGATACATATTGATTTTGCTATAATGAAAGAAGAGAGTACTTTTGCATAAACATAGAATTCATGAATAATATATGTATTTATTTATTAACTAAATCACCATTGAATAGACTGTCTAATATGCAATAATGATTAATTTCAGCCATTTATGTTCTTTTGCCAGGTTTCAGTCATATAATATTCCTGGTTTTAGAGTTATTTATGATTTTTTAAACTTCAAAGGTATATTTTTCAGTTTATGAAGATAAAGCTTATTTCCAGTAATAGTTCCCTAGGTCATTTTAGAATTCTTACTGGTTAGACATATGGTATGTGGCCTCTATTTATACTAGTATCTGAGGCCTTCCATAGATCAAGAGTGTGTCTGCCACCTTCTTTATTTTCATAGTAGCATTCAATACTGACCATTTGTTTTTGAAACAATCTTCTCTGACCATTGTTGAAACTACCCTCTCTTGATTTTCTTCTTCTATTTCTCTATCTTCTACGTAAAACACATAACTGCAATAATAGTAGTAGCAAAATGGTTAATTGAATACACTCGCATGCTCATTCTACCTTTTTTCCCTTCTTTTTGCCGATTTAGCTTATCTCTTTCCACGTAGTCATTAAATACCGGAATTTTTCATGACCTGCTCTTAAAAGTATTTTCTTGTCCTGGTGGGGAACCTGTGGCCTCAAGGTCACATGTGGCCCTCCAGATCCCCAAGTGTGGCCCCTCAACGAAATCCAAACTGCACAGAACAAATATCTTTATTAAAAAGATTTGTTCTGTAAAATTTGGATTCAGCCAAAAGGCAACACTCAAGGATCCAGAAGGCTGCATGTGGCCCCAAGACCACAAATTTCTCACGCTACATACCAAATTTGTATTTTCAGCTCTACCTCTCCACTGAGCCCAGACCTTACATAAGAAATTATCAAATTAGCACATCTAGTTACATACTTGAACTGTATCTGCAAACCTACACATATGTCAAATATAAAACTCATAATCTTCTCACATAATTCTTCTTTATCCATTACTCTACCATTCCGAATAGAATCAGAGTCTATGTGTGGAAGCCACAGATTTAGACCTTTAATGCCACACTTTCATTCCTTCCGGTAACATAGGGTTCATCAACAACTTGATTTTATCTCTTCAGTATCTCTGGAAAATTTTATTTATTTTTTCTCCCACTTCACTTTAACCACCCCAAAGTCAAGCTATCTGTCAGCTCATAGCTGAATTTTCTACATTCTTTCTTGTTCTTCTGTAATCATTTTTTTTCATGCAGGAGCCAGAATGGATATAAATATCATGTCATTCTCTTTCTTAAAAGTTATTCAATGGCTTTCCACTACTCTGTAGGTAAACATAAAAACCCACATAGGCTATTCAAGAATCTGTACTTTTGGCTACAGACTTTCTCTCCAGCTTCGTCTTGCACCAAACATTCTCTTATCTTCTATGCAGCAGCCACATTTGCAGTTCTCTCAGTTCTTTGATATAGAATGCTCCCCCATAACAAAACTGCCCCAAAATCCTTTTTCCCTCTTTTTATTGGGAGCTCCCATTCTTTTTTAGATCTCAAATATAACTTCCTCAAGAAAGCCTCCTCTGAACCCTAAACTAGTCGTATTCCTCTGTTGTGTCCCTGCCTACTACTCTACAGCTTTTCTTCATAGCAGCTATCAGTTTTATTCATATATACATATATACATTTATACATTTTATATGTATATTTATACAGCATATATATTTGCACCTATCTTGGTATACAAGATGTTATATAATTAATATTTGCCTTGTCAACTAACCATTTACTTCTATGGGTACCCAAGTATAAGCAGAATATTTCAAAAAGATTTCAAATTAACCCAGGTAAATTTCCAATATTCAAACATTCTGGTTATCCTAGACTTCATTGCTTTGAAAAGCTGTTTTTATTAATGCATCACTTTCCTGTGGCTTTATATATAGAATTTGAAGATAAGTATAATGTAGACAACCTTGATGATATGTTGTACCATTGATTTAAGGAGCTGCCTCAATGAGGACACTGTATCTAGAAATTAGTGCCTTCTCAGATTTTCAGAGAATGGTTAGCATATTACTATTCAGTTTGATACTCTTATCAACATTCTTGGTCTTTATCTTTTTGATTATCTCTGTGTAAGCATGACTCAAGATGCATAAAATATGAGTAAATACATTCTTAGTGAAGTCAATGTTCACTTGTTTCCTATTATTTATTTTCTGTCCTCTGGGCTGTAAGCTCTATTGATTCTTACTTGTAGCCAGGGTCTTATCTCATAATCTTTAAGACACCAAAAGTGGAGACACTCAAAATCCATATTGAATTTCAATTTCTTCCAAAATCTTTTCTAGGGAGAACAGCATGAAGTAGTACTCCTACCTCCATGACTGATAATTGGTTTTTAGCTTCAGTTCCTAGTTACCTTATGGTGTTAAGTCATTCAGCAATTCAATCCTCTAATTTCTTTCTGTGTACAATATGGAACTTAATTAATAGATTCTTTGGGTATCTTTCATCTCTAAACTGTATAACTAGAGACAAGGCAAAAGTCATTGTATAGATATTTTATTGCATATTCCAAAATTAGTATATAAACTTAAAAATTAAATATATATTTGTGACATAAAACTTTTAATATAGATTTTCCCATATGTATGCATGTATGAATAGAAGTAATGGTATACATTAAAAAACTGTAAGAAAACAATGATTCCTATTATCATCAATCATTAAAGCACAAGAGAATTAGAGATATCAGGTAGCTTCATCTGTAAATAACACTAATGACAAAAATCATGCTTGATTTGGGTTATTTTATTTGAATTATTTAACTGTGACATAAATCATCATTTGGAATTGAATTTTATGAAGTTATAGTTTCTTAGCATCATTTAAAAAATAATTTAAACTCATTAGGTCTGTATAATTGAAAATTACTGATTTGATTTGGCAGACAAAGCCAAATTTTCAGTATCCAAATAGTAAAATGAATTTAACAACCACAGAAACAACTAAAAAATACATAGTAGCCAATTATTCTTCTTTGTTTATAGCTCCAGGACCATGTTCTTTATTGTTGTAGTCCATATAGTATATGTTCAATAAACTTGGAAATTAGAGTTAGTTCTGTATCTTTTAAAAAAATCTGGAATTTTCCCTCAAAGGGAGACTACAGCATAGACCAAACTTGCTGTATAATTTAATCAGCTCAGTGCAAAATCCAAATGTGGGGGACTTTGTTCAAAAAGCAGGAAAAAAGTGTCGTTAAAGATTATAAAATATAAAGGCATTTTCCTCTTTCTCTGCCTGTCTATGTCTTTCTATTTGTCAAGACATTTAAAAATTTTCGCTATTTAATATGATTCATAGTAAAGAAGAAAAATTAAATTTTGAATAATTAATATGAATTGTATCATTCATCTTTGTATTGAATGACTTGGTTTCACATGCAAACTTAACCATGTACCATTTGGATATGTAGCTTGTACTTGCTTATGTATTTTGTTCTTCCGAAATAGTGAAAATATTGCACAAAACTAACGCAATTAATTTTAGTGTTTTTAACAGATTCTGTGGACACTCTACCCTTGACTTTCTGATGCATAAGGCAGGACTGAAAAGAAAATAAGACAGGTGCCCTTTTTCTTCCCTTTTCCTCTGTGTCATAATTTTCTCTGTAAGTGATTGGCTAATACAGGAAGGTAACACGAGCAAGAAAGAACATGATAGAGTTTATTGGTCATTCCTGTTTCTTAGAAAGGGATTATTTTTTGTGTGTGCATTCAAAGCAAGTTTTAGTTAGGAAGAAAAGTGTAGCCTCTTGAGGCTGTCAGCCTTGTTCCCCCTGCACACACACACACACACACACACACACACACACACACACACACACAAAGTGAGAGAGAGAGATATAGAGAACAGGGGAGCAAGAGAGGATGGGCAAACACATTGCTTGTATCTCCTTTTCTCACTCACGAATACCACTGTTCCATGAAGCTTCACTCCACAGATAAAATTATTAAGAATTTTAAGATGGCAACAGCAGAGCATTGGACTGAGGACACAATTAGATTCTAATCCACTACTGGAAGATGCAGTCCTATTTTCTGCCTTTTGAAAACTAATAGTGTCTAAGACTCCTGAGAAAGAACAAGATAGGATTCAGAATCAGCAGGTGGTTTATTTAAAAGGTATACTTAAATGTGGGAAGTGTCACTGAGAAATTATTGGTAAAGGTGGAAGACTGAGTAGAATTTGCTTTACAAAAATTAAGAGTAATTTTTTTTAAAAAAACTATTTGGGCTCTTAATGAATTATATTGATTATTAGTCATTCATAGAACTTAAAAATATAAAATAGTCATGCTGGAGACTCAGACTTGTGGGGGGAGGGGGGAAGGGCATTTATTGAAACCTCAAAATCTGTACCCCCATAATATGCCGAAATAAAAAAAAATAAAAAAAAATAAAATAGTATTTCCGGTGGTTTAAAAAAAAATATATATATATATATATATAAAAAATAATTGAATAAATGGAATTCTGACTTTTTCCTCTTTGAAAATACTAATCAAAATTTAAGTAATGTTGGGATAACAACTGCTAGGATGATTCAGTTATAAAATTTAAAGGAGCTGGTAGAAATCATAAGATTGTGTGATAATTAAATATACATAAAACATAAATCAGGGTATAAAACAAATGAAATGCTTTGAAAACTATAAAAAAAGTATTAAAAAATATTTTCTATTTCTCTCTTCTCCTCTCTTTCCCTCTCTGAATAATTAATAAAGCCTGTTCCAAATTCACTGAGAACTATGTGGAAACATTTATGTGCCTTGTTCTGTGAATGAGCCATTTCCTTCACTGAGTTTCTGGCTAAGAAAGCATCACTTTCTCTGCAGGGAACAATGAATGAGGACAAAGTTTTCAAGATGATTTGTCAAACCTACGATACATACTACCTCAATATGTAGAACTAAATCTTTTGCTAGCAGAAAGGCAATAGAGGGAGTCAAGTAGGCCAGATTTAAGAAGTCCATGGAATTGAACTGTAGAGATTTAGTAGTTTCTAAATGTCACAAGGCACTTCTTAGTGCCTAGTGTTTCAGAAGGGAAATTGGATTAAATAGTAGCCAGCTGGAGGCCTCTGATCTGTTCACCACAAGCTGTGGTCCTCGAGTTACTTTAATCAAACTCTTTGGGGACATGTGAGATGAGATTAAATGCCCAAGACCTTTAGGGACACCAGAAATATCACTTCTGTGGTTTGGGAAATTCTGCTAAATTATTTGAATTTTATTCCAAGGTAGATTTTTAGGCATTGATATGTGCTCTTGTGGATATTGCCTTTTTTTTTTTCTCTTGTTAGATTCAGATTTTGTTTCTTAAATGAAAATTTCTTTCTACTTAAAAAAGCAAAAAAAAATATTTTAAAAGCTCTTTATAATCATATAAACATGGGGTTGAGCATTAGTTTAAAAAATAGCTAGATATGAACTTTGCAATCTTAGTTGATAGAAGTGGAATTTATTTTCCAGTGTTAAAAACACTACCACCATCATCATCAACATCCCTGTCATCATCATTGCTCCATATCACAGTTGGGAGATTTTATAGAGATCAAAACATATAAATAGCCGGACACCAGAAGAGATTTTAATTTTGAGTTCCATTAATTCTATCTGAGATATGCTTTTACTGTCTAACCTCCTTTTTCCTTCTTTTAAAAATGTTTCTAGCATTTTGTTTTCCATGACATAACTTTTCCATCCTTCTACTTTTTACCTATTACTGTTTTATTTAATACTTAAATTAGACACCATGTAGTTGGGTATTTCTTTTCTATGCAAGTTATAATAAAACTTACTTTTAATTCAGGTATTTAGAACACTGGCGTGTTAGACAGAAAATGATGTATTTTTATTTAAATCTACCATCTTATTGTTTTTTCCCTATTTCTGTCTTTTTTTGTTCATTTTTTCTCCTTCCTTGACTTTTTAAAGATTAATTGGGTTTTTCTATTTTTATGATACCCTTTTATATCCATTATTTTCTTATCAGTTATACCATTTGCTATTATTTTTAGAGGTTATCTTAAGGCTTAAAATATACATTGTCATTTTATCACAGTCTACCTTCAAATTATATGATTTTACCTCATGTATCATGTAAGAAACTTACAATATTATATTTTCATTGCTTTTCTCCCATACATTGTGCTATTGCTATCTCATATTTTACTTCTTATATTATTCACTCTTCAATACATGGTTACTTCATTATTTGTACCATCATTTTTCTTGAAAGTGGTTTTTGAAAAACATATATTTTATATTTACCCTCATGTTTACCATTCTGATTCTCTTCACTTCTTATATATATTCAAATTTCTTCTGATAGAATCCTCCTTCTTCCTAAAGAGATTTCTTTAATATTTCTTTTAGTATTTAGTGTAAATCTCCTGGCAATGCCTTCTCTAAGATTTTATTGGCAGAAAAAGCCTTAATTCACCTTAATTTTTGAAGCACATTTTCACTGGGCCTAGAGATCTGGGTTAACAATATTTTTTTGTTTTTCTTTTAATATTTTGAAGACATTGCTCTATTAATTGGGTTTGCATGACCTTTGGTAAGAAGCTCCCTGTATGTCTTACCTTATTTCTCACTGTATTGTATATTTTTTATTTTCCTATCTGGCCTCAACACAGTCTTCTTATGATTTTTAGCAATTTTACTATAATGTATCTAGTATTTTCTTTTCCTTTTGCCTTCATTTGAAAATAGTTAGCCATTGTTTGTTCAAATATTATTTCCACCCTATCTCCTTCTCTTCCTGGGTTAGGAAGTGACATTAATATTAGACTATTTTATATCTTCTCACAGCTTATGAACAGGATTCCCTGTTATTATTTTCTTCTCTTTTTCTTTGTTTTTCATTTTTGAATAATTTTTATTTATTTATCTTTGGGTTCTCTTATTTCCTCAGCTGGATTGAGCCTGATAGCAGTCCATTGAATTAATTTTAATTCTATGATACCATGATTATAATTTTTGGCATTTCCATCTTACCCATTTTAAATAAAATTTAAATTTCTTCTGAAAGTCCCTATCTATTTATGCATTTTATCCACATTGTATACTAGATATTTTATGATATTAATGATTTTATTTTAAAGTTTTTCTTTGATTGCATGGGGTAGGGTAAGGGAGGCACTGGCTTCAGGTATAAAATTGAAGGAAGCAATAGAAAATAAGTAATGAAATCAAATCATATTTTAATGGAGTATTAAAAATCACAATTAATGCAAAAATCCATAATGGACAAAATGTTGACAGGCTTCAAGTTTCTCCAGTGGTGGTCTACCATTACCTTGTTCTGACTATGGGGCTGGTATGCTAGAGTGTTTTCCATTGTTCTTGTTCTACCTTCAGCTTTTAAATCCTGCATGACTTTCCATAGTGGAGCTCCTTCTCTACACTCTTACCTCCTCCTTGAGCAATATAGACTGCTACTGCTGCATATTTGCCTCTATTCTTGTGCTGTGAATGGCTGGAGGGGGGTTGTCCTCCGTTCTCCTGGTCCATCCTGAGTTTTAGACAGGTCCTGTGTACTTAGATCTCAGTGGTGAGAACTTCTTAGTACTTCTGTCACACACACTCCACCCTGCCCTTGGTAGACAGCCTGCCTTGTAGGTGTGGCAGGTCTTAGGAGAGTGCCCTACTTCTGTTATGCGGTGTGGACCTCTGCTTTGTGTATTGAGACCAAGAAGGTTTTCGTTTTTGTTTCTTTTCCTTTTCTCTGCCTTGCTCCCAGGGGGGAAAATGTTTTGCTTCTAATCTACCTTAGAAGCACTGTGTCTTTGCCTGCTGTGACACTGCCTGGGAATGAGATGTCTTCCTTTTGTTTTCTATGAGGAAAGATTTTAAGGGTTTTTGCTTTCTGTGCATTTTTACTTTCCATGGAGTTACGTGGTGCTCTTCCTGTCTCCCAATTGTAATACGCGATCTCTGCACACCTGTCCATCTGACATGTTTCTCCTTGGTCATTTGCCCTTAATCTTGTTGTTGAGCACCCAGTGGAAGACAGTAAAAAAGAGCTTATAAATTAAATGTAGATTCCACTTCTGTCTGGGGGCTCCCAGGTATACTAAATTGATACATTAGCCCAGTTTTGGACATTGGGGATTTAATAAAATTTTAGCTGATTTTTCCTTACCTACCTCTATGGTGACCACTTCATCTGCCTGTGTTCTCCCATGGACAAAGAAGCTCATGAATCCCTTTTCCCTCAAAGAGCCTTGTCATAGTTTGGACTTCAGTTTCCATGGTTGCCTCACAACCTCCATTATCTGATGGGCTCAAGACCAGTTATGATTTTTCTATATTATCCACACTAGTCTAAATTTTAGAATGAGAATGATATTGTCTTGCAAATTTCTCCACTCTAAGCAAAAGCTGAATTCTTTAATTAGTGTAAATTTGAGTGAAAAGGTTTCATCTAGTCTGTTTACTTATAATATAGAATTGTGGGCCATTAGTATAGAAAGAAACTCTCACCCTACCTCACCAAGCTAGGGAGCCCTTTGTGGTATCATTTTTGATGTATTTCTCTCACATCTATACTCACACCCAGCTTCTCTGCAGTTGTAAATAGACATGCCACTCAGTTCCAGCCAAAGGATAATTTATTAAGATTATATTTCTCACTGAAACACTGTGCAGAATTCTTCATTCTCCTTCCTCATTTGTAGAATGAATTGGAAAAGTAAATAGGGACATGGAAAATTGAGAAGATGTACAATATTAGCAGCCTGTGTCCTTATAGTCTTCACCTCCCTTGCCATTCCCTGATGTACATTGTTATATATCATAAGAGAAGCAGCCTTCTATTAATACAATTTATATTTGTATTATTATTACCTCCATGTAGAAATTAAACTTACCCTTGTTAATACATTTCCCTTCTCCCCTTAAGACTCTTCTTCAGACATATCTATCATCCAAAATGGAAGCAGAGGAGAGAGATCTGGTTGATTGTCAGGACATTGATTATGCCATGCTAATAAGTGAGGGAAACTTCCTCCTTCTTATCAACATCGTCCTGTCTCCCACTCACACAAACTCAACAGCTTCTCTCTATTCTTCTGACCATATATTTTCTCTTTTGCTTCTTTACCATCTCTACCCACTCCTTCTCCTCCTCCTGTTCCTCCTCCTCCTATTTTATCCTACCTCCTCCTTCCTCTCATTCTCTTCATTCTCCTCCTCCTCCTCCTCCTTCTTCTTCCTTCTTCCTCTCTCTCTTTCTCTTTCTCTCTCTCTCTCTCTCTCTCTCTCTCTCTCTCTCTCTCTCTCTCTCTCTCTCTTAACAATCTTTCCTTTTAAGGATTTTAAGGATTGTGCTATTTTCACATCTTACATTTACCAGAGCTCTAGCTCTTCCCAACAGTCCCCCGGGATTCTGAGTTAAGCAGAAGTCCCTGCATAAGTGGAGATCATTAGTTAGCCTTGGCTTACACAGAGCAAGATTGAAGCTGAATTTCACCAGGAAAGTAAGTGAATTTTCAATTTCTGGTTCCCTTTGGGTTCTCCAGATCCTCCCTGTCCAAATGCCCCCATTGTTGCTGATTCTTACAAACATAAAAGAGAAACATCTTTGTGTAATCAGCCTGTAATGCCTCTCATCTGTTACTTCTCCACTTCACATTCACCCTGTAAAGCCATCCTCACAAATGCTTTTCCCAGATCCTTTGCCAGCCAGCTTCCTGTTATGGTCTACAAGTGCAAAGTGTAAGTAGGAGATGGGGGGGCAGAGACTAAACAGTTTTCTCTCTACTTCTGCTGGCACCTGTGGCAGTGGCTAGCAATGGTTGTGGCAAAAGCGAAGGCAGCAGTAGCAGCCACCTTGTGCTGTCTCTTGGGGCGGCGGGATCCATTAGGCTCGGTGGTACAATGATGGGGGACCTCTGAGTAATAGCAGTTTCCCTTTTGCTCATTCAGCCCTAGGAATGACAGTGGCTTTCTGCAGTTGCTAAATTTTGTTTAACCTTCCCATCATCCCCTCTTGGCTTCTTCAAGCCGCACATCAACTTTCACCTGCTACTAGTTTCCATTTTCCTGAATAGCCACTGACAACTGCCCTTTCAGCCTCCCACACCATGGTCTTTACTCTTATTTGGGGAGGATAGTAGTGTCGGCAGAGCCAACTGACCCTTAGAGTGCAAACAGCATCTCCTGCTGACCTTGAACCCATATTCTAAGCCCTTTTGAAGGTCTGTGGATGGAATCTCAATAAGTCCACCTTAAAGATTCTTTGTCAATGTAGACCTACACAGTCCCAAACTGTTTTCAGAATATTCCAACCACACACTTTGGTTTGCTGAGTTGCAGTGTTAAATGTCACATTCCATTTAAATCCAAGTTTCCAACCTGGTAGAAAATTAATCTCCACTGGGACTTCTCTGGAGAGATTCTTAACAGAAAGGACAGGATGTGCTTACCCTAGCCCCTCAAGGCCCAGTTTAACAGGAATTCAAAGTCTGCAGTTTTTTTTCTATTTCTTGAAGGACACTTTCACTGTTCTTTTTTTTTCTTTTATTCTTTTATAAAGTCATCTTGTTAATAGAAGAAATTTTGGGAGCCTCTTGAATTTCTCTGGAATTTAAAGCTTGCCTGGTTCAATTACTTCATAAATCACTCTACTCTCAGTCATGTGCCCATTTGTGCTGAATAACTGCATCCAATAACTGTTTCATTGAATATGTTCACATATATACATTTTTTTCTCATTCCTTTTAGTACAGGGTCAGAAATGTGACCTTTTTGGAGTGATAACCCTCCACATTATGGAAATATTCTTCTAATTAGTTAGGCAGAAACACCAAGATACAGACAAATTTAAGACAATATGTAGCTCTGAATTTCAGGACATTTTCGATTTTGTTTTTTCATTCTCCTTAGCCTTCCTGCTCCCAGTATCTGTTGCCCTCATATTTTACAACTATACTCTAAAAAAATTTAAAATTCAAAAGTAATTCAATTTTTCTGAAGAAAGAAAACCTAGGCAGAGCAAGCCTATAGAACTTGCTTAAGCTCAGATAGCTGGCACATTTTAGCATCAGAATTAGAACCATGTGCTCTGTTTCCAGAAATTACATGCAAACAAGCTCAGTACGTCAAAGTGCATCTTCTCGCCAAACGCCAGGCTTTGAATATCTGACCAAAATCACTAGTGATTCAATCCCTGCCCCTAGAGAAAACATTCAGTCTCCACCACCTATCTTGAGTTCCATCCTGATCTCTCCAGAAATCCCACTAGGTTGGCCTATTTGGATTGGGAACTGCAAGGGCACTTGGCCCCAAAGCTATGCTCTTCTGAATACTCTCAGGCTACAAGTAGTAGTTACTTGGCTCTTGAAGCCCATTCCTCTGTGCATTCCAGACCATTGAAACCCAGTTTCAGCGAAGAATCCAGGTTTCTTGTTTTTGGGGAGAAGAATTTTCACGAAGATTTGTAATTGTCATGTCCACGCTAATGACCTACTGCTAAAAGTTAACTAACACTAGATACTCTGGTAAATGTAAACAGTGACTCCCAATAAAAACGTTACTTCTCTGGATCATCTTTGATATTTCTAAGAATTGACATTGGTGAATGTTGCTTTTATATTTTTGTATCCTTAAGCTCTGCATTGTCTACCATTGTGTATGTGAACCCTGTGGGGACCAGAGCCTAAGAGACCCCAAGATTCCATCTAGTGTCTACAGATTTCCAAGTCTAGTCTCTCCATTAACAGTATAACACTGTGCTAACTTAAATGGCTTATTTTTAGATACTTTTACATTAAACCACTTGATTAATTGTACATTTATTTCATTTTGCCCTATAGATAATATAGCTGATTCAATTTATTTTTATTCAGGCCACCTGTCTCACTGGTCAGCTCTAAGAGTTTTACAATAAATACTTTAAGTTCTTACATTTCTGTGCTACTCTAAAAACTACAAATGGATTTCATACATATTTCTCACATGCAAGCCTCTGGGGTAGACACTGTTTTACTCATGTTAAATGTGGGGCATCTGAAGGTCAGACAGGTCGTGTGGTTTTCCTCAGTCTTTGAGCTGTCAAATCACAGAGCTTACATTTTTGATGTTATACACTGTGTTTCAGATGGAAGAAAGCTCTTATTTTAAAATTACAGTTGTGAAATGAAACTAATGTTAAAGAAACACTTCTCATATAAAGAATAAAAAGCTTACTTCTTTCTGTACCTGCCTTATATCACTTAGCAACCTGTCCACCAGGCTCAGCTATGTTGCTGTGAATGACAGAATTTCATTCCTTTTTTATGGATGAATCCATAAAACCCATGTCCAGTTGCATATATACTACATTTTCTTCATCCATTCATCTGTTGAGGGACACTTACTTTGAGTCCATATTTTGGCTAATGTGAATAGTGCTGCAATTAACACGGAAATGCAGATAGCTCTTTGATATTCTGATTTTATTTCCTTTAGATATGTACCCAGTAGTGGGGTTGCTAGATCATATGGCACATTCTCACTCATATGTGAAAGCTAAAAAAGTTGATCTTGTAGAAGTAAGAGAGTAGAATAGTTGTTATTAGAGGCTGGGAAGAGTAGGGGGAGGGGGAAATAGGGACAGGTTGCTTAATGGAAACAAAATTACAACTAGATAGGAGGAGTAAGTTTTAGTGTTCTATATAGCACAGTAGGGTGACTATATTCAACAACAATTTATTTTATATTTTCAAATAGGTATAAGAGAGGATTGTGTTACCGAAAGAAAATGATAAATGTTTGAGGTGATGGATTTGCTACTTATCCTTTTTTGATCATTACAAAATGTACATATGTATCAAAATATCACACTGTATCCAAGAAATAGGTACTATTATGATGTGCCAACTAAAAATAATAAAAAAGCTTACTGTGTGATAGGTTAGCAAAGTATATACCCAATGTTTTTCTTGAGGGATGGGGGCTGCTCCTTTTGCATGGGAAACAGGACTGTGTCAATGTTGGCTGAATTCTTTGGGGCCTTCTTAACAAGACTATCCATCTTTATTTAAGTACATTGAGCTGCATTCAGAGCAGCTACCTGTTAACATATACCTCCTTCCTGAAAACAACAGGATGAGAAGAATTTTGCTTAAAATGAAAAGTGAAAAGATAAATGTAGATAAACATAAATAATGGGGCTTTGCAAAACTTTTCTAATTCCCTAAGACAGAAATCATTCTCAGGGCCAAAAGTGTTATTTAATTTAAAATTTATGAAGATTTTTAATCCTTTCTAAACATACTTTGTTAATTTATGATTTTAAATATGAAACGTTTAAAAGCTACAGTAAATTAACAATTTTAGAGATATGAGCTACCAACCTCATATCTCATAGTTAGTTGAGGGAAGCATAATAAAAAAATGTTTCAAGAATAAAAATTTAACCATTATTTTTACTTTTGGATATTATGTGAAGGAATTATATTTGTGAAAAAATGTATTTTTATAATATGTTTCATAAATTTTTATATCTTTTCTTGAGTGGAAAAATTATGTCAACAGTTTTGAGTTATCCAGTCAACTTTAGAGAATAAGGCTGTGAGATCGTGTCAACAGGAAACTTTTAGAATATTGCAGAATAACTGAAAATAAATAAATAAAAGAATGACTGACAGAATGAATAAATGAATGAATGAATGCCATATATCTGGATAAAATTCCATATAGGTTCTACCTGTTAGGAATGTGAAAGTATAATATGTTTTTCCTGTCATTGCTTTCAACCAAGAATACAACAGTTTGCAAAACATAGTGCCATTATGCATGTGCATGTGTGTGTTTATATATGCATACATGCATATATAGAGACATACAAACATGAAGAGCATTTCAGAGGTGAGATGATACCGATATTTTAGATGTCTGTATGTGATCACTTTTACACTGTTCATTCACTTGGAGTTACCTGGACATAAATTTTCATTAATCTCCTCATCTGTATGTAAAATGACACAATGGAACATATCTTTAATTTCTACTGTCCCTCTCACTATTGCTCTCTCAAGGCCACAACCATTTCCCTCCTGCGAACTGCAGCCCCCTGTAACTTCTCCCTCCTTTACTCTTTCCATTCTCCAGATTATATTCTCAGGTATGTTTCTAAAACTGATCAACACTTCGGTGCACATATAGTAGTAACATTCATCAGGTGTCGGGAAGAGGGGAGGGGAGGGGGGATGAGTGTATGCACTCCTAAAGGGTGCAGTGCACACTGTCTGGGGGATGGACACGCTTGAAGCTGTGAGTCCGGTGGGGCAAGCCTTTGCTGTCTCCAGCTTTACTTCTCTGTTAGTCCTGCCCACTCTACAGGTTTTTCTTTCCCTGGAAACTTCCTGGGACTTCCTGCCTAGGAGTCTTCACTCGTCATGTACTACCTGCATGGCTGCATGCAAAATATTTTGCTTGTCTCCAATACCTAAATCTTTTGCCCTTTTCCTTGATTATTTTCTTTAATAAAATTCACCCTTTCAATATTAATTTTTCATTTATTTACTCTGAGGGGATTTGTATCTAATCCCTCAGATCATTATTGTTCCTTGCTTATGATACTGCAGAGCATTCTGTACTACTCAACCACATATTTAATTTATTTTTACAAAATTGTTTATAATTTTCTTTCACAATAAATATAAACAATATGAGGACAGTAATCATTTCAACCTGCTCTTCAGCTCCATTTATAGCATCTTACATCAATGAACACTATATAATATTATTACACAATAACTTAGTTAACCTATTGATTAATTAATAGTGCTTGAATTTAGTAGATCCTGTATCTAAACTGAGTAATATAGCATATGTAACAGTATTGATTAGCTGGGAAATAGTTGCTATTATAATAACTATAATTGTAGCTTAAATTTCACGTGGTATATTTAATGCAGTTAAAACAGCTTCTTTGGAACTTTGATACTCTTTATAATCCAAACATTCATTTGATAATATACCTTCAAAACTCAGTTTCTATATGTCTCTTTTCTCATGAGGCATATATCCTAAATTATTATCCTTTTAAATTAAATATCATCAAGTCAGAGGTCTTGTTTACTCGTACAGGACCCTCAGCTGGATCACTCTTATAGGAATACAGCAGTGGAAGACCTGTCAGAACAAATCAGCTTCACCAGTTAGCAGCAGGCTCCTTTTATCACATCCGTACACCATTCGCGGATGATGCTGAGTGTGAATGGGCCAGAGTGTTCTGTACCTTCTATTTGTAAAATGGGGAAGAAAACCATTTTCTTAATAATATTGACTGATAACATGCACTGCATTGCATTCACTATTTTTCAGGGTTCATTTGTCATTGTTTTTGTAAAGATAAAAAATAAAGTCCAGTCAGAATAATTCAGTAATTTTTAAAACACTGTAATATACATGAACATACATGTGTGTATACATACGGACACTATAAAACAAATAAAGTTGGAAAACATGTATACCTCACCACCAATACAAAAAATAATGATGGAGATTAATGTTCACTTGTGAATTTAAAAAAAAATTGAAATAATAAGAAATTTAACTTGGACTTGAAATTCACTTTGCCTATTCAGGAGTTCAGATTGACTGAAATAGTCAGAGAAGTTCCATTCCATCTATCTAGCTAAGTTCATCAATAACCAGAAAAAACATATAACTTAGAAAAAATACAAAGATTTATTAAGAATGTTCCTATGATGAGATTCTGATATAAATCTCTGGAATTTTTTCACTAACAAACTGATGCACACTCTTAGCTAGGAAAGAGCGCATTCTACTAAGTGAAGTATCAAACGAATAGAAAAACAAGCACTGTATGTACTCACCATCAAACTGGTATTAACTGACTTAACTGACCAACACTTAAGTGCACATACAGTAGTAACATTCATAGAGTGTCAGGCATATGGGAGGTGAGGGAAGGGGATGAGTATATTCACATCTAATGGGTACAGCGCACACCATCTGGGGAATGGACATGCTTGAAGCTCTGACTCTGGTGGGGCAAAGGCAACACATGTAACCTAAACATTTGTACCCCCATCATTTGCTGAAATAAGAAAAAATCATCTGGATTCTTCTTAATTTCTAGTCCATCTTAGTTTCTTTGGTAATCATATTTTTATGCACAATTTACTGCTTAAAGATAGTATAACATACTAGTGATCTTTTACACTACAGGCCAAACTCAAATCACAGCACCACCACTATTTCCTGTGTAATATTTTAAAAGGATCTTGTAATGAAATGACATTTAATCTAAAAGCATGATTATTTAGGACACATTTCATTTAAGGAAGAATAATTTGAGACAAATTGTTTAAAATTCGGGGGACTCAGGCTTCCATAAAATAGGATTGATGATACAATATCTCACATGGTCATTAATAAAGATTCAATAAGCTAACACATAAAGTATGTGCAATAGTTCTCAACACATAAAAATGTGCATTAAAAGTTAGCCAGGTTTCTTAAAAATATATATTTAAGTTTTTATTTGTTTTAAAATCTCTTGAAGTGCATTCTTTAATTTTTTTCATATAGGTTCTATGATCACCATTTTGCCACTGGAAAACTAACCTAAGACAAAAACAGATTAGTATGTTGCTGTTATTTAGTAAAGAAAGACTACAGGTCAAATAGAAACCATGCAGTTTCATTCCAAGACCTTATTACCGGGAGCCATGTTTAATCAATATCTTTTATTTTTTCCCCTCTTAGGTGATTGTTTTGTGGTTATCATATAATTGAGAGTTCTTCTCATCTTTGGGCATTCAAGTAAGATGATCTTATTCTTTTGGAAAGGGACATAAGAAGGAGTCATCTTAGGTCAACTCTTCTCTCTAACAAAAAAGAGGTCTCTCTATTCCTTCTCTCACTAGAACTGTGCAATACAGAAGACCAATTAAAACAAGGTTGATGTCCCAGGAAAAAAAAAATGGCCTGGGCAGAGAGAAAGATGGCTAAGTACATTTTTTATATAATCATTCAGATGTATGAGAGGAATTTATTAAAAAGTGGTTCTTCAAAATGTGCAAAAGCATGAACAATGTATATAATTGTATATATATTGTGCATCATTATTATATGTCAGAGTATGTGTTTTTATGTAAAAAGTTTAAAATATTTACGAAATACCTATTATGTACCAGAAATTGTTCTTAACTTTAGAAAGACGGGGTGAATGAAATGAAAGATATTGATGTTGTCATCTGGGAGGATAAATGAATAAATATATAAAGTGATTTCAGATAGGAAAATCTACTATGAATAACTTAAAAGATGGCAAACTGAGATTTGATGAGTGAGAAACGATGAGCCACTTGACAATCCTGGAAAGAGCATTCCAGGCAGAGCAATGATGAAAAGCAGTGGTCAAGAGGAAAATAATTACAATATGGCTAGGAATTAAGAAGCAGTCAGACAGACGTACAAAATCAGTGTCACAAATAGTATAACATAAAATTAGAATGTTAGGTAGGGACTAAGTCATCTATGGTCTTTTAAAAATTTTTTTATTATCTCATATTCTGTGGGTACAAATATTGTTAGGGTTACATATCTTGCCCCTGCCCCCTCCCTATCCCACTATGCCAGAGCTTCAAGCGTGCCCAGCCTCCAGGTGGTGCACACTGCACCCACCATGTAAGTGCATACCCTTCCTCTTCTCCCCCTTCCTCTTCTCCCCCTTCCACCTGTTCACCTCCCAATAACAGATTTTTTTTCATCTATGGTCTTATAGAGCAAATGAAGTTGGGATCTATTAATAGTAGGCCAAATTAATTCTTAATTCAACAAATATTGAATGCATACAAAGTGCCAGATACTTTGTGACATTCTGAGCATATTTCAATGAAAACTGCACTTGATACTTTATCTTCTTCGGCTCCAAATTGAAAAATTTAATATATGAAAACTACATAAAAGAAAAATCCCTGAAAAGTATAAAAGAAATTAAAAAGCATATAATTCAATAATTCCACCAAGATCCTATGACAGTTTCAATATTAAATAATTTTGATGTTTATCAATTCTTTAAACAATTACCACACGGATATTGCATGCGATATACAAAAGCTTGAATCATTTATAGGACCATGTAAGTAAAATCAGTAACAATTTTCTAAGCAAAGTGCAAATAATATGGGGACTGAAAAATAAAATGACCCACTGTACTCAAGTTGCTTAGAACCTACATTAAATTACAAATACCCTAAGTGATCTTGTTATATATGATAAGGAAAAAACAGACAGCATTAAAATAGTTATAAAATGTAAAACTAAACTTTATTGCATGCCAAAAATATAGAACAAACTTTAATGCAGAATAAATGACTCATAAATGTTCATGCCTACATTTAGAAAATCCAGGTGATTTTAAAGCCTAAAATCCCTGTCAGCCAATTTAAACTGAATTGACCTCAGATATTGCCACAAATATTACCTGGAGACATGAGGTCATAAAAAAACAGATTATTGGAGCTTAAATATAGTATATCAGACCAAACCTTTTTTTAAAATTAACTTTGCCCTGTTTTTCTATTTATTTATAATTAGAAAATAATAAAATGAATTTGGGTATTCCTTTTATCTCATTTTATGGGAACAATGATCCATTATCTTCTCTTTTCTGTTTAAACAGCAGATTTATTGAACATAAACCTTATATGATGGCCTTGTGGAATTAGGTACTATATGAGAATTTGTTCTGACATGCCCATTAAGTTGAATGATTATACCTGTCAGGAAAAAAAATTCTAATGGCTATCACTGCCAAGCTAACCAAAGGCTCTGAAAATCCATCTTTGTTTTTTGAGATCTATAATGAATATTTTATATCAATTAATTGTGTAGGAAACCCAGCTTTCAATCAATGATCCATATTAGGCATACATGTGAATTAGGGGAAAACTAATATTTATTGAAAAACATAAGCCGGTTTCACTCGGATATATTGGCTTTCTTTATATTTAAATGGAATTGTATCACAATGGAAACCCATCAAAACATACTTCATGTTGATGGATTTAGAAAAAAAAAATCCCCATGGAGTACTATTCAGCTCTAAGAAACAACGGTGATATAGCACATCTTATATTTTCCTGGTTAGAGCTGGAACCCATACTATTAAGTGAAGTTTCCCAAGAATGGAAAAACAAGCACCAGATATATTCTCCAGCAAACTGGTATTAACTGAGTAGCACCTAAGTGGACACATAGGTACTACAGTAATAGGGTATTGGGCAGGTGGGAAGGGGGAGGGGGGCGGGCATATACATACATAATGAGTGAGATGTGCACCATTTGGGGGATGGTCATGATGGAGACTCAGACTTTTGGGGGGAGGGGGGGAAGTGGGCATTTATTGAAACCTTAAAATCTGTACCCCCATAATATGCCAAAATAAAAAAAAAAATCCTAGACTAGATTATGCTCTCTGAAACATAACCATTAATATTTTTAAATTTTTGTTTTGTTTTGTTTGGGATGAATATGAAGGGGCCAATGCTATGAAATAAAATAATCTGTGAATATGGGAGCCTAGAGGCAGAAGTGTCTATGAAAATATAAACTAGACATTTGCAGAAATAACAAGAAGAGCTTTGGACATGGTACAAAGTATTGAATGGAAATTTGATCCAAATGTACCTAAATTTCCAACTAAACTCTTTCTGGCATCTGGATTAAATATGTACAGATTACATACATACTCGTTTTAAATTGAAAGTCCAATTAAAATGCAAACTCCTTTGCAATGCTTTCTTTAGCTTCCATCTGCAGAATTTTTCCTCCATCAACTCTCCTATACAGCACTTTGTAATCACTTCTATAGCAATGATATGTAATCCTCCTATGTCATAATCATTAATGTGTATCTTTTCTTCTCTCTTTTATGTACTCTGTACTTCTTTTCTTTTTTGTACTCTGAAAATAGCATTGAAACAAAACATGCATAATTCTTCCTATAGGATAGGAACTGAATGTATTAATATCTGTATTCCCAGATATTAGAATATGATATATGGTATTGTCATATTATGATATATCATAATTTTTTAATTATTCTATTTGTCATATCATAAATCATCAATAAATTATAAACTGAATAACTAAATTATAGACTGAATAACTAGACTGAGTGTTTAGATGAATGGATGAATATCATATTTCTAATTATTATAGCTTGGATGCAAAAATTCTTGTAATATGAGCTATAATGGTCACAATTAGCTGAAAATATGTTGAAAAGTATCTCAAATAAAAAAAATAAAAACAGATTCATTTATATATATTGTATCATTTTATTGTTTTGGCATGAATACCATTGCACAAAGAAGGATCAGCTATGGGATAATTTTCAAAGTTAAAGTAAGTTTTAGCTCAGAAATTTTAAAATAAATGTTCTGAGTCATATAAAAACATAATTATAATAAATTATTAGCCATATGAACATTATTGTATTATTACATTATAAAACTCTTAAATTAACCAAATTGAAAACCTTTTGGAAAAGATTCATCATTTTAGATACCATTAAAAACATGATTCATGATATGAGGTCAAATAGCACTAACAGGAGTAGATGTGATTTTCAGAGTACACGAAAGAAGGAGGAGAACATACACATTAGTGAGTATGATATAGTAGTATTTCAGCTCTCATGGATGACTTTGTGGAGCTCAAGACTTCAGTGGGACAGTAACTACACATGTGGAAATAGAAGGACAACTAGAATTACAAATGGAACCTGAAGCTGTGACTCAATTGCTGCAATCTCGTAATAAAACTTGGACAGATGAGTACTTGCTTTTATGGATGGAAAAGAAAGTGGTTTCTAGAGATGGAATTTACTCCTGGTGAAAATGTTGTAAACATTGTTGAAATGACCACAAAAGATTCAAAATATTACATAAACTTAGTTCATAAAGAAGCATCAGGGTTTGAGAGAGTTGACTCAATTTTGAAAGAAATTCTAGTGTGGGTAAAATGCTGTCAGCCAGCATTGCATGCTACAAAGAAATATTTTGGGAAAGGAAGAGTCAATACATGCAGAAAACTCCACTGCTGTCTTATTTTAAGATATTGTCACATCCACTTCAACCTTCAGCAACCACCACCCTCATCAGTCAGTAACCATTAATATCAAGACAAGACCCTCTATCAGCAAAAATATTACAACTTTCTGAAGTATCAGATGATTGCTAGCATTTTTCAGCAATAAAGTATTACTATTTTTAAATTAAGGTATGTGCATTGTTTTTTATACATAATGTGATTGCACACTCAATAGACTACAGTATAAACATAACATTTATATGGACTAAGAAACCAAAAAATCTGTGTGACCTGCTTTATTGCAATATTTGCTTTATTAGAGTAGTCTGGAATTGAACCTGTGATACCTCTAAGTATGACTGTATGTCAATGTTTGCCATAAGTAAATTGCATTTTGCTAGACTTGATCTTGAGAGAACAGTAATATTAGATCTTCTATTTAATTATTGAGTGCCTACTATACTCTGCCCTCTCCCAGGTGATTTAAATATTTTATTTAAGTAATGTTAATTCCATGTGCTAAGAAATAATATTACTACTGTCAGAATCAAATATTTTTAGGAAATTTAAATCAATTTTTCAAGGTTCCTAAGCTGGTAAACTACAGAGCAACAGTTTAATCCTAGATCTCATATTATTTAGTCAGCCAAGAAGCAGGTGGTACCTACCAGCTACCCACAGCAAAACACAACTCAGCAAAGGCCAGTGAGGGAGCGTGTTTGTTCAAATTTATTGGATTAAATGAAACTAATGCCTGCTTTAGCCATTGCATTGGACATGCTCTTGAAATTTACTGTCAATACATTTTATCTTATGGGATATGGGGAAATAAAAACATATATGCTAAATAAAAAAATGTTACACTTGTCAGGAAAAAATTCTGACAGACTTTTAAATGGGAAAAATTGTATTAGGTGTAATGTCAGTGAAATATTGGGTATTGTCTAGCAGGAATTTGGCATTTATCTGATTCTGTACAGATCTTTTTGAGACTTCTTTACACCACCAGAGATAGAAGGTAACTTCTGAAGGCTGATAGTGATGTAAATCATCCCTTTTCTTAGAAATGCAAGTTTATATTGTGTGGTATTAATAAAATTGGCTTCTCCTTTGTAGAAAATATGATTCCAAACACTGTGATTGATTTGTGTCCATAATAATATTGATTTCATCATTCCTGGTTTTATATACGCGAGCGTGTGTGTGTGTGTGTGTGTCGGGTTCCCTTTTAAACCAATTATAATATTTTATTGGCTCCTAGTTCATTATTAATGAACTAAACATAATTTTCAACATGTGTTCATTTTATATTCTTTTTAAAATCAGATCTTTGTCCTTTAAAAGAATCCTTTTTAACAAGATTAGTGGGGGCCAGGCATGGTGACTCACGCCTGTAATCCTAGCACTCTTGGAGGCCGAGGCAGGCGGATTGCTCGAGGTCAGGAGTTCGAAACTAGCCTGAGCAAGAGCGAGATCCCGTCTCTACTATAAATAGAAAGAAATTAATTGACCAACTAATATATATATAGAAAAAATTAGCCAGGCATGGTGGTGCATGGCTGTAGTTCCAGCTACTCAGAAGGCTGAGGCAGAAGGATTGCTTGAGCCCAGAAGATTGAGGTTGCTGTGAGCTAGGCTGATGCCACAGCACTCGCTCTAGCCTGGGCAACAAAGTGAGACTCTGTCTCAAAAAACAAACAAAAACAAACAAACAAAAAAACACTAGTGGTTTTCCTTTATTACCTAGAAAGGTATTATTCAGGTTTTTTCTTCTATGGGGGTGCTACCATGCCCACCTCCCTCTCTTCATGACTATACTGCTTAGATGTTCCTCAACTTCAGGATATACTTTCTTAATCTCACTATAAAAAGAGGTTAAGTTAGTTGTTCTTTTTCCTTATTTCATATGTTTATTATCTTTTTAACCTATTATCACAGAGCTATATCTGTTACAATTTTTCAGTAGTCTATAGGTTTACTGGGATTTAATGCTATTATCATTGAATCTTCAGTATTTAGCATATAATCTAATAGCAGAAAAACAATAAATATTTACTAAATGGAAAGCAAAGACTGAACACAGGTTCTACCTTCATTCAAATAGGTATCACCTGCTACTTCATAAATGAAAGAGTTGAAGTAGTGTAGGGTAGTTATAAAGCTGGCTCTTAAAAATATGTAGCAGAATGTAGCAATGCGATTTGGGTGATCTATGGATACTTTGTTATTAAATAAATATTAAGCTATGATCACATGGATATGACCTAGGCAGAAGAATGTCTTTGCTAAAACAGCTGTTAATGGTAACAATCATCGTGGCATAATCTTTAGGAGACTTTATGGTTTCTAGATTTGTATTGCAACTGCTACTTTATACCACTATAACTGACATATAGAAAGTTGGTGGCATTCTTTAATGTGAAGAAAAAGTATTATGGAAATATTTACTATGTGACTATATCCTGTAAAATATGAAAGGCATATATGTGTGAATGTATTTTCACATCTATGCCACTTATCACATTATTAAAACTATTTACTCTATTTCTATCTATTTTTTCATATGTAAGATATAGATAATCATAACTTTTTCAGAAGGTTCATGGAGGATTAATCAATTAAACAATATAAAGGGTTTAGAAGGTGGTTGAAAGATGGCAAACCTTCAATAAAGGTTAAATATTATGATTATTCACATAAAGGGAAATCTATCATTGTAAATTATTTATGAAAAGGCTTAGTCAAACAACCAATATTGGAATGCAAAACTGTGTGGAAACGGAAGGCTTGGATTTTAATTTGAGAGTTTAAGTTTTAAAATGCAAAGCTATCATATGCTTCATTGGCTTTTGTCATTTAAAATTAGTTAAGTGATATAAAAATCTAGATTTGTAATATAAATGTTCCCTAAGGCTCATTCCTCAAGTTCAGTCTGGCATGGTTTTTAATACCGAATTAATTATAAAATAAATACACATTTAAAACTATCGTGTATGAATTCAAATTTTTGAATCAAAAGTAAAGCATTCATTTGTGCAAACTTCAAGTCAGAATACTTGCTGACAGCCATGTACAAATGCTTAGATTCTTAGAATATAAAATTAATTCACATCTGAAAGGTAAAAGTTAAAGGGAGATTCTGTACTATGTCTTGACCAAGCTCTAGGGCCACAGGGAAATTCACCATAGTCACAATCATTGAATATATGTACCAAATCAGAAGAATAATGTGTTACTAGAATTCCTTTAACTTTCTATTCCAAGAATATTGCAATAAAAGATTTCTGTTGCTACTTTCTATTCACAGATTACTGCAGATGTATTATGTGTCTGAAAAGCTGCTGAAGTAATGAAAGAATGTACTAAAACACATAAGAAAGATGTCACTAAATGCTACTTTTTGAAAGGATTAATCTTTCATGAAAGATTTATTCTATTAAAGCAGTTCACTCAAGATAAGATAGCAGTTATTAAAAAATGTTATACTCACTGAAGATACTTTCCCTCACAGACTCTACTTTCCTTTCCAGATAATTAAACACTGTCTTGCAAACACTACATTCTCCTTTGCCTTTAAGCATGTATGAGTAAATTGCATTTTCAGGACATTCTTGATTCATCCATCTTCTTTTATAAATGCCATTTTGTCATTCTGATCCCTGTCACATTGAAAGCCTCCAAATAGATCATTTTTCTCAAATGAAATCACTTGTGTGTTTTTCTACACCTGTGCAATACCTGTTAACCAATAACAAATAATGCCCCTGAGAGCTAAAACTCAGTGCCCTTATTTTTCTTGGTCATCTATTCATATGATTTCAAATATCAAAGGTACCAGGATGATTTTGATTTATATTGCCAGAGTTGACCCCTTCTCCTCTCAATCCCCATGTGTTATACAGCCTGCTGGACATTTCTGATAATAAACAGAACAAAATGTTTTTCTTCGATTCTCATATACTCCTTTGTTCTAATAATTTCTAAAAGAATTCTGATAACCCCCAAATCTCGCAGCCTATGAATCATCTGTCATTCATTTCAGTCTTACGTTCACTGTGTGAAATAAGTACCAAAATCTATTGTATTCTATCTCTGAATCCAACTATTCTCATTTTTTACCATCCACCCCTTCATGTATACATGCAGGGAGTCGTGAAAACTGCCTTAACATATGGTAATGATGTCCTCGTTTGAAAATAATATTAATCATAGTGGTTTTTTTTTTTTTAACTCAGAAAATGTTATCTTCCATCCTCAAATTACTGCACTGGCTCCTTTCTGCCTTCGTAATATAAAACTCGCATAGCAGATTCAGGGACCTATGGCAAATGACCTCAATTCATGTCATATGCTTATTACCTGTTTAGTCACTTTAGTCCATTTAGACTTGAGGACTTAATTCTCTTTTCTGCTCTCATGCTTATTCTTTTGCTAAAGATGAATTATTCACTCAATACTATTTTTACGATCTACTGTCTTCCAGGCATTGAGCTAATAACCATCACGAAATACAAATAAACAAGTTGTGGCTACCACTCTCATGAAATTTTGTTTTCCTAGAGTGCATACAAATACCAGAACAATTAAATTCCATTCACTGTGATAAGTGCACAATGCATAAATGTGCATAAGCACATAGATTAAACATACATGTGTGGTAGCATAGCAAAGTCATGAGTAACTAGGTTGCAATGAATAAAAAGTCACAAAGGTCTTTCAAATAGAGATTTGCTAAAGAAAAATTAGGGAATGACTCTCCAGGTAGGAAAAAAGCAATGCAAATGGATAGGCAGAAAATAATAAAGGTATTAATATTTTGAGAACAATGATTTATTAAATAATGACAATCAAATATCTAGGCAGAAATCTCTGTGAAATAAACTTTTAGAATAATGTTTCAAATTTTTTATGAAATGAGTGTTAATATAATGAAAATTTAATGATTATTTTCTCTGATATGGATATAGGTTGTTCATTTTTAATGTGTATTTCTATTATGAAATGAGGTTATTTAGTGTTATATCTTTATACAGTGTATATACAGTGTATATCTTTATACAACCAGCATTTACTTATAGGTTCTCATATCCTTTTTATGTTTGAAATGTGTTAAGGTTCAAATTGAGTATTTGGCTTAGATAAAGGGGTTTAACAGTGACTAAGTTGGCTTCCTAGATTTTAGGGGTTAGTCAGAAAGGTTAGGTTTTTTATTTATTAAAAAATAAGTAAAGGTAAGGCAACCTTTTGTGTTCATATATCCCTTTCATTTACCAAAGTCTTCTATTATTCTTTCTTTTGACTAAGCTAACTTTTAAATCTCTTGTCATTGATCACTTCTTGAAAATATTTATGAAGTTATCTGCTATGCTAAATATTATTTCTCTGTGACCTAAGATGAATCTTTCTATGACTGTATTATAGTTTTTATGCCATAATATTAAAACAATCCTTTTAGAAATTTACCTTTCACATGATTTTATAATATTAGCATGGCATCATATTATAAACATTTTTTTATTCTCAGAAATAAGCACAGGATCTGCTTTATGAATGGATCACTTCACTTCTGAACTTGTACATTCCTCAGATCCAGTGTTTCTGTCATAATTCATTTCATCAATAATGCTAAATGTCTGTAGGATAACTGCATAGAAATGAAAAGAAAACATAGTGTAAACAGCTATCAGAGACAGAAAAATAAGAGAGACAAGGAGATTGGTTTTATTGGGGCTATTGCAATAGGCAGAACACTCACATTTGAAGATTAGAGTATCTCAGGAGAGTGGCTTTGCCTTGCATGTTTATAGGAAGTAGTATGTATACATGCTGCAGATGCATAGATTTGCAGTTGGGTTGCTTTGCAAGCAGGGAGGGTGTCAGTCAGTTATCTGAACAAAAAAAGTGTTTTTCTCCATGCTTAGCTAAATTTCAGGAAAACGAATAGTTTTAATCTCAGTTAATCACTCATAAGACAAAGAATGGGGAGTCATAGCATCTGTGTCTGGCCTTGCCAGCAAGTTCAGACAAAAGGGGAATGGTTCCAAGATACTTCTCCCATGCAAACTAGTGACACAACCGCAAGTCTTATGGGAGTCATGAGAAAGTGTGGACATGAAGTCTTTTCTAAGCCACATGGGAAAGGCTACGCTTTACAGTGAGGCATTTCCCAGCACAAAAGGGGGTGGGGCATTGGAAAAAAATAGATTGGTGAGTTTCTAAACTTTTATGGTTCTCTGAAACTACAGAACTCAGGTCAAGTTCAACGTTGTCACAGCTTATAAATATTTGCTTATAAATAGTTTCTGGTAGTTGTATTTAATGCTATTATCACTCTAGCTTATTTTATCTTTGCAAAATTAATAACATTTAAAAATATACTAGCAATTTTTTCTTCTAAAAATTCCTTTTTCACTAGAAACTCTTTCATTGGTCCTCCTTCCATTGCCACCTTTGATTTTTTTTTTTTTGCCTCAGGATGCTTATAAATTATGGCAATATATCATTGTTTTCAACAGATGTGAGTTTATTTTAGGGTCAGAAATATGACTCTAAAATGTACTAATATTGTAGAAAAATGATTCGATACTTTTATTCAATTTCATTAGTAAGCAAGATTTTTTCCTTGTTCCACAAAGAAATGAGGTTAACTTTTCAGTTTAAAAAGTCTTATAAAATAAATAACCATGTGTTTTATTTATACAGGCAACATAGAAATCATGCCCTTTAAAACTGAATTGAAATTTATGCTTGGATTTATGCCTCATGTAATTTGTTAGATGTGGTCAAATTAATGGAATATTTCATTGATATTGTCCTGCCAGAATTTATAAGTATGCTATAATTTTGCAGTGGTTACTGTTCATGAATCTATATTAAAATAACGAAGATTCAGTGCTATAATATTGATGGTTTATGGTCTTATTTATCCTTTTTTTTAAACCATGTAACCCTAGAGATGCCTGCTTCTTTGGAAATACATGGCTTTTACCAATTGGGCCACAGGGATTAACATGAAACAATGGCAAATTTCTGTTAAACCCTCTTGTTCAACAAAGTGTGGTATTTTAAAATTAGATTCAATTGTGGTATAAAAGAAATTGCCATTTTTCTTTATAATTAATGTGCAGAAAAATATTTATTGTAATCCATGTAATATATCCTGATTCCTTTTGGATGCACACCTATTAAGGAAGAATAAACAAACACAAATCTGAAAAGTTGACATTTCATGAATAAAGCACTGTTCTCATTTAGATATCTTTGCAACATCACTATAGACCAGCCATAGCATTGAGAGGTTTATGTTAAAAAATCAATCATATTATTTTCTTCTTGCTGTAGAAATTCAGTATGGAAGTGACAAAAATATGGCAGACAATGCAAATGACATTTTGAAGACATTTTATCCTGTCTAATTCAAAAACAGTCCTTGTGAAGAAGTGAAACTTTCATCTCTGTGATTAATGACAAATTTTCAAAATCCACTACACAGAAGAAATGGTCAGTAAACACAGCTTTTGAAAATCTAACTAGGTTTCTTCTCTTCAATGGCGTAAAATCTAGCGTATTCACTAAAGCATAGTTTGTAGATCTCCAAGAGAAATTTAAGAAAGATTAAATTTCTACTACTATTCCATGTCTCTTAACCTCTATAAACCTCTTTTTTAAAAGGATAAGTAATGATGATAAAAATGTAATTGTTTGGAAATGCATGTCTCCTGGTATGAGGAAAAGGAATGTAACCATTTTGAAATAAGCCCTGAGTATTCTTAGTAATAATGATCTACTCTCCACTGAAAATACTGTCAGAGTCTTATCCCATCCAGATGGGAGGGCATTTACCCAGCTCCACTCTATGTAAGCTTTCTTTCTTTCCTAAGAGGAAAAATACAAGCTAACAAGCACTTGTAAAGGTGTACAGACCCACTGAAAATTGAGATTTAATCATAACATTATAGAATACTTCCCCACCCTCATGCATTACTACTAATTAACAGGGATCTTTAATTGTAACAGTGGATTACAAGTAAAAAGCTACAAAACTCAGTTTCTGATTAGGAAAGAGTTCTTAGGAAAGCTCGGAAACAACAGGGGATATAAGAACAATTAGGGGAATTTGAAACCTCTAGTACATCAGCTATAGCAAATATTAAATATAGCCAAACTCCTAGTCACACAATCATAAAACCTAAAAGAATAGCCTTTCCCTCCATATTACCTGATATTTCATATCTAGATTTCAACAAAAAATTGCAAGCCCTGTTTTAATGCTAGGGAAAACATTGTGGGGAGAAAAAGTGAGCATCAGAACCAGCCTCAGATAGGACACTGATTTTAAAATGATCAGAAAGGAAACTTAGAAATAAAATAAAATCATTTTATAACAAAATAACTGATAAATAAAATAATATGTTAAGGTCTTTAACAGAAAGAGTAGACAACCTACAAGAACAGATGGGTAAGATAAGTAGAGATATGGAAACTCTAAAAGTGGGAAATAAAATACATTGTAACAGAACTGCAGAACCCCTCTGATGAGCTTGCTGGGAGAACAGACACATTGTAGAAAAGAATCGGTAAGCTTGGGTGGCAATGTTGTTAGCAGTGCTATCCACCATAGCCAAAGGTGCTTTCTATTTTTCTCTGAGCTACAAGGTAACTATTACTCTTAAAACATTACTAAAAGAAAAGATAGAGTTGTCCCATTGAAACACAGCCTGTGATGTATCCACCTAAGCATGAATTCAAGCACACCCCTTTACAGAACCCTATGAGAACAGAGCCTTGATTATCTACTGACATATGGACTTCTAATTTCCAGTCTTTGCTGAGTGATACTAATAATGCATACTCAAATCTCTTTGTGCAAAATTCCTCAAAAGTAACATTTTTATATTACATTATGAAAGTTATAAAAGTGACAATCTAAAGCATAACATTGAAATTTTGAGCCCACACTAATGAAGCAATAAATCATAATAGGAAATGTGTTTCTGAACACCTATAGGATAATTTTGGATTTCAAAAAGGCAAAAAATCAAAGGCCAAAAATTACACTGTATTTCTCTTATTAATAGTAACATTTCTTTTATAACATTAGGCAGCTTTTATTTTTTGTTCTTTAAATATGTTTCATTATTTAATTTTTTACATTGGAAATTTATAGCCTTCTAGGCAATAGAAAGTCATTTGCTAAAGAAGAACACTATTAATTTTCTCAAATGATAATCTCTTCCGGTCTTTATCCTACATGTGTTAGCTTAACAGAACTTTCATTAGAAGACAAAAAACACCTAAATACATCAAACATTGTCAGTTGCACACCTCAAAATGTAGATAATAAGGTTGGCAAGCATAAGACAGTCAGGGGATAGCATGTCTTTGATATGAATATAGACTAAGAAGATTAGAATATATGCTGAAAGCAAAGAAAAGGAATATGATAAAAGCCCTTCAGCAAAGTCTTTTTAAACTTGGCAGGATATGAATTGCCTGAGTATTAAGCAAATACTGTAAAAAGCAGTAGTCTGAAACAAATGACAGATTCAGATTAAATGTCTGCATAAATCATAACTTGGATCAGGGTCTGTATATCTCAGAGAGACAAATTTTATCTAGATACAATTAAATTCATTTTAGCAAGTGTTTCTGGCAATAATAAAATGTGCAGCTTTTGAAAAGTGAGGAGTTTTTCTTATTGATTGATTGCTGGAAATATTTATAGTCTAGAATCTGCAGATTTTAATATGAGAGTATTCTACCTATGATTGGCTTAGAAATATTTCTCTATTCTATGGGAGTTTAAAATATATGATCTTTAACAATAAAATTTGTAATAGAAATATAAGTGTTTTCCTAAATATAAAAGTACTTCTCAAAATCAAACACGTGGTGTCTTCATTATTACTCATTATTATATAGACAGTTGTTATAACACTGATACTAAAACTTTTAGAGAATTCACCTGGAAGCAAAACTAAATAACAATTAGTTCTTTTGAAATTCACATTAATGTGTATATTTATAGACCTGTTGAAAGCTTATTCATGGCACCACCAAGAGTAGCTCAGCTCTCATAGACAAGAGAAGACAGGTATGGAGCTTCAGCACATTGGCCAGCTCCTAGGCTACTCTTGGTATAATTATCCCATTCAAATAATTTTAACCCTCTCCCTGTTTTTTTCTACTCTAAGTTCCAACAGACAATTGGGGCTAGTCAGCTTCGACAATGCCATTTTTCTGATATTAGTCACACATGGCACACCACAGCTAAAATAATAACCATAATGATAATAATAATAACAATAATAAAGTATTCTGAGATATTGGGATGGGATCTTTTTATCAGTCATTGCATATTGCTAGCTGAAACTTTGAAATCACATATATCACACTGAAGACAGAAGTAACTAGAAAACTATTAATAGAATTCTGAGATAGTCTTACCCATTTTTTTAGTGCAAATCACATCTGTTATGAACGAATTAGACATAACTTGCTATTGTGAAGGCGTCATTCATGCCCTCACCTCTTCTGCCTCTGCATTTCCCAGTTCAGTGTTCCCAAAGTATGGCTTTCCTGAAGGTTCTATGCACCCCTATTCCTGTTGCATTTTGCACCTTTAACATAGATAACATTATGAAAGTAACTCATTTCCTTGACTAGTGGAACTTTGCTCTTTGAATCATGATTTCTGTGCCACAAACTGTGACTCTGCTAAGAGGAACTAAAAAGAAGCCTTGTCCTCCCTTATTATTTCCACTTTCTCTCCCTTATCAAAGCTGATCATTTTGTTAGATCTTTAAGTATTTTTTTTTTGTTGCTGTTCCAGATCTCAATGATTGACTAATTTATTTATTCATATTTTTCTTTCTAGAGCCAGAGCCCAACGTTATAGCAGCTGGATAATTCCCTAAGCCTTTCTCATGTAAATGTACATTATATTTTACAAAGACCAAGGATTATTTTCTAAATTAGTTTGACTTTTGATATATATGTGTGTATGTGTATGAAAAAATACCGTTTTCAGTATATTTTCACTTTCCAATATTCCAAGAATTTATCATGTATATATTTGTTTCCAATACATACTCATTACCATGGTATTACCATGGCAACATTTTATCTGATTACCATCTGATCAGGCTAATTTTTTAAACAGCTCTAGTGAAATGACACGAGACTATTTACAACAGGAATTTTATATTTTATCTTTGCATGTACAACGTGCTCCCCTATTACATTCATTCCTCGTTAATTTACCTAGTGCTAGAATAAACCAGACTTTACAGTTGGACAGACAAAATGGATAACTCAGAATTTTCCAGCAAACTCAAATCCCTCAACTCCAGATCAGTTTCAGAATAATTTTCATATGTACACAACAGAACCTATTTAGCATTCTACATAGAGTCTTGGAAATATTTTAAACATTTCAAGATCTTGTTATTTTTTCCTGTTTTTCCTAACATCATTTTCTTATTCCTGCAGCGATCATAGCACTAGAGGAAACAAAAATATTTCAAGTCATCTTCTATGTTATAAATGTCACTTTTTTCTCTATGAGACATTATATAACAAATATCACAGTACATGTTTCCCACCATTGTGTTAAAAACACAGGATAAATTCTGTCATTGTTTTCTCCTCAAATGTTTGGCAGCTTTGCTCTTTTTTTTTTTTTTTTTTCCCCAAACCCATCTGTTTGTTTGCAGCTGCTCAGTTGTATTTGTCTTCACAGTTTTGGCTTTCAAAATCAATAATTAAAAGGATTTTATTGTTGCTAAATAAAAATTCCTCAAGACCCAAACTCTAATGCCCTATCTCTTCCCATCTGTCCCACCCTTAGATGTTCATTCTCAAATAATCTCAGGGGAATAAAATAGTGATTTTTTATATCAGAATTTTTTAAAGTTTACTTATAATAATCTATATTAATCTATTTACAAATACTAATGTAAATTTTAAAAAGGAAATAAGTCTCTCTCTAGATATGCCTTTTTAATAATAATAACATGTTTGATATGTAAAAGAATGAAGATATTAGTAATTAACATAATTATAAGTCATGTTAGAAAGGCTTGTGATATGTTCATTCAATTGATTTATAAATAATCCCAGTCTCAAAAACCTTATGGGCAGATATACAAATTTTCAATTTATTATTTAGGAAAAATATTCCACTTGAAGGGGTCAACATAAAATGATAGATAACTCAATGTCCTAAAATTCTGAACATTAAAAGAAAGATTCTGAGAAAGAAACACAAGCATACTAATCGATAGAATTATCTTTAAAGATTCAAATTCTCTCAGGACACCAGGTGTGTATGAAAAGAGGTGGGGAATTTTTGAATGTAAATCCTGATTCGCAATGTAAAGTGAAAGACAAAACATTACTCTGAATACATTAAAATGTATCTAGATGAAAATAAAGATTGGAATCTTATGACTACATATATGAGCAATGAATGTATCACTGCTGGGAATTTTAACTCGCTTTTTTTCTGGTTGTTATTTTAACAGCAAATTTTAAATGCCTTCAGATATAACACCAGAGGGGATCTGTTACATTAAGTGGTTTAGGAACTCTACATTGAGGGAGAAGCTGTAATCAAAAGCAACAAGGAAGAAATTAGTTTAAAGAAAAAATGTAACAAAAAACAAGAAAAGCTAAGACTACATGGGTCCACTAGAAAGACTCATCATGTGTTACCTACCCACCCCATGTCCCCCAGCCTTCCCCAGGTACATTGCCTAAGCCACCAACCCATATGACTGCTGGTGAATTCCTACTTCTTGTGAAGATCCAACTTGGCTAAAATGACTTAGGAAGTCTCATGACCGCAGGAAGCCCACTGGCAGTGAAATGCCTCCATGAATCTCCCCCAAATTAGTACTGACTGAAATTGCACCCAGATAAACTCCCCAAATGCAGTTCCTTTTAGTAATATATATATATGTATATATATATATATATCAGATTAATAATATGGATTTAGCAAGTGGACATGGTTTTCTTATAGTCCAATGCATCTATAATTAAACAATTTGCAGACTTTTCTAGAATTAATTGATTTGTTTCACTTTTCCATGTCTAGGAAATTTAGCATTATTGCTATGAAATGGTTTTATTATTTCTTCTAACTCATCACAAGTGCCCTTGAAAATTAAAACCAGTTTACAAGAGTTATTCTACACTAGGATTATTGAGCTTATGTTTACCTTATTTTATTGCTAATAAGGTAAGGTAGAATCCTCTATTTTAATGCTAGTCAGTACAAATTACTTTCTATTGCATATTAAATTTGAAAAAGTAGACTACTAAAAGTTAAAATAAAATGATTTCTGTTTTAATGTAAACATATACGTAAATACACGTATACATTTGAGTTCATATAAGGATGATAGCATTGCAAACATTAATCGAAGGACAGTATTGAATATCCTTAGATCACAGTAGCTGGCCAATCTCTGTTATTTGTATTATGAAATCTCATGAGAACAGCAATAAAGAAAGTTGCTTTAATAGATATTTACATTAATACGTTATCAGTGGTTTTTTGCCAACTATACTCTGTCATTATTTTCCTAATTACTTCATTTTTTTATTGTTGTTTTCTCAATCATTTTAAAATGCTAATCCCTCCTAAAGCTGCCAAATGTTGAAGGTCTTTTGTGTATTTCACAAACAAATCAGATTTAACATCATCGGTAAAATAATACAGACAATTTTAGCCTTAATGAACCATAGTCAGTCATACTATTGAGATGGCAATAAAATATACTTTTATTTTTTTTTGAATTTAGAAATTTAGGATTCATAAAATTATTTTTAAAAATAATAAATTGCTAAAAGTCTTCTTAAAAGTAAAATATGAAGACATTAAATTTCAGCCTCAGAATGGTGCTCATCAGTATATGAGGCTGTTCTGGAAAATAAAGTTTTAAACTGACCATTATTTCGAAGCTCATTATTACAAATAAGTAATGACCATTCTTTTTTAATGTCAAAAAATGAACAGAGTGACAGACACAGATTAAAGTCTTGGTCCTTACGTGGTGAACATTTTTTTTTTAAGCATTTAAAAGCAAGGTCAGCTATATTGGGCCAGCCCAAAGAGGACACCGGTGCTGGGTTAGATACATACACCAGCCTGCCAATCAATTCCCAATCCAGCTGCAGAGGTTACCATGCCAGTGAGTCCTGCAATTCAGGCTGTCAGAAGGCATTACAACAATTGTATTTGCAACAATAAACATGGCAAAAAAAAAAAAAATAAGATCCTTGAACAACAGTTGAGAAGAGGAAGAAAAATTAATGTTATCTGAAAACCTAATATTTTCATGAAGAATAAACAGAGCAAACAACAAATTTTTACCTCCAAGTGGGTAACCGATATGCTAAAATACCCAAGAGTGACTTATGATCAACACTTGTGTAAGTACTTGCCTGTTATCTTTTGAAAAGCATTAAATGTGGGGTTTTATTTGTTTGTTTCTCTAATAACTGAATTTACTGCTTGTGGGAGCCATTGATTTAATTATAAATGAAAACTCTGTAAGAGAGAGTATGTACCAGGAAATAGGAAGGATTATATTACCTAGAAAGCAGCAGACTACCACTGAAAGATTTTCATTTTTCTTTTAGGAGATGAGAGCACTGCCAGTTATTACCTGAATCTGATTGGTTTCTTTCCTGAATTACAACCTTGAAGCATGTAGACAGCCATCAGGAATGAAAAAAATATTCATGATATGCATTAGTGAGTGACTCATTTTATATTTTCAGTGCCTCGTTTGTTTGAATATACAAATATTGTTTTGACTTTAATATATCTCCAAAAGATATCAAGGAAAAATAATTACTGTGTCAAGAAGATTTGGGTTTTAAAACAAATTTACTCAGAGGATTGATATTAGGTTTAACTGCCTATAAAAGGTTTAGAACTAGGCAGTGATATTAAGTTTGTCTTTAAATTTAGTCATAGTGCCTTACAAAGACAATGAGTTAATCTGTACATTTTATTAAACAGTAGTGATTAAATTAGGTGACACCATCTTGATAAAGAAGCTAATAGTTTTAAATGTCTTGATTTCAAATAAAAGTTCAGATAAAATTATCTTCTATAGATCTGTTGTCAAGATGGACTAGTATCATATCATGAATAACAAATTATAAAAAGATACTTTGAGCAAAATTTAAATGAGCAATAATTAAATACAGAATATACCCAATATTAAAATTAAATAAAATATTTCTAAAAAATGAAAAATATTCTGAAAGCAGTCTTAAAGTTTGGTTTATAAAAAGTCATGACTTATTAATTTTGATACTAAATGTTTTGGGTCACACAACAAACACTGAAAAATCTTCAATTTTTTTAGAGAAAACAAGCACTAATTTACTGATGCACTAAAGACAAAGATCAAGAGATTCTCAGAAAAATGCATTCTTTTAAAACTGCAAAAGACATTTAAAATGTGTACAATATAAGTTACATAGGTGCGTGAATATTACCAAAAGACTTAACTTCAATATTTGAGTATATTCCATGCAAATAATTAGTATAATTACTCATCTATATTTTGAATTGCATATATTTTCAAATTATTATATTTTGCTCTAGTAATAGTATATTTTAAAAATCATCCATCATATATAAATTTGATCAAAACATACACTTGGAAATATTCTTATACAGTTGACCCCTGAACAAAATGGCTTTGAAATGAGCAGATCCGCTTATACCTGGATTTTTTTTTTTCAATAAAGACCTTCAACACTCTGTATTGGCAGGGTCTGCATATGCAACCAAAAGTAGACAAAACATATTCCCAGATTGTGAAACCCATGTATATGCAGGACCAACTTTTCATATCTCCAGATTCTACAGGGCCAACTGTGGGACTTGATTATGAGTGGATTTTAGATCCTGGAGTATCCTGGAACCAATCCTCCATGGATATTGAGGGATGACCCTATATCATATCTGGAGGATTTTAATTTTGTCCTTATTACTAATTCTCAGTAATCACAGAATTTTCTACTGCATTGTGTAAGCATAAAAACACCTTGATAAATGCAGCAACTACACAAAAGGCACCCACCTACCCGCTAGTAAACATTCATCTCTTCCATGTGCATGGTAGATTTTTAAATTTTTTAGTTGATAGAAAAATGCTAAAGGGCACATATACTTGGAAGAGTTAATGTAGTGCTAACATAGTGTTGACACAGATTTAACACAGTTTAAAACATCCTTAATGTAAGCTGCCAATACTTTTTTATAATTATTTTCAAAATCAGAATTTGAGGGGAAAATGAAGTAGAGACAGAGTAGTATTAAACATGAGTGAGGATGGAGTTTATTCATTTATTCAACAAAATATTGCATAGGTCTCACTCTATGCCACACAGTGATATAGGTACAGGTAATATCTTTGTGTAAAATAATAGTCTAGGTTTCCCTCAAGGAATTATATTCTAGTGGGGGATGATAGAAGAAAGAATATCTCTAAAGTTATGTAAAGGAAATAAATGTCTGTTTGAACTTCACTTGATGCATTAAATAGCATTTTTATAGTCTTAATTGTTTACTCTATTTTTAATATATTTTTTTATTTTTTTGAGAAAATGTCTTGCTGTGTCACACAGGCTGGAGTGCATAGGCACAATTATAGCTCACTGAAGCCTTGAACTCCTGGGCTCAAGCATAAATATATTTTTTAAGTGACCAATGCTAACAAAAGCGAAAGAGTTTAGAACATTGAGAAAGTATGACTCGAGTGTAATTATTCTAAACGTTAGATCTACTTTGAGCCATAAGGTCCCAACACAAAGGGGAGATGTTCAGATAAATAGAGAAATTACTACATGTGTGTCTTGAAAGGAACAACACATTTGCTTCTTACAAAGGTCCGAATTTTGATACATCAATCCTGGGTTCTGTAATATTGACTTTTATACACACATCATGCAGAAAATCATCAGAGACATATTTTAGTTCCCTTAATAAATGCTTTTCTGATTATATTAAAAGCATACGTCATATAAAGTGTTTAGGAATTCAAATCCAATCTTTATTTTTATATCTGTCCCTGTAATTAAACAGTGAAGAAAATGTTAGTAAGAACATCACTGTCTTTGGAATAATTGCTGTATTTTGTTAATTTCAACATCAATACTGTGAGGATATGGTGGGAGTAGAGAAATTTATTAAATTTCATATATGAATGCATGTATTGTAAAATCCATTGAGTTTAAACATACCTAGGCACTATGTTCCTCATTTTCTCTGAAGAAGGTAAAATAAAATAAACAATGGCAACAACAAACCATGGCCAAGAAACAACAAAAATGCTGTGACTATTTCATTTGATGTCCATAAGACAAATCGCTGAGCTAACCTTTTCTGCAGGTAAGCTAAATTCTACTTATAGCAAGAATATTTGGATATGACTCTGTTCTATTTCTTTTTATAAATGTCATTGTTTTAGAAAGTCCAAAGTATACATGTAAGGCTCAAGAATTCCCTAAAAGTGAATGGGCCCAGCTAGGTCCACAGTGCCATTCATCATGTTTCCTTGGCCTATTAGATCTGCCTCCAATATAATACATCAGTTTCATGTAAAGCAATCTTTTATACTGCTAAAAAAGGCTTTTTTTCCCCTTAGCTATTGTCATTGTTCATAGATGAAAACAGTGTATGAAAACAGTGTGTAGTAAGTGCTGCTTGATACAGGAGCATAAAACGCTGTAAAAATATGATTGGATTTAATGGTCATAACAATGATGGACTGTGTGAACTGAGCCAAATAAATAGTATGTCGCCTTACACTGCATGGCCAAGGTGTATCTCTGCCTTTTTATACCTCAGCTCTTGAGTTTCTCCACAAAGCACAAACTACCCAGTGTTCACTAGCAATGGGAATCCTTTGAAATACATACAAATGGTAAGTTATCCTAACACAACCACTTTGATATATTATTCAAGCATTAATGGGCATTAGTAGTTGTTGCTATAAGATTGATATCCCCTTGCTATTGAAAGAAGCAAAAAACGAATCAAATGTATTGTATTCTACTTCTGAATTTGGCATATGTTCTCAATGGAATAAATAGGTATAAAGTGCAAATGATAATAGTTCACAGTCCTATGGAGGTTATATTTTCCCAAATTTATTAAATTGCTATTTCCTTTCATAATTTTAGTATCTCTTACGATAATCTTTTTTCTGAAAACTAAAATGCTTCAATCAGCTTATAATAAAAATATTTTTGATCAATTCCAAACAGTATTTTGTGCTTAAAGATTCAAGTTTTATGTTGCTTTTTAATATTAAGAATTTTCTTATTGTTTTTCATCCCTACTCATAACTCTCACAATAACAATAAGATAAATACCATTATTTATTTTTATTGCAAAGCTATCTGAGGTTCAGTAAGAGTAGATGACTTATCTAACATAACTGGCTAAGTTGGAACAGTAATAGTCTATGGCATATCTTTTATACCATACTACCTAACTGAATAGAGTATCTAAAGAGTGTTTTCATGGCACCTAAATCAGTTAAATGGATAACTTCAGGAAAAGTTATGGAGGTATTGCCATTCATGATAATCATTAATGTTTCCTTATTACAACAAAATAGCAAAAACTGTATAGAGAGTATTATAGTAATAAACTGGAGAAGTTATGAGTTTCTGGTTAATAAAAAAAATTGGTTTTAACAATTTCTGGAGAAAGGCTACCAAATTTTCCATTTGCATTTTGCAGAAAATGTCTTATGCTTTGATTTCAGAACATTACAGTCATGTATTTATTGTATTGTTTGATTTCTTTTTCAAGTTTTAGTGAAACAAACTGATAAGCAATCCATAACAATCCATACAAGACACTGCCATTACATGATGTTGGAATAGCTTCCATTTGGTATTTAATTAACAAAGAAAGAGACACAAATGACAAAAATTTGTAAAAAAAACTTCTTTCATTAGTGGAAATAAATTTAATGATTATGATGCATTTTGGTAGGTGGGAATCCATTTTTAATAGAATCTAAAATTGCTAGTGTCAAATTGTCAACTTGAATTTATGATAAATTATTTTAAAGGTGATAACAGCTCTTTTAAAATAATACTCAATATATTTGTGAGTGAAAGTTATGCTATACAATTCTGAACAGTTGCAAGAGAGAGAGATTTTCAAGAATGATTCACATGATTGCAGAGGCTGACAAGTAGGAAATGTGTAGGGCAGGCTACAGGCTGGAAACTCAGGCAAGAGTTGATAGAGTCCTAAGTCCAAATCTATAGCACAGCAGTCTGAAAACTCAATCAGAGTTTCTATGCCATAGTTTTGAGAATTTCCTCGTCTCTGGGGGTCTTCAGTCTGTTTTATCGTCCATTGACTCGATGAAGTACACCTGTATTATGGAAGGCAATCTGTTTTACTCAAAGTCCACTCATTTTATTGTTAACTACATCTTCAAAATATCTTCACAGAAAAATCTACACTTGGCCCCACAGCCAAAAATCCCAAACAGCTGGGTCCCATAGCCAAGCTCACTTGTAAAATTACCCATCAGTTAGCAGGTAGAATTTCAGGAAATCAGAACTAGCACAGCTGCCAAGTGGCCCAGGCACTGGGCTTTCTTTCATTTGTCAAGGCTTCCATTTTTGAGAGCAACATCATGCTCTGTCCAATCCCTGCAAACCTAGCCAGCTTCTAGCTTATAAAAATGTCCAGAGAATTTCCCCAGCCTGCGTAGAGGTGACCATGAAGTGGAAGAGAGGATGTAGAGAGCTTGTTAGGTAACTTGAGGGTGCATTCACCCTCATCAGAGAGAATTTCCATCCCAGAAACATTACCTGATTATGTATGTGAAAAAATATCACCTATTATTAGAAGAAATGATGAAATATGTGGAAATTTTTTTTTGCTTCTTCAGTCCCAAATTGTTTTTCTTAAAAAACAAAACAAAAAAGTTTTTCTTAGCAACCGTAAACTCTTTTTTTTATTATTATTTTTATTTTAGCGTATTATGGGGGTACAAGTGTTAAGGTTACATATATTGCCCATGCTTCCCTCCCCCCCTCAAGTAAGAACTTCAAGCATGTCCATCCCCCAAATGTTGCACACCTTACTCGTTGTGGTTGTATATAGCCATCCCCACCTCCCCCCTTCCACCCTCCCGATACTCGATAATTGTTACTCCTATATGTCCACTTAGGTGTTGATCCATTAATACCAATATGCTGGGGAGTACATGTGGTGCTTGTTTTTCCATTCTTGAGATACTTCACTTAGTAGAAAGGGTTCCAGCTGTATCCAGGAATATACAAGAGATGCTATATCACCGTTGTTTCTTAAAGCTGAGTAGGATTCCATGGTATACATATACCACATTTTATTAATCCACTAATGAATTGATGAGCACTTGGGTTGTTTCCACAGCTTTGTGATTGTGAATTGTGCTGCTATAAACATTCGAGTGAAGGTGTCTTTTTCATAAAGTGACTTTTGATTTTTTGGGTAGATGCCCAGTAGTTGAATTGCTGGATCAAATGGTAGATCTACTTGTATTGCTTTGAGGTATCTCCATATTGCTTTCCACAAAGGATGAACTAGTTTGCAGTCCCACCAGCAGTGTAGGAGTGTTCCTCTCTCTCTGCATCCATGCCAGCACTTTTTGTTTGGGGACGTTTTCATAAAGGCCATTCTCACTGGAGTTAAGTTATATCTCATTGTGGTTTTGATTTGCATTTCCCTGATGATTAGAGAAGTTGGTTCTTTGAAAAAATAAACAAAATTGACACACCATTGGCCAGACTAATGAAAAGCAGAAAAGAAAAATCTCTAATAAGCTCCATCAGGAACAATAAGGAGAAATTACAACTGATGCCATGGAGATACAAGATATAATTTATGAATACTACAAAAGCCTCTATGCACAGAAACTGGAAAATATGGAGGAAATGGACAATTTCTTAGAAACACACAGCCTACCTAGGCTCAACCAGGAAGAAATAGAATTCCTGAACAGACCAATATCAAGTACTGAAATTGAAACAGCAATAAAAAACCTTCCTAAAAAGAAAAGTCCTGGACCAGATGGTTTCACACCCAAATTTTACAACATCTACAAAGAACTGGTGCCTATCCTGCAGAAATCATTCCACAACATCGAGAAGGATGGAATTCTCCCCAACACATTTTATGAAGCAAACATAACCCTAATACCAAAACCAGGAAAGGATGCAACAAAAAAAAAGAAAACTACAGACCAAAATCCCTTATGAATATAGATGCAAAAATTCTCAACAAAATCCTAGCCAATGGAATCCAGGTGCTTGTCAGGAAAATAATTCATCACAACCAAGTGGGCTTCATCCCAGGGATGCAGGGATGGTTCGACATATGCAAATCTATAAATGTAATTCACCATATAAACAGAAGAAAAAAAAACTATATAATCCTCTCAATAGACACAGAGAAAGTATTTGACAAAAGTCAACAGCCTTTTATGATAAGAACGCTCAAAAAATAGGCATAGATGGGGCTTACCTAAAAATGATACAAGCCATATATGACAACCCACAGCCAATATCATACTGAATGGGGAAAAATTGAAAGCATTCCCACTTAGAACTGGAACAAGACAAAGTTGCCCACTATCTCCACTTCTGTTCAACATAGTGCTGGAAGTCCTCGCTACAGCAATTAGACAAGAGAGCGGAATTAAGGGCATCCAAATGGGAGCAGAAGAGATCAAACTCTCACTCTTCGTTGATGACATGATATTATACCTGGAAAACCCCAAGGATTCAACCATGAGATTCCTTGATCTGATAAATGAATTTGGTAAAGTCTCAGGATACAAAATCAATACACAGAAATCAGAGGCATTCATATACACCAACAACAGTAAAAGTGAGAACAAAATTAAAGACTCATGTTGCCTTCAAAATAGCAACAAAGAAAATAAAGTACCTTGGAATATATTTAACTAAGGAGGTAAAAGACCTTTACATGGAGAACTATGAAACACAGAAGAAGGAAATAGCAGAGGATGTAAACAGATGGAAGAATATAACATGCTCATGGGTCAGCAGAACCAACATTGTTAAAATGTCTATACTACCCAAAGTGACCTACAGAGTCAACGCAATCCCTATCAAAATACCATCATCATTTTTCACAGACAAAGAAAAAAATAATTTTATGCTTCATATGGAACCAGAGAAGACCCCGTATAGCAAAATCTATCCTAGGCAATCAAAACAAAATAGGAGGTATCAATTTACCAGACTTCAAACTATACTACAAGGCTATAGTCATTAAAACTGCTTTTTACTGGCACAAGAACAGGGACATTGACCAGTGGAACAGAACAGAGAACCAAGATATAAAACCATCCTCATATAGCCAACTAATCTTCGACAAAGCAGACAAAAACATACACTGGGGAAAAGAATCCTTATTCAATAAATGGTGCTGGGAAAATTGGATAGCCACATGTAGAAGACTGAAACAAGACCCACACCTTTCACCTCTCACAAAAATCAACTCACGCTGGGTAGCAGACTTGAACCTTAGGTGTGAAAGTATTAGAATTCCAGAGGAAAATGTTGGAAATACTCTTCTAAACATTGGCCTAGGCAAAGAATTTATGAAGAAGACTCTGAAGGCAATCACAACACCAACAAAAATAAACAAATGGGACCTGATCAAATTAAAAAGCTTCTGCACAGCCAAAGAAACTGTCAAGAGAGCAAACAGACAACCCACAGAATGGGAGAAAATTTTTGCAAGCTACACATCTGATAAAGGGCTGATAACTAGAATCTATTTAGAATTCAAGAAAATCCGCAAGCAAAAATCAAACAACCCTATCAAAAAATGGGCAAAGGACATGAACAGAAACTTCTCAAAAGAAGACAGAATAATGGCCAACAATCATATGAAAAAATGCTCAACTGTAAACTCTTTAAAGGAGAGATTCAAGGCTATCTTTGCTGACATCTAAGTCTTGGTAAAAAGCCAGGTATGTAATTGTTTAGAAAAAGATAGTTCTATGAAAATATTATTCTGATTGCATTGGGAAATTGAAAAGTCAATCTAAAATAGATAAGAAAATTCTGGACTATCAGTTTGAAGAGACCCATTGTACAACATAGTGACATTGATATTCTTAATATATTCAGATCAATAGATTCAGAATAGTTTTTAGAGACAATTCAAATTAGTGAATGCTATTAGTGAGATATCAGCACTATTTTAACAATTTAAAGACTGTGAAAATAAATATATCCTGAAATCTTAAATATACTATGTATTATCTCAAAGATTAATAAGAGATGATAATGTTACTGCTGGCAATAATAAAAGCGTTCAGAGATCATTTCACAAAACACTTTCACAAAAAATAATGTCTTTTAACCTCACTGCAATCAAACTCAACCCTTGTGACAAAAATATATTTCCTTTGTGCCCTCATTAAATGGAAAATGTTATACTTAAATTAATGTATTAATCTCTTTGTACACACATAGAAAATTTTGATTTATAATAATAATCAACATTTGTGACCAATTTTGACTTTTCTTGATAGAATGTAGAGACAAAAACAAGATAGTAGAAAAATATATTGGTGTCAGAAAACCAGGGAGGGTTGCCCCCAGGTTTTGACAATCGAATAGAAATAAATGATTTAAATTATTTCTTATACAAAGACTGCCTGAATATGAATGTTGTTGAGAGAAATATCTAATGAATGTCTATTGATTATGCCTCCCATCCAGTCTGTGGCAATTTTTATGATAGCACTAGCAAACTAATATAATAATTTACATGTTTAATTCCATAGAAGCATTCTACCTGGATTGTATGTAACAGGATGATAAAGTTTAATTTTGATTTTCTTGAAATTTTCAGGATTTTTTTTTCTCATTTTAATGTTCTCATTTTCCCACAAGTTTGTGAAGTTTAAAATTTTATAATATACATGTTACTGGACTGCTACAAATAGTGATGAATATGCATCAGTGTCTGGCACTAGCACTATAAATACTTTTGTAAAAGTATTGATTTTATAATTTATCTAGATATTAGACACTTTTTGAAGTGGAGAAAATATTGAATGCTAAGTGTACAAAAGCAGCCATAGGAAAGCTTAAGAATATACATCTTCTGCTTTTGGTCCCCACAAACTACATTAAAAACTTTTAAAACAAATCAATGACCTGCAGTATTCCCATAAATACAATCTATGCTATTCCTAATGATTCAGCATTTACTCTAGGTCAACTCTGCCAGGTAGAACCTTAGGAAATATAAGAAATAATCAGTTTAGCAGAGTAAGTACAATGAGAGTGTTTAGGAGAGGTTCAGTTCAATGAAGAAGCAAGATTATTATATAATAAATGTGCAGCATGTACAAGACAAAGAAGAGGCTTCTGGGCACAATCAGTGCATTGCCCAATGTTCTATCGTTTTTATGGTAGCAGCATACATGTTCAAATGGACACAGCATAGTAACTCTACTTGTCACATACATAGGTTTAAGTAAAAAATAGTTGTATTAATAGATAGCTTTACAGTATACTTTCTGATTATTTTTACTATTTTTTCAAATTCTATTAATGCCATAAAAACAAAATGATGAGGTCTCAGTACTCAGTACCAAAATAAGACATACACACAGACACACACACACACGCACACACACACAGATGCATGTACATACAAACATCTGTGCATATGTGTGTGTATTGTTATCTTGTGGCTGTTAGGTTATACAAAGAGTATTGCCAGAAATTAGAGACATTTTCACCTTTGAGGAGAGTGTGACTATAAATGTAAATTATATAGAAATAGTTTCAATTCACTATAAAAGAAAATAATGAGAATAAAGAAGGCAATGGATGAATATAAGCACACAAAATCGTGTTTTATATAGCAAGACTTCTTTTAGGTTTTGCTATGAAAAGGAGCTGCCCAAGTGTGGTGGTGCATTGGAGATAACATCATTAATTTCTATAGATTCTTATGCTCAAAAAGATGGAAAATATCAATATGTAACTCACGCACATTTGCACAAAGCTGGATAACCTCAGGGCAAAATAAGATGTTAGAAAAAACAAGATGTAGAAAATGAAAAGATGATATTGCTTTTTTTAAAAAAAAAAAGTATGCAATATTTACATCACTTCCAGAAGATAATATTTTTGTCTTAAACATAATCTTGATATAAGGATTGTGCCCTTTAATTTTTAGACTTCAAAGGGAGAAAATATCTTTAAATGAAGATCTGATTTACAAACGGCGAGAGGCTCGAGTGAAGAATTTTAAACATTATTATCATCTTCCTGTGCCTGAGAGAAAAATGAGAAAGTGAAAAGGGAGATTGTCTGTAACAAGGCATTAAAGGTCTGTAGTATGATTAAATTTAGTTACTCTTGCTTCTTGGGGAAGTGGAATGTTCCTATTTATCTTAATCAACAAAGAAAGTACATCCTAGGGCATATATTTTTACATTCTGTACTTTAAATTGATCTAAACCCATTGCTTCATACATTTGCTAGGACCCAGCCTTGCCAGGTGTGGATTGTATTGACACAACTTTACCACTGTATGCTCAGATTATGTTGGATCACAAGCAGATTCACATTCTCTTTTTCTCAATAGGGTGTTTTAGTTCTTGGTAATTAACTGAATGAATCTGGCCGAATTAATAGACCAAATCATTGTTCATTGTCTTTTGCAGCATCATTAATCACTGCTCCTCAAATCTGACTGAGGTCCAGCTCTCTGGTTTGTTAGTCTTGATGATCTTGCTTGTGTGAAGGACAGTCCCAATTAAATACCTCCATGATAGGAGGGAAGACAAACCTCCTCTTGGCTTCTAGAGTCTTTCCTGTGCCAAATAGAGAAGGCTCATGCCTTGACCCCAAAATATAAGCAGGATGGCAAAGAGCTGATTCACAAAAGTTGAGCAACAAAACCAGGATATTTTGCTGTGAGAGTATACCTCAAATATACCTATGGTAAATAAACACTTGCTGTGCTTTCCACACTCCTGGTATATTGTATTAAAATGTGATAAGTTTGCATAAACCAACTCTATATAGGATTCACTGACATTTTCACTGATGAGAGCAATTCTTCTCACCATATACTATGGCATTATACGGGTTTTCTGAGCCTTGAGTTAGATAGATATGAAGTGCTCAATCGTTCATTAAAAAAATATTTCTTGAATCCTTAGTTTGACATTAATTCTGTCCTCAAATAGTAACAATCTGGCAAAAAATATAAACATCTACACAAATATTTATTATGAAGCCAATTAAAGTTATAGAATAGAATATATTACCAAGAAACCAAGACAGGTACAGGGAAGTCTAAGGCCTCTTTGTGTGTCTCAGACTCTTCTGAGATCATTGATTGGAAGTAACTATCCTGCATATAAGATCATGTACCAGGAGTAGGCAGGGATAAGGAGAACTTTATGCAGCTTTGCCTAATCTGTTAGGTAGATAGGATCTCTAAGCTCTTCTAGGGACAAGGGTGCCCTGCTTTGGTGCTGTCTAGAGTAATTGATCCACCTGGGAAGAGGATAAGAATGGGCATTCCATTTTGGTATTAGAAGGAGGGAATGCTTTATCAATCTGAGAATTCCCTAGCCCAAGCATAATAGGATTTAGAAAGTGACCTGGACTAACCTAAGGATAATAATTATGCCATTAGCTTGAATCTGCATTGTGGTTCACTCCCATCCCCAGGTGGGCTTTTGGAGAGGGAGCTCATATACACAGATGGAATTTTGAGTGTGTCTGTTGATCATTTGATAACATCCCATGCCTCTTGAGAGCCCTCACCCAAACTGGGGCAATAAAGGGAAAGAATTTGAGAATTCAGAGAAAGTGAGTGAGTGAGCAAGTGAATCAGTCAGTGAGTCAGTCAGTCTGTCTCTCTCCACTTGTGGAGACAAATTCGTTTCCTTCTACAACAAAGAGCTGCTCATGTGAATTGTTTCCCGTGTAAGGTTACTCTGTCACATTGGCCCTGCTGGTGATTTTTCCAAGCAAGGAGTCAGAGGACCAGGATAATAGTCTGGACTTGACACTTTGGTGTGTCTGGTTATTCTTCGGCCAAGAGCACACCATGAACTGAGGGCAGACTGCCACCCTGACAAAACTACAGGGTCAGATGATATAAAACATTCATTCAGTGGTTCAGAAAAATTTAATTGGCATTGGCGTCTCAATCCATTTTATGTTGCTCTAAAAGAATACCTGAGAATGGATAATTTATAAAGAAATGAGGTATATTTGGCTCATGGTGTCAGTCAGCACATGCATCTGGTGAGGGCCTCAGGCTGCTTCCACTGATGGCGGAAGGCAAAGTTAAGCTGGTGTGGAGAGAAAGAGAGAGAGAGAGAGAGAGAGAGAGAGAGAGAGAGAGAGAGAGAGAGAGAGAGAGAGAGAGAGAGAGAGAAGGAGTCAAGCTCTTACCCCAACTGCAAGGAGAGCATTGATACCTTCATCAAACACCTCCCATTAGGCCCCACCTTCAACATTAGGACTCAAATTTCAACCTAAGATTTGGTGGGGACAAATAAACCACAGCAATTGGCTTTGTGCTAGACACTGCAGTTTTTCAGTGTGGTATATCCTATAATGAGAAACAAATTGGAAAGGGAGAAAGGTTTGAAGTTTTGACATTCAGAACTTGCACAGGGAAATTGCTGCTGATTGTTTGTTGTTTCATTGCCGAATCTCTTTCTGTACATCTTATCTATTGTCCCACAATTTATACTCCATCTTTGGCTCCCACACAGCATTGTATTTTCTAATATTCTCTCTACAAACACATCCTACCTTCCTCTCCTGTCTGGATACTACTTTACAGAAAATCATAAAAAGTTAGAGTTCTTAAAAGAGCCTTAGAGATAATTGTTCATTCCCTTCATTTTCTAGATGAATTATTTTATTCTGTTTTCTTCAACACACACTGAAATGAGATTTGCTAATACTCAGCAGACTTTGCTAATGAAATATCTAAGTGAAAATGAATTAGAAAGTAACTACTTATATTTGACAAAATGTATTTACTCGAACAGTAAACTTTATTGAAATTGAAAGAACGCTAATGCAATTTTGATTAAAATCATAAGCAAGATAAGAATACCAGTGATTAAACAAATATAAATGCATTTAACAATTAGAACTATTTAGAAAAGAACTAATAAAAAATTTTCAGGAGTAGTAAAGAAATCTATATTGCTAATGTGTATATAGAGTAGTTGAGAAGACATTTTTTTAAGCTAACAGGATTGGATAAAATAACTCAGTGAGGCAACTAAATACAGAATAAGTGTTAAAAATAAATCAATTTTGTCAATAACAATAATAATGATAAAAAGTATTCAATTCATAATAGAAAATAAAATTATATCCTTTAGAGTAAAACTGGCATTTTTATCTCAGACCATTTATAATTTACATTTCAATGTATTAAATAACTGGAGCATTGTTTTTCTTGAATAAGTTATTCCTGGACTCATTTGTTTAATTTCTACAGTTCTGAAAATCTTGGTTCTGACAATTTTTCCCAAAGATCTCATTGCTTGTATGGTGGAGAGAATTTCAGAAGATTATTATGCCACCATTTTTTACTAGCATCACTCCTCTTTGAGCAATTTTAAGTCCATCCTGTTATATTTTGTCCATCATTGTTTCTTTTGGGAAATCAGGTACTATTCTTCTCATTACTTTTTGAAGGTAATATCAATCTATTATTTCATTTAATATTTTATTCAGTTTTGCTTTTCAGTTTTACTATGTTCTGGGGTGATTGATTACAAAAAATGGCCTCAAATTCCTCCCATTCCAGTACACGTATCGCTTCCTAATGCCGATTTGCTTCCTAATGCCCTCCTATTAAAGGGGGGGAAGGTCTCTTCTCCTTTATGACTGGGCTTGATCATACATCTTGTTTTGATCAATAAGACATTAGCAAACCCAACTAGCTGGGCCTTGTTGGTTAACCTTCGTGACTATTCTAACATTTGAAACATTGTGTATTCTGTATTTACTGCAAGCAGTATTCCATATGCATCAATTCAGTCCATTTTGTGAATCCTGTTCAAATTTTCAGTATCATGACATTCTTTGGCTGCTGCTTCTACCAATTTTATTTACAGATAAACGTGTAAAATATTCCCAGGGGATTAGTGTTTTGGTTACATCTCCTTTTCATTCTGTCGAATGTCAGTTTACTATGTTTAAGGCTTTAAGTATGTCATTAACTTCGTACACATGTGGAATGTATTTCTATTTTGGGCTTAACTCTTTATAAGAACTATTCTATTTTTTCTTATACATGCTGTTAATGTGCAGTTATATTTCATGGATTTCTTCTTTGGTGGGCTCTCAATTCCAACTTTGATCAGCAGAGACACAGGAGATTGCAAAACATTCTGCTCAGTATTTTTAACTTTCCCTTCACTGCTTTTGGTTAAAAAAAAAATCCTTCAGTGGGAAAAGCATCCTTTAAGTTTGCACTAACCTCTCTGGTCCTTCCTTCATCTCTGGGTCTTGACACCTTACATCATCACTACTTGCCTGCCTCAGTGTTGATACAACTTTGTTTCATAATATTTATTGAGCTTGCCTAAATTTTTTTCCCAGAATGAGAAATGACAGTGTGATATTCTCATAAATAAAATTATGTCAGGTTTCTATTTTAAGATTGAGTCACAAACTGAAATTAGAAATTATCTTTTAAAAGAGTTGTAAAATTAATTTTATGTAAAAAAATAATTTTCAAAAGCCCAGATTTACTTCTGTATTATTTAAACATATTTTAGGCATTTGGTATGTAAGTTTCTTCTATTTATCTGCATGTTTTATTAAAATATTTAACCAATAAAAGTTAAAATTTACTACATTGCAACAGCCTGCTTCAATTTTTTCTTTGCCATAAAGTCTAAGAGTTTTTGGTTTCATTTCTAAGAGTTGTTACAAAAGATTCATTTTCCACAGGCATTCAATCAACAAGAGTTGAGAGCATTTTAAAAATGAGCTCTTTTCATCCTGACACTTAGGTTTGGAATATCTTATCTGGACATGATCTTTCATGTTAATGCTTTGGATTACATCTGGACAGAAACTGTATTTTCCCCCAAAATCTGTTGTCTCATATTATTTTCAGCAACTGAAACAGCATATGTTAAAGCAATGAGGCATGGGCACCCTCTGGGCTTTCATATGCCAGAATAAAGAAAGTGAATGTTAATGCCAAAAATTTAAAAAGCATATTAAAAATGCAGAACTTTTGGAATAGCATTCCTCTCTAATTTATGATTTAAAGTTGTCATTTTGTGTGGTTTATGAAACTAGAACTGCAATGAATGTGGTTTTCTTTGGATTTTTGTAGAAATTACATACTTTACTGTTAGAACTTTAATTTACACATTTACTTACTCTACACATAATTTGAGTGCCATATCAGTGCCAGATATAGAAACAGTGCAATATTTGGTTAATAATACTAGTACATTTATAGATTCAACATTTTAAATAATTTAACACTTTATTTGTATTAAATTACTCTTTAAAGTGCATTAAAATTAAAATTGTTTGTATTTGCATTGTTTATCACATATTACTTGTCAATATGTGTTAAATAATTAGTGATATGCAAATTATCATTGGTATGTAAATTTCTAGAGGAAAAAATTGGAAACAAATTTAGTATACATATGTATATAAAAGAAAGGATGCAGTATCATGCACATATCTGGAAGGCGGATAATTTCTATAGTGATTAAATAATAGTATAAATGAAGTCTATACAAAAATGCTTATTGAAGCTATAATTAATATGTTATTTAAATAATGTCTCTGATAATTAAATAAAAATATTATAGATAATATCATATATTAGTCAGGAAAAAAATAGCACTTTTATTTGTTCCTGCTGGAAAAAGTTACAAAAGTAAGTTAATTTGCCTTCATAGACTTGAAATACAGAAAAAATAAAGGGAACACAAGAAATCTTAGGGAAGTTTTTTGAAGATATATTGGAACCTTTTTATAAACTGTTCTTGTAATAGCAATAAGCTTTGACAAGTTGCCATCAATTTTTAACTTACAAAATGGTCCTGTCAATTTTACTCTTCCATGAAAATTCCTAAAATTCTTTGTAATTATCAATCTTCAAATGAGTAAATCAGACTAATTTGAGAATCTGAACTATGTATATGGAAATCAGCAACATAAAGATTTAATGATAGAACATTTTTAATGCAATGCAAAAGCCAAATATTTTAGTGATTTTCATTGAGAGATAGAAATTAGACTATTATCCAGAACTGAAATGAATATACATAGAAAATATATCTTTAAGCAGTAAATAAGCAATAACATATTTCTGAGATTCAGAGCAAATTTAGAAGTTTCTTTGTAGTTATTACATCAGAAATGGCTCTTAAGGGATGATGTTTTTGAACACTAATTTTTGATGCTGCTCATTCAGGTTTCCCTTTTTATGTACAGTTTTAAATCGATTTTATCCTCCTTATCTGAATATTCATGCATGCAATATTTTCCTGATTATTTACATGATAATTCTTCACAGTATATAAAGACCACATATTTAGAAATCATAAGTAAAATAAATTAAAAATATGACTTTTTACATAAATTATACAGAACTAATTGGCTTTCCTGTTTTAACTAACCACATATTAGTTTTATTTACTTATTTATCTATCTATCTATTTATTTATTTTTAGACTGTGTTTCACTCTGTTGCCCAGGCTGGAATGCAGAGAGTGGTGTCATCACAGTTCACTGCAACCTCAAATCCCTGGGCTCAAGAGATCCTCCTGTCTCAGCCCCTTGAGTAGCTGAAATTGCAGGTGCACACCACCATATTCAGTTTATTTATTATTCATTCATTTTTTGTAGAGATATGGTCTCTTTATCTTGTCCACGCTGGTCTCCAACTCCTAGCCTCAAGGGAGCCTTCTGCCTCAGCTGCCCAAATTGCTGGGATTATAGGTGTGAATTACCACACCCTGCGGGATGATTGATCAAATGTGAAGTTTGTGTTAGATAATTTTATATGCAATATATATTAATATTGTTAAAGAATGTGTGTATATTATTCTACACATTAAAGTGTTTATGAATTTTTCTACTGATTACTTTTTATACATACATCATGTAACCATGCTAATACTTTTTACATGTTTAAGATTATTGACAATAATAAATCTATATTTTCTTTGCTTTTCATTTTGCAAGAATATGTTATTGTCTATTGAAAACAATGTTTGCTTATTTCATTATGCTGAAGGGCATCTGTTTTAGTAAGCCTTAATGTTTCATAGTGAGTTTTCCTACTTTCCCCATCCACTTAAACACCATTAGCACATTTAATAAGATTGCATTTGATCTGCTTAGATAATCCATAAATCTGGCAGTAATTTACAAGTTAATACCATTGTAATACACTTATGATCTTTGACATCAAATATGTTTCATTAAAATGACTATTGTGCCACTGATGAATTGTACACTTTATTTAGTGACTCATTTGTGCTTAGGCTTAATGACTAATATCAGTGTCAGCTGCTGTTGTCCTTCACTTTTCTTCCCATCTATGGTTTCCTTAGGGGAAAAAAAAGCAGATTTTATAAAACTAGTGCAAGGTAACTTAAATCACTGAAACAAATTTTAAAAGGTATATATTACTTTGCTGAATTTTAGTTGTGTGGCTTATAATGATTCGAGGATATATGGGATATATAGGGAATAAATTTATTGTTAGGTATTTTTTAGTATACAGAAGTTACTTTCCCAGTATGTCATTGAGAATACCTATATTATTACTTTTTATTAAAATTACCTTTTAATTCTTAAAATTTATGTCTCTCAGATTTATACCTTAAAGGTCACAGGACTCCCATGGTTTCACAATCTGACACCTCCTAGCTTTTCAGCCTCATCACACCTACTTTCCTTGACATATCCTTTGCTCTTGCCATTCCAAATCACTTTCAATTCTTTAAGCATGCTCTACCTTTCATAATACTTCATTTGGTCTGCTCAAATTTCCTTCTCAATAGCTATGGCATTCCTTTATGATCTGTATGTTACAGTCTAAATCACACTTTCTCTCTGATCTCTTCCAGATCAACACATGCTTTCCCCATCCCTTTCCAAGAAAATTAATTGAAATCCCATTGTTTAGAAATACTTTGTAATCATATAGATAATGAAATACCTATCACATCTCTTTATGTTATTTTGTTTATATGTCTTTCTAACTATTAATAGCACAACAGCCCCTGAGGGAAGACATCATGTTATACATAATAAATTTATAAAATATATAATAACGATAGAGAAAATATCTTATCAATATGTGTGTGCACATATGCATGTATCTACCCAGGGTCTATCAAGGTAGTATTTCCTCAGTAATATTAAATTAAACATTCTCAGGTGGTCGACAAACAAAAGTGCTGGAGACCAAAACTAGGTCTATTTTATTGCAATGTTTTCAGCAGTAATATGCAATCTTTATGCTGTGGATGTTTGCAGTTGAGGAATGCAAACTTCCTCCATAAGTAATGCAAGTTTTCACTTGTAGAAATGTTCAAGAGAGCAAATAATTTATGAGTCCTCTTATTATTAACCATAGTCATCAGATTGTATAATAAATCTCTTGGTCTTATTCCTCCTGTCAAATGGAAGTTTTGTATTATTGAAAATTACTAAGAGAGTAGATTTTAAGAACTCTTACCACAAAAATGATAATTATATGTGAGGTAATTCATGTTAATTAGCTCAATTTAGCCACTACACAATGCATACACATTTCAAGACATTGTGTTGTACCCAAAAAATATATATGACTTTCATTTTCCAATTAAAAATAATTTTTATTTTTTAACTTTTTTTAAATAAAATTTTTTTTAAAAAGGAGTAGACCTGTTGTTTTTGAGTATATTCCTGTAAATTTCCAAGTTCACTATTTCCCTTGTGCTTTGAGAAGCTAATGGAAATATTTTGTTTCATCTTAACTATAATCTTTATATTTTGTCAAATATGTGGTTTTAATTTCAAAATAATGGTTTTAATGGTCTCCTCTGTAGATGTTAAAAATATATCCAATTCTTCCTAAACATAAAGTCTTACAAATATTTTTAGATAACGACTCATATTCTCTCGTATCTTTTTTCTCCAACCAAAATCTCAGACTCTTCTCATATGTTCTTTTAAGCATTTTGCATCATTACATATCATAATCATTATACTCTGGATATGGTCCTGTGTCTCTAAGTACCTCTTAAAATGCAGTTTTCTGAACAAACATAAATGTAACATTTCAGCTCTTATCCAAATTGGTGTAGAAATGATCCTGCTCTACCAACTGCTACCTATCCTCTACCCTCCGCCACTCCACAGAAGGTGTACCTGTTAGCATCATTACCATATAATCTTTCACTTGAATATTCTTTTATTGTGTGATTTCATTTTTTAACATTTAAATTGTTAAACCATCTTGAAATCATACTGTTTTCTAATATATTTTCAAATGGTGAGTTAGTTGCTGTAATATTTTTCAAGAGTTCTACCTTGAACCAACCATGAATATAACTTTTATGATGTAATATATTTATTTATATAATATTATATACCTATGTATTTGTGTATCTACATAAATACATTTTATTACAAATGAGGTGCTCCCACTCTCATAATCTGTTTAATTGATCAAATTTCCATCTGATTATACAAAGATTTATTATATACATCACTACCTTCTTTTGCTGAAATATCTAATAAAATGAGAGTTTTATTCAGTATGGATAAAGTAGTTATGCTTTGCAATTCTAGAATGCATTAGTGCATAGAAGTCTGAACTATATACTGTCAGGCCAAAATTTGGTCCTATTGTTGCTTCTTCTACCTTCATTATAAAATGAAAATGAAAATTATCTAATCAGATAGTAAGTATATTTTTGAATTGGAGATAGTTAATACTTGTATTTTTCTGACAATACTATTTATAGACACATTTATAAAATTATTTTAAGCATTTGAGAGTGTAGTGTTCAATTTCAGTTAAAAAACGCTCTGTTCATCTGAAGATTTAGGTTCCATGAAAATAGTATTTTTCGATAGTATCTTTTCATCATCATTTGGAGGAATGTAAGCCAATGTTAGATATGTCTTTGATCTATTTATTAAAATTTAGAAGATATTAGAACATATGATTTCTCAGCATTCCTTGGCTAGTAATTTATCAGATACTGTCATGTCCCATACTAGTAATGTAGGGCATAGGGTTGCTCCGTTATGGGTTTACTTCAGTGTACTTCATACAGCATTATCTTATCTGGGTTTATACAAAGAAAGCAGTGAATAGTATGGAATTTTCATGCAAATATTTATTGTTGACGAGCCTGTGAATAAAGAATCAGCAATAAATAACAGATCCAAAAGGTTAATTCTTCTATAAATTTTGTGCATTTTAAAAAAGAGATAGGCTGAATATATCTGAAAGACTCCCAATCCCCCTTACATTTTTTTTTTTTATTGTTTATAGTCTGTCCAGTAAAAATAACTAAGTCTCTGAACATGGCCATAATCAAGTCACTGAGGTAAGCAAGCTCTTGTCAGGCATTCTCTTCATTGACCCTCATAACAAAAAGATGAACTAAGGAATTATTTTCTTCTTTTACAATAAAGACATTTTAACATAGATAACTGCAGTAACTTGCAAGTGGTGACACAAGGCATTGCCAGTGAATCTGATACCATTTTCTTTCTACTATGTTCTTGCATTGCCTCACGAAGTGACCGGTTTTATCAATTAGGAAACACTCACATAAATTTAATCTTTTACAGTATTCACATAATTTAGCTTCATAAAAACAGCAAGTATATTTGCATTAAAGTATATTCCAGTTTGTGCAATTAATCTCACATCTCTAACTTGCCTGTGCACTCCAGCTGTTTTATGACATCAAGGTCTCTTTCAAGTTTACCAGTGACTATCACTTATCCTAGGGACACTAGGAAGCTAAAGCCTCAAAGACTGAATAAGCCTCCTGAGGATATTAGTAGGGCTAAAATGATTAAAAGGGAATCTCAATCACAAAACTGTGTCTGGATAAACCACAGAGGATCATATTTAGAAGCATTCTATGTTTTTGGAAACTGGGACAATAGTTAATTCTTCTGATTTCATGCTATCCGTTCAAGAATCTATGAACAAAATTATATTTCCAAATGGAGATCAAACCTTGCTTCTATTCCTATGGTATCATCATCCCTATTCCTTAAGAAATATCCTTTAATAATTAAGAAATATATATGCAAGACTAAAACACACAATTCAAAATATACCTTAATTGTTTCAGAACAATACTCTATAAAAACAGCAAAAAGTTGTGTAGCTCATCCACACGGCAGAGCAGGCGCAACTCAAAGGTGCAACGTGGGCTCACCCCACGGCATCGAAAAGGATCCAACCCACCAAGATGTTTCAGAGCTCTCAGATATGCTCATTGCAATGCATATGTGCCAGAAAACATTTTGTGCCATCCTTTAGGCCTAAAATACATCTGTCTTGATATAATAGATGCTTTATGCTTCTTTGTATATTTATTAATATTTTCTCTGCCTCACTAACCTTGCAGCTATCCAAACCTGGCATACTGATGAATGTTTTATTTCTCACCAGTTGGAATCTTTTTAAACTAATGTCAATGTGAGATTGACATAATCAAAATATTCCAAATATATATTGCTTAAATAACAGTACAGAAATTATACAAACTGAATTGTATTCAAAATAGTACTAATATACATATATGTCTGGGGTGTGTGTGTATGTGTGTCTGTGTGTGTATACATTTAAAGTCATGAGGATGCCTTAATAATAAGGGTATATGTATATATTTATAAATACATGTTTAAAATTATGACAATTCCTTCATAATAAGGCTAGCCTGAAAGGTAGGAAGTTAAAATTAGCTCAGATTTATTATCTTGAATGATAATGGATTCCTTATTTGAAGTTTTACAAAGCCTCCTGGATATTTAAGATGTGTTAGAAAATCTCTCAACAGTAGACCTTAATTACCTTTTTCTGACTCTCCTATACAAAAACTGTCCTAAAGGAAAAATATGTTTCTTTAAAATATTATATTGCCAGCAATGCTTACAACTAGATATAAGGAATAAAAATCTTCATCAAAATGAAACTGCAAGACTAAATTTTTTCCAGAACAGCATTTATCTTGTCTAACCAACCATTTTGCCCTTTATGGCAATCATTTAAATATCTTGTACAGTCTTAGGAATCTTTGGTTATAGATAGGAAATAAATATTTATTAATACATAGATGTGCTCTAGATGAGACCTTAAAATATTTAGCCTGGGTGCCTAACAGAATTATGGTGGCACATGATTGATTCCCATATACCTACTAAAAAAAAAAAAAAAAAAAAAAAAACTTTAGACATTTAAAATTGCACTGTAAAACATAAACCACGTTTTCGTAACATGGTTTCTCTTTAAGTACTATTTGTAAGATAGAATCTTAGCAAATTAAGTAAAAAGAGGCTTTTCTTACTACCTCAATTCAATAATAACCCCCTTCAGTCCCACCTCGACAGGGGATTACTCTTTATGGTCCTAGTTTTATTGTTGTTGTTGTTGTTGTTTTCCTCCTAACTTCCAAATTTTTACTTCCTCTCTATTTCACAAGGGAAAATATTCCATTATCAATATAAAACTAAAAATGTTTGAAAACTTGTTCTGCTATGGGACAACAATGCATAAACTTAAGTAACCAGATAAACATATGAGAACACAAACCGAGGATAATTTATAATTATAATAACATAATTTCAGCTACATAACCCTCAAATATAGTGAACATTAATATTAATATCACCACAGAAGTTAATTTTGTACTCTTGCAGTTAATACTCTCCCTTGAAATGCAAACACTATTTTGATGTCTACCATTATGAAGTATAATTATTAAAATATTTGCCCTTGAACATCATAGCAATAAAATAATATGCATGTTCTCTTTTGTTTCTGGCTTCTCTTGCTCAATATTATGTTGATTAGATCTACTCATGTTATTGTATATATCCATAGTTCATTATTTTTCATTTCAGTATAAAATTCAGTTATATTAGTATACTACAAAGTGTATGTTTTAAAATTTCTTTTCCTCCCTTTGATCCTCATCCAATCTATAACAAAATAGGCATAGATGAGACTTACCTAAAAATGATACAAAGCCCTATATGACAAAAACCCACAGACAATATCGTACTTAATGGGGAAAAATTGAAAGCATTCTTTTATAAAACCAATTTAAAAATATTTCTCCATTTTAAGTATCCCATAGAAAATATTTTTTTAATTTTACAATACATTTACCATCTTTCCCTTGCTATAGTTTTCCAAATTCCCATTCCCTGCTTTTTTAGTTTTTAACCTAAATTAGAATAATGTAATTTGTCTTTAGCAAAATTCCTCTGCAACAATAAATAATAATACATAATAATAAATCCCTTTAGTTTCTTGCTAAGATCTCCTGCACATGAGTGGAGCTTCCTAAGCAGCTAATTTTAAAAAAGATTAATTTATACAAGAAGCACCTGCAAAATAATATCTAAAAATGAACTAATCTACAATGTCAAATTAGCTATGCATGGCAATTAGCTCTACAAGTCAAATGTACATGTATAGAACAAAGACTATTAGGGAGCATAAATGTAGTTGTCTTGTAAATGTGGAATCATGTTCTTTAATACATCTTACTACTTCTTATAAATTTGTTTTAACTTTAAAATGTAATTCAGAAATATGAATTAATATTTAATATTACAGCTATTCACTAAATAAAATCAAATTACTTTATTGAAAATTAAGGAGGAAAGAATGATAAACTAAAAATTTGTATTTTATGATCACTATGGTGTAAATAAGGCTCTACAAATATTTGTTACGCCTTGAGTTTAAGAAGAAAATATTATTAAATGATTATAAGAATAATTAAAGGTCGTGACACAGTCTTGAGGCTAAAATTCTTTACAAATAGCATTACCATGATTAAATATCTTCATAGTTATTGAGATGATAAGAGATATTTTATTTACCTAAAATTAACAGTATTTATTAATTTGAAAGACTGTATCTATATTGTTTTATCATTATCATTAATTTATCAGAATTAGCTTCATACTACATCTGTTTTTCTCTATACTCTTCAGTATATGCATATATTTTATTACATGGTTAGATATGATAGATATCTTAATATTTGAATGTTTTAAATTAAACCTTAAATGAATGATTCTGAGAGTATAAAAATCTATATATTTTGTAAGGAATTCTATACCATTATTTTGGGAATTATAAATAGTATTGTTTAAGGAATGAAAAATTAATTATTAACAAATTCTATTGAACATAACAAATCATTGACCATCGTAGAGTACAATTACACAAATTTTACAAAGATAAAGTGGTTGTGATCATCTTAATATTGTAAAATGCTTTAAAATGCATGCAACATGATATAATTATGAAACAAAGGTAAGAAGAATGAAATATTTTTGAACTCAATCACATTTGAGATATGCACCATAATTTTTATGAAGATGCAGTAAAAATGAAATGCAAAATAAAATATACAAGCACATAATTTATTTGGAGGTAACTAAACTGAGAAAATTTAACTTATTTTTAATATTAGCATAGGTTAAATATACAAATAAGATAACTTTAAAATATGACAAAATTCTGCAGGGGAGTACTGCAGGGGAGCATTTAATGTTATCTAGAAAGAGTCACGTTATGCATTATTCTATGAGTCCTTTTGAAGGGCAGGCTCAGTATGAAAGATTCTCTTTCTAAGAGGAGGATTCAGTAGAAAACTCTCAACCGTCCTGCAGTGCTAACAGAATGTAGAGACAGCTGGGCTACATACAAAAAGAGTACTTAAGAGTCAGAAAGTGGCAGGATGGGACAAACGATACAGAAGAGATTTCTTGATTTCGGGAGATAGGCAGTAAGCCTTTATTTGAGAATTTTAGAAAAAAAAATAATCACCCTATGAAAAATAACTGAAAATGTCCTGGGATGAATGATAATGATGGATTCGGTCTATGAGAAATAAAACAAGTCAGTAAAGCCGTTTCAAAATTTCACAAAACATGGACTGTAAGAGAAAAAGATAGATCAAGAAAATGGCTGATCAAAGGTAAAATTTTTAATCACAGATAACTGGAGATTTTAATCTTATTAATTTCTTTAAAATAAGAATTGAAAATTATTGAAACACCATAAATTGCCAGTAATGTAAAGAAACATATAAAATTACCTATGGAATAACTGTATGTATTTTTCATTTCATAGTTTGAGTTAAATCATTCACAACTAGTACTTTTGTTGATTTTATAATGTCCAGAATGTTGAAATAAGATCTTTTACTGAGAGTGTTGCAGATAAATAGCATTCAAACTGTGAACCACAGAGTCTGGGGGGCCAACTTCTTGAGGGAGATATTAAGAAAAGAAAGAAAAATATCAGGGGCTCAGCCTCCTACTACTACAATGCAAGTAGAGTAGCATGCATTTAACTGTATTGGTAGTTGAAATCTGATCAAGATTTGCTTTTGCAGAAACTTCCAAATGAGAAAAATAAGGTGAAAACTACTTATAACTGACATCTATATTAGGTGAATTCTATCTGATTGTCAGAGTGAAAGTCTGAGTTTCAAACTGGTCACGCCAAAAAGGTTGGACAATCTACTATATATTTGTTATTTTCCAAGGCCTCAACTACTCATTTCAAAATGCCACTTAAAAGGCAACACAACAAACCGACTTAACTTGCACTTAAATTATGGACTTTACCCTAAAAGGATAAGTATAAACACATATTCCATAATTTTTCCAATATGTTAGTTGTATATTACTTCACCTTCACATTAGGTCAATTTTGCCCTATTTTTATGACAGCATATATAGGCATCATTTGTTGTGATAGTTCTTTCTTCTGTTAATCTGGGTAACTAAGATTCCTGATGGGCTTTTCCATCTCTGAAATTGACAAAAACTCATTTTATGAATAACTACATTTTACTTCAGAATAATATGATGTATAAAATTATTTCAATGTGCAATCTTTGTTTAAATAGTATAGAAAAAATAAATAGTATATAAATTTACTTTTAAATATCACTGTTATTGAAGTATAAGTTATATATAATTAATAACCCATTTTAAGTGTATAGTTTATTAAGTTGTAGGATATATGTGTGTGTGTGTGTGTGTGTGTGTGTGTGTGTGTGTGACAAAAAGTTAAAATAAAAAGACGTTCTTATCACTTCATAAATTTTCCCATGCTAAGCCAGGCACAGTGATACACGCCTGTAATCTGAGCTACTGGGGTAGGCTGAGGCAAGAAAATAGCTCAAGCTCAGGAGTTTGAGATCAGCTTTGGCAGTATAGCAAGGCCTCATCTAAAGAAAAATTAAAAGAATTTTGAAAAGTTTTTATTTTATTTTATTTTTTTATTTCAGCATATTATGGGGGTACAAATTTTAAAGTTTCAAAGAATGCCCTTGCCCCCTCTCCCCCCACAAGTCTGAGCTTCAAGTGTGACCGTCCTCCAGATGGTGCACATCTCACTCATTATGTATATATATACCCGTCCCCTCCTCCCCCCTCCCACCTGCACAATACCCAATAAATGTAATTCCTATGTGTCCACTTAGGTGCTGATCAGTTAATACCAATTTGCTGGTGAGTATATGTGGTGCTGGTTTTTCCATTTTGGGGGTACTTTACTTAGTAGTATGGGTTCCAGTTCTATCCAGGAATATACAAGAGGTACTATATAACTGTTGTTTCTTAGAGCTGAATAGTACTCCATGGTATACATTACCACATTTTATTAATCATGTATTGATGGGCACTTGGGTTGTTTCCACAACTTTGCGATTGTGAATTGTGCTGCTATAAACATTCGAGTTCAGGTGTGTTTTTGTAGATTGTCCTTTGTTCTTTTGGGTAGATGCCCAGTAGCGGGATTGCTGGATCAAATGGTAGATCTACTTGTATCGCTTTAAGGTATCTCCATACCATATTGCTTTCCACAGAAGTTGAACTAGTTTGCAGTCCCACCAGCAGTGTAGGAGTGTTCCTATCTTTCCACATCCATGCCAACATTTATTATTTTGGGACTTTTTGACAAAGGCCATTCTTACTGGAGATAAGTAATATCTCATTGTGGTTTTGATTTGCATTTCCCTGATGATTAGAGATGCTGAGCATTTTTTCACATGTTTGTTGCCCATTATTCTGTCTTCTTTGAGAAGTTTCTGTTCATGTCCTTTGCCCACTTTTTGATAGGGTTGTTTGAATTTTTTCTTGCTGATTTTCCCGAGTTCTAAGTAGATTCTAGTTATCAGCCCCTTATCAGAAGTGCAGGATGTGAAAATTTTCTCCCATTCATGACCAAGTGGGCTTCATCCCAGGGATGCAGGGATGGTTCAACATATGCAAATCTAAAAATGTAATTCACCACATAAACAGAAGCAAAAACAAAGACCATATGATTTTATCAACAGATGCAGAAAAAGCTTTTGACAAAATTCAATACCCTTTCATGATACGAACACTTAATAAAATAGGCATAGAAGGGACATATCTAAAAATGAAAAGTTTTTAAAGAAAGTTTTCTATGCACACCTTATTTTACAGTTCACCCTTTTACCTATCAGGAGCCTCAGGTGACTATTAATCTCAAACCCTCTAGCATTGGCTTTTCCAGAAGTATACATGAACAGATCAAATACTATGTCATCTTTTGTGTCTGGCTTCTTTTATTTAGCATAATGCTTATGCAATGCATCCATGTTGTTGCATGTGTCAGTGACTCATTCTGTTTTATTGCTGAGAATTATTCCATCCTATGGAGATGCCATAGTTTGTCTATCCACTGATATAATATACGCCTGGACTGTTTCCAGTTTTAAGCATTGGTGAATACAGATACTGTGAACATTGGCATCCAAGTTTTGCAAGGACATATGCTTTCATTTCTCTTGGGTAAATATCTAGGGATACAATTTCTGTGGCATATGGTAAGTGACTTTTAAATTTGTAGAAACTGCCAAAATGTACTCTAACCTAGTTGTACTACTTTGCATTCCCATAAGAAATTTATGTTATTTCCATTTGCTTCACATTCTTGTCCACACTTGGTGTTGTCAGGCTTTTTAATTTTATCCACTCTTGTGAGTATAAAGAAGTGTGGATTTTATTTGCATCTTCATAATACTCTTGACATTGAGCATCATTTCATCTGTCTATTTGCAATTTGTATATCTTCCTCAGAGAAGAATCTGTACAAATTAAGCATTACATTGATTTGTTTTCTTCTTACAGAGTTTTAAGAACTTTTTATATTGTGAATACATTCATCACATACATATTTTGCAAATATTTTCTCTCAGTCTGTGGTTTACCTTTATATTTTTTTAACAGAGACTTTCAAAAAATTTTTGTATTTTTTTAAAATTTTGATGGAGTTAAATTTATTTAATTTTTGATTTTATAACTTAACTTTTTCTTACTTAAATCTTTGTCTCACTCAATTCACAAATATTTGCTCCCTTATTTTATTCTAGGATTTTTAAAGTTTTAACTTTAAACTATGATGAAATTATATGCAAAGGTAAATGTAGTGAATAGATTATGAGCTCTCAAACTGTCTGGGATAAATTCTATACCTGTTGTACACATTGTCTGCATTACTGGGCAAATTGTTCTACTTTCTAAGCCTCAGTGGTCTCATTTAAAAAATAGAAAAAATTATATCTAGAAGTTAAAATGTGTAATTATTTTCATGATTATGCAAATTTGTACAATAAACTCCTTAGTATTATAACTGAGTCATAACATAGTATATTTTAAACTATTTTTTATTGTTAGTATTTTTTCTTAATACTAATCATCCATTAAAAAATTACCTTGCTTGATATGAAGCAAAAAGGAATTAAGACTTCACCAAGTCAGAAGTCTTAAGTTAAAGTGTGTTCATCGATTTCATCACATACACATTTTTAAAAACTACCTGGCTTTACAGTAATTGAGATAGAGATGGCATTTTTCAAAAGGCTAGAATATGAATCAACATTTGAACATCTGATATATTAAAATAGACCTAATATCTTCTAATTGATATCTCTATATCAATTGGTATTGATTCGTAATTGCAAATTGGTATCTCTATATGGCTATTCACTTGTTAGAAACACAGATGTTAGTGTCATGCATATTTGTGTAAATCAAAGATTAGAAAATTTAAGTATATGATACTAAAGAACACTGAATAGATACTAAGCACTTCTCTAAATACATCACAGTCTTATCTATTTAACCTTCGCCACAATCTTATTAGGTACGTAGGCACTATTAATACTCACAGTTTGAATATATATACATATATGTTCTGTGACACTCTCTATCTATATAGATAGATATAGTATAGATATAGATATATGGACCAGATATTTATGAATTCTTCTTACTATTGTTATAGGAAACAGGGTTTATATTTCAGTTATATGTTCTTGCCCTTTTAACATATCAATAGAAAGTTAGATATTTATAGTGGAAAAAAACATGCAAAGAGCTCCTTAATGCATTTTTCTCAATTAAGTTAATAAAATCCATGAACTCTAGTAATGAGATAAAAATTAATCCTATATATATTTCCATATTAGCTCTAGCTCAGTAAACAAGTAAAGTGGTATTAAGTCCTATGAAGAATGCTAATGTAAATCAGGATCAATATATGAAAACAAAACTTGTGGCTATCATTCCAAAATTAAGGGTATTTGGATTCATATAATTCATATATTTATCTCACCAGTTAAATTTAATAAGAAAAGAGAGACCCCATATTTTATTTATAATCAACCTACTTCACAAATTAAAATTTCCAAAAGTGCAAGCTAATAAGTCACTCCATGAGGATGAATTATGTGTAATTATTTTACTGTTAGTGTGATGCTGATTTTTAGTGGAAAACATGACAGAAAGTCCATCTCAATATATGCCAATCTATGGTGTTGTAGAATTAGCTACATGCAGCATACCAAGAGAGGGTATACCCTTGCTTTTTCTTGGCAAACATTTCCAAAGATAATTATCAAAGAAAGTCTAAAGAAAAGTGCAGGAGCAGAGAACTCTGCCAAGTTCCAGTAACATTAACTGTAATGTACAGTCAAAAATTCAGAAGTAGTACCCTAGAGTAACTGGTTGACACTCACAGATATTTTCTTACCCATGACCCCAGACTTTAAATAAATCACCGAAGGACTAAGAAATAACAGTTCACTGCCTCATTGAAAATCACACAGAGACACATTGGCACTCAAAATTATTAAGGAAAAATTTTATCACAACTATTAGGTAAAATGTTGTCAGTACCATATTTTGCTTTCTTGAATTTGTTTGAATAGTATTTACATATCTAAGTCATATACCTAAAGATTCTATATCAGAAACAGCAATGAGTTTTAAATTATTCATAATAGGGTAAATTATAAAGTAGTAAAATTTCAGAATTATATAACACTTTTCGAAGGTGCTCATTTTAAATCATATTTTGAAAGCATTTTATCTCAGACTTGATTTTATCAAGGAGGTCATTTATTTCAACCTTTGCTACTCTCTGTCTTTGTGATGTTCTTCTATATTGGTGCTGTCTCTCTTCTATATTGGTTGTTTCGCATAGATGACCCCCACACGACTGGCTGCCCCATCCTACAACCCGGCTAAGGCTCTCAGAGTAGACCTTTGAAATAATCTTAATAGTCTCTTGATTTCCTCCTCTCAACAAAATGGCTCTGGCTTATATTCCCTTCCCTGATATCTCATTATAAGTTAATTTAGCAAACCAGTAGTGGTTAAGACATGTGTAGCTGGATATGTTAAAACTTATTCTCTAACATTTTGTTTTAACAGAAGTTTTTAATGCATGAGACAAATAGACCGAATAATGTGCAACTCTTAGGACTGAGGAATGTCTCAAATATCACAATATTGGTTTTTTGCACTGTGTTTGCATAAGGTTTGATCTGTCTCATGTATAGAAAAGCATTGAGTTCTAGGTCTCCAAAACCCATGAGCTCCAGCAACAGTAAAGCCTCAGCTGATTTTAAATTGGAGGCAGAGAGGAAATAAAACTGGTTTCAATTGGAAGGAAATAAATGAGAGGAGGAGTCAGATTAGAATCCTGGAAACATGCTTAATTTAACTGAATCTTAAAAATGTATACCAATAGGGCAAATTGCAGGTAAATATTCTAATATGAGGGTAAAATGAAAGCCCTCATAATTCCAAAAGATGTCAAGAATAACCAGTTCATAGATACAGAGATATTTGCTTTGCTGAAGAGATAAAATAATGACACTATAAATATGAGGTAGGAAAAGAAACATACATTTTCTCTACATTACTAGGCCAAAAATGTAAAGCTATTACCTGCTGAATCTCACGTGGCTAGTTACCAGTTCCTTATCCTGGTAATGATTACTACAGATCTCATTACTTGTATATTATGATTTCAAATAGAGAATATTCTTGTCTTCTCTCTTAATGAAACTAAAGCATGAAGGCTAAAATGCATTGAGTGATCTTTTGAGGAGAATGTGGAATGAATTAAGTTGCAATTTCAGATGTAATAACATCGATATCAAACAGCTCTACCTTGATGTTAAAATCTGTTACATTTTGAAAAATTCAAAGAGCTTTTATTTGCTATATTTTAAGCTAAGATGCAATTAAATGCATTATATTATAGCTTGTAAAGTGCATGTGTTTGTGTGTATATATGATAAAAATGCACACAAGTATAGAAATTAAGCAAAATGAGTATTATCTCTAACAGTTAATGACTATTAATGTAGGTGACTTGATATTTATAACAAAAATGGGGAAAAAAAAGAGGACAATTACTTATTTTTGCTTCCTTATCTTAGCTAAAACAACATGTGTTCATTTGCAAATTCTGCCAACTCAACTCCCAAAATATATTCTCTGTCTGCTTAGTCCCTAATTCTACCACTATCACCCAATCTACACTCTGAATGTCCCATAGACGGACTAGAGCAATAGTCTCCCAGTGGTCTTCCTGCTTTTGCTCCTACTTTTATAATTTTATTAAAGTATATTTCCTTTAACATAAACATATTTAATATATTTATATTCTAAAAGGCAAAAAGTTTAAGAGTGTAGTTCACTGAGTTTTATGAAATCTATATCCCTAGTTTTAATCCCCCATTCAAGGTCTAGACTATTTCCACCTTCTAAAAATTTCCTCATGCCCTTTGTGTCAATCTTATCTCTTATCAAAGCAAACACTTTCTGATTTCCCACACTATCGACTGATATATTTGCCATTTTTTGAATTTCATCATCATGGAATTATTTTGTGCCTCTATTTTTGTATAGTATAATATTTGTAAACTTAATCCACATTGTTTATTAATCATTAAATTATCTTCATTTCTAAGAAATACTTCATTATATGAATATATAAAAGCTACTTATTATACTCTTGATGGACATTTATATACTTTGTATTATCAGGCTTTGTGAGTAAAGGTGCTATAAATTTGTAGTACATACAATTTTGAACATATGCATCAATTTTCCTTGGGGATAACACCTAAGAGTTTCTATTTGTAAACTTTGCTCAATCAAATGATAAGTCCATGCTTAACTTTATAAGAAACTGCCAAGCTATTTCTAAAATTTTTGTACCATTCTCCACTCTCACCAGACATTCTAGGAGTCTCTGCTGCTCCATATGCACTCCAACATTTTAGAATTGTTAAGATTTTTAATTTTAATCCTTTCCAGTGGGGGAAAATAGCCCTCAAACTTTATTCCCAGTTTCATCTGCAGTTTCATTTATTCAAGTATACATCTTGAACTACACTAAATGCAGTGTGTGTGTATATATATATATATATATATACATATATATGCACTTTTGATATTTTAATCATAGAATTTTATTTCACTTATCAGCTGGTGGGTGAGGAACCTTTAAGTTAGGTATTAAAATGTTACTTAACAAGATAAAATCATGGTTAACATACCCTTGCCCATGCATAAGTTTAATTAGGTATGAAACCACAAGGTGTTAATGAGAATTCTGACTAGACTCAGTAAAGACAATTCATTTGATTTCCTCTGCAATATTAACTTCTAGGATGAGAAGGGAACATTTAATATAACGAGAGTTTTATATTTGAAAACCATGAACAGAAGGAATTTTATTCCATGGTTCTGAATTATGTTTCTTAACTGTAACAGTAATCCTAACTTTAATATGCAAAAACCTGTTAATTGTATTTCAGCCAATAAATGAAATGTCTACTCCTAATCACTGCATATTCAATCTTTATGAATTACATTTTTGTTTTAAAGTGCACACAATTTCCTTTTCTAGTCTATTACTAATAATCTAAATGTGAAAAAATAGATATAAAAAGTACATTGTCATTTCAGTTTAAATTAGTGTATAATTTGTTTACTGTTTTCAGTTTCCTTTTTATCTATCTGTATAGACTGTAATATCGGTCCCTGCAAAGAAGCGTAATCATAATTTTACTTTTATTTTTATACTATAAACTTTTCATTTGGAATGTATTGTCCTAATGAATTGAATAGTTATATGCCAGTATATAGAGTGTTTGTTTGAAAATGATTTCCAGTTTTTAATTCTCTGCTCAGCAAGGAAGAGTATCTAAAATGATGTTCTAAGCCTAAGTAGAAAGAACACTAGGTTTCCTCTAATGTGTCATATGAAAACATGTGCATAGCACTCACGATTTACACTGAAAATGCTTTCCACCTGGAGTTTTCAAGGAGACTCAGGTGGGTACTTCTGAACTGGTCTCCTCTAATTGGCATATGGGGGCTGTGATTGATAGCTTAGTAACAAGGTGCACAGAAATGGCTTGCCTAGAACTAATGCTTTTTTCTGTCTGTGCTATACAGAGAGGCCAACTATGAATTATGTTTTGGTCTTTGTTTTTAAAAGATTATTAGATTTCTTCTGTTTTTTCCCTCACTTCTTTATCACCCATAAACCTTCTCATTTATAATGTCCTTTTGCATTTATTTTACAACTTACTAATAGAAACTAAATATTTTCATTCCATGAATACATCACAAAATATTTTATTCTCCATGTGCCATTGATTCTCATTGAACAAGATTTCTTGTGTAAGATAAAAAAATCAGCCTGGAATAGTTAATTTTTGGGCCTGGTCACGTGGTATGACTCAGTCTTTATAGATTAACTTTAATCAGAATATCAGCACAATGTCTCATGGCATTGAGGGCTTAATCTCTCAGGCTACACTCACAGCTTTAAGAATACTCTGAATTATTTCAAAAGGTTGAGGGGCAGTGGACTTTCATTAAAGGGTTTTCTAATTCAAGAACAATTTTTGGAGAGTCCACAGTTCTGTTTGAGTCTTCTCCTAAATTCAGAATCACGTTGTAATTCACGGAGTAGCATATTGTGGGGGTCATTGCAAAGTTTAAGATGATAATGGATTTCAAGTACTTCTCTTACTGACTAGATACAAGAGAATTTTCAAATACTAGAATACAGACATGACCTTGATTTCCATATTTGAAAATTCTAATTGTTACAGCCATAATGATTCTGTGGGTGCAATTATTGTTAGGGTTACATATCTTGACCCTGCCCCCCCTCCTCACCCCACTATGCCAGAGCTTCAAGCGCGTCCAGCCTCCAAGTGGTGCGCTTTGGCTATATCACAATCTATATTAAATGTGTTTCTGAAAACTGTGTAATGTATTTCAAAGTTTGAGAACTTCAATACTATTTCAAATGCATTCAAGTTGTACCTTATTTAATGGAAATGTGCATTGATTAGTATTGAAAATGAACTCACATCGCCTAGATCATATTTTCAGTAAGTCCAGATTAAATTTGTCATGATTTAAATCACTTTCTCTCTCATTTAATATTTGCAATCATTCACATATTCATTCAGATTAATTGTGAGCATCTATTAATTGTCAGGCACTGAACTTGAAGTAAGATAGGTGACTGATGACAAACTGTAGTCTCTATACTTTAGGGTTCTTTGCAATCAGCTTCAATAACTGATGTGCTTATATGTAAATAACTGGTCATTTACTTTTGTGAAAAACATCTGAAAGTGGACTTTAAAAGATATTTTAAGTGTTTTAACATTTATTAATGGCTCAAAAATAAAATCATTTAAAAATATATGCTCATCCATACTTTATGTTCACTTTATAAACTGTTTTATGTTATTTCTAGAGGTTTCCTATTATTTCCACTATAATTTAGGTAATAGTGATTATCTAAATAAAACTATATTATCTAACAAAGTCAAAGTTGAAAGTGTTAATTATCCCCACTTGTTAGAAATTGTATTGTCTAGGCAATGATCTTGAAGAATCATGATAGGAAAAATTCTTCTTCTTCTGAAAAATTGAAAAATGAAGGAAAATATCAAAAAATATTATTCAAGGACTCATTTTATCAACTCATTTATGTTGGAAGTTGGTATAATATATATCATACTGTCTACCATATCCATAAAAATGTTCTTGATTTGTATAAAATGACAAAACTCTGTCTATGCACTTGAGTTGTAGCCTTAACAATTTTCTCTCCTCAATAAGTTTAATAAATGTGTATTGTGGTATGTATTTTTTTTATTTCAGCATATTATGGGGGTACAAATGTTTAGGTTATATATACTGCCCTTGCCCAACCTGAGCTTCAAGCATGTAGGTTACCCAGATGGTGTGCACCACACCCATTAGGTGTGTGTATACCTATTCCATCCTCCCCCATCCCATCTGCCCGACACCTAATGAATGTTATTACTATATGTGCACTTAAGTATTGATCAGTTAAAACAAATTCAACAGTGAGTACATGTGGTGCTTGTTTTTCCATTCTTGGGACACTTCACTTAGTAGAATGGGTTCCAGCTCTATCTAGGATAGCACTAGAGGTGCTATATCACCATTGTTTTCTGTGGCTGAATAGTACTCTATGGTATACATATACCACATTTTATTAATCCAGCCTTGTATTGATGGGCACTTGGGTTGTTTTCACATTTTTGCAATTGTGAATTGTGCTGCTATAAACATTCTAGTGCAGATGTCTCTTTTATAATCACAGCAACAACAAAAATAAATAAATGGGACCTGATCAAATTAAAAAGTTTCTGCATAGCCAAGGAAACTATCGTGAGAGCAAACAGACAACCTACAGAATGGGAGAAAATATTCTCATGTTACACATCAGATAAAGGGCTGATAACTAGAATCTATATAGAACTCAGGAAAATCAGCATGAAAAAATCAAACCCTATCAAAAAGTGGGCAAAGAACATGAACAGACTTCTCAAAAGAAGATAGAGTAATGGCTAACAAACATGAAAAAATGCTCAACATCTCTAATCATCAGGGAAATGAAAATCAAAACCACAATGAGATATCATTTATCTCCAGTGAGAAAAATCTTTATCAAAAAGTCCCCAAACAATAAATGTTGGCCTGATTTCAGAGATATAGAAGCACTCCTACACTGCTGGTGGGACTGCAAACTAGTACAACCTCTGTGGAAAGCAATATGGAGATACCTCAAAGAGATACTAGTAGAACTACCATTTAATCCAGCAATCCCATTACTGGGCATCTACCCAAAAGAACAAAAGACATTCTATTTTTTTTGTAGCATTAATTTACCAAAAAAGGAAAATAAATGCTTTGACTTAGTAAAGGATAAATAGATAATGGAGATGATAGACAGATGATAGATAGATAGATAGATAGATAGATAGATAGATAGATAGATAGATATCTACAGGTACAAAGGTATTATTTTATATAGTTGTATGTATTCTATTTTCTGGTTATAATAATATTTTAGTGACAAGTCCTCCTGTTCCTCCTTAGCAGACAACATGTTGAAGTCTTAGATAATATCCTCCACCATCAATACTGAATTAATAATTTTCTTAATTTGAAAATAGAGATGATATTTATAGTTATGCATAATTTTTTTGTTATTGCAACTATTTATTTTTTAAATTTTTTTATTTATATTTTTAAAATATGTAAAAGGGAAACAACTATCTTTAAAAATTATTATAACATTAACTGGCTGTTCATATGTTGTTTCTTTGAGGGAAATAGAGAATGTGAGCATAATTATATTTCATGGATCAATGCTTAAATTAGACATTTTCTCCACCCATTCTGAAATAAGTGTACATATTCTTGCAAATATAAACATGAACACTTTTGAAAATAGTAATACATATGCACATATAAAGAAAATATACAAACTCTAAAACTATAATTTCTGTAAGAATATAAAAAGCATCTGGGCAACTTACTCTGGTATCTGGGTCTAGCAAATATGGAACCACACATTGCAATTTTCCCTTTTTCACCCATTCCCAAAGACCTGCATGTGTTTTAGCATGGTTAACCGAAGATACAACATTCACTACAGTGTTGATTATAAAAATTCTGCTTTGTAAGAATGAACTAGAAAATATGCAAACCAGAGTTATGAAAAATTTGTTAATATTTTTCACTAAACCTAAGGAAAAAAAAAAGCCTTCCATAGCTGCTATGGAAAGTAGGCTTTTTGGAGAGTAAAATACATCTTAATACCTATAGTTCATCTATATCTTCACAGATGATATCAAAATCACATAAAGAACAGAATATATTCTTTCATATGCAGCCCAATGATATCTTATTTTTAGTAGACTAGCATAATTACAATCAATTTTCTTTACTAATAGTTCAACTTAAAATAAACTGAAAATTTAATTCCATAGATTATAGTAAGGGCCTAGCAAAGACACACATCTCTCATAAAATTGACTGTGCCAATGACTTTAATTTAAAAACATCAGCAGTTTTGCTCTGAAACATGAAATACAATGTTATTAGTTGTAATCATTGATTCAAAGTGAGCTAGAATTGCAGGTAAGCTATTCTGTACTCATAAGGGACAGTATGATTTAAATTCCATGCAAATAGAAAGATAAATCTAAAGCATTACTCTGTAGCAAAATTAATTATTATTCTATTGGGTGCTTACAATGCCTATATTTCCATATTATATTTATTTAGCTAGCAATATAAATATTTCTAGCTACTGAAAATTGTAATTAAAATGATTGGACATCTTAAGGCCAATCCATAAACCAAGAAAAACATTGAGGTAGATAAATGTGGTATTTGAAAACATATCCACTAAGATTCTGCATAGCATCTCTCCTCACAGCCCTCCTCCTCCTCTTCTGCCTCTCTCACCCTGCCCTTCCTGCCTTATCTACCCAAGCAAATACTAGAGTCATATGTTCTGTTAGATTATAAATAAAAACACACATTTATTTGAGTAGCTTTATGTATATATTTTTGATGTATGCACTGATAAAACAGCCATTAAAAACCCTTGGATTACAAATGCAATATTTGTTAAATACTGTTCTAAATACATATCACACAATGTAAAAAAATTTGAAAATATCTTAGAACTCTATAAGAGGATTAAGAAATTTTATTAATTATGTCATACATATTGGTATATGAATATTAAATCTTCATAGATTCAAATATGGAACCAAGCATTGAGTGAAGTACAATTGATCTTTAACAAGCAGGGCTTAGGTGGCCAACCTGTGTATAGTGAAACAGCCATGTGTAACTTCTGACTCCCCCAAAACCTAGCCTACTGTGGACTGGAAGCCCTTACTGATAACATAAGTGCGTTGCACACAGTCTCGGGGATGGTCACGCTTGAAGCTCTGACTCAAGGGGTAGGGGGGCAAGGGCAATATACATAACCTTAACATCTGTACTCCCATATTATGCTGAAATTAAAAAAGTCAATTTATATGTATTTTGTAAGTTATACATATTATATACTGTATTCTTACAATAGAGCAAACTAGAAAAAAGGAAATGTTACTAAGAAAATCATAAGGAAGAGATAATACATTTACTATTCATTAGGTGGAAGTGGATCATTGTAAAGGTCTTTATCTTCTTGATCTTCACATTGAGTAAACTGAGGAGGAGAAGGAAAAGGAAAAGTTGGTTTTGCTGACTCAGGGGTGGCAGAGGCAGAATATGTGGAGGAGGTGGAAGGGGAGGCAGGAGAGGAAGGCACACTCAATGTAACTAACCCTCATTGAAAAAACATCCACATATTAACAGACCTGCACAGTTCACACTCATGTTGTTCAAGGGTCAACTGTATATGAGCAGTATACTTTTGCTATATTTTAACAAACTTAAAAATAATTCTATTTCTTGGATGAAGTTATAAAACCTGAATTTAGTAATAACATATCTGACCCCCAAGACCCTTCTATGACTATTCTTTCCCTGAAAAAAATGTAATATGATTTCTTTGAACAGTGAAAAATATTATATTATACTAATTTTTTAGTTGCATTAGCTCATTCAATCAGTTATAATTCAAAAGAGTTGACTGATCATCTTAGTTGTACTAGAAACTATGCTAAGTTCTGTGACTACAACAGAAAACAAAATAAAAATATCCCTATAACGGAATTTATATTCTAATGTAGGAAGAAGATTGATGTACCTATTGTACCTAATTAATCTTATAGTTCCTAGGAGGTAAGGATAAGATCTAAGGAGAAGGAAAGTAAAGCAAGCAATGTACAGGTTAATGGGACCTGATGGGTGATGGTGTTGTTAAAATTTTAAAGAGGGCAGTTGGTGTTGGTTTAACCAGGCAGGTGGTATTAGAACAAGGACTGGAGTGAGGTGAGAAAATTATTTGGAGGTTTGAGGACAGATTTCTCCAGGCAGAGAGACTTGAGAAAAGAGAATGAGTCTTGTAGCCCAGACAGAGGATATTGCGAGGAGCAAGCAGAGAGCAAAAACATGGGGAGGTTATTTAACTTTTACTCTGTAAGAGACAGGAGGCCATTGAAAGGTTAGATGAAAGACATTGGCATATGTTTTTCATTTTAATAAGATCATGCTGGGTGCTAGTTTAAGAAAACATCGTGAGAGACAACAGTGGAAGCAGTGAAATCATTTGTAGGAGGCATTTGCCACAGTCCATGGAAGATGTATTTTAGGCTTGGACCTGATTATCTAGGGGTTGCAAAGTGGACAGATTATAAATATTTTGAAGTTTGAGTCAAGGGGGTTTAGCAATCACATGGATTTGGATGTGAAAGAGAAAAGCTAAGAATGACTTGATTCTGTTTCTCATTATGAGAAACTAGAAGTATACATGTATGTCAGAGTGAGAAGATCAGAAATTTAGGTTTGGGTATGTTTAGATCAAAATGTCCATTAGATGAACTGATGGAAATGTCACTTAAGCCACAGAACATAGACTGGAGTTAGCAGGAATGATCCAGGCTGGCATACAAGCAGCATAATTTTTGAAGATCTATTTCTAGATGAGATCATGAAGAGAATAAATGTAGATATAAAAGAGGAAGAATCCAGAGGCTAAGCTCTGGAGATCTCCAAAATCAGTCAATTATGAGAAAATGAATGGAGCATCAAAGCAGAAGTGATGAAATAGGAGGGCAAACAGGAAAGCGTGGTCTAGGAAAAGTGCTGTAAGGTGAAGGAAATAATCAACTCTGTTAAATAATGCACAGAGGCTATGAAGAGGTTAAATTAGAGGAACACTGAGAATTTGCTTTCACATTTAGTCACTTGTCAATCATCAGGGGTCTTTACAAGATTAGTTTTAATAGAGAGATGGCCATGCAAGCTTGGTAAGCCTAGGAAAAAGATGGATCTGGAGTGAATGCTGAGGTCAAAAGAAGGTTACTTTTTAAGTGAGAGCAATATTAAAATGCTGATGAGAATGATCTAGAAAAAAGAGAAATGAGGATGTGAGTGACAGATGGAAAATTAGTTATAGTGATGCCATTAAGGGATGGGATAGGACAAACACACAAGTGACCCACATGTTTCTTAGACAGGAAAGTCCTCAAAAGGTAAATGAATTGAAAATAATTGCTTAGCTGTTTAAGGAAGAAGTGTCATGTGGACTTGATAAACATTGTTTTAGTTTGTTCAATAGCTAAAGTCTTTTACATTAAATAATATTGATAATTTGTTTTGTGTCATATTTGTATATGCTTCCCCCTCGCCCCCAAGAAGGTACTTTCTCAGAGAAACAGGAGGGATGATGGATTATAATAAGCACCGATGTGGGTAAGTGAGGAGTTGCAAGTTGGTGAGTTTGTGGAAGTTCTCATATGAGAACTGAAATTTTTTACTGAAATGAGAGACAAGATCACCACTTGAATATAAGAACAAGTGAAGAGATGAGGGAAAATTAAGGAAAGAGGAGAATGTGTAATTTAGGAAAATAGGAAAGACAAAACATTTGGGAATCTTAACATCAATGCTAATTGAAGTAGCACCAACTTGAGATTCATGTTCCTGTGTTTTATTTTTCTCCAGCCAAGCATAGATGCAGGAACAAAATAAAAACAGAATTTGGAATATAATGAATAAATGTCAGAGTTTTATGATGCTCTTTTTTATGTGTTTTTATTTGAGAGCTCAACATTTTTTTGCCTTAATAATGTTACCTTTAAGTATCTTTAGAAGTATTTTTATCTTTATCATGATTCACATAATATGGTACAGGGAATTTTCTGGAATATGTACATAACATTTTCAAACACTTTGTTACTAAAGAAAAAGTATATGGTCTTGATAAAGCCAGTGATATATTTTGACCAGGATGAAGTTATTTAAAGCATCAATATTTTTTTTGATTGTTCTTTCATGGTAGTTTACTCAATATAATTGTTTTTCTTTATTGTTTATTATCAGCTATGGAGAGGATACAATTTTGAACAAGAGTAAATCACCCTTTATAATTATTCCAATATTATTGTATTATTATTATATTATCATTATAATAAATACACCATAATAAATGACTCGGCATAGTAGTACTAATTGATCAAACTTCGATAGATAGAGGCATTTACATTTAAAATCTAACCATATATACTGAAAATAACCAATTAGTTTTGATTGCCTAATTAAGGAGAGTGATTGAATCAAGAGAAAAAGTGCTATATCCATTTCCTGGAACTTCTTGAGTGAACAATTAATTAGATTTGAATTGCAAAATTGTACCTGTCTACATTCTATTAATACTATAATATACATTGTATCATTCTTTACCATTGCAGCTTTTCTTTTGTTTTTCTTTCAAATGTACCAGTTCACACAATTCTAATATTTTATGTAATATTATAAGATTATTGATTAATACAAAAATAAACACATCCCCATATTTTCCTTTATTGCCCTGCATTCGTTCCATTTGTTGCAAGTATAGAAAGTGAGGTTACTTTGCTAGCAGTTCTGTGATGATCTTCATGCCTAGTATTCCTTAAATTTAATGAAAAATGTTATTTTTAGTATGATTTATAAAAAGACTGAAACATGAAACATGTTAAATAGAAGTTTTTAAAAGCAGAAGAAAAATTGTTCCTCTCTATCACATTACATTATAAATATTCTAGTTCAGATTTATATGTTAGATTATTGTGGAACTAGGAAATATTATGATATTATTCCAAAAAAAATTAACATGTCAAGTTTCAGTAAATGTTATAATAACAAAAACTTTAACACAATAAATATGCATTTTCTGTTGGTCCATTGTTGCCATAATGCTCCCACCTAATAATTGAACGCTGAAACACAAGGTACCACAACAATAATATCAATCTCAAATGTATAATGATAGAATCTATTTATATTTACTTATTTGCACATATCTTACTGGTATAACATACATTGTGAACAAACTGCTGAATTAAATATATTTCATACTTAACTTGCTTTTTATTTATATAGAGGACCAAATATACTGCGTATGTGTGTGCATTTGTGTGTGTGTATTTTAAGTTCTATAGCTATGCTATGGGACTTCATTCTCAAGTTTTGTTTGGTTGTTTATTTTTTCATATAATACAAGTACTAATACTCATAGATAAGAATATAGTTAAACTGTATCATTTAAACTTGTCTTTGTATTTAATAGATTTGCTGATTTTTTATTATTCACAATTTTTTTCTACAGAATAAAATACGTTAATATTAGAGTGTAAAACCTGTGTTTTCTTTCACAAAAATATTAAATAGTTTTCAATATTGGTAGGATAAAACTTCTTTTAAATTTTTCCTTCTACAATTGAGATCTCTTATAAATTTGCATCTTTTAAAAATCTGTGTGCCTCATATATCATAATAAACAATTTATTTGAAGATTTGTAAATGAAATTAACATATGGCAAATATTCTTTTTGGCTATTTTTGAGACAACTGTGGTTTGATATGCAATATTGATAAGTGAAGAACAAGCTGAATAAAGATGTGCTTTTCTTATAGAAAAAGACACATTGTTTATTTCGGTTGAAGAGATGTTTAACATGAACTTTTTCAGAAGTTGCCATATCTTGGAAAAATAGGAGAATATTTCACTGAGGAAGAGATAAGTATGGGGTGAGGTTTATCATTATTTAATCAGTTATAAACTCCATGATTTAATAACGAATTATCAAATTTCACATAAGCATAGGTTAATTACACTGGCAAAACACAAAAACAATGATCACGAAGTCAAATTCACTTCCCCTCAGCTCAAATGAATATGTGCAGGACTTGTTGATTTTAAAAGTAAAGTTTTGATTTTGCTTGTCACATCTCATTTAAAAACAAAATAGCTTTCGATATTATCTACTAAGAACCTTTAATATTCTTAATCTAATACCAGTGTAACACCATAGTCTCTATACTGTACATTTTAAAAAATACACTTCAAAATATTTCGCTAGTATTATAATTGAAAAGTCTAAATAATGTTACAGTGACAATGCATTAAAATGTTAGTACATATATTTTCTATCAAATATCAATAATAGCACAAAAATATGTCATGTCCCTACAGTAACAAGACTTTAATTATATGTAAATGTTGTATACATTATGTAATATAAAACCATATGAATATACTTTTTCTATTTATATTCTTTAAAGAACACAATCAATTTTATAGCTTTTTGAATTGTGTATGAACATTTATACCTATTTTTCTCATTTAGATTGGGAGGAGAGTTGTCTTATTCACAGATATTGAACTTCTTTATATCCTCTTTGAGCTGTAGAACTGAAGCCCATGTAATTGCTATCAGACAAGGGGAGAGCCTCTTGAAATTGTACAGCTCATGAATTTCTTTGCATTGTCATCAACACAGGTAGAAGAGGTTATTAAACTTAGCACTTCCTGCTGTCCCCTGATTGATACCATGTGCCAGATTTTAAATTATTTCCCATTCATGCTTGTAATATATGCATTTGCCAGTCACTGGCTTGTGGAATTTTAGCTTTTACATTTTTCTAGCTATTTTATTATCCCTCAAAGGCTTTTCCTTCACTTTTTTTTTTTTTTAAAGAATTTGCAAATAAAACAAAACATTTCTTCTTATCAGGAAGGCTGATATTTCCAGCCAAGCCTTTATAAAAATTTATTTCAAAATAAATGCATTTGAAAATGTGCTTCTTAAGTAATAATAGGTTTTGAAGTTGTTATAATTTTATTTACAAAAATAAATCTTAATTTTTACTTAATAAAATTTTTTTTACAGATTCTCTGTAGGAATCAAAAAGAGTCATATTTTCAAGGTAGCAATGAATGTTAGAGTGTTTAGATACACATGTGTCTATTTTAGAATCTAATATATATATATATATATAATTTATGTTCCACATTCTAGAATAAATATATCCCTCATTTTAGAACAAATGGACATGAGAGTTGCAGAATATATTCTAGAGTGATTTAGTCTTAGTATATTCACTTATAAATAGGTTGGCATGTGTAAAATTCCAGAGAAACATACTTTAATTCAAACATGCTCATAGTATCGTAACAAAATAAAACCAGTGTTAGATGTTTTCTCTCCTATTCTCTATTCTCCCTCATATTGACATATGTAAAGTCTCTCTCTACCTCAGTTTCTCAACCTCCCACATATACCTCAGAAATAAATACGATTCTATGCCCAGGGGATTGACTGGGTTTCAATTTCATGATTTTTAGAAAACATTTTGTGGTAAGGTATCATTCAAAGCTCACTGTTATACAAAAGCAGTTTTCCTCATTTTCAAACATAACAATACTTCCAGTTTGAATACTTTTGAAAGAACACATCAGGTAAATCAAAACAAGTTATGAACAGACAATAGATTACATAGAAACAAAAAAAAAGAAAAAAACTTTCTAGAAGAGCTTTCAAGCTTTCAAAAGATCTGAATATTTTGGAAATAGCAGGAGTCATTTTGCAAGAATGTCAACATTGTACAGAATATATTAGATATCCATTTCAGTGCTTAATCTTTACAAGTCACTGCTTCACAAAAATATAAACCCCTTTTCCAGTCTTTGCTAGAACCTCTCTGTGTTATTAGGCATATCCTCTCTGCTCATCTCTTTCTGTTCCTCATACCTCTTCAGTGTAACATTTATTTGCACAAAGGATACACCTTGATATCATAGATCTTTCTAAGTTGACTCAATTAATTATTAAAATACTCTGAATTTAATTCAAGAAGAACTTCTATTAAAAAGCCAAATGTGCATCTACTGACACTTTCTATCTCTGTGTCTGCCTAACCCCACCCCCTTTCTGAATGGTATTCATACAAAAAAATGTGCAAGAATATACTCTGGACAGTTGACAATAGCTATCATGGGGTAATATATATTATATTAGTTTTCTAGGCTTGCCACAACACACCACCACTAACTAGTTGGCTTAAAACAACAGAAATGAATTTCACCACAGTTCTGGAGGCCAGATGTTAAAAATCATGCTGTTCATAGGAACACACTTCTTCTCAAGGCTCTAGGGGAGGACCCTTTCTTGCCTCTTGCAGCTTACGGTGGCTCCTGGCATTCCTTAGATTGTGGCTGCATAATTGCAATCTATACCTTGTCTTCACATGGACTTCCCTCTGTGTCTGTGTCCTCTCCTCTTGTAAGGATACCAGTCACTGATTTAGGACTCACCTTATCCAGGATAATTTTGTCTAGAGATACTTACCTAAATTATATCTGCAAAGACTCTATTTTCTAATAATGTCACATTCTAAGTGTCTATAATTTTTATAGTCATAAATATGAACATTTGCCCTTTTGGAAAAAAATATCTAATCAGACATGGATATTAAAGAGCATAAAATTCAAATATATTGAATAATATATATTAAATTAAAAAAAAATCAGGCAGAAATTGAAATTGGAAAGTTCTATTACTATAGGATAGTTCTTTGAATGGTTGAGACATCTTTTTGGAAGTTATTTTTCTTTTCCCATGACACTGTTTCTTAGGATACTGAGTCCAGCCTATCATTGATCTTGAAGAGAATTAGCTTTTCAAATGAATTGCTTATAAAAATTCCCTAGAAGTTAAAGTCTCTGAAGTCAGAGATGATATTTGACTTGTTCACCACTCTATTTGCAGTAACAAAGACAATATCTAATAAGTGTATTTAATGTATAATTAATGAATACGTTAATGAAAAAAAATGCCCTTTAAAGGCCACTCTGCCTAAATGTTTCTGAAATTTTGTAATTCATGTTTTTTAATTTCAAAATGAACAATATGCATAATATGTTGTGTTTTAAGCTAAGTGTTATTACAAAAGAATAAAAAAGTTAAAAAATAGAAAATTTATAAAGTAAAAAAGTTACAGTAAGCTAAAGTTAATTTTTTATTAAAGAAAGAAAAGTATTTTTATAAATTTAGTATAGCCTAAGTGTACAGTGTTTTTTAAAGTTTATGCTAGTGTGCAATAATGTCATAGGCCATCACATTCATTCATCACTCATCCTCTGATTCACCCAGAGCAAATTCAATTATTGTAAGCTCCATTTATATCAAGTGAACTACAGCAGCAATTTTAATAACAACATTCCCTTTTGAACATTATAGTTATAATGCATACTAACTGCCATTTTGATCAGTGAGACAGCTTGAGCAGTGGTCATAGGCTGATCTCTGAACTCTGTCAGCAGTCATCATCTACCACAACTGCTTCTAAGTCAAAGTTCACAAGCAAAAGTGATGGTCAGCAGTCTATGGCCATGACAGACTAATATAAGTGACTACCAAAGTTAAATGATTATGATTTCTTATTAGCATTTTCAAAAATAATGTAGTAAAACATATGTATGTAAAATATGTTAGATATTCAAAGCCAAATGAACAAGTATTGATAATAAAGCTGTTTGCTAAAAAAGTTGCATGTAATTCTATATTCCCTTTGTCATTTTCAAGAGAATGTGGGTTTATGTTTTGATACAAAATATTAGTGCAATTAAATTAAGATTTATTTTAAACACATATATTTTAAAATGTCCTTAAGGACACACCTAATATTTTACAATTTTTCATTCTCAAGAATAAAGAACTCACAGGGGAAACTATCAATTGAATAGGGAAAAATGTTATTTGCTATTTATACGAGTTAAATAATATAAGATCAATGATAAACTATTTAAAAGTATTTAAAAATCATATTGTATTCTCCATAAGTTTTGAAGCAAACAGAAAAGTGTATTCTGTGGAAATTTTGCTTACCAAGATTATTTTTCTTCATGGAAGTAAGTTTTACTTGTAGTAACATTGTAACCATGGAATACAAAATAGAAAACTCTGCAATAAAGTAGGACTCATCTTACAAAAATATTAATAGTTTATTGTCAAGATGTTATTTTATCCCTCAAGGCAGAAAATATGGGCATGCAGGCAGATGATGAATGTAGTGAACTAGTAATCTGGTAAACCAGCAAACTATGAAGCAAAATCATCAGTTGAAAATAAGAATAGCCCACAAAAGCTTTTTAGTGTGATATATTCCCACCTGACTAATTTTGCTTTTGTTGCTTGTGCTTTTGGTGTCATGTTCAAGAAATCATTGCCAAGGCTGATGTTATAAAGTTTTTCATCTATGTTTTCTTCTAAGTATTTTATGGCCCCAGGTCTTACATTTAAATCTTTAATCTGAGTTTGCTTTTACAAATATGGTGTAAGGTTACAATTTTATTATTTTGTGGATATCTAGTTTTTCCAACATCAAATAATAAAGACATTATCATTTTCCCATTGTGTACTCTTGCCTACTTTGTCAAAAAGAAATCCATGACCATATATATATATATATATGTTAATTTGTGGGCTCTCTATTCTATTCCATTGGTCTAAATGTCTATTTTCATGTCAATATCACAGTGTTTTAATTTCTATAAATTTGAGGAAAAAGGAAACCTATAGAATGGAAAAATATTTGCAAGTTTTATACCAGATAAGAGAATAATATTCAAAATATATAAGGAAATATTACAACTTAATAGTAAAAAATAGAATAACCATTTTTAAATGGGCAAAACACTTAAACAGACACTTCTCCAAAAGAGACAAATTAATGGCCAACAGCTATAAAAGATGCTCAACATCACTAATCTTCAAGGAAGATTTACAAATCAAAACCACAACAATATATCAACTCATAACTTTTGGCATGGCCATTATCATAATTCAAAAGATCACATTATTGGTGAGAATTTAGAGAAATTAAAATCCTTGTACACTGTGGGTGGGAATGTGAAATGGTGCAGCCACTATAGTACCAGTATAGTGGTTCCTCAAACACTTAAAAATAGAATTATTATATGTTCCAGCAATCCCACTTATGGGTATATATCAAAAAGAAATGAAATCAGGATCTCAAAGAGATATATGCACTCATGTTCATTGTACCATTATTCAAAATAGCCAAGATGTGGGAACAACCTAAATATCCATCAATAAATGAATGGAAAAGAAAATGTGATATATATGTATAATGGAATATTGTTCATCCTTTTAAAGAGGAGAAAAGCCTGCTATTTATTACAACATGGATGAAAGTCAAGGACATAATGATACATGAAATGATCCAGGCACAGAAAGACAAATACTATATAATTCCACTTAAATAAAGTATATAAAATAGTCAAACTCATAGAAACAGAGAGTAGAATGGTGGTTCTACTGGGGCTGGGGTGAAGGGGAAATGAGGAGTTGCTTTAAAATGGATATAAAGTTTCAATTATACAGGATGAATAAGTTCTAAAGATCTGCTATCCAACATTCTGTCTACAGTTAACAGTATTGTATTGATACACTTAACAATTTTATCCTGGGTAGAGCTGAAGCCCATTCTACTAAGTGAAGTATCACAAGAATGGAAAAACAAGCACCATATGTACCCACCTTCAAACTGGTATTGATTAACATTTATGTGCACATATGGTAGTAACATACATCAGGTGTTGGGCAGATAGGAGGGGGGAGAAAGGGATGGGTATATTCACACCTGATGGGGCAGTGTGTACCGTCTGGGAGATGGACATGCTCTAAGCTCTGAATTGGGCAGGGCAAAGGCAATATATGTAACCTAAATATTGTACCTCTGCAATATGCTGAAATAAAATTTAAAAAAATGTTAAGAAGACAGATTTCACATTAAATGTTCTTACCAAAATTTAAAAAATAATAAGACTTCCAGTCAAGAGGCAAATCACACTTCAGGAACACTCTAAATTTACTGGAAATCTAAGAGGAAAGAAGGCATACAATAGAAATCAGGGAAGTGGAAGAGAAAAGCCAAGCCAAGGCATAAGTGTCATGCAGAATTAAGTGCCCCAATGCTGTTAGTTATCATGAGTTTGAAATGGGAGCACTAACATGAGTATGTGTTTTTGTCTAGTCATTTTCAGTTGATGAATGCAGGCAATCAAAAATAGTATTCATGAAGGTTTGGGGATTCCCCAGCAAGTACAACAGGTAAAGAAAATTAGACGAAGACAAGAAAGTTGTATAAGTATACACACACACACACACACACACACACACACACACACACACCTATCTATATGCAAACATACACACTCTTTATATAAAATTCCACATATTCTATACACACATACGTACCCTGGAATTCAAGTTTTGGGGGAGTATTAGAAAAAGCCCAAATGTGGTAGGCTCAATGAATTCAGGAAGTCAAAAATGTGCAAATGGGGTACAAGAAGAATAGACTGAAAAATTGAAAGTGATGATTATAGAACAGAAAGATTAAAAATAAAGCTATAGAAATATTGCCGCCATTAATCTCTCATGAACCTGCAAATGAGTCACTATGTCAGGGTCAATGACAAGAACAGTTGAGCAATGCCAGGTTTATTATAAATATACGCTACATGGATATTTGAACTATGAGGAATTTAGACCAGAGGGATATTAAGTGACCAAGAAGTTGCACTATATACTAAAATCAACTCAAAATGGATGAAAGACTTAAACCTAAGGTTTGAAACAACAAAAGTACTAAAGGAAACCATAGGGGAAACATTTCATGGCATTGGTGCGGTAAGTATGTTTGGATCTGAATTCAAAAGCACAGGCCACAAAACTCAACACCAACACCACCGCCTAGGAAATATAAGTGAAGCAAATCGTCATGGGAGGGTCAAGTTTCAGTTATAGCAGAAAGCAGAAGAAAACAGAGATAAAAGTCAAAATACAGAGGATTTATGAATTCCAAAGGACATAGTGAAAGGTTTTCAAAATTCAGAAACAGGTCAAAAAGGGAAATGTGCAAAGCCGTATGAGATTGGAGACTGAGAAACGAAAGCCGACCCCGGAAATCATGGCGGCACGTAGGAACTCACGGAAACTCGCTGAAAGGCCTCACGAGATTTGTCCTGATGGTCTCCAGGCAGAGGGCGCTGACGTGGTAGCCGTGCGCGTTGGCTGATTGGTCAAGAGGTGTGGCCACGTTGGGATATTGCCAGCAAAATGCCGGGAATGTGGTGTCTGGGGACCTAGAGCACCTGATTCCCTGAGGTCCCTCCCAACTCTCTGAGCTGAAGGATTTCTGAGGATTTCTCGGAGCTGCAATGAGGAATGCAAGATGCAGTTGGCATGAATCTTGTTTGACTCTTCCCTACAGTCAAAACTGCCAAAAGTCAGTGGTCTTATTTGGAGCCTGCAGAGACTTGTTCCCTCTGGAGTTCCCAAACGCTTGATTTCTAAGTTCTTTCTTATTTCTGGAGCAGGAGAGTCGGGGATGCATTTTGGTGAATGCTAGTGAAGATAAGCAATATGTTTTTAATTTGGCTGCATTCAGTGGTTTTTGCTTAAAATTGCAATATTTGATTGTTTCTGTTTATGTCTGGTGTGGGTCCTTTATATTGATTGGGTCTGAATCACAGTGAGTTCTTAGCATCTGTATAATGTAGGTCAGTGTTGCTCAGAAATTTACATATTTTATAAACTTAAAATTTCTATATCTTGTACTCAGATTCCACTCCAATACATATTTTTTTCTTCAAGAATATAATTATTTTCTCTATTTTAGATGTGCCTTGTCTTCTCCATTTCTTGTCTTCCTTTTTGCCTGGCTCCTTTTTAGTACATATAATCAGAGAGAGCTTCTCAATTGTTTCCTTTACTGCACTGATTCTGTAACAGCAATTCAGCTTTCACTATTTACAATACATATTTGATTCCATGAATGATTTTCTTTTTGTTTTATTCAAAAGCTCTTAAATTGTTCCTCAATTTAGAGCTCGTCTTGCTGTCTTTTAAGATTACTGTGTTGTCCTTTCCACTCAAGTTATTTGTTTTTCTGTGTTTCAGAGAGGAGTATTTTATAGAATTTTATAGAACCTTCCAAGCAATTCACTGAGGTTTATCTATGGATCCTACACTGGATAATTTTCAGACAAAGTGCTTCCTTTGGATGGCATTTCGTTTGTCTTTACAGACTGCTTTTACCGTAAAACCTAATGAAGCATCACCTATCCAGAACTGTTACTTATATTTTCTGTGTACCACATGTCCATCTCATTGTGGGTGTCCCTACTAAGTTGTGCCCAGATAGCAGGTTGGTATGCTGAGTCCTCAGTTCCAATGGCATTCTCTTGTAGGAAAATTCAGTGCTTGTACTACTAACAGAGCTGCTGTCTTTGAATTTATTTAATAAAAGAATTACACAGTTGTACATACTGGAGGGATAAATGTATAATAATTTTGTTGAAAATGCCATCTGCCCATTCAGAGAACTGAGAGTTAAGAAAGAAAAGAATGCCTCCTCCTCCTTTTCCTTCCCTTCCTCCTCATTCTCCTTCCCCTCTTCCTCGTTCTCCTCCCCCTCCTCCTCATTCTCCTCCTTCTTCCTTTTACAAAAGCTCTGCTTCAAAATGATGTGTGATCTACAGTGACCACCACTCAGGTTTGAAGGGGCCGTCCCTGGGTGAGATTGACGGAGACCCAAAGTCAGCAGAAGGAGAGCTCACTACTTATTCCCACAATTAGCAGGATGTGACTTGTTGACCAGCGGTGAGAACTGTTCCCCCAGACAAACGGCCAAGGGCATGTGGTTTTGCATGCATGCCAAGGCGTCTTGGTATCTGCAAACGGTATCAGACATTGAAGGGCATCTCTGGTGTTATGTCTGGAGAAACAGTGCTGTTGACCCATGGGAAGTCACGTACCAAAAAGTAGCTGGGAAAGAAGCTGGCATGAGAAAATAGTTGCGGGAACGCTTGCCAAATTGAACAGTATAAAAATAAAACGACTGGTGCTTTAAGCACTGCAGTCCTGAACTGTCTTTTGTGTCTCTGTGTTTTTTTTTCTGGGGCTGCAGTCAATTCTTTTGTGTCTGTGTTTTTGTCTGTGTCTTTCTGTGTGTCATCCCCCAGCCTGTAATCGGGCCATGACACAGGATGGGTGTTTTCCTTTCTCAATTCATCTGTCCTAGTGTTGGGGAATGCCCTGTAATGTACTGGTTAACAGCATATGCTTTAGACTTATATCACAGTTTTGGTTTTTATTCCTGGTTTACCACCTAGTAGCTACAGACATTGATCATATTACTCAGTCTATTTAAGTATCAAATTTTTAACCTATTACACTAAAATTACTTTCACTGTATAGATTTATAAAAATAAAAGGAGATATATTATGAAACTATTTAGTCAAGAGCCGTAGAAACGATAAGTTCTTTATAAATTGTCAATATTATTAAATGAGTTATAATTATTACTATTTTGTTGCTTTAAAAATCCTGTATTAGACTTTTCTTTTTTACCTATTTTCATATTTAATCTGTTATCACAGATGTTTAATAGAAGTAAAGCAATTCATAAATCATAATTTTAAATTCAAATTATCTCAAAAAAGGAAATATTAAAATGAAATTTGCAGAAATATTTGACATAGTAAAATGCTCACTATATATTTTGCCCTTAAAGAATTAATATACCAAAGTATATGCTGAATAAATAAGACTAGAAGTCAGTGCAGTGATATTTTGACTAATTTTATTTCTAAGTGGTACAAGTGATTCTTAAACTATTAAATATTTCCTTTGCAATCAAAATATATGTTTCTTTTATTGATGTCAGTTCTACAAGCAGCAATTAGTTATTCTCTGAGAATAAAATAAAGAAAAAAAGACAACTGACATAGAATTGATATGTGCACCAGTGCCATATGAGCTCCTTGCATCAGCAATTGATTCAGCCTAAGTCAATAGATTACATGGGGAATTGTGTGGGCAACAGACTCAGGATAAGTGAATAGACTGCATGCGCAATTTCATGGTGAAAGAATCAAGTTGACTAGGTCTCCAATAAAGAGAACTCTGAGCGGTGGTGTAAAGAGTGGCATGTGCTGAAGTACAGAGCAAGGGTCCACAAAATCTTCAGGTCTCTCTATGTTGGTAATATGGAATGAGGTATGGATTAGGTCCCAGCTCAGCTCTTCTCTAAAAGTGAGGGAGAAATTTATTTCATAATAAAATTTGGAAGTAAAATGATCAAATTTGTGTTTTAGAGAGGTCACTCCCTAACAGAAAGGATATTGGTTTTACCTGGAAGTGAGGTGGGACAGATGCAAGGACAATGTGGCAAGTAAAAAAAATAATAGACTACTTTACTAATTAGGCTAAGACAAAAAATCAGAGCATTTGAATTAAGGTTAATGAGAATGGAGAAAATAGGCTTACTTGCTATACAATTAGGCATTTGCATTAACAAATTTGGTGGTTAAATGAGGAAGATAAGTTTTTTTTTTTAAACAAAGAGAATTCATCTTCATGTTTGGGCAGCTGATTTAAAGTAATGGCTAGGAGATAGATATACTCAAATCTGGAGGTACTTATCCTTCCTCATGGTAACCTAACAAGATCTGGCTGTGAGTTAGCTCATCACAAATGAATAAGAGGGACCATTGGGCTTTGTTGTCTTCCCTCTGCTAAAATGCACTTCCCTGACCTGGAGAAGACATAGTTATATAGCGGTGTCTTGGCCCTGATAATGTCATTGTGTAGAGTAGGATGGGGACAGGGTCCTCTCTGTGCGGAATGCTATTCATGGTACATGCAGATAATCTTTGCCGGGTCTGTGCTGTAGGTCAATGAAAACTTTGGAGAACACAGTGGACTCTATCACTTCTCAGCATGCAAGTTTCCCTTAATAAACTCAATATTATATTTGATTCATGTGATCTATTGTTATGTGTCCAAGACCTTCAATTCAATAGTGATGAGATGAAGAATTACAAGTGGAGTAGTTGATTATGAGATTATTATGAAAATTCTAATTGAGTTACTGGTGGTAAACATTTGACACTTAGGGGAGCAATATTGGCTAGATACAAAGATTTAAAGAGTCTCTAGCATGAAGCTAGTTAATAAACTATGGGATGCAGTAATAGCACCAAAAGAGAAAATGGAATGAGAAAGGAAGCCAAACTTTGTGAACATTGGCATTTATTTGGCATTCTGAGAAAGAGGATCTTGAAAATGAATGAAGGAAATAATAAGAATGGGAAATCAGGTGACAGTATTATTCCAAAGGCCAAACAAAGAAATAATTTGGAAAGAAGTCAAAATAGTGCAGAGACATTAATATAGATGAGAGCTGATAATGATCACTGAGTTTAGTAATTGATTAGTTCTTTTTTCCTGGTACATCTTGGGCTATTGAAGGGAAACAGATTTTTATAAAAATCCTGTCCATCTGGTCATATAGACACTACTGAATTGTATATGTAAATGAGTCCTTCCTATTATGGTATCATTTTATATAATTGCACTGATGCTGCAAATAGAGATAATACAATAGATCTTTAGACAAGTAAATTGGTAGTCATTGTTTTAGTCACGTTCCTAAGGGTGGTGAAAGAGACAAAATGTTCACTAGCATTTAGTTAATGAAAGTGGGATCTTGTGATGGAAACAAAATGTCCCAGGGACTAAAGAATGGATCATAAAGGCAAAAAATATGAATACAGTCATTCTGACTCAACCCAAAGGAAAATGGGCATATGTTAAAAGCATAATAATTAAACAGTATATAGATGGGATGAGACAAATCAGTGGACCATAAGAGCAGGTCCAAAAATATGCCAAATGTATACAGTATCTTTACCATGTATCTCAAAACCCTAGTCATGAATCATACTCACACCATATACCAACATTACATAAAACCATTACTAGTCTTACAAGAAATCATTTTGAGTGGAGAATACCTTTCTAAATTTGACACAATATCCAAAATTCATTATAATTTTTGATATATTATTTTTATTAAAAAAGTAAAGTTTTTATTTGAAGAAGAGTTTAAAAACAAAATGATATACTGAAAAAAATATACTTTTATCCACAGCAAAAATAAAAAAGTTAATCTCCCTTATATTTAAAAATATTCTAGAATCGACAAAGAAAAATACAAAATGTGAAGCAAAGGGAATAAACATGGCTCTTAATATGAAATATGCTTAACCTAAATGATATGAGAAATGCAAATTAAAACTAACTTGCTTTTCTCACTAATCTCATTGGAAATGGTGAGGCCATGATGAAATAAATCCTTCATATAACCAACATCAGTGAAAATGCAATGAATTTCTGAGAAGGATAAAGACACCTGAGAGTACTGTGCAAATGAGCAAGCTGCAAAACATCATCACTGCAGCAAAATGGCCAGGTGGAGAGGATAGTTTGTTTGCCCAGTAATCTTATTCAAGAGCAAGCAAATGGGCAGATCAGCCCCTGGCTGAGTGGAAGCAACTACCTGAATTCACTGGCTCCAACTATATTTTGTTGAGGGTGCAGATGGATGCTGAGGCAGATGTAGAGGACTTCACAAAGGAGGACTATGCTCTTCAAAGTGCTGATTCAGATCTTTTTGATGAGGTCAGAGGCTTTGACATCAAGCTGCTGCAGTACGTATACCTATCAGTTAAATACATGTACAGCCTGGTGGTAGAGAACAGGAAGGTGAAGCCTGGCATGAAAGTACCCTTCTCTGTGAAGGTAGGCCAAGCCCAGTGCTGTGCTGACTTCACTCTGCTCTTCGTCCTTATGAGTTTACTTTGTTCAAGATACAGGCTAACCTTATTCATAAAGTCTGTAATTTTACAATGAGATCAAAAAAGAGAAAGAAACCTGGTAAAAAGAGTTTTTTGGCAGTTGAAGTGGTAGTTAAAACATTTAAAGTGAGAATTAAGGGAAAAACATAGCACTTACTTTGCCTTTTTGTAGAACTATATTTCACTATAAATAAGTAACTGCATGATAAGAAAAGGCTTTATTTTGCAGATGATGGCTAGTTAATAAAGTGTTGAAAGTGTGTCAGAATAGAATACTATCATTTCACAAATGCTGTGCTATGAAAAATATTGCCACTTAGTGTTAAAATTATTAAACACATGATTGATGGAGGACTAGATATTTGTATAGCCTGGATTACTTTTTAATTGCAAGGAAAAAGCCATAACTATTAATATATAAATGGACTCAGAATGCCATCGTCTTGATTAAGTAGTCAATCTTAGTATCCTTACTGGTGGGCAACCAGAGAGTATACATTTTCTATTGGTTTTATAAAATATTATCATTATTCACATCCAGATTAGAATGAAATACTTCAGGTCAATAGAAATTAAATCTCCATTAATTTACACTTCATCTAATCAAAGTGATAATTAGCTAAATAAATTGTCATTATTGAGATGATTATCTCCACTCTTCCCCAAAATTACCTATTATTTTACTAGTATGACATATAATTATTCTTATTCAACAGTTATATTCATATAGTTTGTTATTATGTACATTAAGTGCACATTATGGGATAGTTGTGATCTCACTGAAATGAATATATCAATTAGCTATAGAAGAAATCTCATATTCAATGATAAGAATGTAGGAAAAGAAAGATTTAAAAAAAGGCAGTACAGCAGGCAATTTGTCTTCTTTTCAGATTTACTGTAGAGGCGGAGTGCAAAAAATGTAGTCTCCAAAGTTTACATCATTTCTTCTCTTTCTCTGTTTACTCCCCTTTCTTTCAAGGATTGATGTCAGATATTCATATTGAGAAATCATCAGTTTTGTGTTCGTATAGGCAGTTTCTACCAAATGTAAAAGTTAAAGGTTTTCTCTAAAGCAGCAATGAGATGCAAACCTATCTAAATCAAGTTATTCTTTCTTATTTTCTAAATTAACACATCAGTGACTTATTCTAACCCATTGTTGACTCTACATTAAAATATGTTTGCCTTTAAATAGAAAAACTTGCTATAAGCACATAAACACATTGCTATTCATAAATGTAAGTGTAGATTACATTTTTGAATAGCATCATCGTGTATTTTAATTATTTTATATTATAAACATTATAAAATATAATTAAAAATTCTTCGAATATTGTGACAGTATTTGTCCAAAATATAATTAGTTACCTAAAAGATTTAAGCCTGTTGGAATTGTGCAACTCATGTTATGGGCTTACCTTATTCACACACATGAAGTCTGTAAAGCACAGAATTAATCCCTAAGGCATGTTAACGTGCTTCTTTGACAATTCTTAATAACTATAACAAGGCATTTAAATTGCAGATACCTGCTGAGTGAATATTCAAAACTCACTTGACAGCCATACACCAGAATACCAGATACTCCTTAACAGAACATTAATGTGCTTTATTTTGTGATTTTTTAAAAGATTGATTTTATGTCATACTGTTCTGTCTTCAGAGAGAGGAAAAGGAGGAGGAAGGAAGGAAGGATAAAAGAAAGAAAGGAAGAATGGAAGGGAGGGAGGGAGGGAAAGAGGAAGGTAAGCAATTTTTACATTTCAAGAGCCAATTGTATGTTACATATTTTTACATTATTTTCCTTACTGGATCTTCATGTGTCTTTATCTCAAATTTCCCACTTCCTTATCAGGTCTCTTTTTGTGGTCCACCATACTCTTCAATACAGAAATTTCTGGTTTTCCAAACTTTTCCTTGCACTGTCTATTTAAATTATTAGGTGTTTCTACCCATGAATTTGGGATATATTTTGAATTTTTAAGTTTTCTTTAATTGTTTTCAAGAAGGTTTTATAAGTTTTTAAAATATTTTTTTATTTCAGGATATTATGAGGATACATTTTGGTTACATTTTATGTCTTTGGCTCACCCAAGAGAGGATTAGAGGCATTCCCTTTCCCTCTACAATGCTCACTGTATCCATTAGTTGTGAGTTTACCCCCCAACTCCCTAAGCCCTGGAGAATATTACTACTGTGTGAACACCACAGTGTTGATCAGTCAGTGCCAAATTTGATGGTGAGTACATGTGGAGCCTATTCTTCTGATCTTGTGATACCTCACTTTGAATAATGGGCTTAAGCTCTATCCAGGAAAGTATAAGAGGTACTAGATCACTGTCATTTCTTATAATTGAGTAATACTCCATTGTATACATACACCAAAGTTTAATAATCCACTCATGAATTGACGGGCAATTGGGTTGTTTCCATGTCCTTGCAATAGTGAATTGTGCTGCTATAAACATTGGGGTGCAGACGTCTTTTTTATAGAATGTCTTTTGCTCTTTTGGGTAGATGCCTAGTAGTGCTATTGCTGGATCAAATGATCGATCCCACTGTTTTGTAGTTTTTATTAAGCAAATTCTCCACTTCCTTGATTATAGGCACTTATATATTAATATAAGCACTTTGTTCTCTCAGAGGGTATTATAAACAAAATTTTTATCTCAGTTTCCTTTTGACATTGTTCCTTGCAGGTGTATAGAAATAAAACTAATTTTTGTGTGATAATCTTGTGATTTGGCTGAAATAATTTATTATTATCTACTTGCTCCTTTTGGAGTCTTTGATATACTACACATAGAATTGCATCATCTCTGAGTATAGATAGTTTTACTTCTTCCTTTCAAACTTGGATACATTTTATGCTTTTTTACCTATCCAAATGCTGACTAGAAATTGCAGTTCAATGTTGAATAGTAGTGGTGAAGTAAACCATTTTTTGATTTCTCCTGAGCTTAAAGAAAAAGTTTTCAGTGTTTCACTATGCACTATGATGTTATCTGTGGATCTTCATAAATGGTAAATGGTATTTATTTTATTGATGAACATCTTTCTCTCTCTCCCTTTTCTTTTCTTTTCTTTTTTTTTAAGAAATAAGGTCTGCTCTGTGGCCCAGGCTGGAGTTCAGTGGCACAATCATAGCTCACTGCAGTCTGCATCCTCAAACCCCTGGGCTCAAGCAATCCTTCTGCCTCAGCACCCCTTGTTGCTGGGATTCTGGGCATGAGCCACAATGAAACTCTCTTCTACCTTTTTAAAGGTTTTCACCATGAAATGAAGTTGGATTTTGTCAAATGTATCATACATGTCAATTGAGATCATCATTTGGGTTTTCTTCTTTGCTCCACAAATGTAATATTAATTTATTTTTTTAATGTGTAGGTACTTTTGCATTCCTGAGATAAATCCCACTTGATCATGGTATATAATTCCACGAATACACTGCTGGATTCAGTGTGGTATCATTTTATTGAGTATTTCCTTACCAATATTCACAAGGGATGTTGGTCTATAATTGTGTGTGTATATGTGTGTGTGTGTGTGTGTGTCTGTGTGTGTGTGTGTGTGGTCTTTATCTGATTTTGGTATCAGGATAATGGTGGCCTAATAGAATGAGTTTATAAGTGTTCTCATCTCATGTACTTTTTGGAAGAATCTGAGAAGTATTTGTGTTAATTTTTCTTAAAATGTTTGGTAGCATTCACCAGTGAATCCATCTGGTCCTAGACTTTTCTTTGTTTGAAAGTTTTAGATTACTGATCAAAGTTCTTTACTTGTTATGATTCTATTTAGATTATCTATAGTTTCTTGGATAACTGTAGGTAATTTTGTGCTTTAGGAAATCTGTCCAATTCAACTAGGTTATCTAATTTGTTAGAATATAATTCTTCCTAGTATTTTTTATAGTTCTTTTTATTTTTGTCACATCATTGGTAATGTCTTATTTCCATTTGTGGTTTTAGTTATTTGTATCTTCTTTTTCAGCTTAGCAAAAGTCTGTCAATTTGGTTTATCTTTCTCAAGGAATAGTCTTTGCAACAGGATATCAAGTCATGCAAAAGACATGGAGGAACTTTTAATGGATATTGTTAAAGAAAGAAGCCAATGTGAAAAGCCTACATACTATAGGATTCCAATTGTATAGCATTCTGGAAGAGGCAAATACTACAGAAATAGTAATAAAAGCAGTGGCTGGCAGGCATTTTGTTGGAGGAGAGATGAATACAGTGGAGCACAGGAGATTTTTAGGGCAGCAAAATTTTCTATATAACATTATAATGGTGGATACACATGTGTCAAATACCATAGAATAAACAACACCAGGAGCAAACCATGATATAAACTGTGATGTTGGTTCCTCAATTCCAACATAAGCGCCACACTAACGCAAGGTATTAGTAAAAATGGTAACTGTGCTAGAGGAAATAGTATATTTGGGAACTCTCTGCATATTCCATTCAATTTTTCTGTAAATCTAAAGCTACTCTAAAAAATAAAGTCTATTTCTTTAAAAAAATTTAAAAAAATTGACTTTTAACTTGAAAATGCAGAAAGAACCAAAGCAGTTTAAGAACCTAAGAAAAATAATTTTAAAATGTTTAATGAGTATTGTATAGTTACCAGTCTGGCCAAGCTATAAAGAGACCAACTTTCCAACTCTTTTTTAAAAAATAAGATTTCCTATTTTATGAGCAAGTCATTTTGTTAGCTGGGATTTAATGTGTGGTTTGACCAAGGGTGTAATTGGATTTTAGAGTATTAGCCACCCTTCATATTGTAATGAGTGCCTTCAAAGCAACCTCAGATAATAAAAAAGAACATATATGTTTTTTAATATTTTGGCAAACATACTATTGACATTTTGTCAATCTTATGAATAATAACATTTTTGGTTTATATTTTAAATGTTTACAAACAATCCAGAGCACAAAATCTAAGTAAAACAAAACAAAAATTGAATAGTCTTGCTGCTCTGGTGGGGCCTTCAAGATGCCTATCTCAGAACAACTGTAAGCCCATGGTGACTAGAAGTATTGGGATCAGACTTGCTGGAAAGTTCTGCACAACCCCAGTTTTTCCTATCACATAGGCATCCACCCACAACCTATTTAATCTAGCTGGCCACAAAATGAATTGAGGAGCCTACTTTATGAGAGAAGCTGTGCTTGTGGACACTTCTTCACACCAATTCTCATATTACATAAATATATTTATTCAAAGACACCGATGCTACTATCTGTTAAAGAAGCTATGATTTGTGAGGGCTTATAAAGAGACAATCACTCTGCTAAACACTCTGTGTATGTCACCATTTGTATCTTTACAGCTGCTCCATGAAAATGACATTGTGGAATAGAGGATTACTATACTCATTTGGGGGCAGGAGAGTAGGGCAGGCCCTGCAGAGATAAAGTAACAAGTCTAAGAGCAAGCAGCAAGGAGAGCAGCAGGGAGAGAATTTGGAACCAGATTTGTGTGATTCCAAAATGTAAACTTTTTATTTCATACTGTCCTAAGAAAAGCAATTCTTGCCTGTAAGGAAGGTTTAATAGACTGCCTTGAAAATATTAATAGCAGCACTGGCTTCTAAGATTCCAGATATTTACATCACTTCCTTATGTGATATCAGCAATTGTGTAGGAAGCTGAACTAATTGAGGTTATGTTGAACTGCAGATTTACAGGTCAAAATGCAGTTAAAATATTTAAAGGCAATTACTTAGAATAATGAATATTCTTTAAAACTTGATTAAAGGCAATTTTATACAATATATATCACTTCATTGTTAGAAAATACCCTCCAAATTATGAAAAGATTAAAAAGAAAATAAAATTTCAAGGCTGGGCATGGTGGCTCACGCCTGTAATCCTAGCACTCTGGGAGGCCGAGGCGGGCGGATTCCTCGAGGTCAGGAGTTCAAAACCAGCCTGAGCAAGAGTGAGACCCCGTCTTTACTATAAATAGAAAGAAATTAATTGGCCAACTAATATATACAGAAAAAAATTAGCCGGGCATGGCGGTGCATGCCTGTAGTCCCGGCTACTCGGGAGGCTGAGGCAGGAGGATTGCTTGAGCCCAGGAGTTTGAGGTTGCTGTGAGCTAGGCTGATGCCACGGCACTCACTCTGGCCTGTGGAACAAAGCGAGACTCTGTCTCAAAAAAAAAAAAAAAAAAGAAAAGAAAAGAAAAGAAAATTTCAATATATGACAATTATGGATTTTATTACTCCCAAATACAAAGTAAAAAGCTGCAGAGAAAATACTTTGGAATATGAAGCCCACTTTCTGAGAGATCAGTGATAGATTTTTAAGATAAAGCTTTTACATGCTAAAATGAATGTGGATACCTGGATGGCACCAATATTGTGTCTTCTGACTAGAAATGAGATAAAGGTTGTTCTATATTTGACCTTCCTGTTTATAGAAAATTATAGTTACAATGAATTAAACATTAGACTGTTTTGCATTTTTATCTCATGTTTATAGCTACAGCATTTTCAATGTCAAATTATTTTGACAGCTACATTCAGTGTAGATATTATTTTTTGTTTATTCATTTTTAAATAGAGTGTATCATAGAAATGCACTCAAATTTCAATAGTCCAATTGTTTACAAATATTTCAAAAATAGCTTGCTCTAGAATTATATACTATATGCCAGATAAACCTCACAAGCATTATCCTCAATGAATGGACTGTTAAAGTTGATATGAAGCATAGATGTTTTGAAAATGCCTGGATTAAGAAACAAAAGCAATAAAATAGAGAAAACCCATCAAGAACAAGCTCTGTGGTCTTTGTGAGCAGTGAGTAGGAGTATAAAGAAACTAACTCCAGCTTTTCCCCCTAGTTTATGCATCAAAGTATCACTCTTAAATAAGCTTTAAGTTGACTTGATCATTACCAAATAAATTGCAATAATTATCCCCACTCTCATTCTCATTTCATTGTTGGATCTTGTCATATTTAAGGGGAAAATCCCTAATGCACAAGGGTGATAGGTTGCCTTTTTATAATGTCTGGTTTAGTCCATTCCTTAATTTGGCATATGTCTATTAAGTGTTAACCATGTGCTCTGCCAACCATACTTTCACATAGAGCCTCACCCAAGACCCCAAGACATCAGGGTTGCAATAGTGCTTCAAAAATTTCAAAGAAAGAAAACTGAAATGATCAGTGGGTTCAGGGCCGGGTGCCAATGAAAATGACACTAAATAATTAGTACTTGGTAATTTCAAATAGACATGTAAGTGTGCTCCTAATGCTGGATGTACTCTCCTCTAAGATTTCATTTGAATAATTGTGACAAACAGGCACATGCTAGTCTACTTGGTAGGCTAGTACTTTACGAAGAGCATACACCAGTGCTTGAGGAAAATTTTTATAGCAATGTCATTGATATTTAATAAACATGACTTGGAATTATTTAAATCATTGCTTTGTTGACACTGATGTTCAGGGCAAACTCAGCAAGATGTTTTACCTACTCTAAAATTTTCCCTTAACACAGAGTGCTACAAGTGTACTGGCTAAAATAACAGGTAGATTCTTCATGTTTTTACACAAAATTTCTGAAGCAACAACCAGCATTGGTCTTTTTCTATCATGACATGTATGCCCTACCACTCCATCTCTCTTTTCTTTCTCCATTTTCATTTAAAGACTGCATAGCTGAATAAGAAATAAATGAATATGGGTATAGAGGGCTGGGTACTATCTCACTGAAACCTGAGCTCTGTAGATACTTCAAAGAAAGGATTGGAAGTTGTCTTTTTGGAAGTTAGTTAGATTGAGGAAAAGGCTAACTGGTGATTCCTGCTGGCTGCCTGACTTTTATGAAGGGCATGCAGTAACCCTAAGTGCTGAAGTTGTGGCTGGGAAGAGAAGGGGTGCATACAGTCTGGCAGGTTTATCCCAGCATTGTCAGACACTCAAGGCATCAGGAAAAGCAGGATCCCAGAAGAGCCACTCTAAAGAAGCAGCAACTCAGCCTTAGAATTTGGAGTGGCAATTGTATGTACTTATTCCCCCATGTGATGAGATTTGAAAGGAAGGATATTCCAGCTCTCCTGAGTCAAGCAATAATACTTGTCATTTTATATTTCTTCTAAAGTTAGATGTCAATAATTCTATCCTTTTAAAAAATAATTAAATAAGATCAATATTCTGAAATAATAAAAATATGTTCAGATCAATATTCTGAAATAATAAAAAAAAGTGTTTTGTAAGAAACACCAATAGAGATGAATGGATAAAGAGACAAAATTGATGAGGAAAAAAAGATAATGGAGAAGAAGAACCAGGGGAAGAGGTGACTCTCCAGATATTATGGAATCTCTCAAAGTGAATATAAGAAAAAAATGAAATAGAAACATATAAGACTAACTACCTGACCCAGAAAGTAATGGTGATCCAGAGATAAAGGAACCACATCCAGGTTTTGAAAAATTAATGAAAATTTAAGTTTGTAATAAGTCACATATACAAAGTCTTCATAACATAAACATATTTGTAACATAACAAAATCCATACATTTAAGTGTAAATTCACATTACTCAAAACATAGTAAAATTAGGTTTGCCTCTGATTTTTTTCTTTATAATGTGGACAAAGAGATAAGGGGGCAATGGCTTCAGATTTCTTAGAGAAAATTGTCCGGAACCTGAGAATTCTGTGTCCAGTCAGTTTGCCATATGTGTGTAAAGGGAGCTGAACTGTATGTGCATGCACATACTTAGAAATTATGCAATCATGATTCTTATAAAATATTGGATGGAGATGTTTTCTGAGAAAGAGGTTATTAGATCAGAATATGAACATTTCTTTGGTTTTATTCCAGATATTTTTTGTGCTTTCATTTTAAAATATTAAAAATACCTATAGTTTAATTCACATTTTCTTAGTTTTTACCTAATGTTTTTTTTTTTTTTTCTGTTCCATAATCCCGGTCAGGATACCACATTATATTTACTTGTTATATCTCCTGACGCACCTGTTTACTGTGATCTTTTCTAAGACTTCCGTTGTTTTTGATGACCTTAACTATTTTCAGCAGCACTAATCAGGTATTTTGTAGGTTGCGTCTGTATTGAAATTTGTCTGATGTTTTCTTCATGGTTAGACCAGGCTTGTAGGCTTTGGGTCCGGTGAATTTTGAAATACAATATTCCTATGTTTGTTGATGTGTTTTTTGAGTACCATGTTTTTGTTTTCTTTTAACCCACTTATGATAGAAAGAACTGTTTAGTTAGGGTATGGTGGTTTATTTTGGAGAAACAAACACCAAATTTTAGTATGTTAAGACAACTATTTACTTCTCAACATGCCATATGTGTGTTACTAGTTGGTTGGGGAATTTTCCCCTGAATAATGTTTTGGGGAATAGTCTATTATGAGACAAGGCCGATGCAGGCATATTCCTGGTATACAAAGCAGAGGGAAGAGAGGACAGGGAAAATCATTACCTGAATCTTAACTCTACTACCCAGAAGTGAGATTTGTCGCTTCATCTCAAATTTTATTGGTCAATGAAAATCCCATGGCCAATTCTTAACATAAGTGGTAGAAGAATATAATCATTACCAGGAGAAAAAAATGGATATTGGTGAAGATTAATGAAAACTATCACACGGATGTTAGAATTGCTTTCATTGTTTAAATGTAAGAAAGATATGTAACACTATTATAAAAACAATTTAATGAAAAGTAAGGAGAGAATAATTATTATAAAATCATAGTACTTTTAAAAAGAGAAAAACAATATGAATTACAATAAGTCAAAGAGTTAGAATAAAGGATACTCCACAGATCTACAAGTTATATATTTAAATAAGAAGAAAAATATGCCATTATTTGAAAGAAAAAGAAAAGATTTAGAAAAAAAAAGAGATAATGGCTTAAAATTTCTAAACTAATAAAATAGAAAATCTTGATAAAATTAAAATCTATTGAAAGGTAAAATTGACAAATTTATGGCTCAAAAATTTAAAATATGAAGAATTCAATAACCATAAAATAAGTTGAAAAAGTCATCAAAGGATGATTATGATCTCCATTTTAAACTTTTCGTGTAGATTGAGCCTGTAATATTGCCAGAATAAAACCAATGTAACTGTCAATGATTTTTTTTTTGCATAGAAAAATAAAGTTAAACAGAAGTCTGCTATAAAGAAGCAATTTTATCCTTTATAATGAAATAGAAGACAGCACACTGCCTCAAACAATGTTTATTACATAGCTGTATGACACTAAAATAGGTCCTTTTTCAAAGCAATCAAATGGCAAAAGCAATTTGTGCTGATATATCTTGATAAGCAAAGCAATTCAGTGTTCTCAAAATAAAATATATTTCATACTTATTTAATGATATCCACATATTCAAGGGCACAAACAGAGAGTATGCTTTGCCTGGCTTGTTATTTGACATTTCCTGAAATCATTTTTTAAACCTGCTCTAATAAAAGATATGTACTACAAAGAAAAACAAAAGTGAGAGATGTATATAACATAGGAGGTTATGACATACATTAAATAATACCAAACTTAAGTCAATTTCAAGTGCAGGCCCCTATGTCCTCAACTTTGAACAAGGTTGATGACTATGTAGGACTGAATAAAAATTAATTTTTTTTCTTCTTCTCAATATTATCTATCTAAAAGAGTAACCTTGAGAAATATTCATTACATATTTTATATCACCCTTTCACTGGCATTATTTTGAAAAATAAAGTATATTTGGTATAAACCTCTTCAGCAAAAAGTCATTAGACCTCATCAATACCAGTTTGAAATGGTATGCAATTACTTAAAATACTAAACAGAATTACCATTACCATATGATCAGCAATTTACTTATGGGTATAATCCCCAAAAATTGAAAGTAAGAACTCAGGCAGATATGTGTATGCCCATGCAACATTACTTACAATAGCCAAAGGGTGGAAGCACCCAAAGTGTCTATCCATAAATTAATGGATAAACAAATTGGTTCATACATACGATGCAATATTATTTGGCCTTAAAAAGGAAGGAATTTTGTCATATGCTACCATGTTTCCCTGAAAATAAGACCTACCCATAAAATAAGCCCTAGCAGGATTTCAGGGCATTTGCGCAATATATGCCCTACCTGAAAATGAGAGCTAGTGACGGGCGTGGCTACACAGCGTATCTGCGCAACCCACACATTTCATTGTGGAGCAGTAAAGAAGAGGAGCAGCCCTTCTCATCTGCCCCATGAGAGCTCTATTGCTCGACATGAGAGCCTGGGACCAATGGTTCTAAAGGAAATAGAGTCGCAAGAAATTCAGGATGGAATTCGGGGTTTGGAGACTTCTGATGATGTTCCAGAATAAGATGACTTAAACTATATTTGAATAAATGTAGATTGTTGTACAGTACTTAAAAAAATAACACATCTCCTGAAAATAAGCCCTAGGGTGTCTTCTTGAGGAAAAATAAATATAAGACCCTGTCTTATTTTCAGGGAAACATGGTACAACATGAATAAAACTTTGAAGATATTATGCTAAGCAACATAAGCCAGTCACAAAAAGAAAAATAGTGCATGATTCCTTTCATATGAGATTGCCAATGAAGTCACATTTATAGAGACAGAAAGCAGAATGGTGGTTTCCAGGATCTCCAGGGACAGAGGAATGGCAGTGATTGTTTAATGGGTACAGCATTTACGTTTGGGAAGATGAAAAATTCTGGCGATGGATGATGGTGATGGTGGCACAACAATGTGAATGCACTTAATGCCACTGAACACACTTAAAAATGGTGAAATGGTAAATTTTATGTTATATATATGCTATGTATATATAAAATCTTCACAAATTTTTAAAATATCTATCTTGATAAGCAAAGCAATTCAGTGTTCTCAAAATAAGATATATTTCATACTTATTTAACATGTCTCTTTTTGGGTGGACATAATGTAATCCATAACAGAGGCCTATTCAATTCAGCTTCCTTACACGTAACTTTGTGAATGGGGCTAGTAGAAACTCTAAGTTAATATGCTATTTGTCCCAAATAAAAGCACTGGATCAGTATCTATGCCTCTTTTTGATATTTTGGCACTGGAATAAAGGGTTTATTTTTTATTATTCAAGAAATGTCTCATAATAAGCTCATGCCCAGGTTATTCCTAAGAATTGTACAATCACACCTTTTCTTGTTGTAGGGTAGAACAGCCATCCTCACGTGGACATATGATTAACTGATATTAATATTGGTAAATCAGTCTTAGCTTGACAGTCACATAGAGATAGTAACATTATATCATCAAAATCATCCTTTCCTTTCATTTAATCCAGTTATGATGATAAACAAGAATATAAATATCTTTGTGGGAGCAGTTGTATTATCAGCTACACCCCATGAACACAAATTTGCTTTGACTTTCTTATGAGGAACAAATTAAAAGACAGCATTAGTCAAAGGAATCTCAACAGAATACCAATATACATCATTTTGTGGCCCAGCTTGATTTGTTACCACCATTACCAGTATAGCCGACATGTTTGGAGATATCACTTTGTTTAACCAACTAGTGTTGATTGTTAACCTACAAGATCTGTCAGCTTTGCTGGAAGGTTATACCAGACTAGTACATAAAATATTCAAGGGCTAGTATGCTTCCTCTAACATATCTTAAGTAGGAGTGGAAAACTCCTTAAATCTCCACCCACTCTAGGTTTTTTATATTGTTTCAAATTATCTATTTGAGTGGGAGCAGGTAATTTTAAAATTCCCTTCAGAAATGTCCAACTAATAGCATATAAAGAGCAGATTTGCAGCACAATTCTTTTCCCAGCAATGTGTGCAAGGGTCCCCAATCATATATCACATATGTTTTCCAATAATAACTCGGGGGTAGGTATCATAACTTTCACATATTGCTACTTTGAGCCACACTTTCACCCTCAAGCTTTCCACAGTCAAATCTTCCTCATCCACAAACTTTGTCACATTATCCCTTAAATTTCTGCCACAAATTTAGGAATTGTACATTAGGCTCTAGTGTTCAGGGATGCCAATACGGTTTCTTTACACGCTGATGTCATTTTTCTTCATGGATGTCAATGAACGAGTGTCCAAACCTAAGTGTTGTACCAAGAGAGTTTGGTCTCATGTTGTTCACAATAGTAGCCTTATTTTCACCTATACCATCTTCACTGGTTTTACTTGAGAGAATCCATGTATTCCTATTATAGTTTTCTCAAATTTCTTAAACTTACTAAAGCTGGTGTCTGTATAACAGATCAATGAGGCTCTTGTGATGTCTGAGGAGTTGATAGAGATTTCCTTCAGCGGTACCTAATCTCTTATAGTGAACATCAGAATCTTAGTGGCTGCATCATTAATGTTCTATTTCATTCAATTTTCAATCAACCTTCAGAAAATTTCCATTGGATTTAATCTTCCTGTTGTATTTCCTCATTTTTTTTTTATTTGAAAGTATTGTTTTTCAACTCAAGAGATGCCTAATCACCGTCCAGACATTGCCATATGTCCCTTGGGGAATAGAGTCAGCCAAGTTAAGAGTCATTGACATAATCAATCCAAAGTAGCTTATGTATGTATATTATATATATATATATATATATATATATATATATATATATATATATGCATATTTATAGCCTCAGTGGGGGTATTTCAATTTCTGTTTGGAAAGGATAAAGCAAATTTTCTTCTGCCTATACTTTAACTCCTTCTTTAATACAGATTAATAAATTAAGGACAGGATTAAGGGAGTCATCTATCATACACATAGTGGTGAATATAGTTGTCTACTGAGAATCCTGTGTTAACTTAAATATATCTCCTGTTTCAGTCATGAGCAGAGCCAGTGAAATTTGCCCCAGTTAATAATATTTAAAATTCTTTGAGATAAGATTACTCTGGGAGCTGCTTCTATCTGTCTACAATATGAGTCAATGCTTTGACAAAATAACCTCTAGTCTCAAGAGTTACCTGTTCATAACCTTCTATCTCTATAATTTTTTGAGTAATGATGGGTGTAATCAGACCTGATACTTTTACAGTGTTTCAGCAGGACACTATTTTAATTCCTAACCAGGGTCATAATCAGCTTCACCTAAGCAGATTCTGGAGTTTTGGATATGTCTGGTTCCATTTTGACTTTCACTAAAAGCAGTCTAGGAGTCAAATTGTTGGTGATGTTCCTTGGTTTGTATCTTGTTCTTTTTTTTTTTTTTTCATATCATGGGGGTACAAATATTGTTAGGGTTACATATATTGCCCCTGCCATTTCTCCCCACGCCCTCCCTGTATCTTGTTCTTTACCCATTTTGCTATTTCCCCTGACATGGGACTTATCATCTCTACATCCTATTTCCCTTAATTGATCATAATGTGTGGGCAATCTCAAATCAAGAATGGTTCAAGAGTGAACCTGGCATTAGCGATGATTCACCCTTCCTTTTCTTCTCTTTCCTACTCTCAAAGCATTAGTCTTATTTAAATTAAATCTGGACTTGTTTTAAACATTTTACCAACTATACTAGCTAAAACAATTATTTCTGTATATCAAATATACTCTAATAAAGGAAAAAAATACAACATAGCAGAAGAAAAGCAATGAAAAACATGAGAGCAGTAGAGATATCCAAACGAAGCTTTCAGTATCCTCTCATATTCGCAAAGAACGTGCTTCGTCTCTGTTTGTGAACCATTACTCTGTGTATGAAATATACCAGTGTTAGAGAAACTACCTACTTATCTCAGAAGCAGTCTTTTATACTCCTCTGAGGTCAAGGATTTATATTTGAGGTGACTGTATTGCATAATTCCCCAGTTGTGACAATGCCTTTGAAAACACACAGAAATGCTGGTGATATATGCATCTGAGCATTAGACATAAGAAAAATTCCCCTAACAATTAGCTGAAAGAAATTTCAATGAGCTGATATTTCTGTTGCTTTTGTTCCAGAAGCATAGAATCTAATGGACAAAGTTTCTCAACTAAATTTTCCTGACTAACTACTATGGCGTGGATATTGTGCTGGATACCACATTGTGTCTCATGTAGGAATTGGATATATTCTTTCTCTGTTATCTGAATACATAGAATATGCATAGATTCATGAAAAATTATATGGAATATTCTAAAAGCAGGATAGAAACAACATGGAGAAAACAATGAATTCCATCAGGAAAAGGGAGAAAAGGCTGCCTAATGATGGGAACTTCAAATTTGTAATGTGACTACATGCTATATCTATCATGTTAACAAATCACTATGCTAAATGACATTTTCCAATTGTAGTCATAGGATACACTAGCATATATTCATATTCCATAGGACTTAAGGAATCTGAAGATCTCTACAGAATTAGAAGATGAGTAAGTTCCAGTAAATTTAAAATTTTACTGAAGTTTGGTAAAATTTAGTACCAATTTTTAAATTTTTGTTTTTATTTTACAAAATATTTATAACTTTAAAATATTCTTCAAAGGCTCAGTATATTACAGCTCAAGTCAACTAAAAATGTGTCTTCCACTGGTTAAACTCATAAAGAACTTTTCATCCTAGGAATTGCATGAAATATTTGGAATATATTCTGCATAGATAAATGGTTTACACTCAATATATTACACTGTAATGCTTTTTTTCTTCCAAATAGTTAGAGCCATGATTGAGAAGCCCAAGCAATATCCATGATGCTTAATCTGTTTACATTAATAGCACAACCTAAATATATATAATATGTATAAATTAATTAGGCCTTCTAGATTTCAGAATTATACAGATACTTAAGTACAGCACATAAAACATACTAATATGTTTTTTGGAACCTGGGAAGCAGGTTTATCTTTAACACTTTATCTTTAGGGCCTTTATCTTTGACACTTTAAAATTTCCAGATCACCTATTAAATAAAGAATGTCAAAAATAAAGTCAAAAAATACTTCTTTGCCCTGTAGCCTTTTTCAGCCCAATAGAGGAGGATGTTTTTATTCCAAATGACTATTTTCTAAAAAAGAGAAATACTTAGGATTCAGGACAGAAATGATACAACCTATGAAGAGCATCCCTATGTTGACAGCATAAGGAAACTCCAGGAAGACAATGATGCAATAATCCAAGAGTGAACCATGAGGAAAAAAGTGATTTTTTTTAAAAGAAAGTGATTTGTTAAAACATACTAAACAGATTCTTATAACTCTGTCAGATATTTTGGGGACTGTAATACTGAAAGGAACACAGGAAATGAAATGAAGAAAAATGAGAGAGTTCTTAACTCCAGGAACAACAGAAATATTGTTCAAGATGGCAAACACAAACACAGAACACTATGTGGCTCAGCAAGCAACCATATTTGCCTAATATAGTCATATAAATGCTAAAGTGGAGTGACCAGTTATGATTACCTAGAAAACTGAAATATAAAATTGCAATCGGAAGCAATTGTATGGCCACATACATAAGAATGCACAGTACCTGTCACTTATTAGGTTGTTGATGTAACTGACTTGGTACAATGCAATCAAAATTTTAAAGATTCCTTGGAACTCATAAAGAATATTTCATCTCCAAGATTTAAAATGTTATATGGCCAAGAAATATTTAAAAAAACAATAAAATGTTTTTTGTGTATAAAACTGGGCACTCATGTCCATATTATGACAAACAGAGTTTAGAAACTAAATATAAATACTGATTTTTATTTAGATCTCTTCTTGCTCCCTTTCCTCCTCAAACAAACAAACAAAAAAACTATCAGTCTTTCAGCGCCAATAATTTACTGTTTCCTAATGCCCTCCCCTTGGCAAAATAGGAAAATTACTAATTTTGTCAATCAATGATGAATTTCACTTGTATTTTATAATTTATAAACTTTTTCAGAAAATTGCATATTATGGATTTTTATCTCTGATTAGGGAATTACTTAATTATCATTGGATATATCAAGTGCAGCACAATTAGTGAAGATAGTTTTGAGAGAAGGTCCTGTTATTCTGTTCCTAAGGCTAGGCCTAAGGAGGCTAACCAACTATGAACTATTAGCGCTTGGAGTCAAAGAAGAGGTAAAATGTTTAAATAGGATGTGAGGACTGATGTCCTAGTGATTTAATGCATCTTGATAAATCTGCATCCATGCTCCACCGTAACTTCATCTTGCTCTGATAAAGCGGCAGGGCAATGTGATTTTCCTTTAGAAATATAACGTGTATGGGAGACAGCCACTAATAGGAAATGGGCACAGGGAATCTCAGAGTAAAATGCTATGTTAATTTACCTCTAAAGATGGTAAAATCCCAGTAATGGTGTCTGTCTGCTTCGCCTCACAAGAATGCTGAGGAGAATTAAACACTCAGTGAAAATGTGCATTAGAAATACCAGAGAATTAAATATGTGATTTGGCTTTCCACCTAAGTGACTATAGTTAGTGTTATTTGGAAATGGCATTTCATTTATATCTGTGTAATGAGCATGTAGCACAAAGACAATTATGCATGTCATTAGAAATATATCCAATTAAATTGGCCCTGAGGTTTATTTGATTGCAGCAATAAACTAACTCTTCCTCTGTCTCTCCATATATATATATATATATATACATATATACATATATACATATATATACACACATACACACACACACACATAGCATATACAGTTTGCTCATGTAGCAAAATTGACTGTCCAAGACAAGGCACTTTAGGAGAAATATTGCATAAAATGTATGATGGGATATGTAAATTTCAGGAAAAAGTTATATATGTGTGTATTTACAAATACTGTTAATCATTATTCTCCTCAGGCATTAATGTCTTCAAACAAGCTTCTTTCTGTCTCAGTGCCCTCATACTTGCTGTTTCTTCTGCCTGGAGCACTTTTGATAGATTTTCACGAGCATTAGTTCTCTCTTCTTCCACATAAAATAAAACTGACAAGGCTTAGCTTGACTTCCCTTGAAGTGGATGGCTTTAAGATGGTGGATGGCCTTGCTTGGGACAAATGAATGTGAAGAAGTCATAGGTGCTTCTTTCACATCAAGCTCTTCAAATCAAGGTGCTTGCTTTCCTAATTCTCAGTGCCTAGCATAGAGGTGCTGGCAGGATCTGGAGCTGCCACTTTTGTCCTAGACATGAAAGCTTTGTGTTTGGAAGGGCAGAGGGACACTGGACTACCCATTTTTGGAAAGTTATATAGGAGAGAAATAATTTTCTCTTGCATATGCCCATGTATACTCTGGCCTCTGTGTTATGACAGGGAGACTGGAATCAAAGCTAAATGTCAGTGCCCTGGAGATTTTCCTGGTCCCTTCAGATCATCTCTTTTTTCTACTTTGCTCCATTCGCTGGGCAGTCAGCCATTATGAACAACAAAGGGGTTTTGCTCTCTGGCTTTAGTTTAGGTTTGGATAATGAGAAACACTAGCTGGAGATTGCTGGTGATAGGAGAGTGAGAATGGTGTCTTTGTTCCCTCTACCTCTTGCTTGTCAGGCTCAGGGTTGTCACCGGCTCCATCCCTTTCCTGGAGACCACAGGTCCTTTCTGGTGGTCTCGCCTACTGCTGGGGAAACAGCTAAAGCTCTCACTCTGGATGGTGGTAACTGTTCCTTCTCCTGCTCCTCAGGCTGGTTGTGGGTTATTTCTCCACCCCTTATTGATTTTATCTGTACTTCATTCTTTGTTCTGAATTACTTTGTCGAATATTTACTTACTTTCTTGTAGAGACCACCTGAATTGATACAGCTCTTGGGTAGGCTAATGTCTACTCTTTATTCAGATCTTAACTTAAATGTCAGATAAGGTAAAGTCAACTTTGAAATATCAAGCCAATTCTTAAACCACCATTCATCCTAAGTAGTTCTCTTAGGTGCAGAGAGATATACAAAAGTAGATTATATGGTACATCAACCACTGCATGTTCACAGATTTGGCAAGGAAACAACTAGTGAATAAGATATTAATAAGTATTTAATTGTATGATATGAACTATGAGTACCATAGGAATTTGTGGAAAGAAACTACATTTGACATCCTTTTAGATGTTATGTAGCATCTAAACTTGCTTTAAAATTTAAAGAATGGATATAATATGAAACAGATAAATTGACAAGAAAGAGAACATTTCTCACAAAATATAATCAGACTTGCAGAAATATTCATAAGCATATACTATGCATAAAGAGACACAAACTATGCTTTTCTGAGTTTCTTCATCTATTATTGAGTAGTTGGTATGTGTTGGACACTAGTACAACAAACATCCTTTTTTCATGGTACTCAATTATAAATCTGGGAAAATGGACCTTAAATTCACAAATACACAAACTCATAAATATAAAATATGATTATTTGAAAGAAATTCAAAAATAAGCTTAAAAGGGAGCATAATGCAGACTGGTCAGAATAGAGCAAAATATCTCAAGGGTAGATAAACAAGGATATATAGGGAAACCAAGAGATGAATATGCCTTTACTAAGGAAAGGAGGGGTGAGGGGAAGAGGATAACCTTCGAAAGTATTGAAAGCCTGGGCCAGTTTCTAGAGAATGAAGATGAGTTTAGTATATACTAATAAGTAAAAAATATTGATGTGATTACAGTCTTATGACCAAAGGGAAAAGGAAAACCTAAGATTATGATGAACATTTCATTTACAATTGGCTGATTAAGGACATTGAAAGAAAATATATATTCTACTCATAAAATAATAAGAATTCATCATAGGTTCTGAAGGTCAAATCATGTCAAATTGTGGGGTTAGAAATATAGAAGTTGCACACGAGCAGAAATTAAAATCAAGACAAGAGTGACTTGGCTATGGCAGTTTAGTCATTGTGACATCAGAAAAGTCCTCACATAAGAATTTTAACAGTAGGAATATATGTGAAAAAAATCATTTCAAGACAGAATTATCATTGCCAGCTATCACAATCTCACTCTAAAATCATATCCTCTTCCAGTGCTTAGTGAAAGGCACCACTGTCCATAAAATTAATTTTTCAAAGAATATACCAGGAAATTACTCTTAAAATCTCTTTTCATATTCTTCCAACTAATCACACACACACACACAACACACACACACACACACACACACACACACACACACACACAATGCCCCACACTGAATTAATCAAATCTGTAGTTATCCCTCAAGTATCAGCTTATATGTCTCTGCCTTGAGATGACACCTTCCCATTTTAAACCCTCTTATTATTTTTCCTTATTACACTAGATTCATTTTAAAGTCCTCTTATTGCACTATTTAACAGAAATATGAACTTTTAACTCATAGCAATCATCATAAGCTCTAATTACGCAATTGTTTGTGTATATATGTGTTTAGAATAAAAATCTCCAATTATAAAATAACAAGCTCCAAAAAAGCAGGGACTTTGCCAGTCACATACTATAAGCAGTGATACACACTGAATATTCATTTTTCACATGTCTTTTCACCATAACAATTTTGAAAAAATGTAGGGATTTTGAAACTGTATGGCTTTCCTAAAAAAATAGATATTTTAAAAAGCAGTATTACAGAAGGTAAAAATGTGTTTGATCTGAAGCACATTTACTTTGAGACAACAATTTAACTAAGTGATAATACCATTTGGACACATGGACCTAAAATAAGACCTGTAGTGAGATAACTGCACCGAAATTGAAAATAAGATTGTCAAAAGGTTTTGTGTGGAATTTGAAGATAATGGTATGGATAGACTTTTTCAGAAATGAGAATGGAAAGAGAATAACAGAAGAACAAATGCCTACTTGTGGGATTTGGGGATTAACGAAGTGAGAGACGTTGTGTGACATAATAGTTAAGTTCGTAGGATTTAGACTTGGACATCAGTTAGAATTTTCACTGCACCAATTGATAGCTGTGTACCTTGGCAAATGTTGCAGTTTCCTCATATGTTTATAAAAACGTGGGGGGATAAAAATGTCCCCACAATGTATTGAACTATGGGCCAAATGTCGGTACACGATCACTTTATAAATGTCCACCGTTAGTATTAGATGATGGCACCCCTCTACAGTGCAAAGTCTAGCCCTTTTCTCTAGTTAGGATAATTACTCATACCACCTGGTCTAAACCCCCTGGTAATAGGTTATAGATGACAAGAGTATGTTACCAAATAACTCATGTGGAAGGGTATACACACATTATAAAGTGAAATTGGTTGAACTTATGGTTTAAAAGCTAAAATATATTTTGAAGATTATCCTAAGTAATGCTACAAAATATGTGATAAATTATGACAGTTTGTGAAATTAAATTTTATTTTGCCCTGACTTCTCTAGATCATGTTCTGTTTTCCTCTGGGTTCTAGAGAACTAGTTGTCATTAATTCATTTAGAATTCTTGGCCCATAGCACCTTTCACCGTTATCTTAATGCCTCTACCAAAGGAGCCTATAGCAGACTCAATATTGATCCAAATGACTCCTCTACAGGAAGTTATTTATATTTATATATTTAGGAACAAATCAGTATTCAGGTAGGATAACATTTTAGCTCTTGAGCTAATAAAGTGACCCTATTAAAAATGATCTGCTTTTTGCCTGCATATTGATTTCAGAGGCTAATAGAAGGTAGACATGGCAAAGTAGCATCATTTCACACAGCAGAAAAATGGGAAATTGCTTGCTACACTTTTATGATTCCAAGATCCATTTAAGTCTCATAGTTTTCAGTTACACAAGATGTCATTAATGCAGATGGAGCATTATCAGTGCCTTCCAGACACACAGAATCTAGTCGTTGTCATTAGTCTGGCACTATTCTGACTTTGGCAGTCTCACAGACTGGAGGAAAGAAATGTATACAGCTACAAAGAGCCGTGACTGCTAAGGTTGGGATGATAAATGCAGAAATAATATTTTTCTACCTGCAGTTATTTAGATAGAAATGATCTGAAACCTTATATGTGCAATATTTTCATAAAAAATCAATTAAAATGTACTACCATTTATTTTATTTAAAATATTAATATTAATATTTCTAATATATGAAAATGATTAAGATGAAATAAACTGCATATGAAATAAAAATAAGGTATATTTTAAATTATGTCTTGTATTTTAAAATTGAAATTGTAATGTTAAGAATATTTTATCCTACATAGTAATAACCATTACAAATATTTCATGCCACATTGAGAATTTTTAAAAACATAAAAGCAGAGACAGTAACTAAACTAAAATTATGTTCTCATAATCCAGAATTTACATTAGTTGACATTTTGTTATATTTACTTTGTCTTCCTTATAAATAAAAACAATATACATTACAGTGGAGATTGAATAATGTTTTGCTCTTGTCCCTTCTGATTCCAAAACTCCTCTGAAAGCAATCACTTATCTGAATTAAATGTAAATCCTTTGTATCCTTTGCAATACTGATAAGTAAGACATTATGTTATTTATAGTAAAACTAATCATCTGTATTTATGTTAATAGTTACATTTCTTGACCTATCTGGTTGGTTCGAGTTTCAGCAGGAGATAAAAAGATGACAGTAACCCAAGTCATCAAATATGTGGGAAATAATCATGGTCAGGTTAAAAGTAAACTAACTAATCATTGTAGCAGTCAAAACATACCACAAAGCAGGATATCAATGTTCTTTAGAAATACCAAGGTACAGTTACAATTTTTTTAAAAAAGTATTATCTTTGTTTCTCAATTTAAACAAAAATTGGAAATGATTTAATTATAATAATATTACTGAAATATACCAATAGAACTTAATGGGCAGATTGTTTTTTCCAAAGATATTTTCAACAATATATCCCCCTACACTTACCAACAATGCAATTTTGTTATTCAACCCACTGAGAACCAGGGTCTATGTCCTCCCTTATTGAATCTGGGTATACTTTTTCCACCAATGGAATATAGAAGTGATGTTTTATGACTTACTTCTGAGGCTAGGTTGGATATGTCCTGGCAGCTTCTATCTGTTATTAAACATTTGATCTGGGCTAAGCAGCCTATGTGTAAGAAATCTGACTACCCTGAAACTGCCATATTGGAAAGTGTGGATGATCTGGTCAACAACACTGTTGAGCTTCCAGCAGCCAGCCAGCCTCCAATGCCAGCTTTTGAGTGGGTTATCCTGAACATTAAGCCAAGTCAAGCCTTCAGTTAACTGCTATCCAAGGCAACATCTGATTATAGGTGTACCCAGCCAAGAGCTATCAAATTCCTGGTACACAACACCATTAGTAAAATAAAATATTTGTTTTAAGGTGCTAAGCCAAGGGGTAATTTGTCATGAAGCAAATTAATTTTATATACTTTTAATTTTAAAATCAAAGAAAACTATAAAAACTTAAATAATTTAATATAAAGTTTAAATCAATATAACATGAGAGATAATAAAGATATCCTTTATTATTTGAATTTTCATGAACTTGGTATTTGTTATAATGGCAATCACAGTTTTACTAAAAATTCATCACAAAAATAGAAAATCAACTGTTATGTATTTCCATGGCTATGCCAACACACATGTTTAAATGTGTGAGTCCAGGGAGGAGGATGTAGAGTTGGCTTCACTCATATATTAACTCTGAATTGGATAACATTGATTAAAAATGTTATGCATTAACACCATTTTCTCTTATTATTCAGTGAGAATATTGTGTATGAAAAAGAAAAACCTTGCGAAGAACATAAGTGAATCTCACAGGCCTATAAAAGTGTTTGCACTAAAAAAAAATTGGGGCAAATAATAGTGAACTGAAATACATAAATGCATAAATGATTTACGTGTAAAAACATGCTTAATTTTTTCTATGCATGAGAAACTTTAAAAGATTAAGCAAGATGCCTTTGGTTGTTAAAGATAAGCTAACAAAGCTCTCTGATGAAAATTGTGAAGCTGATGTTATACTAAAACTCCTGTTGTTTCTTTTTTGTTTTTTCTTTATTTTTGGTGAATTACCCTGTAAAGCAAAATATCTTTGAGGAAATATTGAAGAGTGACTGTCATATAGCTTTCAAATCTTAAAGACTCTGTAATTAAAAAAAAAGTTGTAAAGGAATATTTAAAGATCTACTATCATTTATTAAAACGCATGCAGAGAATAAAACATACAGATCTTTTGATATCAGATGGTGCTCCTGGATTTCAGTCTAGCATTGGTCTATTACGGAGATAATTTATTAATAGTCATTTCACCTCCCCAAACCATCTTATTATTGATACTTCTTGGCCAAGGGTTTATCCTAACTTTTAAGGAATATTATGTAGAGGAAATTATTTTGATGAATCTTTAATGGAGGATTTTGATTCATCAACTTATGGAAAAAGCTTCAAAATATTGTAATAAACAATAACAAGATTATGAAAGAAAAGGATTCCTAAAATTTTTGCTGATTTCCTGTGTTAACATAGTAATTGTACAAAGAAAAATATCTTAAGTGAAGTGAAATAGTTGTTGAATATATTAAAGAACAGTCAGCATTTCTTTTTTTATTTCAGTGTATTATAGGACTACAAATGTTTAGGTTATGTATACTGCCCTTGACCCACCTGAATCAGAGCTTCAAGCCTGTCCATCCCCCAGATGCTTCGTATCACACCCTTTACATGTATATATACCCATCCCCTGCCCCCATCTGCCAGACATCCAGTGAATCTTATTATTATATGCACACTTAAGTGTTGATCAGTTAACACCAATTTGATGGTGAATACATGTGGTACTTGTTTTTCCATTCTTATGATACTTCACTTACTGGAATGGGCTCCAGCTGTATCCAGGATAATACAAGAGGTGCTAGATCACTATTGTTTTTTATGGCTGAGTAGAACTCCATTGTATACATATACTACATTTTATTCATCCACTCATATATTGATGGGCACTTGGGTTGTTTCCACATCTTTGCAAGTGTGAATTGTGCTGCTATAAACATTCAAGTGCAGATTTCTTTTTAAAAAATGTCTTTTCTTCCTTTGGGTAAATACCCAGTAATGGAATTGCTGGATCAAAGAGCTACTTGTAGCTCTTTGATATGTATCTCCATATTATTTTCCACAGAAGTTTTACTAGTTTGCAGTCTCACCAGGAGTGTATCTATCTTTCCACATACACACCAACATTTATTGTTTGGGGACTTTTTGATAAAGACTGTTCTCACTGGAGATAAATGATATCTCATTGTGGTTTTGATTTTCATTTCCCTGATGATTACAGATGTTGAACATTTTTTCATGTGTTTGTTGGCCATAAGTCTATCTTCCTTTGAAAAGTTTCTGTTCATGTTCTTTGCCCACTTTTTGATAGGATAGTTTGATTTTTTCTTGCTGATTTTCCTGAGTTCTATGTAGATTCTAGTTATCAGCCCTTTATCAATGTGTAGCATGTGTATATTTTCTCCCATTCTCTAGGTTGTCTGCTTGCTCTAGTGATAGTTTCCTTGGCTTTGCAGAAGCTTTTAATTTGAGCAGGTCCCATTTATTTATTTTTGTTGTTGTTGTGATTAACTTGGGGGTCTTCTTCATAAATTCTTTGCCTATGCCAATTTCTAAAAGAGTTTTCTAACATTTTCTTCTAGAATTCTTATAGTTTCATGCCTTAGGTTTAAGTTTGTTATCCACTGTGAGTTGATTTTTGTGAGTGGTGAAAGGTACAGATCTTGTTTCAGTCTTCTACATGTAGCTATCCAATTTTCCCACCACCATTTACTGAATAGGGTTCTTTTCTCCAGTATATGTTTTTGTCTACTTTGTAAAAGATTGGATGGCTATATGCAGATGGTTTTATATCTGGGTCTCAGTCCTGCTCCATTAGTCTATGTCTTTGTTCTTGTGCTAGCACCATGCTGTTTGAGTTGCTATGGCCTTTTCTTTTTTATCCATGATCTCCACATTGCCAAAAGTAGGGAAATGCTGAAACTGCAATTGTAAAACTCATTCATGATATTCTTGTGAGACATTAAATATGTATTTATTGAATAAAAGTATAATTGGCATGAGGAATTGGTTGGATAGCTTCAATAAAGGATACTAACCACTAGTTTAATTTACATAGACATTAAGCTGACAAGAAAGTTATCCTATAGCCTTACAGATACTGTTAGAGTATCCCCTTTATAGTATCGGTAGTACTGCTTTCATTAGGATGAAAATAATTTCTATTAGATTGATTAATACGGCACAGCTTATACAGACAATAAGGGCTTTTGATCAGAGAGTCCTAATCCTTTAGGCAAATAAAACAATCATATAGCTAAATAAAAATTATGATCTCAATATACCAAAATATTTTAATGGAAGTAAACACCAATTCCAACACATTTTCCTTGTCTACTCATCAGTTAATGATCACGTAAGTTGATTCCATATCTTTGCAATTGTGAGTTCTGCTGCAATTAGCATATGAGTGCAGGTGTCTTTTTTTTATATAATGACTTCTTTTCCCTTGGGTAGATACTCAGTAGTGGGATTGCTGGATTGAATGGTAGGTATACTTTTACTTCTTTGTGGAATCTCCATACTACTTTCCATAGTGGATATACAAGTTTACATTCCCACCAACAATGTATAAGTGTTCCATTTTCACTGCAACAATGCCAACATCTATTGTTTTCTTGACTTTTTAATAATGGTGATTCTGACAGGAATAAGGTTATCTCATTGTGGTTTTAATTTGCATTTACCTGATAATTAATGATGTTGAACATTTGTATATGTTTCTTGGCCATTTGTGTATTTTCTTTTAAGAAAAGTCTGTTCATGTATTTTGCCCACTTTTTGATGGGATTATTTTTTTCTTACTAATTAGTTTGAATTCTTTGTAGATTCTGGATATTAGTTCTTTGTCAAATGTATATTTTATGAATATTTTCTCCCATTCTGTATGTTGTCTATTTACTCAGTTGATTATCAGGGAAAGAATATCCTATTCAATCAATGTGCTGAGAAAACTAGATAGCCGAATGCAGAATAAAACTGGATCCCTATCTCTCACCATATATAAAAATTAACTAAGATGGATTGAAGATATAAATGTAAGACCTGATAACCATAAGCATTCTAGAAGAAAACATGAAGAACTCTTTTAGACATTGGCCTAGTCAAAATATTTATGAGTAATACCCCCAAAACATATATAGCAACACTGAAAATAAATGGGACTTAATTAAACAAAAAATTTTCTGCATATCAACTCATTTCTGATCAGATCTTCTCTATGAGATTTTTCTAAACTCTTCCCACCCCCAAATATATAAGCTCTAATAGTCTGCTCTGCTAATGTACATCAATAATTAAAATATGGTACAACACTAAAAATTAAATCCAAAGTATAAAGAAAATTCACCATTCATTATTTTTAAAAAGTCCCTAACACATACGAAATGTAAACAATAGCACTTAATATAATTTCAGTAAACAATCCACACATGAGGACTAGGAATATATTGATATATGCTTGCTATAAAATATTCCCATAATTTGTACATTTTATGTCACTATAGTTTAATATAAAATACTTTGAAAAAAATTGAGATAAAAAAGATATGAAATCCATAAGCGTGTGTGTGTATGTATGCATATATATATACATACACACACAGACAGACACATGCATGCATATATATAAACACGTGTGTATATGTTTGGAAATCAAAACATTTAATTATATCGAGCAGTGGATATGTGATCCAAGGATGTTCTAGTAGAGGTGAGAAGGGAGAGAAGTCTGTGCACTCTGATTCTTTTTAAACTAAAACTCTAACAGTTCATTTTCTTCTTCTCCTCCTCATTAACTATCATACAGATTTGCCTTCTGGAGAAAAAATTAATATTAAAGTCATATATGTACCAGTTATCCTACTGAGAACAACAAAGTGATAAAAATGTTCACTCTTTTGTCTTTGTCTTATGAAAATTGCTATGAAAATATGCTTATGAAAATATGCTAACCAAAAATCCCTTATTTTTCTTGGCTGGGCACATAGCTGTTCCACTAGAGCCTAAATTTTACAGCTTCCTTTGCAGGTAGGTTGAACCATATGACTAAATTCTCCTGAGTGTGTGGAGGTGAGTGATGTGCCCCTTCTAGATATGAGGCTGTAAACATGAAACATGTGTTCCTGCATTCTGCTTTCAATTTCTGCAGACTGGAAAAGGGGCAAGCTGTGACTCAAGATCTGCCATGCAGATGTGCTATGAACTGAATGCTTTATCCCCCAGGAATATATATGTTGAAAGCTAACTTGATGGTATTTGGAAGTGGGGACTTTGGAAGGTGATTAGGCCATGCAGGTGGAGCCCTCATGAGTAGGATTAATGCCCTTAAAATGGAGGAAGAGGCATGAGATAGTTCTATACACAATGAGAAGTCAAAGTTAGCTAGTGTAGTCTACAACCTGGAAGAAGCCCCTCACCACAACCTAACCATAGTAGCTCCATGATTTTGGACTTCCAGCCTCCAGAACTATGAGGAATGAATTTCTATTTTTTATAAGCCACCCCAGTCTCTGGTTGTTTGTTACAGCAACATCAACTGATTAAGGCAAGATGAGACCAATCCCCAGAATATGGCAAAACTATGAGATGAAAATAGTTTTGATTTTCTGCAGGGCAATGTGGAAAAAAGGCCACTCATAAACCTGCACTACTTACCTAGAATTACTAGGACTGAGGTTATATACTTCAATATTCAAAAAGCCACTTTTTCGTGCACCATCTTTGCTGCAGCAGCCTAATCTTCACCCTATATAATAATATCTGTGCACAAAAACTTCTTCAGCGTTTGTTTTCCATGTTGCTTAGCCAGCTGCAAGTTTCAAAAGATTACAAGATAAAGAAAACGGGATACAAAATAACTTTTATTCTTAAATGTCTTTCTCTTAATGTTGGTAAGTATAAAGTTCACAACCAGATTGCTTAGGTTCCATTCCTGGCTTCATAACACTTACAGGAACAAAAGGCAACTACCGAATTTCTCCAGTTGTCTCAACTGTAAAATCTCAATACTAATTACTATCTCATTATTATAATGACTAAATGCTATTATTTATGAAGAGTGCTTTGAAGACTGTGTGCCCTGTGGTAAGCTATCAATAAATGTTAGTTGTCATTGTTATATAGTAAAAATATCACTTCCAAACCCTTTGTTACTTGTCCTGGCTTGAATCTGCCTAAAACATGGCAATCAGTCTGAGTGGCAGTACAGAAGGACAGATAAGCCACTCCTGTCAGTTAGTATTTTTTAGAGGTCAGCAAACATTTTCTACACAGGATCATACAGTAAATCTTCTAGGCTTTGCAGGCCATATGAGGAGTCTCAGCTACTGAATTCTGCTGTTGTAATGTGAAAGTACCCCCAGATGATGAGTAAACAAATAAGCATTGCTGTATTCTAATAACATTTTATTTACAAAAAACAGGTGGTAGGATAGGTTTAGCCCGCAGGCTGAGTTTGCCAACTCTTAAGTTAGACTAATGAATCATGGAAAGGTGCTAAAGGCAGGTAATTTATTTCAGGACTCCTTAATAACATGTTTACACAAAGTTTCAGAAAAAAATGAACAGTTAATCTGAAGATCCTTTCTATTAATTTTGCTATATCTACTGATTGTCATATAGATGCGCTTTATTTATTCACTAAATCACCCACTCATGCATTTATTGCTGTATCTATGGAGTTTCATAAATGTTTTCATTTTTATATGCAGTAAATTCGACAATCATGGTCTATGTTCTAAATTTGTACCTAGATTATTTAATGAAATAACTGAACAGCTTTTGGTTAAGAATATAATACCTATGTATCTTAGAATGTTCACTGGAAAGGTAGGGAGAGGCATAGAGCATCCTTGTAATTAGAATTACTAGATGACTAGATTAAAAACTGACAAGAAAAAATACATAATAAATTGGCCCTGAAGGAGAATTCACTTTAGAGTAAAGGGAAATAAGTTAAATAATAGATTCTTATAAATAACTCATAGCTCACAGATGATTTGCTTTGCCTTTAGCACTTTTGTCATTTAATAAGATTCACTACTTCTCACACTCTTGTCTTTACTGTCTTTTTAAATCCTCATTTCTTTCTCTCTCAGACAACATCCAACCATATTTTCCCTCATCCCTAACTTTAGAATCACCTCTGAGTTTCTATCTTCCACTTCTGCCTGCAATAAAATAGTCTTGTATCTTCTCCCTCCATTATTTTAACTTTATAATTTAGATATATTAATATTTACAGGGAGAGATTAGTCTCTTGTGCAATACAGATTGAAAAAAATATTTACAAAAAATTATTTAGTTCAATTTATAAAATATATAAAAAATTATTTAGTTCAATTGATAAAATATATCAATAATTACATAAATGGTCCATCTAGGATTCAAAAGTTTATTACAAAAGACCTAGATTTTTTTTTCTGAGGCCTAAATTGCTTCTTCAAGTCTTTCAACTAAATTAGGCATCTTAAATTTACAAAAAAAACCCCATACTATGCTATGTATATATCCGTCCATCAGTGCTCAGAATAGTTACATTTTGTAACACCTATGTTTGCCTTTGAATGTCACACCAGGACTAATTGTGCTTTAGACTCTAATCTAGGCAGTGACTCATGGAGACAATAAGAGAAGAGTCAAGGGACTGATTTTAATCAGTTTGTGGTTAAAAACCCTGAGATGGTGTTTATATATTCCATCATGGCCACCTACCAACACCAAAAACACCAAAGCAAAAGAGAGTGTTATCATATCTCTCTTTGACATAAATGCTTCATGGTTTTCTTCATCCTTTTCAGTCCAACCCAAAGTTGATAACAGAATAAAGTTTAACAGAGATAGGAAGGAAGATCCTGATATTGAAATCTTTCCAGTTAAAAATCTCAAAATATTTTAGAACTGGAAGTGATCATACAGATGCCATCCTTTCTGCTCCTTTTACCAATGAGAAACCCAAATATAGAGTCTGTTTTGCCCACGATCACACTGCTGATTGATAAAAGAACTTTGACTAGATGCTGTACTTCCTAATCCCTATACAAAATAGAGCAGGGAGGAGTTCTGAAAACTCTCTACATATGTTAAGTATACCTTCTTTCTACAATAAATGTGCTGAGGGAAAACATTTATTCAAATGTGGTTGGATGTTCTTAAAATACTCATCCTAATTTTAATGGGTTTATAGTGATGAAAATAAGGAAGAATTGCCCACAAATGATAAATCAGTCTTCTTCCTGAATACTAATGCAAGTGATCTGAAAGTAATATTGATGTCACTCTTGGTACCCAGGCTCCTTTAGAAAAGGTAAACCTCAGAAGATCAAGAAGAGATATTGCCATGGCAATTTTAACATTTTGTCTGCCAGTTTCCTGCCATGTTCTTAACAAGTGAGCCCAGAACTAATCAGAGTAGTCCTTAGGGGAATAGATGGCTAAAATCTGTGCCTTTATGCTTTTATATTTCCAATGTATTAATAGAAAACTGTGATGGAAACCTGTCCCTATATAATAATAGGAAAGAAAAAAGTAATGAATTTTATATAGGTCAAAAAATAATAATGTGTGAACACTGATATCTTGGGAATTTATTATTTAAGATAATATTGCCATTCATTTCTTACCAAGTATTACTATGTCAATTTTAATATTCTTTCTCCCTTTTCTCTGAATTATATTTAAATGAACGACATTAAATTAAATGTACAAAATGCTTTGCAAACAGTTAAGATGAATTGTTTTCAATAAAAGACATAACTAATTTTAAGTATAATATTATGTTGTTTTTAAAAGTTTGTTTTACAGTATTGTGTATGTTAAAAATGAAAAAAATCATACACACACACAAAAAAATACCAATCATTAAATTAAATATTGGCCTATTCAAATGGAGAAGTAATTTTCCAAGCAGTATCCATTCTGTAGCCCAAACTCACAAAATATTCTTCATCTTGTCCTAAAAATGGAGTAAAAGTCCTTTCCACACTTAGCAGACTGTTTGCTTACATGTTTGTTTTACTTTTGAATGGTACATGAGTGGGTCATTTATTTTTATTTATATTTTTATTACAAAATTGAGATAGATTTTTGGTGGAAAAGGTAGATGCTAGATACATTTTTTAAAAGTCTAATATTGTTATTGCCCACCAATTCTATTATGATCTTGGATCTAGAAGAGAGGAATCTTTGGTTTCTTTTCTCACTTGCTTAATTTTGTCTCCAGGTTCTGGCAGTAGACTTGGCATTACTGACTATAAGACAGATGATAATCATATTTGTTGGGTAGACAACAAATAAGCAACCAGTTATACTATTTGAGGAAGAAGGGAACATATTTGAAAATGATTTAAATCAATTAAATTTGATTATAATAAGAGAAGTTGGTTTATGGGTACAAAAATATAATTAGATGGAAGGAATATGTAGTGTTAGGGAGTACAACAGTGCAACTATAGTTAATAACACTATATTGTATATCTCAAAATAGCTGGAAAAGTGGAATTGGAATATTCCTAACACAAAGAAATGACAAATGCTTGAGTTCTGGGTATCCAAATTACTCTGATTCAATCAATACACATTGTATGTTCGTATCAAAATTTCACATGTACTCCAAAAATATGTACAACTATTATGTATACATAAAATTAAAAAGAAAAAGACACAAAAAGCTTAAAATATAGACTATATTTAAATTTGCATGAGAATTGCATTGAATCTGTAAATGACTTTATAAAGAATGGACATTTAAACAACATTGAGTTAGGGAGGATTCCTTCCTTCTTGATATTATGAAACAGTTTCGGTAAGATAGGTACAATTTGTTTGTAGGTCTAGTAGAATTTGGCTGTGAATTGGCTGGTCCTGGCTTTTTATTGCTGGGCGATTTTTTACTACTGATTCAATCCTGCTACTCTTTATTGGTCTGTTCAGGGTTTACTATTTCCCCCTCATTCAAGCTTGATCAGTTATGTTATTTCATGAATTTACACATTTCCTCTTTATTTTCTAGTTGGTATGGATAGAGGTGTTCATAGTACATTCTGATGATCTTATGTATTTTTGTGGTATCAATTGTAATGTCTCCTTTTTCATTTCTGATTGAACTTATTTGAATCCTTTCTTTTCTTTTTCTTCTTTCCTTTTTTGGTTAATCTAGATAGTGGCCTATCAATTTTGTTTATCTTTTCAAAGAACCACCTTTTCATTCCACTGATCCTTTGTATTGTTTCTTTGATTTCAATTCCATTTAGCTCTGCTCTGATCTTTGTTATTCCTTGTCTTCTCCTAGCTTTGGGTTTGGTTTGTTCTTGTTTTACTATTTCCTTGAGGTGTGGAATTAGGTTGCTAATTTCTGCCTTTTTGATGTAGGCATTTAGTGCTATAAGTTTTCTTCTTTGCATAGCCTTTGCTGAATCTGAGAGATTTTAAATGCTTGTGTCACCATTGTAATTCAATTAAAATATTTTTTGACTTTCATCTTGATTTTTTCATTGACCCAAAGATCATTTGGCAACAGGTTGCTTAATTTTCATGTATCCGTATAGTTTTGAGAGTTCCTCTTGGAATTGATTTCTAGTTTTATTTCATTTTGATCTAAGAAGATACATAATATTATTTTGATATTTTAAAATTCACTGAGACTTGTTTTGTGATCTAACATATAGTCTATCTTGAAAAATGTTTCATGTGCTGATAAGAATGTATATATTCCACAGTTAAATACCAATGTCATTTTTCACTAAATTAGAAAAAAAATCTTACATTTTATATAGAATTTTAAAAAGAACTAAAATAGCCAAAGTAATCATAAACAAATAGAACACATCGGGAGACATCACATTACCCAGCTTCAAATTATACTACAAGGGTTAGGTGATAGTGGATTATTAAAATTTGGTATATGTTTACAATGGAATATTACTCAATTCTAAGAAATGATGGTGAGCTATTACTGCTTATATTATCCTGGATTGAGCTTAAGCCCATTATCCAAAGTGAGGTGACACAAGATCAGAAGAATGAGCTCCACATGTACTCGCCATCAAATTGATACTGACTGATTAACACTATGGTGCTCAAATAGTGGTGGTGTTCACCAGGGATTTGGGGGCTGGGGAGGGTAAGCCCATATCTAAGGGATGTGGTGAGCATTGTGGAAGGAAGGGGTTACCTTTAACCCTAGCTAGGGAGAGGCAAAGATATAAAATGCAACCAAAATGTTTGTACTCTCATATTTTCTTGAAATTAAAAAAAACCAAAAAAACAAAAAATGTATTACAAGGCTATAACAACCAAAATAGCTTCATACTGGTATAAAGTTAAAAACATATATCAATGGAATAGATAGAAACTTAGAAATAAAACCATATATTTACATCTAGCTGATCTTTAACAAACCAGGTAAAAAGATACACTAGGGAAAGGAGACCATACTCAATAAAAGGTACTGGAGAAATTGGAATGACACTTGCAGAAGAATGAAACTGGATCCCTATCTTTCACCATATATAAAAATTTACTCAAGGTAGTTCAGTCTTAAGTATAAAACCTGAAACCATAAAAATTCTAGAAGAAAACATAGAAAAAGTTATTTTAGACATTGGCTTAGGCAAAGACTTTATTATTAAGACCCTAGAGGCAAATACAATAAAATAAATAAATGAAACAATTAAACTAAAAAGCTTTTGCACAGCAAAATAAATAATCAACAGAATAAATGGACAATTTACAGAATGGAAGAAAATATTCCCAACCTATATATCCAACAAAGGAGCGATATCCAGGATCTACAGTGAGGTCAAATAAATCAACAAGAAAAAAACCAATAACCCCATTAGAAAGTTGGCAAAAAAAAAAAAGAACAGACTTTTTTTTCAAAAGAAAATATACAAATGGACAATAAACACATGAAAAAATTTTCAACATCACTAATTATCAGGGAAATGCAAAGTAAAACAACCAGATACCACCTTACCCCTGCTGGAATGGCCATAATTAAAAAGTCAGGAACAATAGATGTTAGTGTAAATGTGGTAAAAATGAAATACTTATACACTGTTGGTGGGAATGTAAATTGTACAACTTCTAGGAAAAACAGTATGGATATTCCTCAAAGAACTAAAAGTAAACCATTCAGTGCAGCAATCCCACTTCTGGATATCTGCCCAGAGGAAAAGAAGTCATTTTATCAAAAAGACACCTAGACTCATATGCGTATTACATCACAAGTCACAATCACAAAAATGTGAAATCAACCTAAGTGCCCATCGATTGATGAGTAGATAAAAAATATTGTGGTATATATACACCAAGGACTATTCCTCAGCCATAAAAAAGAATGAAATAATGTCTTTTGCAGCAACTTACATTGAACTGGATGTGAATATTCTAAGTGAAGTATCTCAGGAATGGAAAAACAAATACCACCAAGTCTCATTTATAAGTGGGGGGTAAATGATTAGAATACATGGTCATACAGAGTGCTATAATGGATATTGGATGGGCAAAAGGGAAGAAGTGGGAAGGGGGTGAGGGGTAAAAATTATTAATACCTATTGAGTACAATTTAAACTACTCAGGTGATGGGTACACTAAAAATCCTGACTTTACTACTACACAATTCATCCAGGTAACAAAAAGCTGCTTGTGTTCCTCTAAATCTATTGAAATAAAAACTTTTTAAAAATTAATTTGCATAAAAACTTATGAATCCAAAGATGCTAGTTGCTTTTTATCTTGTTTTGTTTTGTTCTTTAATCTTACATGGTTTTAGGAAGAGAAATTAAGCAATCAAATTGCTCTTCAAGTATCCAGAAAGTTGTAATGGGAAGGAGGTGACAGTTCTGATAGGACAACAAGCGTATCCTGACATAAGAATCTTTTTCACATTTCTGTTCCTCCCTCCTATACATTCATGTGAGTTTACAACTGTGAGTGAAATGGATCAGAAATCAAAATGTTTAATTAAGCATGTGTGTTCTAATTTTTATGTAGAATCTTCACAGATATGCAAGTATAGTCAGTAAGTCCTATCTAATTAGCGTGATTATATCCAAATAATAGTACTGATCATAAGATATATAGAGTATTTTGTCTTTCTCACTTTTTTAGAACACTTTGTGGCTTTCTCTTTTTTAAAATGTAGAAGACTTTTTATTTATTTTTTTTTTACATTGAACACTTTAATACCATACTTTTCTTAATAGGTATATTAAGGGAGAAAGGCTTTTGTTTACTTACCCAATAGGTTCTACAACTCTTTTACTAAAATATCAAAAGTTTGCTAATATATTTATGCAGTTAAGATACTTGCATTTAAAGTAAATGTTAGAAGTTTCTTCCAAATCATCATTCTCTTAGCATATGTGAAAGAGGATTGGAAACAGGGAAAATTTCATTATAAGAAAGCTCCTGATTAATACACATAAGGTCATAAAAATGCATCATCATTCTTACTATGCATAGAAATTATCCTTTATATGAAACAAATTAGCTTTTAATATCTTTCAACAGCTATGAAGTATGCTTAGATATATATTTAAAAACCTGACAGTAAAATGGAATATATTTAATAAAGCATATCATTGATGTTTAATTGAAAGCCATACTAGCTTCATTATTTTTGGAGGCAATATCTGCCTGATTTTTTTTTTGTATTAATTCCCAATAAAGCTGGAATTCTGAAGGAAAGAAGAATGTTTAAGACTCTTTGAAGCATCTCTGATGATATGGTTATTAGTCCACTGACTCTATTTGAGATAGATTTATTACATTTCCTCTTTGAATCTCTTTACTTTACATATTTGTTTACTAGAAATTGTTTTTACTTACCTGACACTCTAACTCTTAGGTAAGCTAATGGAAAAGAAAAAAGATCACTAGAAACATTGCATCAGACTAGTTTCTATAAAACATTTTCTATGTCCAGGTCTATATAACCTAGTGATAATTGTTTGGTCTGCAAACACTGATGCATTCAATAACTGCTCAACCTAAGGAAATGTTTAAGCTCACATTAGACCACAAAAACTAAAAAAACTAAACTTAAAATTAACCAAATCAATCACCCTAAAACTAAAACATAAATGAAAGCTGAATGCATTGTGTGATAGTCATTTATTTTAATGAAACTTATTTTAATGTTCTTTTTTCTTTTTTCTTTGTTGAGACAGAATCTTGCTCTGTGACCTGGGCTAAAATTGCCATAGTGTCAGCATGACACCAGTAAGCTTAGATACAGGAGCCATGTTCTTATCTTCTCATTTAATGACCTTTATATTATGTATTTACATCAATTAATCAAAACAATGAGTATGGCCTTACCATTCAGCATGTGCCTAAAATATATCAGGCATCAGTCTAAATACTTAAATGCATTGTATAATTTCATTCTTCAGTGCCAGGCAACAAGTCTGATTTTATTAATTGGTGAGTTTTAGTAACCAGTTTGTTGGAGACATATCAAAAATTCAAAAAAAAATCCCTGATTCTAAAACTCTGATTACATTATATTCCATTAGTCTTTGCTATGTTGATCACTCTCCTCTCAAGAATATAATACCACTATTTTTTTTTCTGTTTGTGTCTGTTTGTTTTTCAAAGCAAATTCCATAGTGCTGAGCATGCATGAATCAGGCTTTCAGGAGTTGCGTGTTGGTTGAATGACAATGGAGATTGTGGTAGTGGTGATATTAGTGACTTGGTAGCCATCCAGACTCCTAAGTAAAGGAAGTAAAAGAAAAATGTACCCTGCAAGCATTGATTTGTCATTAAATATTGAATTCTGTATAAAGACACTAAGACTGCCAACAAGATACTGAAAATATTGGACAGAATACTCATCAATTCATCACTTAGAAAATTAGACTTAAAAAAGAAACACATTGAATTCTGAAAACAATATATTAATACCTTGGGAAAGGTCAAATGGACCCTCACTGTTATTAACACTATGAAATGTACAAAGAGAATTGAACTATAAAGAATCTGCTTTTTGAATAATTTTTGCTATTAGTCTATTTTATAGGCTCATTTACTGATCTAGAAACATTTAATGTATTTATTAATTACTTTTAAAGGAATAATTAACATTAAAGTGTAATCATAGAAGTTGAGCAAACATCCCTATGAATAAGCACAGGATGAGATTATGAATTGACAAAATGGAAACTATTTGAGTAAGGCAGGTAGGAATGCTTCCTTATATTTTAGTCACTGTTACTGAAATGAAAGGTTCTTCCTTAAGACTTAAAATCATTGTAATTTTCAAGGAATATTTAAAATATTTTTTGGCTTAAGTCTTTATAAAATATTTCTTAACATCAAGCAGCTTGATGAAAAGGACAGAAGAATAACACTGGCAAATAATAGTGGGTGTACAGCAATAGATGGAAAAGAGGCTCTCACTCAGATGGTCCAAAGGCAATATATGTAACCAAAGTGTTTGTACCCCCATGATATTCTGAAATAAGAAAAAGAGGAATATCAAAAGGAAGACTTGGAGACTAATGTCTGAAAGACTAACACAAGGAATAAGCCTAAGAGCTGAACAATCATGAAAGACTCTATTTCAATAAAGCACTTCTACCTAATTGCCTCTGATAAAGACTTGAATTTCACTGTTTAGATTTAGTCCTTCACCTTTGCATTCATTCTACTTCATATTAGGGCACGCACTTGGGCTCAAACAAGATGTTAATTGCTAAAATATCTTGTTTCATATTATTTCTGGTATAGAGCTTCCCTGGCAATATATGTCTCTTCAAATTAAGTTGGTTGGCTGCCAATTTAGTTTGAGAAATTTTTTGACATTTACTAATGCAAGAAATTGTATCCAGCTTTATTTTTAAACTATAATTGCATCAGCTTTCCATTCCATGACTTCAAGAAAATACAGTAATTAATAAAATAAGCCAGGGTTCTAAAGAAACTATTCCTTTTCAATCTTCAACATAGTACAGCTCTTTCATTACTTAAAATTATAATTCATTACTTAAAATATCTATCTAAGATAGATAGATCTATCTAGGATCTTCAGGCAGGAGGCATGCAACTAGAGTTGCTTTAAAGGTTGATTTAGGTTCTCAGACTCCTCTTAAACTCCTGGTGTTTTATGTTTTAATATCTAATATCCAGGATTCTACAATTTGCTAATTCAATGCACCTTTAGAATGCAATTTAGCTTACACAATTCAGCAAGATACATAATTATCATATGCACCTTTTTTCCTTTTTTCCACCTTATTTGGATATAGAAAGGTCTTTCATTAACAAAGTTATATATTTGTATATTCCTTACACATATTCAAGTGGGCTAGCTGGGACTAGAAATTAACTTCCTTGCAGTACCATATGGAAGGCAATAAGAAATGTCTAACACATTTCACACTCTTTGCACATGTTCTCAAATCTCCAAGGGACCAATTTAGTGAGCATATAGTATGAATTACTGAAATAATGGGCAAAGTTTAAAATTTAATCATTTTCTCACATTCAGATTGGGGTCAGGAAACCCTTACCCTGCAGCTGACCTTACCCACCTTACACAATATCATGGTAAATGTTTAGCAATCGGTCTCAAAAAAATATATGTGTATATATATACATCATATACATATATACACACACACATATATACTCTAATCTGTTGTAGTGGTGCATTTCTCATGGTATAAATATTAATATCAACACAATCGTGCATAAAGAGGTGTACATAATATGCATTATTGGGCTAAATAAAATGTTGTTTGGGAACAGTGACATTACCACTAAAAGACCTACTCATATTCATATAAGAAAATTCTTGCTTGCATAATGTCACTCATAGCTTTACTGTATATTTTACTAACTCTCTGGGCCATAGACTTAAAGTTATCTTACTCCCACATACGTTCTGTTTACTTGTTCAGTCTCTATCAGCTTTTTAACACAATGTAGAACCATAATGGAAAATAGTTTTTTAAAAAATTCTAGAATGATTAGTGTTTTCCATGACAGCATCAAAGCTTAGATCAATGCAATCAATTATCTTTATGCTATTCATCATGACCTTCTCCTTTGAAATGACTGCCTGCCATCTCTTATTTCATTAAGTATTTAATCCTTGTCGCTGAGCAGCAAGCCAATTTGCCTTAGTGAATTCACCAAAAAGATATTTTAAATTCCTTTATGAGAGATTTGATTGTATAAATTCAGTTTTCTTTCAAACTCCAGACAAAAAGTGAATATGTGCATGTGAAGTGCACGATAATGAAAATATCAAAAATCATTAGCTGTGCAGTATGACCCCTTAAAAGGATACTTACAGCTTAAATCCTAGACTATCACAGCATGTATCTGTTGTAGACTTTGGCCATTAAAAATGAGGATGTCGGGCGTGGTGGCTCACGCCTGTAATCCTAGCACTCTGGGAGGCCGAGGTGGGCGGATCGCTCGAGGTCAGGAGTTCGAAACCAGCCTGAGCAAGAGCGAGACCCCATCTCTACTATAAATAGAAAGAAATTAATTGGCCAACTAATATATATATATATATATATACAAAAAAAAAATTAGCCGGGCATGGTGGCGCATGCCTGTAGTCCCAGCTACTTGGGAGGCTGAGGCAGGAGGATTGCTTGAGCCCAGGAGATTGAGGTTGCTGTGAGCTAGGCTGACGCCATGGCACTCACTCTAGCCAGGGCAACAAAGCGAGACTCTGTCTCCAAAAAAAAAAAAAAAAAAAAAAAAAAATGAGGATGTGTATGTGCTAACTAAAAAAGTGCATTCTTAATAAATTCATGAGAAAATAAATTGTTGTCATTTACACTTGTTACTAAACTGCCTTTGGATTGTACTTTTCTTTCTTGTGGATGTGAGTTTGGTGTATAACTGATCCCTCTATATCACCATTGATCTGATTGCTCAATTTGCATTCTCTAAGTGATTTTATAATCTAGATGAATTGTTTAACTTGGATCATATAGAGACATGCTCTTGATAAGGCTATGGCAATGTACAGTGCAAATCGCATTCAACTCTTCTTACTATATTCACAGCTGTCGATAAGGTATCATAGTTTACCCTCAGGAAAAGTTAATGAGTCTCATTAACATCATCTTCTGGCCAAGGACAATACTTGCTGGACAGAGTTGATTCACTATAGAGTTTATTCCAAGTAGGCAAGGTAGAATGGCTAAGAGTTTATCTAAACTAATGGCAATTTAGATGGTGCTCCTTTTGGAGGCTCAATAAAAAAAAACACTTAATATTTCAAATAAGCATTGAAAAATGAGGATGGGCACTCAAGGAATACCTTGTAAGCTCAGACAGATAGACCATTTATAGACAAAAACATAACAACTGGTAACAGAATCAGGCTATTATTAGGAGTAAGTTTTGAGGGCGGAAAATGACATGAGTAAATATAAGATTCAAACTTTGAAGAGGTATTGGAGAGTTGGATATATAGTTAGAGTTATATATATATAGTTAGACCAGAAATTCAAAATGTAAATCAAAGTTGAAACAGAAAAATCTCAAACTGGAGCACATGTGTTTGAAATAAGGCTTTGTAATCAAATTCAGATGGTGAGGGCTCTATTATTAGAATGTAAGGTTTTAAGACAATGAACTGAAAACTAGGAAACCAACTCAAAATCTCAATGTCAGCACTAGAATACTGAATCTAGCAACAATTCAACAGAGGGGATGATCAAGGAGGAGCCCTACAAGTGAAGGGTAAAGGTTAGCCACAGAAGTTACTAGATATATTTAAATATTGCCTACCTCAAACCTAGATGTGTCTTGTACATAAGGAAGACAGCTAAGCATGGAGGGTTATCAATTTTGAGTATAGCAGTAGTTGCAAAAGCAAAGGCTGGGGAAATGAGAAAGGGCAATGTTCTAAATATATTAATACTAGTTTTCACTAATAATGAATTGTTGAGTATTATATCTTACATGTTTGTTTCTAAACTCCAAATCAATAGTATATGGAAACCAACTGTCTTCTCTAGCTTTAATTTCTAAATTCCAGTTCCTGGAACTGTGACAGACTGTCTCCTTTGATGTCACTGGCTGTGTTTCTTAAGGTGTAGATCGCTGGATCTCAATCCAACCCTAGGATATTGTTTAGAGATCTATATATTTTTATGGTGTCTAGGTGATTCTGGTATATATGTAGGTATGAAAGTTATTGTAAATAATGACAATGTTATTTAGAAAAATACTTGATGTGGAAGAATCTAGACTGAAAGGCTAAAAAGGATTAAACAGTAATGAGGAATGCATTTCTGAATAATGAAACATTTGATTTCAGAAGGTGACCTGTAACAAGGGAGAAGAAGGGCAAGCAGCAGAGAAGGAAGAGAAAAAAAAGTCACTAGAGCTTTAAAACCAGAACACCATTTGATTTATATTCACCTAAGGAACCGGAAAATTATTTCACTTTTTCAAGTAAGAGTAGTCAGTTCACAGCTTTCTGAAACCATAGTGTCAGGGGATTTTAAGCCATGTAATTATAAAAGCAAAAAATGAAAAATCATTGCAACAAAATAAAAGGTAAAAGTGACAACTACTATGTAGGGTATATAATACAAAATATCTCATTGTAGTCAAACTTAAAGACAGAAGTAAAAAACAACAACAACAACAAACCCCTATTTTATATGTAGGCACCACTTCCCAGGCTTTGATATGTGGGGAAAAATTTAATGATAGTGAAGTCAAATGTCTGTAGCAATGAGAAGTCTTCATTCAGTAAAAATAATGGTTAGTTAGATAGGTAACGATGGGAGACATCCATGGAAACGTGAATGGTTTAGAAGGATCATACTTTGTATTGGAAACATGGATCATATTCTGAAGGTCTATAGGAAAGTGGTATTTTTAGAGAAAAGAAGAAAATATGATGAAATACTCACATTTCGAATACTGTTCTCAATAGACAAATAGAACTTTTAGCAGAAGGTGTTTGAATGCAGTTAATGGGATTCATTATAGGAAACCCTTAAATCTCTTCTGTTCTTCTAATAAAGCCATTTATACTTCTTTTTCTTATATTTCTTTTAAGTATTTGATATACCTTTAGGTGATAAGTTCATGCTGAATCTCACAAAAATGCCTACAACTCATTTTATGAGTGTCAGATTTGATTTGAAAAGTTCCACAGGTGAGACTCACATCTTTTTCCTACCATATTCCTTCTCAAGCCACTACCCCAGTTTAAAAAAAAAAACAAAAAAACAAAAAAAAACTATTCTTGACAGAGATGCCATTGAGACATGGCTAAAATTCATAACTGAACAAAGCATCAGAGAAGAAATGGTTTAGATATTCATTTAAAAGGAATTGAAATTTTAAAAATCAAAGTTTATATGTTCTTTGGGAGAGTAAATAACAACTGAGACAAAATATATAACTAAGTACCAAGCTTTGAAGTAATTTTATAATTAGGAATTGGCAACCCAACAAAAAAACCTGGGAAGACACTGATAAGAAGACTGAAACTACAACCTGTGGAAGAGACTGGCAGGAGAAAGGTGAGGTTTTCAAGCAAGGGGTGAGTAAATTGCTGCTCCCTGAAAAATGAAAAAAAGAAAAGAAAAGAAAAAAGAAAATCAGGGAAAGCCTTTAGTGCCTTGGTAGCCAGAGGTGTTCATAGGGTGATAGAGGTGGGTGAAATAGAATACAATTAGGGGATGCATGTGGGAGTGGAGAAGGAACACAGCAATTATAAAATGTATTGTTGGTCCATTTAACAGAAGTTGGAGAATGAAAGAAAGGAGAATGATTTGAAAAAATATTATTATTTCATTATGCAAAGATAAAAATATTTTTTAAATTATTGCCTATGCCTAGTTTTCAGATGTCATTCAGTGACTATGATAAATGCCTTTCTAGCACCTACATGTTACCGGAGTGTTGAGTCACATTTAGCTGTAGACTTAGCTTACATTCATTTTTTAACCTCTTAGTTTATATTCATGTCATGCATATTATCACCCTATTAACCCTCCCCATGTAGATTTTGTTAAGGATGATGGAATATTTGTAAGCTATTTTACAAAAAAGACATTATGATTGATATTTGCAGAGAAGTTCTGTAGTATCCTTGGGCAATGTGATATGGCCCAGTGAGAGCAGTGGTGAAGGTCACACCTGGGCTGGCCACTTTCGTGTGGACACATCTGGTCAATCACTGGGCTTGGGAGAAAGCCGTACTGGGGAATGGAGGACATTGTACTGGAAACCCATTCTCTCTTACTGCTTGAAAATCCAGTAACAAAGGAAAGAAAGATGCCGATTAATTTCTTAAGCCCCATGTTGAAAAGAAGTTAGAATATATTTCTTAACATTCTCACAGTACTTTAAAGTATATCTTTCTGAAGGACAAAAATAACATTTTTTTTAATAAGTTGCTCTTTTGCCACATATGCTGTCCCTTTCTCCCCAGGGTTCATCCCACAGTTTCCACAGCTCTGATTTCAAGGAGAAGCAAAGATGATATGACAGGAAATAAACCACACTTAAGTAATTTGATAACTGGAATCTTGTTCTAAGCCACAAAACTGGGGCTAATGACCTGCTAAAATTGGAAAGATTGTTTTCATGCAGCACTCAGCATGAAGGACAGAGCTGCTCAAGAAGAGGAGACAAAAACATTGCAAACCTCTTTTCCGTTGTTTTCAAGAAAGTGATTTAATTTCCAATGTGAAAACTCTTATGAGAATCTAAAAATTACTTTGACAAAAAGTCATATTTTGCCATTCTCTGAGAGTATAAGTTTTGACACTATAGTTATGATTTGTAAGCACTTTTTGGTTTAATTATTTTAATTTATATTACTTATGTAAATCATCCAACTTTATCATATCATCATTAAACTTAAATATTTGCTTTTCCTATTACTAATATTTTTGCTCTAAAATAAATATATAATTTCTTCAACTGAAAAAGAATTTGGGATAAATTAGAGACACATTTTTATTTTATGAAATGCATGTTATGAATAAATGTAGAATGATGAGCTATTCTTTCCCTTCGGAGATATGACATTAAATTTTAAAACACTAAATAATTACAAACCTTATGTACTTCCAAGATTTTTGTCTCCCATCTCTATATCAATTATGTTCTTTTATTAAAATGAATTATCTCCTTTATTTAATGAAAAATGAACAAATTAAAATTTTCTTAAAATTAGTGATAATTATTTTTCTCTGTTGTAGTTATAGTACAAAAATTTGAACCATATTTTTAAAGGTTGACTTTATTTAATCCATGGTTTATAATTATTTTTGTAGAAGCAATGTTTATTTCTATAATTCTGTATAGTGGATTTTTCTGTCAGGCAGAGAAATGTCAAAAAAGGGAAAAGTACTTGCAATAAATAACTACATTCAGAGACAAAATACCTTAGGACAATACCTTAGATTTGGTACAGCCATGCTCAATAAGAAAAAACAAACAAACAAAAACTACCAAATCTGTGAAACCCCAAATTGCATGAAATCTCACCCAGATTCTGAAATATTCACCTTTTAAAACATTTTAAAATAATAGGGACCATCTGGCGGATAGACACACTTGAAGCCCTGACTTGGGTAGGGCAAAGCCAATATACATAACCTAAACATTTGTATACCCATAATATGCTGAAATAAAAAAATAAAAAATAATAGGTAGAAAACAAGAGGTTATTATTGACTATTGGCTTCCACTGACACCACAGTATGTCTTGTTGCAGTCAGGACTGATGGAGGTTCTGAATCTTCATTTTGCCCCGTTTGACACCACAGCAGAAAAATAGGCAAGGGATGCCTCGTTACTCTTATCACTGCCTGATGAAGCTGAAAGTCCTGGATCCTCACATTGTCTCTGTGACACTGCAGGGGATGGGGAGGTTGAGGGTGAATGTCCTGGCTCCCCATTTCTCTTTTTCTGAAGGCCACCAATGCATGAGTTTTTGTCACAGGTGGTCACAGTCTGGAGAGGGTGGCAGCCTGGGGGCCTCTCAGCCTTTACTTAAGCAGGAAGGAGTTGGCCCATAATTTTGTCTTGGAGGACTATTAAACTACAGTGGTTGTGTTTTCTAGAAGTTTATTGTCTTACTAATTGCCTCTTTCTTGTTTTTAGGCTTGAAAAAGTAGGCCTTTAGGGGGCTTTTTGAGTCTGAACCTTCTGACAATTCAGGGTTACTGACTTATTTAGCTTGAAGTTCACATTATATGAGACTAAAAAATAATCCAGGGAGCTCACCTGCCTGTCATTCCTCAAGTCCCAAGGTCTCCAGGTAGTTAGCCTTCTCTCTACATTTTAGAGTCTTATGTTTGCTTTTATATAATGTCAAGGGTCTTTCATTGTATGTGGCAATGGGAAAATATGGCATAAGGGAAAATATGTCTACTCCATCTTCTGCAAAACCATAAGTCCCAATGCTCATAAGTTTAAAAGACATTGGGCAAAAGGGCCACAAACTTGGACGAAAATTTATTGAGTCTCAAAAATACCTCCAAGCCCTTAAATTTTTAGAGGCCTAAACCAAGCTGAGAAAGTCACTCAACTGTAAATACAGGGCTGCTTATTACTTCTATTGAAATTATTTTATATTACATTGAATTTTGCTCTTTACTATTATATACTACTCTGCTTCTAAACTCATAAGTATAATCTAATCAAGCAATATTTCTTATACACAGAGATGGGGGTCTTATTAACTTTTACCCCATGGAATTTCAGCACTCCTGTGGAATTTGTTACAACCATATATTTTCTGTTATTCCCATTTTTGAATAAAAGTCTCTGTTGCAGTCTTCTTAGTGCTTTATACCATTGCAAGTTGAGTATGATAGAAGGAATTAATGTTTTTACAGTTCAATTTCTTTTTTAGATTCACGGGAGCCATATCTGAGGAGCCATTGGTCAGACCTAACACAGATTATGAGAGTAGGTTCACTCTTTGTCTTCTCAAATATATGTAATTTATAGGTTCATACAAAATTTAATTTGTCTTTTTGGGTTTTTTAATATTTTTATATCAAAATATAATGCCACATATATTTATTATGGTTTTAATACTAGCCTTTATTTATTGAATCATTTTTAACTAATTTGTATATTGATATAATAATTCCTTGGGGGTTTAATTCTTCCGTGTGTGGTTTCTTCTATCTTTTGCATAGGACAGACTGTTTTTTTTTTCTATTGTTTTATTTAAAAATATTAAGGAGGTACAAATGTTTTGGTTACATAAATTGCTTTTGTACCATTTGATTCAAAGTTATAAGTGTGCCCATCACCCAGATAGTGTACATTGTACCTGTTAGGTAAGAATTTACCCATCCCGTCCACCCCCTCCCATCTTCTTGATTTCCAATGAATGTTATTTCCATATGTGCACATAAATGTTGATCAATTAGTTCCAATTTAATGGTGAGTACATGTGGTACTTATTTTTCCATTCTTGTGATACTTCACTTAGAAGAATGGTCTACTGCAGATTGTTTCTTACTGAAGTTTGTAATTTTGGATTGTGAGTTCAGGGTGTTTAAGACTTCATCTGTGGAATACTATAACTATGGTGAGACTATGGTAAGACCCCGTGTCATTCAAGGAGCATCACAATACTGTAACCATATTTTATGTTAATATTTTAGATAAGGAATCCCAAGATCTCAGGTATTGTATAAACTTACATGCCAAATTTCCACATGGTGCAGACCCATTATTACAAATCCTCAGAGGACATATTTTCCATTTCTTTGAGGATGTATAGGTTTGCTAGGGTTACCATGACAAAGTATCATAGACTGAGTGGCTGAAACACGGAAAATCTATTTTCTCATAATACCAAGGTCTAAAAGCTGAATCAAGACATTGCCAGAGTTCATTTCTTCTGAAAGCTATGAGGGAAGGATTTGTTTCAGGCCTCTCTCCTGGGCTTGCAGAAGGCCATTTATATTCCCATGACATTTTCCATATGTACGTGTCTGTGTTCAAATGTCTTCTTCTCAGAAGGCACCAGTCATATTAGATTAGGGCCTATACAAATAATCTAACTTTAACTTTATTAACTCTAAAAATCCTGTCTCCAAATAAGGTTACTTCCTGAGATGCTAAAGCTTATGACTTCAACATATGCATTTTGGAGAGACACACTTTAATATGTAATAGAAAGCAAGACAAAACAGTTAAGTTTTATTTATTTTTTCCTTTTGATAATTGGGAATGTTTATTTTGCCTTTTAGGTTTGCCATTTTACTAATGATATAGCTCTTCAAGCATCTAGCTTTTATTTGTGGGCTTCATTTCTAAATCATCTAGTGCTGCCCTCAAACTTCATGTCCTGTCTCTATATATGCATTAAGCCACATTAAGCTTCCACATAACCAATATTATCAATCCCATTCATACATGACAGAAGTTTTAATGCCTTATGTTTAGATCCTGCTTTATTTTTGGTTCCTTAGAGTTTCCTTTATTTTTATGAGCTCAGACCTTAGGTGCATTTGTTATGTTGTTTACTTTGTAGTAAAAAGGGAAGGGGGAAGTCTATCTAATCTGTTATATCCCCACAACCCAAAAATTCTTAGAGATTTTACTTATCATTTACCATATACAAAGGAAGAGCCACTGTTTTAGATGATAAAATTCATTATCTCTCAGGAAGTTCTGGTTATGTACAATAAAAATTAAATGGAAAAATGATTAAAATGCTTGTTCCATCTTAAATTTTGTTAGGCTGGATAATTCTGTGCTGAAGTAATAAAAATATTAATTTTTCTGTTTTAAGATTATGCTAGCTACCAATCTAACATGGAACACTTATTGTAATTATTTAATAAAATACATGATAAATCCATCAGACATCAATTGCAACATTAAAAAACGACAGAAAAAATTATGTTTTTAAAAAATTATTTAAAAATAATTTTTATAACTCTGTTTTCCTTCTTTTCTTTCACAGCTTGCTAAAAATATGCATCTGTCCCTCAGGTCCTCATGGATTGTAACATGCCATGCCACATGCTCCGTATGACATTTGTCAAGCCACTTGGCCTTCCCAGGTGGTCTTTTCACATTTTCTCCTTTTATACAACTTATGTTCATTCTCCCTGACGTCCTTCTCCCTGCTCTGACCTGAGCAATCTCTTTTTGCTCTAAATTCGTAGGTTTTAATTACATTTTTCAATTGTTTCTCCATATATTATCTCTAAAATCAGATTATAAAGCACATGACTTATAAGCTATTTACTCAGGGCAATTAGTTTTTGTTATAAATTAGGCACTCAATGTTCTAAATGGAATTGGATTATTTGAAATTATACATGTGATTCTCGACTAATAGTACCATTAAATAGCTTGATGACTCTCCAGGTATACAGAATGTCTGGAAGTTTAAGCCTATAATATCTGACAGAGCTTTTCAAACTTTCACCTAGAACATCATATTCACTGAGAAATGTTTTACTAATATAAAATTTCTGCAGCTGAGATCACAACTCCTCCAGATAATTTATTTTGTATAGTTCAATTTACATATGAAATTTTATACTCATTACTGATGCTTACAATGCTATTTATTTTTATGTACTTAGAAAAGTTCTTACATTTGTGAATAAAAAAGATTAATTATCCAGAGTTTATTGTATAGGTTACCATCACTTTTTTATTATCAGAGCATTTTCCTTAACAACTCATATCATGTGGTAATTGTGTAGACATTTAAAACATTGCCTGTTGCATAGTCCACATTCTACATTTACAAGAAAATTATTCTAGATAGAAGCTGAGAGATATAGAAAGGAATAAAGAAAAATTTAAAAAGTAAACACTCATGTTACCATAATTAATACTGACCTAATAATATAATAATTATACTATCTTATTGAATTTTAAATATTCATAAAGTTAAAACAGTCAATGGAAATAGCAAGTAAATCAAAGGTAGGGCGCACATGTAATAAAAAGTTTGCTTAGAAACATAGATCTATAAATTAACCAGGAAACTATTAATAAAGTCTTAATTTTAAAAAGTCATAAATTAATCAAGGGTACATGTTGTAATCTCTAGCTTAATCAGTAAGAAAAGAAAATAAGTATGACTAACAATGATATAGATGCAAAAAGTAGATAAATAAAATAATCAAGGCAAGAAACCTGAGACAAGGAACACAAAACAGTGGGAATGAGTAGACAATAGGTAGGAAGAAAGTATTACTTTATGTGTAAATGACACAGTGATTCAATTGAAAGACAAAAATTACCAGATTGTTTTAAGAAACAAAACCCAACTGTACACTTCATATAAAAGGCACATACAGAAAAGTGGGTGAGGAGGATCAAAAATATTGAAAATAAAAAGATAGAAAATAACCATGAAAAGGAAGTTGGGATAACTTTATAAGTACCTGTCATATCTAAAATAACATCTCTGTGGGAGAGCAGGAACGTAACTTAAAGAAACACCAATTAGCCAACACTGATGGCTTAATCACATCAACCAACTTTCCATTAGCATACCCCAGTATTTACAAATCATTCCCACCTGTCTCTCAGTAGTCTTGGCTCCTATTGTCATAGTCTTAAACCAAGTCTTCCTTACTGTTTTTAGCAAGCATCTAGTGAAATTTTTCCTTTATAGAACTCAAATACAAAGAAATTAAGATTTAGTTAAAATGAAATCCAGCTATACACTATTTGAAAAATCATAAATTAGTATCTAAAAAAAGATTTTAAAGGAAAATAATTTATATGCTATTTAAAGGAAACACAAAGCAATGTGACAAAGTGTGTTAAGTTTTTTCTTTTAACTCAGCCATGGATACAGCATGCAAATGCAAACAGAGAGAGAGAAGGGGTAGGGGAGAATATCACAATTAGAATATGTGGAATTAAATTAAAATATATTGCAAAATGAACCTACATATGGAAAATTATAAAATGTTATTAAAGAAGAGGAAACAATATCTGAACCAATGGACATGTCTACTATGCTCTAAGATGGGTTGAATTAATATAATAAAAATACCAGGTTCCTAAAATCAGTATATGCAATAGCATGTTAAGATGTAATGTTGCCTGGCTTATTTTGACTCAGGTGTCAGTTCAATGCATAGCAGATAAATACATTAGTATGAAACATAACTTCCATACCCTTAATATGTAGATTTTACAGAAGGAAATGAAAAATCTCCTATGTAATCACTGGAACCCTCAAATAGTTAAAGGTTGCAAAAAATCAAATCTTGAAGATTGGTAGGGAAGTTTCTTTGGAGAGGGCTGTGGCAGTATCTTGTGGGATCACCTCTCATCTCATCTATAGAAAAGGCCTATATTCTATCACTTGGATAGTTTCAACATACACTTCCTGTAGATGAGAAGCACAGATCATGAAAACATCTGTGAAAAAAAATAAAACACCATTGAAAACTACACAGCATATGTTAAATGGGAAGAAAAACAGATATGGAGAAGCATTAATGTTACGAATCAAATACTCTACATAGATATCTTTTAGGTGCTAGTAAAGATAAGGATAGATACCTCTGTCTTCAAGAAGCTCAGAGTTGGTAACTAAAGACACACAATTAAACAGGCATTTACACTTCTGTTGGATGATATGGTGTATGGGATAATACAATCTAAATTAGGGAAGGCTCTCCCCCCAAAAAGTGACACAGAAGCTCAGTCCTGAAAAATAATTAGATGTTAGACAAATTAGCAGAATCAAGGAAAGTTATTCCAAGCAGAGAAATGGGATTTTGAGTGAAAGGACTAAAAAAAGAAATGAATAGTGAGATCAGAAGTCAAAATAGTTTTGGTATTTTGAGGCCTACAGAACAAGGCAAGAGAGGTAAGAATTGGTATTAGAGAGATAAGGGGAATCAAATCACAAAGGCAGGATGAATTATGGATTATATGTACGTGAGTGTCCTGAAGTTTTCAAGTTTTATTTTGTAGATAGTACATACATGATTTTTAAAAGAATCATTTATTTCAATATTAAGGCAATTGACAGACTTGTTCAGAACAAGGTTCTTCAGTCTATATAACATATGACTTTTCAGACAACAGATTGATAAAACGGTTTAATAGAGATGGGTTCATGTATTGTTTTTTCTTGTTATTTTATTTGGTTTTGTGTTTTCTCCAGCAAAATATTTTTACATATATTCAGTAACAGGTTTTCTACTTGGAAGTAAGCAAATTAAATATGAAGACCGTGTGCATTTGTCAAGCGAGAGAGAGACTGGAGCAATACTATAGAATAATTTGGCATGAAGAGTTAGCACTAACAGGGCTTCCTCCCAGCGGCAGTCAGGGGTGCTCCTGACATATAGCAGCACAGCAGCTGTCACCAAGAGAAACACTAAATATACCAAGGAAGATCCCCTGCCCCAGGGCGATCCTCTAGAATGATAGGGTTTTCTCTGAAAAGACAAATATCTCTTCTCATGCTGGAGAGTTAATCAATGGGTTAGAATCTGCTACAATACATTTGAATTGCAGAGTGTACCTAGCTTTTACTGCAAATGACAGCAGCACAAGGCAGTGAACTAAGGGCTAGAGGAAAGGTACTTGGTGAGAGTGGGGGAAAGTCACAAACAGAGAGAGAGAAGGCGAGAAAGAGAGAGAGAGAGAGTGAGAGAGAGATATCAAGACAGGCCTAACTTTTTGCTGCACAAGAGTGCAGAAAACAGCAATTGAGAGGGCAATTCACTTTGACAGAGCAATATTCAACAATAACTAAAATCACATTAATTGCCAAGAAAATAATGTGTTTGAGAATATAAAGGTAAAAGAGAGTGCATTTGGTTCAGAGTATGTAAGAAAGGGAACATATCTCTAAAAGCAAATTGTGAATGTATATAGATTTTGGTGGAATCAGAACCTAAAAAATAATACAAGTCTTAAGAAATGTGTACAGGTATGTTCATAGCTCCATCATTTAAAATAGCCAAAACGTGGGAAAAATCCAGTGCCCATTAACTGGTGAATGAATAAAAACCATGTGATACAACCATACAATGGAGTATTACTCTGCAATTACACATAATGAATTACTGACACATGTTACAAAATTGATAAACCTTAAAATTGTTTTTGCTAAGTGAAAGAAGCCAGACACAAAAGACTACACATTTTACAATTTCATTTATATGAAATATCTAGAATAGGCAAATTTGCAGAGATAGCAAATAAATTAGTGGTTGCTAAGGTCTGGGGACAGAGAAAAATGAGGAGTGATTATTAATGGGCAGAGAGTATTTGGGAGGGGGATAATGGTGGCATTCTAAAATGAATAGTGGTGATGGTTGCACAATTCTGGGAATATACTAAAAACCATTGAATCATACACTTTAAATGAGTGAATTGCATAGTGTTTAAATTATATCCCAATTAAGCTGTTATAAAAATAATGTAGGAAGGATTTAAAAGATACTTGCTATACATGCTAAATAAAAGATTAAAGACAGGTGTACAAGGACTTACAAGACTAGACAATTATATCACCTCCAATGATGAGACAACATTGGCTGTGAAAACTGAAGGCCTACACTTCTATTTCCACTTAGCAGTGGCATGGTAGGTAATTTGGATACATCTGCAAATAGATACAATTTTAAAAACCTGATAAGGATGTCTTGAAAATTAATTTTTCTAATGTCATTAAGGAATTCAGAAAATACTAAGAAACTATAAAGCTAAGAAATAAAACAAAAATATAATAGAGAATGAGAATCAAGATTGCCAAGTGAGGCACTCTGATGCTATAACAGTTTTTGCTCTGAGGGTAATACATATGTGTTCTAGGTTTCTATTGTTTATCTGCACTACACACATTTTATAGTGCAGATTTAACATTGATTATAATACTCTATCATACTTGGATTTGATAACCACCTTTATTCTCAATAGCGGTGGTTGAGTTGATTGTTAATACAAAAGTCACTGTAAGAGCATGTTTAACTATAGAAGAATATAGAGTCTGTTGGTCACAGACATGAATCAAAAGATTCAAGGGTAAAGAAAATGCTGAACTGTAGTATTCAGGTGAATTATGTAGTTTAGTTTTCAAAGTGTTGCATTATTCAAGAAAATAATACATTATGCTATGGAAAATTATAAGTGGCATGTTAAATTAACCTATAATTACATAAATATTCCATCATGGTCAATGAAAGGTAATGTTCACTGCTCATCAGCAAAATATTCTTTTAAAAAAAATCTGATTAGTCAGAACTGATGGCCTAATAGGTTAGAGCTGAGAGCAATTACCTCCTGGTTTTGATGGATGTTCTAGTAATCCAAGGTTACTTTAAAATTGCCTTGTAAGAAAACACAGCAGAGATTTCACTGTTTCCAGTATATTAAAATGACAAATAAATTTTCTTTATTCATAGATTTGTCTTAGAATGTAAGTTTCTATACTTATTACATTTTTACCATGAATTAATGTATATAGAAATGTAGAGCTACTCATTAGTATTAGAGACAAATAGACTACTAATTGGTAATATGATCATAAAGACTTTAACACAATAGTACATAATATATGGTTTCAAATAGCTAGAAGGAGGATAGTGAATGCTCTCTACACAAAGAAATTATAAATATTTGGAATGACAGATATTCTAATTACCCTGATCTGATCACATAGATTATATGCATCAAAACATCACTATATACCCCATGAATATACATAATTATTATGTCTCAATTAAAAAGATACAAGTAAATTTAATTTTTTTAAAAAAAAAGAATTTAGAGGTGTGATACAAGAGAAGCAGGTCAGTATGAAAAAAAGACTTTAGTATTTTATCATTTTATTTGATAATTACATCAGCAACTTCAAATCCTTCCTTTCTTTTCATGGGTTAAAAGTGCGAAGAACCTGCCCAAACTCCAGTAATACACGGTGAGGAAATTCTAAGATATTTCTTTTAATTGTCAGGCAATTCTACTTATGTTTAGTTAAAATATATATCCTTACAATTTCACATTTATAGGTTTTGCTCTATAACATTTGACTACATGGTCAAAATGCTTTCTTTCATGCACATGAGCTCTCCACTCCCTTTCGACACTTTTTCCTCACATATTTTACATCCCCAGTTTTAGTTTCTTTTATGTCTTATTTTTTAAGTTATTTATCCCCATCATTTTTTACTGAATGAACTTCAATTTGCCAAAATTGAGTTTATTATTCTTGCTATTGTTTTACATTTACTTTTTCCCATCTCTTTGTGTTACAAGAAAATGCAGAGCTTGACCGTGTTCATGTAATCTATCCATAAGGAATGCTTGCTTTTGGTGCCAATTTTGCAAAAAGCCTATTCAAACCTAATTCTTCCCTTGAAATTTCACTTCTCCCATACCATCTTGACAAAATTATTTATCATCTCAATCAAGCATGACATATATAAGCCAGGAGAGGAATGATAGCATTCTGTTGATTCAGAACTCCCAATTTCATAGCACCCTGCTGAATTTGTGACTCATGTCATCTAACTATATCACCGTATTCCTAGTATCACACTCATTCCATAGTTAGCCTTTCACAGTTTTGGTACCCGGTTTTTAATCACTCTCTGCCCTGGGTCCTATTGATATTTACAAAATATAATTGTCTAGGCATACCATCCATCCTCTAATTCACCCTACAAATACCTGGAACTCCTTAATCCCAAAGATGTTTCCCTGCACTCGACTTTACTAAGCATTGATACTCAAGACAGTAATCCAGATCATAAAAATGACACAAACCTGTGATTAATATCTCAACTTACACTTTTCTTATATATGTCCACAATATCTGTCCATTTAGTTTTCTTGGGTTTTCTCTACATATTCATCTGCCTTTTAACCTTAACTTTGCCTAATCCCTTGATATTTCTATGTATTTCTTAATCTCCAAGCAACTTCTGTCTTAATTTTATTTTCTCTAGACAGTACACTAAGTTAGTCATACTAAATTTTCTCTCAACACAATTTTCTTTTCCTGTGTACTATAATTCCAAAATACCAAGCAAGTGAGATCATAGCATTGATTACAATACTGAAGAGTGCTGTCATCTAATCTTTGTTTTTATACTCACACAACTAAGAGCTACTGAAGAATAGAACACATCATGTCCGCTAATACCAATGCAATTTCAAAGACTTTTTATTTGGCTACATTATTTGCACTGCTGATCATCCTTTAATTATTATTTTATCAGTGCACTCAGAGAACTGAGATATCAAGGCAACCAATGAGCCTGATTTTAAAGATAGGTACCTTTAAGGAGGGGAGATCAAAACTGATTCACATGGGACAAACACGGAACGAAGAAGAGACACTGACATATAAGCAACTAGGAAAAAGTTAGCTATTTTTGTTGATGCAGAACCTACAGATACAAAAGACTAACTTTTTGATTGTGGTTGAATCTGCAGATTCAGGAGCCTGGGGATGCTGAGGGCCTACTGGAAGATTGGGTATCCATGGATTTTGATATCTTTAGGGGGTCTGAAACCAACTTCTCCCCAATACCGAGAGAGGATTGTACTCAAAACAAAAAATTGGAGAAAGCTTGCCTCAATAGTCAAAGTCTAGAGGAAAAGAGTGGACACCATAGTGAGAAAAATAAGACATTCCACTTGCATTTAAGACATCCCACTTGCATTCTTCTTGACTGGATCACAGTTTTAATCAGATTAAAAGAGTTAATCAAGAAACAATGTGTGTATACCTAAGTGTGTTGTGGAGGTAAGTAAAGAGTCTCATGCAGAATAATTCACATGACTGCTATTTGAAGAGCAAGGGGTAAAGGAAAAAAATGAATCTTAATAAAAGCTGAATCTATTTGTAGACTATTTTATTTAGATCATAAGCTTTCATAGACTACTGTATCAAAGATGAAAAAGTAAGCATAAACATAACAAATATTAAATCAAAATAGTAGGGCTCATCATATATATGATATAGTCGTGTCACCTGGATTTATTCCAGGCAAGGACAATACTTTACTGAAAAGAATGACATCCCAACTTATTTTTAGGTGTGACAGATGAGGACAATAAATAAAGCACACTTGTGATTGTGTTGACATTGAAAACCAGTAACAGATGTTCTCTGTTGGGGTGTGCTGCTCCACCAAGAAAAAACTTTTTGGGAGAGAAACTCTAATTTACATAGTTTCTGACAGCTATCACACATTCAGCCCAGTACAGAAATCCCACTGTTGGGTATATATATTCAAAAGAAAATAAATTAGTATGTTGAGGAGACATCTATACACCCATCTAATTGCAGCACTATTTACAATAGACAAGAATGGATGTGACCTAACTGTCTATCGATGGATACATGGATTAAAAAAATGTGGTATATATACACAATGAAGTATTATTCATCCATAAAAAGTAACAAAATCCTGTCATTTGCAGCAACATGGATGGAACAAGAGGACATTATTTTAAGTGAAATAAGCCAGACCCAGAAAACAAATACTGTATCTTCTCACAAAATTGGGAGCTAAAGGAAAAAAAAGAAAGAAAAAAAGCATGATCTCATGGAGGCAGTGAGTAGAATGGTGGTTACCAGAGGCTGGGAAGGTTGGGGGGAGAAGGGGATGGGAAGAAGAGAAGCTGGTTAATGGGTACATAAATACAGTAAGATAGAAGTACCGTAATATGTTCTAGATAGCACAGTAGGGTGACTTTAGTTAACAAGTATCTAAAGTATATTTCATAACAGCTAAAGGAGAAGATTTGGAATATTCCAAACACAAGTACATTGTAAGTGCTTAAGGTGATGTATATCTCAATTACACATTGATCATTATGTAAACACTGTATGCCTGTATCAAAGTATTGTTTGTAACCCATATATATGTGCAGCTATTATTCATCAATAAAAATCCAAATGAAAGCATCTTCTGGAAAAGCATGAGAGAAATATAAACGAATAGAAAGACAAGTATATTACCCGAAGGGAAAACTTCAAATTTTAAAGAGGTCAAGTCTCTCCAAATAACTAAACCAAAATAAACAAGCTGAAAAGCTTTTGAGGCTAACTCAATAAAATATACTAAAATTCACTAGGAAGATGTACTGAGTATTAGTTATTAAAACTTTGAAAAACAAAATTAATGAGAGCTGCTGCCTATGAAATAACCACAAATATATACTAATGAAAACATTATTTTATTTATAAAAGTCCAAAAATAGGTAACACAATGTACAATCCATGGAATTTAATACATGATAAAGTGTCTTTTGATTTTACTGATAAAAGGATAAACTATATGATAATTCACTCTGGAACAACTGACAAATAATTTGCTCTCTATCTTCAGCAACCAGAAATATAATTTTCAGATGGATTAAATATCTAAATCTAAAAGCTTTAAATGGATGAATATAAAAATTATGGGATAATTGTCAACATACACAGAAAAATATTTTCAGAATATATATGACTACATAGAAAGCTGCTAAATGTTAAGAAAAAGAAAAAAATCACAATATAATACAGGATTTTAATAGTATTTCAAAATAGATGAAATAAAGTAATTAACAAATATGAACAGAAGATTAACATCACTGATAACTAGTAAAACAAAAATTAAAACATCTACTAAAATAATGTTCTGTCTATTGAATTAGTAAGTTTTAAAATACAGTGATGATATTCATTGTTAGTGAAATGAGCATTGAAATGTTTTATGTGTTTTACATTTCTTCTCTGAGAAAATAAGTTTTGTTTTCCATTTATTAAGATCAGAACTTTGTGTTCCAGGAAGAGGGTGTAGGACATTACTACATAATGAATGAATGGATAAATTTATATTTTTAATTTTCAATATTGACCTTCCTTTCAAACATTTTTGTCTCACAGCAACTTCTTACTCTTTTGATGACTAATAACTTCACTTTCCACCCAGTTAACCAGGAGCAATTTTATAGTGCTCTACATGGACAAACATAAGAGTTTCATATGCTAAAAGGTTTTGTGTTAACAATTTATCTCTCAATTCTTATTGGTTACTAGCTACCTAACATAAATTCTAATTCAGTTATTTAACCAGTTTCTTGGCAATCATCCTGAAAATACCTATTCCAATTTAATATATATTAATTATTAAATGAGATAGTGTAATAGATATTACAAAAAATAGAAAAATAATAATAATTAACATATATATCATGCTTACTATTTAATTCTCACAACAACCTAAGAAATAGCTACTGCTATTTTATTAATAAGGAAACTGAGGCCCAGAGGTCTGAATAGATGTGAATGTGGCATATGATGAAACATCAGTAATACATTATCTAGTGATTTGGATATAACATATTAGCATAAATATTCAGGTGCTGTGACCAGGGAATATGATATTTTGGGTTAAGCAAAACTTTTCCTTGTCCTACATATTACATCTCAGAGGCAATAAACAAATTCATCTATTCAGAGGGGAACAAAAAAGAAGAGTTAAAGAATCCAGGAAAAGTAAAATCATTATTATTTCCATAATATTAAGAATAATGCTATGTTTAATTTTCACTTGCCTCTTGCTTTTTCATGAGAACTTGGTGCCTTGAATTATGTGTTAATTAAAATTTTTTTAAACTTTTGGGCAATATATCCTATAAATGCTTGACAACAATTAAAATTTTATTGCATTAAGTTCATTAAGCAAATCCTATCGGACTGTGGGTTTATTGTCAATTTTAAATTGTTCAAGTGTTTCAATTACAATTCAATTTTGAACTGTAATAAGGTGGCTGATAAATGACAATGGTTAACAACTGCTATTAAAACTACCCAGGGCAGAACTCCATAAATGTAGAACAATTAGAGTAACAAATGATAGTAGCAATATGCTATTATCTTTACATTATTCAATTGGTTTAGTACAGCATTTTAATAGCTCTATCTGAAAAATATGTTCTGCTTGTTCTTACTGGTTTATGTCATTGTTTTGAAGCAATTTTTTAAAATCTACTTTATTTCTAAAGAGGAATAATCAGAGTTAAGATTTTGAGAAGTAAACATCAGATAATGTGGAGAAGTACCAGGATGTGGAAGTTAAGCCTCAAGGTAAATAGTTAATTTGAGAAATTGTTAACTTAAATAACATGAATAACAATGATTTTGATTTTTTTCTTCCAAATTCCAAACATAAATTAGGAAAACATCACTTAAATGCTCACTTATTTTTTTCATTCTTAATATTAACTATTTTTATTTTCTTAATTTTTAAATTAAGAAAATAAATTATTTTCTTAAATTATTATGGTGCATAATATTTGATTTTAATATGTCCTTTACATTTAGAAAGTACAGATGTCACAATGTTTTCACTACTTTGGAACTGCAATTTATTGCATGGTTCCTCATCCAGGAAATTACATTAAACATTAAGGAAACTACAGTGTCCTGAATACTTATATTTAATAAAGAAAATGATATTTGGGTAATAACAATGTTTTATATTTTCATAAGTTATTATTAATGATTTACTTATAAATATGGATAGTATGCTTAGAAACTATTCAACATCCTCCACTCAGTTATATTCTCTGAGCATGTATCCAATGTAATCACTAAAATGATTTGACTGAGTCTAGTGCTTTATTCAAAAAAATTGCTCACACTTTCATACATCTCTGCTCTGTTGAAAGTGACTTAAAATGTAACCACTTTCAGAAAGCCCCATTTCTGAAAAAAAAAATGTTAAAAATTTAGGAAAGACTTAAGAAAAGATTCTTGAAATAGGACAGAATGTTGGATATCAAATAATGACTATTTAATGGAGGAAAGCTCCCACATCTCTTCTGCTGAGACAATTCTTCCTTAGTCCTTAAGTTTTAAGTTAAAAGTTTAAAGGTTCTAAAAAATATATTTAGTTAGTAATTAATTTTCCTTAACTATGTACATATATTTTGAAGTATATTTCACAAAGAGTGAGGCAGCAACATTGAATTATTATATATATATATATTCTCAAAATAATGAAAACAAATCTAAAATAGATTTTAAGAATCCTAATGGAATTCTCTAATATCTTTTAATATCATGAAGAATCTTATTATGGTTGCTGAAGATAGAATAATGCTTAAAATTTCTCAAAACCTAACAGTGATTGTGTGGGATGAGGTTAAAAACCTTGATTTAGATCATATTGTGGCTTTCAATGTTTTAAATAACTCACAAGCTCAGTACTGTTACACCTCAACTCATAAACGGTCAGAGAAATCGGAAAGACTTATGGAACTTAAGATTGTTCAGAGATGTATCATCTTAACATAAAATTCAAACAGATTTAGTTTAAGTTGTATGCAAATTCTTGCCCATCTGTGTGTTTTCTTTTGGTTAGCTTTCTGTGCATCCACTATCCATGTAACTTCTAAACTCCTCATGTAACTACATTGTCTGTATATATTAAACTAATGCTTATTCCACATAGTGGAATTAAGATATGTGAAAAACAAATTAATTCTAATTAAAAATGAATAGTGTTGGAATGTAGAAAATATAATTGCAGCTTACAAAGATTATTGGTCAAAATTCTATAAAAGACAACATACTCAATTATAAATTGCTAATTCTATTTCCATTAAAATCTGGAATAAAATTCTCAGTAGGGATTTTCAATATTGTCTTGGAAGTTCTAGCTAATGCAATAAGGTAAGAAACAATGTTTAACAAAAGAAACTGAGCTGCATTTTATGATTATAATTTAGAAGACTTTGCTATAAACATTATGATAATCTCCAAATTTTTAATAAGCCTGAAGGGACGATACATATTTTTACATACACCCTTATATCTTTTCTTGCAACAGTGCTTTCTGAACCTGCATACCCTCATTCTGGAACTTGATTAAAGTAAAACTGTTCTTTTACTTAGTTGAAGTTTCTTGGTAGCACTTAGAAGATAACCCTTTTTAGCGTGGATGTAAAGTTTTGAAAGTTTATCCAGACTTAAAGGCCATTTCTGTGTAACAATATATTTACCCTCGTTATATCTACCCTCGGAGCCAGCCTGTAGTCTTTGCCTGGATGAGACGAACTCCAGAGGATAAGGAACTAATGCCAGCCTAGCCTGCAGCATGCAGACCCCAGGGGACCCTGAGTGGGATGCCCTTCCAAGCTCCCGCTGCCATGGGGCTTATACTGTTCCATCCAGGCCCTAGGGAAGCTGCTCCCAGCTCTGTGGTCTTCAGACTGTCTCCTCAGCCACCCAGCCAATGAGGCATCAAATGAGTAGCAGAACAGCCACCTAACGCAAAGATGGAACATATACTTTGTCCCTTTCTAAGCCTGTTCCCCCAAAACTCCTCTTCCTGACACTTCTCATGAGTATTGCCATGGTAGGCATCGCTAATTGAGCACAGCATTCTTTGTAATGGAACCCAGACACAGGGCACATTCATCATTCACGCTCAGTACATGGAGCCTGTTTGGCATTCCTGCCCAAGGATACCTCAGGAGTGACAGGATCAAGGCAGCAAAACCAGACGTGGGTACAGGTAAATGGGAAGACCCAAGTGCTAGAGGGCCAGGGTCTTTTAGGACATACCCATACCCGATGAGGATCAAACTACATATGTTATAGGGAGAAACGGACTCTGTTGACATTGACATTGAAAGAACATCAAAGTCAGAGGAGGAAAACCAAGTGTTGGGTGTGGGGTTGTCATATGTAAACTGTTGAGTAAAGCAAAAAACAGTTATTTAAAAAAAATATTTTGAAAATGCACTCATTTGACAATGTATTGATAATATGAAGAATTTGAGTTCTTCATTTTCTAATATTTAACTGAATTTGTAATTCTGGAATAAAAACTACTTAACTCAAATGTATGATTCTACCTCTAGGTTAAATTTGCTGACATTTAATTACATTTTTTATTCTGCATTCAGATTAAATTGATTCATATGGTTAATAGTTTTTGAAACTGCTCCACCATTTTAACATATATTTTCAAGTCTATAGTCCCTTCATAAAAAAAAAAAAAAACTGGAAATACCACTTTCTCCACACCTTCAAATAGGCTGTGTTTCAGGGAAGCAATGAGTTTCTTTACATTTGAATATATATCATAATTTTTAAAATCTGGCAAAGTAACTTATAGAGATTTTTCACAATCTAATACATCTGGAAATCCTACGGGCTTTATCTGCATAATATATCCAGAATCTGACCATTTCTCATTGCCTCTATTGTCCTCACTTTTGAGTCACCATCCTCTCTTGCTGGGATTACCATAACAGCCACTTTAATAAGTCTCCCTGCTTCCATCTTCACCCTCCCATTTCATTTTGTTTTCCACACAACAGAAAAATCAGTCCTACTAAACAAGCCAGATCATGTCACCCTGCTGCTCACATCGGCAAAGTCTACCCATTTCACTCAAAGTACAATAAATGCAAAGTCCTTTCCCTGGTTGCAGAGACCTTACACAATCTGGTTTTCTGTTACTTCTATGCCTGCTGTTTTCCTTCCTACTAATTTTGCTTCAACTACACTGCCCTCCTGGGTCTACCTGGAAGATGCCAGGCAAGCTCCCAAGGTAGGCTTTTCACTATATCTGCTCTCCCTACATGGAATATCACCTCACATATATATCGTATTAATATGCTACAGGTGTATACACAAATCCTATCTTCTCTATGTCTCCTAACTTGACTACTCTGTTTAATACTGAAAACTCATTCCCCTTCCCTCTCACTTTAACCTCTAAGACTGTTTACATTTTCTTTTTTATATCCGCATCACTTAACACTTTCCACCATTATAAACGTTGTTAATACATCAGTTAGCTCTTTGTTGATTTCCTCTCATTGAGTTGTAAAATCCACAAGCATATTCTTCAACTGTTTATTCAACGCATGGATCCTGTGCACTGAAAACATGACTAACACATAATACAGACTTATAAACATTTATTGAACACTTGAAATGTTCTTGTTCTACTTCTTAAGATAATTATAAGAGTTAATCGAGAAAATCAATTAGCATTCATTCAGATTTTCAAATTTATTAGCAAAATGTTTATTATATGTAATGATTTAATCATATGAATTTTATAAAATAAATAGCATATGACATATCATGCAATATGTCATAAATAAATATATAGTTAATCAAGCAAAATAATTAAATTATTCTAATTTAATTTATCTTTATTTAAATTTGTCTACTTTATGTATAAAAAGAGAGGCTGTGATAAAAGCCATCAATAATATCACCTTTTTCTTTATTCCTCTCTATATTTCTAACAATAGCTTCTCTAAATTTTTAGATTTATTTTAATCTAAGAAGAAAATTTTCGGGAAAAGTATATGCAATGCATAATTTCCGAACCTTTGAATATTTGAAAATACATTTTTACCTACACATATAAACAAAAACTTGAATACAGAATTCAGGAATCACAGGCTATTCTTTTTCTCAACGCTTTGTACAAATGAATTCATCACCTTGGGGAGTTGATATGATGAAGTCTAGTGCCATCCAGACATTTCTTCTATTACAGTTTAACCAGCTTTTTCCAGATGGCAGTGATGGCTTCTGTGACATTCAATAATTTTACCAAAGACCGTCCAGAGGTTGATCATTTAAAAAATAATAATAATAATTTGATTGCTGTATGTTAAGTTTTTAGATCAGCAGTTAAATATTCTTTTTTCAGCTTAACTTATGTTTTTATCCATTACATCTCTGGTTATAGTTCTGGTCTTCCATGCATTAACATCAACCTATATACCAACTGTAATATCTCTGTTTGTATCTAACTTATCTTTCCCTTTTCCATTGACATTCACTTTGTGCTGTTCCATCCTTTTACTTTGCATGCTCAGAGGGATTCTGAATGTTGGTGTAGCAGCTATGTTTGAGGGGCTATCGTTCTTCACATTGCATTCTCATTTACATGATCTCTGTGCTAAGTATAGATTGCTGAAGTGCCCAGCCTACCTCCTCTGTGGGCCCTGGAATTTATGTGATTGCTTTAAATGTCTAGAATTTCTCAGACAACTTTTTGAACATATACAGTGTGTAATATAGTTCCAACAGGAAATCTTCTGCTTACTTTCCACGATTTTATACTGTTTTCTCGGAAAAGAGACTTAGAATTAGACTCTGGATCACTTCCTTCAATGAAGTTACATCTACACTCTAGCAGGTATTTTATCCTTCTAAGATTTGCAGATATATTACTATTTTCAAATCTTTTTGATTGAGCCAACAGGGGAAGAGGGGAGTAAGTTCTAGTCGTCACCTAATTGTTAAGTATGTTGCCAAAATGCTACGGATATAATTCATGCTATCACATCCATATTTTTGCATAGGGTTCATACATCAAGTGCCCGATGTGTTGCCACATAAAGCTCAAATAGTTTTAGGTTTAAAACAAGAGAGAACTTATATTTGAAATCACCACTACTGTGCTTGCTATTATGCAAAAGTGTAGGAAATTACTTCTAAAACAATTACAGATATAAATGTGGCCCAATACATAAATATATATCCTTTAAAACCCAGTACCAGAAACAATTTATATTTTAGCTTAATCTTAGCAAATCAAACCAGTATGCTCTTATTTCTTGGTGGATAAATCAATATGAGGTTGGAGGAATTTTCAAACAAATCAGTAGATTTTGAGATACTGATTTGTGATTTTATGTAGAACTAGACCTTAACATTAGCCAGAAGCCACTCTGTGGTGAAATGAGTACACTGATAGGATAAAAATACTGTGCTAAACTCTATAAGTATTACTAGCTATGTGGAAATGAAATACATCCTATTGTACCATCACTGTTCCACTGTCCAAAAAACTTTAGTTTTTATTTTTTTCTGTCTAGTCCAAGCTAGAAGGAAATATATCTTGCTGTACTGTTGTTGTTAGCCCCACTATCTGACCATTCTCTCCTTTACATAGTTACCTCTTTTCATGAATTAGTCACTTCAAATTTGGAGTCCCATAATACAGATGCCTAATAACAATGACAAATCTTTACATTCACTAGCTTTCTCTTGACTCCATAATTCTACATGTATGTTTCCCCCGAGAATTAATAGAAAGAAGAATAAATATCTCCAGATAATTAAAAAAGAAACATATATAAATAGAAATATATAATTATACCTATTGCTAAAACCTTCTATACTAATAATTTTATTTATATTATTACTGTTACTATTTTTTAGAACCAGGATTATGTAAAAGAATAATCATCTCATGCAACATGGTTTCTTTATCTTGATAACTCTATGGACTAGAAATTTAAGAATGTGAAAATGATATCCAAATTAAGATAGGGTAACTAGTTAGATATAAGCAGGTTAGGATATAGAATTATATATTGAGAGAGAAAAATAATTTGCATATCATAATTCTTCTCGTATTTTTAATCTATTTTAATGTCAACCAGAAACATAAAAATATAAAATCACTAAGAAAGTCCAAAATGAATCCAAGTATACTTACTTGGAAAGAAAATGATTACAGTAAAATGCTATGCCAAACCAAAAGCAAATGCATAGTCCACTAATGTAATCTTGATCATTTATTTTATAGTTCAAATAGCTGCACATAAAAACATCACAAGAATTTGGAAAGTCATCCTCAAAGCTTGCTGAGAAAGGTTTAGTAAGTATGTGTGGAAAGATAAATAATGATAAATGTAAAACACCATCTTACCTAAATTTCCACTGGCATTACAGCTTTCAATATAATGCAAATTATGAGTTGGAGTTTTCTAGTTTTAAGCTCTGAAAGGTGAAAAAGAAAGAAATGTTTCATGCCAAAAGAAAAAAAATCAATGGAATATGTGTAGCATATCTATAACAATATATTGCCAAGAAATATATAAATTTTTGTAGAATTTCATTGCCAATAATAACAGTATCCTCTATAAGAAAAGTATAAACTTGTAAGAAAAGTATCTAAGACCAAATTAATAATACTAAGTCACTTAAATGGCAATACAGCACTCAAAATGAAAGCATCTTCCAATTTCTAATTGGTTCTATTGGTCAAGGTAACAGTTAAAAAAAACATACACCTATTTAGAATGCTGTCATTCTCAAATGTGTCTGACTTAGACTGATTGAATAATCAAAATGTGCATGCAAACATTGGGTTATATAGTTATTTTTTCAATATAACAAAGAACATGTGGATTTATAAAATTCAACATCCATCATTATGATCCACTTAATTAAAGTATAACTCTCAATAGAAAAGAATGAGTTAAATATTCTTTAATGTCTGTGTTTAGAACACACAGTGCACTTGGCTAGCATCAAATGATGTTTTGGCTACTCAAAGTTGACTCTGATTATTGGACACTAAGGACAACTTAACTATTCTTTTGTGACTTAGCACTAATTTTTTTTTCCTTCATCAATGACACAGAATTACATATGACATGCAATATGACTAGAGATATATACAAATTAATTTTAAAAAAACCAACAAACTAATACTTACTATATAAATTGGTCTTATTAAAAATCGGAACTCTAACAATTACATTAATTCAAAAATGGCATTTTAGTTTCATGATATATACAAAACACTTTTGAATCGGGGTCCGTCATCAAACAAAATACACAATGAGTTTTACCTTTGTGAAGTTTACATTATAGTTGGTGATGTTAAGCCAAAAAATTAAAGGAAACTCATAATAATTATTTTAACAAACAAGTAAATAAGCACCTTTATTTTTAAGGGTGATTGGGAGTGGGCTGTGTTGAGCTTTAATAGAAATTGTGTTATTAACTATGGTGTTGAGGATAGGACTCATTGAGAAGGTGACATTTGAGATTGTACTTCAAGGAGGTGAGGGAGTTAAGCAATGAGGAGTTCTGGCAAAGTGCATTCTAGGATGAGAGAGCAGCTAAAAGAAATGCTCTGAGATTCATGCCTGGAATACTTCAGGAAATCCAAAGAGAGCACTGTGGCTGGGACAGTGTGAGAAAGGAGAAGACAGCAGCATATGAGGATATAAGTTTTAAGGATGGGATGTCATGTCAGGCTTTCAAGGCCAACGTGAGAAATTTGCTGTGAGTCAAAAGAGAACCTGTAGAGATTTGATCAAAGGAATGGCCTGGTCTGATTTAGCTTTTAGAAGGACCACTTATTTTGTGGGGGATTTAGACTGTAGGTAGAAATTGAAAAAAATCAAACACTGTTTGTAAGAAAATACTGCAGTAATTCTTAAGACAAATGATGTGAGTCAATAAGGGAGCTAAGAATTCATATGGAGAGAAATGGTGACATTCTAGATGTCTTTCGAATGTAGACTCAGCAGAATATCCTGATGTGTGATAATGAGAAATATGGGAAGATAAGTCTGAGACACTGAAATGATGGAGATATGTTCAAATAGGATGGGAAAGGCAGTGAGTAGAATAAGATTGTGAAATAAAGAATCCAGTTTTGCTGTCATTGAGTTTAGTATGTCTACTTGATATGCAGATGGAATGTGAGGAAGGTAATGAGATATAAAGTTTGAGCATTCAGAAAATAGATTTATTCTGGAGAAAGAAATTTGGGAGACAATAGTATGTTGATGTTATTAAAATCTATAATGTTATTGTATGAGATCACCAAAAGGTAAGAAAAGCTGAGACCTGAAGCACTCTAAAATTAAGAAACCAAGAAGAAAAGAAGGAAACAAAGAAAAGGATGATTCAGGAAGAAAGGAAGAGTGTAATGTCCTGGACAAGAGGTGAATCAAGCAGTAGGGAGAGAGCAAATCTGTTAAATTCTGTTGATAGGTCACGTAGGATGAGGACTGAACATTTCCATCAGATTTAATAGCACATAGGTTAACATTACATTTATGAGAGTAGTTTCTGCTAAATAGTGGAGACAAAAAATGGGATAGAATAGGATTGGAAGAATAGAAAGAAAAACATCGGAGACAGTATTGACATATTTATAAGAAGCTTTGTTGCAAAAGGGAACAAATAATTTAGGCAGTACCTGGCCAAACACACTTACACACACACACACAGAGAGAGAGAGAGAGAGAGAGAGAGAGAGAGAGAGAGAGAGAGAGAGAGAGAGAAACAGAGTCAAAAGAAGGTGATATTTAGCTGGGAAAAATGACATTTTGGAAATGTTTAATTACAGAGCAAAATAAAAGACAATTGCAAGATAGAAGGAAAACATTTTGGATCAATGTCATTGAGAAGGTGAGAAAGATTGCTGTATACTACACAAGTAGGAAAGTGTAGATTACACAGAAACATAAACATTTAATCTCTAAAGTCGTAGGGGTTAAGGCAGAGATATGAGTGTGAATGTTATTAGGTAGGTAGATATGATGTGAGAATTTGGGAATAGTCTGTTAATAACTTCAGTTTTCTCTAATATAGAAAACAAACTCATTCACTGAGATTGAAGTGCTAGAATTTTGAAGAGAGAGATGTTGGAAATTGCCATTTATTACAAAGGAAGAGTAAAAGGCTAGGGAAATACAGTGTGATTGGGATCCTACTGGCATTACCGATTAGGATTTAATATAAGATTAATGATGTTGTTTTCTTTTCTTTTTTTAATTTTTTTTTAATTTTTGTCAGCCAAGTTGACCTAAATGGGTTTGATATAAACTTGGATGCATTTTTCCAATTGAATATATCAAAGCCAGGAACTGACAATGTATGATTGGTATAGGAAAAGGAATAATTTAAAAGATCAGCCATAGCATGTAAACTGTTAAAGGTGGATAAGGACATTAAGCAGGTGAAGGAAAGTGAAAAGGTGGTAATATGTTGGAAAAACGAGTAGTGTAAAAGGATTGTTATTTGGAGTGATCAAAAAACCCATGCAATAGTGGACGAACATTAGGATACATGAAATTGGAATTACAGAGTGCTGGATGCACGATGCACTGGCACCAGAAGTATATGTGTAGTAGAGAAGAAACAATGCTTGAAATGTGAGAACCAGAATCTCTTCTGCCAATCAATAGACGTGCAAAATCTTAAGTAATGAGAGTGTTTGGTTTATAGACACCTAATCAAAAGAGAAATCCTCTTTTGTCAGGAATGTACATAGTAATGCAGCATCTATGTATAAAGCACACTATATGTGTTACAGTTTTTGATGGAATTTTACAAAAGTGAGCTTATCAGAGTTTTCATGTTTGTAGGAAACAAATACTTAGTATTCCTACAAACACCAAGTAATTTTAAGGTTACATGGTTCATGGATATCAACTAGCGATAAGTAACATATTTAATCCATAATGCTGAAAGTATTGGATTTTTAAAAATTCTTTTTATACTAAACTGTATTTTAAAAATGATTTATAAAAAAAGAAAATAAAAGGATATGCAGTAAAATGACAAAAATGTTTTACAGATATATATATATCATTATATATGTATGTATATTCTAATTTTGTAATGTTTGGGTTGTCTGCCTTTATATGTATTTTTAAATTTCTTCTCTTTTAAACACATATTCACTTTTATGTCTAATTTATCTCCACATGTGATATTGCTTTTCTTAAAGAGAGCTTCTGATTTGTATTATGTAAACTCCAGGTCCCACAGAATCTGCATCTGCCCCAGATTCATATATTTATTTAGTGCTATTAAATAAAGTTCAACCATATTAACATTTTGGTTTTTTTCTTTTCTCATATGCAAATGTAAATATTACTTCATACCCATGTTGAAGTAGATGGAAAACCCAAGTGGAAGAAAAATAACATGGAATTGCCATCAGAAACATGATTGTTTCACTTTTTATTTCTTGAGTTTCAAAAGTCATAAGAATAATGTTTGTATTCAGCACATAGCTAACTTCATGTACACAAATATCTTTAAGTAAAGGGCATTTCAGCTTTTCTTCAGGTGAAAGTACATAGCCCACAATAAATTATGTTTTCTTCACATTATATACAATGTTTTATGGATTCTGAAATGGTTCCCTTAGTAAGCAAATCAAGAAAAAGAAGGAAAAAAAAAGGAGAGCAAGAAGTGAACGAAAGCACACCTTCATGTGCTCTTTGGGTTGGATAATCTCCATAAGTATATTTCTGTCAAATGAAGTAGTAGACAATCTTAAGAGCAGAGTAAGAATATATTTAAGACAAGTTAAATTCTTTCCATTAGTCATAAAATTCCTAAGGTCTTTCAATGCAACCAAACACAGAAACTATTCTAAAAACAATGTTATTAAAATGTACTATAATACACTCAATTTCAAAACCATTGTGAAAAGGTTTGCAGCCACTAAGGTATAAGGCTACAGACTCTTCATTAGCATTATTTTTGACTGAATTATCAAATACTGGTGATGATGAGTAAGAAGCTGGTAAAAGAAACAGCACTGACATATTTCTGCCCCATGTGGAGAAGACAGACTGCAGTGAACAGCATGATAGGAGGATTTTTAATATGTGGAAGCTATTCTACCCTTGGCCCCTGTGTGGTCCCCCAAGACAACACTGGCAGAACTATTTGTTTGGAAACTATAACAGAAAAAGCCAGAAGTGGTATCTAAATTGTGATCACAATGATGGAATTTTTATATATTGAGATGAGTTGACATTTTACTTAGTTTGCTGATATTCAACAGTAAGTGTATCTCCTGAAGCCTGAAAAAAAAATGGCTTTGTTTCCCTTAGTTAATATTTTGCAACCAAGAACTAGCCCCCTTCCATGACCCCAATACATAATGGTAGGTTGGAAGATGTTCATAATTTCTAATAGCTTTAAAAATTCTAAAACTTAAATGCATTTACAAAGTTCATATTTATACAGCTTCTAGTTATCTGTATTAATGCCATTGAAATATTGAATTGATGAAATCCACAGAAAAACTATCAAATTTTATTTTAGCCAATAGTTTCAACCACTTCCTATACTTTAACTTCACAAGAAACCACAAAAAAAATTAATAATATTACTGAGTAGTAAAGAGTCACACTTTTCTTCCCAACCTATTAATAAACAGTAACAGGAACCAAAGGTGAACAACAGAGGTAAACCAACAACAAACAAATTACTGTTGATGAACCATGAAGAAAATAAACGTTGAGTAATAATTTTTTTTCTGCAGATTGTGTCAAATATAGTAACTATTTAAATTGTGACTAAGAAGGAGCTTGATTCTTCAAGAAAGATAAGGATAATTAACAATATATTTTAAAAAGAAATGCCTTCGGATACTCTTCATTTATTCCAAGGATCTTTAATCCAGAATCAGTGCAGTTTATGGCTCAAAAAAGTTTTGAGTAATTGATATATTCTAATCATGGTACTGCTCAAAATGCTTTGAGTTGTTGATTTTGGACATTGTTCCGAAGCTAATTAAGAGCCATGAAACAAAATATTGCATTATATCATATTCGAACATTGTTTCTGAAACAAGTGTAATTTTCACTTTCATGACTTCATATTAATTTTTTCTTTGAAATATTATGGCATAACAGAAGCACATGAACTTTAGAGACAGCATGGGTTTTGAATTCCTTTTCTGTTTGATGAATGAGAGCACGCTATTTAAGATCTCTGAACCTTTGGAGGGGAAGGACATAACTCTAACCCTTCTTAGGGAGAGGCAAAGATATACAATGTAACCAAAATGTCAAAAAAAACCAAAAACTTTTTATCAGGTGGTGGGCAGGTGGGAGGGGGGAGGAGGAAAGGGGTGTATACTTCCATAACGTGTGTGATGCATACCACCGGGGGATTGAACACATGGGGGGGGGGGAAGGGGGGCAGGGGCAATATTTGTAACCCTAACAATATTTGTACCTCCATAATATGATGAAATAAAAGAAAAAAATGAAATAAAATCTCTGAACCTTGGTTTTATCATTTGAGAAAAGTAAATAATATTTACATTAAAATTTTGCTGTGAGGAACATATTAGACATTATTGTAATAGGAATGTACTTGGCACATAATAAGCACATCATAAAAATTAGTTTTCCTTATTCTCTTCCAACAAATCCCCATTTAAATAGAAAAGCACTCCATCACTAAGTAAATTAAGTGAACATGATGAGGAAATTAAGAAAAATATTTGATGAAATATCCTGAGTAATGGAAATATTTTTGAAGTAAATTTACATAACAACACTGTTAATGCCCATAAATTATCAAGTTTAAAGAGAGACATTCATTTTCTTGTATATATTTAGGTAATTTAGAGACAGTTTGTTTCAAGAAACATTATGCTAATACCACAAGTATTCTTATTGTCATCTGTGCATTGGCAAGCAAACATGAAAATAAAGGAATCTATATTCTCCCCTTGTGACATAGAAGGATACAGGGATCCATTTAAAGTTTCCTTCACTTAATTTATGATTTAAGGCCCTATAAGCAAAGAGCAGCTAGAGCTACCAGTGTATTAGAACATCAGTTGAGGACATTACATATATTAATATTCACTGAAAGGTGTTAATATAATATCCTGTTTTACTTATGACATCATTTGTAGAACTTGCTTATTCAATATTAGGTACATGCACCTTATAATAAAGTAATGTGCAATCACAATGTAGGTAAAAAACAATGCAGGCATATCAAACTTTTAGAAAGTTCCTAATTTAAATTTGACAACAGCATTGTGTTGAATTTGGAAGATAAAGGAAAAAGAAAGTTTGCACTTAAGCAGAATTGTTCTCATATATAGTTCAGTGGCATTGGGGAATTTGAGTCTGAATCATACAGAAAAGAAAGAAACAGACATAAGGTAGCAGACAAAATATAATTAGGGCCAGCTTGCAAAATCCTTCCCATACAACTCCTCTGTTGTTTTTGATGTCTACATTTTCAGTTGTAATTTTTAAGATTTTCTTTGAGAGATTTTTCTATCTCTTTTTCTTAAATCAATTCATTTGGTTTTAAAAATGTAGAGGAAAAAGCAAGTGAAGTGAAAAAGAAGAAGCATCCCTCCACGCTCTCTGTAGCATAATTTGTTCTGGAATTCCACTTTCCTTAGAAATGCCCCCTTTAGTCAAGGCTTCATTTGTTCTTCTTAGCTAACTTTAAGTAATTTTCTGCATTTCATGAAGAAAAATCTGAAAAGGTAAGCATTTCTTCACATTGACTGAAACATATGCCTGCTGACTCAGGTTCCTCTTCTACCATTTAAATCTCCTAATAGAAGTAAGACAATCAAGGTAAAAAAAAAAAATAGCATGTTTGAAGCACAGGTTTATAGCACAGGACTGTAGATCATTATTATCAACTAAGAAAATTATGGGGCTATTAAAAAATCTATTATTTTCAGAAAATACAATCTGGTAATAAACTCCTAAGCCATTTTCCCATAATGTGAATTAGAATTTCCAAACTCTTGAGATAACTGAGAACTAAAATTATATATTATACAAATAGGGAATAAAATGTATTTGATGATGTTTGGCTCTGTCTATTCTTTTTCTGATGGGTGATGCCACATGTCAGATTCAGCTTTTATCTTAAAACTGAACTCCAGCTCAGTGTTAAAGGAAGATGAAGATAATATTTTATCTCGTTGTTTCCCCACTCAGGATTTGAAACAAGTTAATAAGCAGGTAATCATCACAGATAAATCTCACAAATTTTAAATCACACAAGGTGGCAGTGGTAACAATGGCATAATTTTGAATTTTCCTGAATATTTTTCTCCAAAAATGTAAAGGGAGCCACTAGAACAACAAAATACAGTACCTAACCCAGAGCCAATATGTATGACAAAATTACACTACCAAATTTCCACACACTCTAAACTGTGAAATGAACATGTTAGAAGGGAAGAAGAGATTGTGTCAAACCACTACCAATAGCAAAACCACGTAATTTTGTCAACTATACTAGAGTAAGCAGATAGCAAACAAGTAGATTCACGACATGGAGAACTAAGGAAACAAATAGTAAAACCAAGTACACCAAATAGAAGAGATTTTAACTCAGCCTGAAAGCATGACTGGATATTCTAGTAGTAGCAGGTAAAAGTGGGAAAGTATTTCACTAAGCAAGTTTTACTTTGAGATAATTGTAAATTCATCTGCAGTTGTAAAATATAATACAAAAAAAGTCCTTGTACCCTTTCCACTTTTCCCAATAGTGACATCTTATAAGACTATAGTACAATATCACAATGAGGATACAGACATCAATATATATAGTCATGATAAAGAACAATTCCATCACCACAAGGATCCCTGATGTGGTCCTTTCTAGTTACACCCACTTCCACCCCACCCTGACTCTTCTTAACTCACTAACATTCCCACCAGCAATGTGTGAGTGATCTATGTCTCTACTTCTTTGTCAGAGTAGCATTTTGTTCCTAATTTTTAAGTTTTAGCCATGGTAGTAGCTGTGTGTCAATACTGTATTATGGTTTTAATTTGTATTTCTCTAATGGCTAATGCCTAATGGTGTTGAAAATAATTTTATGTGTTTATATGACATCTGTATATCAGTAAAATGTCCATGTATGTGTTTTTAACATTTTATAATTGGAATGTTTGTTTTGTATGCTTGAGTTGGAGAGTTTTTAATTATATTTTATATATTCTAAGAGAACTGTATATATTTGAAATATTTAGTATTTTTAGATATAAGGTTTCAATTATTTTGACCCCAGTGCCTACTTTGTCTTTTCATCCTCTTACCCAGATATTTTGCTGAGCAAACATTTTTAGTTTTATTGAAGCCTAATTAATCAATTTTTTATGGATTGTGTTTTTGGTGTCAAGTCTAAGAACTCGTTTCATAGTCCCAGGTCTCAAATATTTCTCATATTTTTTCTAACAGTTTTACAGTATTACATTTAAGCCCATGATCAATTTTGAGTAAAATTTATATAAGGTATGAGGTTTAGATAGAAAATTTAACTTTGAATATGGATATTAATCAATCTTAAATAAAATTACAATGGAAGTTAATTGCTTCGTAGCCTTTTTGCTTTGAATGTGTCTGAATGAATATTCAGAATGATAAATATAAATCATATGTAGAAATTACACAAATTTCTATGAACAGTATGGGGATCCCCTCAAAATTCTGACATTTTTTAGATAACCTGCATTTGTACAGCTGTCTTCTTGCAGATTCTTTCTTCTAAGAAGCTTATTGTTAAGTTATTTATCTATGAGCTATGCAATGTGGACAAACTAGACCCTACTATGGAATATATAAATATGATCATCTGTCTGTGAACAATGAGAAAGTTTTAGTTTTCAGTTGCCGAATAATTTCATACAGCACAATTTAGTCATTTGGAAAATTACCTAAATTATGTTTCATATTTTTTCCAGAAATACACAGCTAGACTGAATTATATATTAGTTCTTGCTAATTTATATGGTTCTGTGATTACTAATTACAAAGAAGGTTGTGTTTTTCTAAATTAGAGAACTCTGACACTAAGTTTCTAAGATCAGTGCATAAATCAAAATTTACATAAAATTAAATGAAAATTAATCCCTTAAATCCAAATATTTTAAGAATTATCTCTGCATTGAATTTGAGACTTTTGATAAATGAATAGATTATGGCTGTTCTTGCTATGGGGCCAGGAAAATGGTCAACCATGTGAGATGATGGATATGTTAAATTGTTCTGCTATAGTATCCATATTACTATGCATACGTCTTATAACATCATGTTATAAGTCTTGAATATATACAACAAAATTTATTTTTAAAAAGGAATTATCTCTTAGTAAGCTCAGTAAAAAAAGATTTTTTTTTGTTAATGTATAGGTGTTTGTTCAGTTTTCTTAAGTTATAAATTCTTCAAAAGTGAAATGTGAGGCAAAGGGACATTGGAGACAATGAATATGGACAAGAAACTTGCTATGTCCATTGTTATATTTGCTGATAAAACATGCAGTCTTCATAACACTAGTATCTTATAAAAGTAAAACTAAAATATTCTGTGCTGGAATAAAATGATTTTAAGAAAAGGAACATTTTATATCTCTCTACTTTTTTTAAAAATAAAGGTGGTTATTCTCCAGAACAGTTCACTGCCTAAAAATATCTGGCATTTTATAAAAATAAACAGACTGGCTTATTTAACTATGTAGAAATAAAATCAATACTCCTGGCTTTTAATTTCATGATTTTGAAAATCAGACATCTCAAAATTTTTATTACACTAAGGAGCAAATAAATTTTCAATTATGCTTGCTTTTTTGACATTAATATATGAATAGATAACTTGAATAACAGAGAAAAAAGATTTCTTCAAAGATATTGATACTGTCAATATATTTAAAATCTTTTACGAGCCAGTCTATAAGACTCTTAGAATTAATATGTAAAAACTGGATAGTATGTATATAAGAAAAAAACCTAAACTGTATGCATAAACTACTATACAAAATACTGAAAAAATGTTATTATCAAACACAAAAAAGGACTCATGTTTTCAAAATATTGAAAATTCATTTAAAGAAGAAAATTTTAAGCAATTGCTTTTTTTTCAGTATGATGGAGAACAGATTTGTCTTCCCCTTTTCCTGGCATGATTAAAATAAATTCAGATTTTCATCCCCAGTATCATCTGAACATTGTCACAATATTGAATGCTACAAAATAATATAAATTTGATACAAATATGAAATCTGATTAATATATCAGTTTAAAACACAAAACAATTATCTGGAATTATGGCCACTACCACCACTAATAAAATACTAAACACGAATTTGAAATTCTAAAGAGGGTATCTGGTGACTCCCTTGGCATCTTTCTATAGCATTTGATTCAGCAAAAATCAGGGAAAAATGTCTGGGATGATCCAGGTAGGCAGGGGAAGGTGATTTGTAGGATCCAAGGTAATTTGGACAGTTCTTCAGGCAGCAAACAGTTATTATCAAACCAAATGAACAAATAATGGAGTATTTTACTCATCAAGAAAAGCAGTTCTTACATGTTAGTGACCTTAAGACTATAGAGGTAAGGCCATGTACTCTTACTTTTTGTTGTTTGTATTCAAATTCATATGTGTGAATGATAATTGTTTTATTTATATCCAGAATCAAACAGGAGATACATATGCAGATTATAGCGGAGGCAGTATTGGATTAGTGGTTCCCAAAACTCCGATGAAACTATGCATCTTCTCAGCAGTTTTTCTAGATATTTATTTCCCCAGCTCCTTCTTAAGCTCATTAACTCAGAATATCTGAAGGAAGACTCTGGATCCATTATTAAGTCACATAACAAAAAAAGAAAAAAAAAAAAAAACTTGTCTAGAAAATTTGGCTCAAAGCCAAATTTCTGAAACATTAAGCTAGAGTTGAGTTTCTTGTACAGCATGTGTATGCTGTCCTCATCACATGTAGGCTTCTGTGTAAAAATGCATGCAAATGTAGGGGTGATCATAGATTAAAGAATTGTTATTTCAAAAGTTTAATGGGGAATAATGATGACCATCATCATTATAATCACCACCATTATTCCTTGACCATATTCCTTGATCATATTGCTTGACCACCATTATTCCTTGACCATATTGCTTCTTCCCTTTAGCTTAAACAGCTGACTTTTGAAAATATTCTAAAGTATTTCCCTGTAACATTGCCTAGTTGAAATAGATTAGAATTGCATATAACTGTCAAATTGGCTACAATAACTATTCTTTGATGTTTCATGTTTTATTCATTATTTTACTATCTCACTGTATTTATAATCCCATTAGCATTGATCAACTGAAAAATATAAGGTGATGATTGCAAAACCATTAATTCTTTTAAAAAATACTGAAAGGGTTAGGAAGGGTTGAAAATAATTTAAGAGTTTAGATGTAAAAATTGCCTCTATCTAAAAAATGTACATATTGTTGTAAATTTTATCTGCCACTCTAAGTTTACAATGTATTCATTTCATTTTGATCAGAAAATTGATTAAACAGGTATTTATTGATTGATAGTTACTCTTTGTACTTAAAATGTTATAGTATTAAAGGTGAAAGTTGTCTTTGTAAGAAAAATATGTTAAATTATCAGACAAAAAATACCTGCATTATTAAAAAAAAAGCCTACTACCAAAATTTTCACTTTAACAGAAACGATCTTAAATGAATAACATAGTTCAAGCATGGGTTAAGTGCTCTGAATTAGATGTTAAAAGTTATATCCAAATCACTGCCCTTAAGCTGGTTCATAGTTAATCAAATTCATCTGTAATGAATTCACAAGCTGCTCACCATTTTCAGAAGGTGGACAGTTAGCCCATATAGTCAGGCCAGAACAAAAGGTGCATAAGAGTGAATCAAATTATATTATTTCTAAGGAGACACTGGGAACTACGTATCTATGATTCAACTAAGTTCTGTATTCAAATTTGACACTGCTAGAAAAAACATCAAGTCCCCATCTCTCTATATATATTTTTTAAACTTGCTACAGTTCATGCATCTACTTGCCAGTCAGATGCCCCCTTCACACTGGGCAGGAACCTCACATCCTACACTATGAGGTATGTGGATATGATTCGAAGTGCTTACTTCTCACTTCATAATTAGATTTTATTTTTCCCTCCATCTCCTGGAGGTGTTTTATACATTAAACAACCTAGAGTTTAATTTGTGTTATCTTTGGTAGGTTTGAAATCACATACTTTTGACCTTATTAAATTTCAATTTTTTGAAACTCAATAATAAGTTCATTAAGATATTATCTGCTATTAATAAAAAACAGTGTAAAATTTGGGACTACTGAACTATTTTTGTTTTGAGGCAATATTTTTATGTCATTTTTATGTTTATTTAAAAATGATTTATCTATTCTGGTTACCTATTTGTATCCATTTTAGACACTATTATGGAAGATACAGAAATTTCAAAATCACTGCTTCGACAAAGCTTATATTCTTGTGGGAGTAAGAAAACCATAAACAAATTGCAAGAGAGAGGAAGAAAGTTAATCTTAAATAGGATTGTCAGAGAAGAACTCATCCAAAAGGTGGCATTCAAGCAAAGACCTTGTGTCAGGTGGCTGCTTGGTTACTTAGACTCTATACTAATTTTCTCCTCATTTCTGCACACATTTTTGTCCAACTACAGGCTACCTTTTCTAACTACCCTAATACCTCTATAGAACTATTTGTAATGAAATATAAGTGGAAGTAATCCATGAAAATTCCATCATACATTTTTAAAGGAAATATTTTGACCTGGATTTTCTTTTTCTTCATGTCCATCTATGCAGATGTCAACTGTGTCCAAAGGGAATGAAAAGAATTAAAATGGAAGAAATATGGATCCGTCAACAACCATGTAGAGCAAATAAGCCTAGAAATGAGACACTGTATATGGACAGACATAAATACCTACTGTATTTAATCCATTTTACTTAGATTGTCTTTGTTATAATACCTTAGTCTTTAGCCAAGTAACACAGACCAGTAAAAAGGGAGATTGGAAGATGGGCATACCTGTGAGCAATAGGAATGAGAAGTACAAATTCTGAGACACCAACATTCCTGGCACACTTCAGGAATAAAAAGGAGAAATAGCCAGGGGGAAGAAAAGTGAGAGTTGCAGAACATAAGGTCAGAAGATAAATACAGCCCAGTTTATTTTTCTAATTTTAATATTTATATTAGAAATTGCAAAATCTGCAATACTTGTTAGCTATTTTAAGGTATTTGACTCTATACATTTTCAGATACTATTAAAAGGATTCGGCCAGAGAGACATAAGCAAACTCATATTGCAATAAGGTAAAATTATTTGTTACTTGAATCAGAGTACTAGCTATGACTATTTTCAAAGTGTGAAAGTTGTGGGAAATGTTTAAAATTTGGATATATTTTGAAGCAGACTGAATAGGATCTTCGAATAGTTTGGATATGGACTGTGAGAAGAAGAAATAAAGATGATTCCAAGTATTTTGGCTTGAGTTTCATGTTCATATCATGTGCAAGATGGGGCAAGACTTGGGGTAGAAAGAGATGTTTAGTATACTCAGTTTGGGACATGTGAAGTTTTATGTGTTAGACATTCAAGTTAGTTAGACATCTAAAAATTGCATAGTAATCTGTATCAACAAATGTGGAGTATAGGAGAGGTTCAGATTGGAGACATAAATTCATATGTCAGTGTTTCATAATATTTATAACCTTAAGACTTGGATGAGTACACCAAGGAAACTGGTGAAGAGTAAGAAGCGAAAAAGTCTAAGGATTAAACTTTAAATACTTCAGTATTGAGGTCTTGAGAGATTGGAAGGAACTAGCAGAAAAAACTAAGAGAGATTAGTTGGTGAGTATGTGAAAAACCAGAAATGTGTGAATCATGGACACTGATGAAAGAATATAATACAATTCAAAGAGGAGGGAGTGACTGATGTGGGAAATGTAAACTTTGTGATGTGGAAGAAGCAAGAAAGAAATACAGGAGCAAACCTAATAAACAGGAAATGGAAGATGGTGATCTAGAATACAAGTAGAAAGTTAATGCATATGGATGTTTATGAATTATAACAGGCAAAGATGCTGTGATCTATTTGTGGGTGCTTGTGCAATGCCTTCTCAGATTTTTTAAAAAATTCTCATTGGAATAGAAAGCAATAGAAAGTCAGGTTGTAGGCAAAATGATTTAAAGTTCTAAAAAAGAAAATGAAATTAGTAAAGCCCAAGTGAAAAGGGAACAAGATATGCTTAAACTATCACTTGGATATTAAATGAAATTGGCAATGACTTTCAAAATCTTTTGATCGACATCCTCAAAAATAATTTTTAAAGCCATGTATTTTCTTACATTTTAAAATTAACATTTAAAATTTATCACTATAATGGTAAATATTATAAATTATGTAATTGTAGAGTAAATATTAAAATTATAAAATAAAACTGTTATATTACCCTTTTACAGGAATCTAGTAAAATCTAAATTATATCACAGTTTGTTATCCACAATAATCCATTTTAAAATATGTTAAAAATATTTTCTTTAATAATTAGAAATGTCACATTTTTCTTATTAAACCCTGAACTTTATTTCCTTTACATGTTTACTCCCATATATTTGTCTATAAAAATAAATTATTTGAATTGCATTTTATTCATCTCCTATGACCATAAAGTTCTAAATTTTAATATTTTCTGGGTTTATTATTACTATAGAATTGAATAAATAAATAGAAATATATTTTTAAAGAATAATAGAATAATAATTAAGCCAAAGCAAATTTTAAATGAAACTGTATCTCTTAATTAGATATATGGTTTTTTCTTTCCAATTAGTTTACTTACACTGCAAATAAATATTGCTGCTAGAATTAGAAAGGCTTCATTGAAAATTGGAAGTATGAAGAAAAAATATATTAAACTTCTTATAAATGAGGCTTACAAAAGATAAATATATAAATACTTTATTTAGGATACAGCCCACAACATTGCACTCATTAAGGGAATTAAATGACTAGGAGAAAAGTAGCTGATGAGAGAGAATGAGCAGAAGACTTACATCCAAGTAAAAGAATTAGTAGAATTTTCTACCATACAATATTTTTCATTATAAATGTTAATGGAAATGTTTTTCCTCACATTTGAATAAATTTCTACAAGCTATGAAACAGTTACTTATGACTAGCATGTATTCAGTGTTTTCAAAATTGCAATATTGACCTCCTAAAAGTTTCACTTCCTCTAAGGCATGAATAATATGCAGTTGCAACATAGACTTAATCATGGGTTATCCTCCAAGCTCTTTCTCATTACTGAGCTGCAGAGACGGAAACCTCTTGGCAGACTAAAATTTGTCAACATTGCTTTTACAATTCTTGGATGTCCAATTCTGAGATTGAAAGTGCAGCCTAGTGGCTGACTATGAGCTTGTATGAACTCAAGCGCCACTGTCTGCACCATTTCTCCCTCCAGTACCCCCTGCTTTCTCTCTCAGTAATTGCCTTTAAGTCACCATGTCAATAAATGGTGGATGGAAGAGGCAAGATCAAAAATAAAATATCATCACTCACTTCATTCAGTTCTACAATGAAACTAAACTCAGAACATAATTCAAATGGGCTAAAATACTCAATTCCTAAAGCTGTGAGTTGCCTTTAACAGGAATATTTATAAGACAGTTTTTATTAAATGCACTTCCTTTATCATATAAAGCTCTCCTGACACCAATTGTTGAACTATAAATTTGTTTGTATTCCCAGAGGTTTTTACAATGTACTATCATTGATGATTTGTGAAAGTTATGCCTTTTTTAAGTTGTAAAAACAGTATTTGTAAAGGAGAAGAGTGGCATAACTACAAGGGTCTTCCCAGCAGATCAGTTTCAGGAAAGGCTACATGTGGAAGTAGAGAATTTTAAGACTGTCCATGATCAAATATCACTTTGCAAGTTTTACTATTCCCAGAAGGACATGCATCACCCACAGAAAAAATGACACAACTGCCAAGCACTATTAATCAATGTAGTAATCAAGAGTTTTAATGTGCTCAATTAAACTTTGTTTCAAAAGTAGTGATCTTTAATGACTTTTTCAATTCTACCAATATACTCTGTCTTTAATGTAACAATTTATATTTTATCCATATTATTTTCCCTACATAGGGGCAGTTATGTTCTTTTCTTCCCATTACTATCTTGGGTTGAACCCTCATTTCATTTATTGCCAATTTCAATGGCATGAGAAAATGCTAAATTCAAGTATGATTGAATACACACACAAACACACACTTTGTATCTTTTGATTTGTATTTCTCGTTGTGTTGTGAATGACCCATAGGATCCTCTCTTAGGTCACATAGCAACAACCTGACACAGCAGGGAGGGATGCAAAATCGTTGATGTGGAAATCGCCCAGGAAAGTGATGATCAAGAACAGGAAAAATGCATCTAGGCACACAAGTATCTAGAAATGACAGGCTGTGATATTGAAGAAGATTGGGTTTCTTAATTATTCTCAGGACAGGCACCCCAGCAAAGTAAGCATAATATATTCTATCATAATATTTTAGAGTACTTTTGCACTGAGATTTTCCTCATACCAATGTAACTGACAAGTAATGAACATTCAACTGGACCTTTAAAGCAGGCATGAAAACTATACTACAGAGTAATAGAGGGGTAATAATATAGGGAGGATAGATTGATGAAATAAACTATACTGTAGAGATAGAATTGATCGATAAATTTCAGATTATTATTATATCTTTGAAAAAAATAATTGAATACATTCAAACTCATAGCCCCTTACTGCAGTTGCAGCCTTACGGCTACCCAGCCACCATCCTGTGGTGCTGCAATGAGGAAGGCATCATACCTTTAGGATAAGGAATTCTTTCCAGCTAGTACTTGAGTGTGAATAGTCTTAACATTCTCTATTTCTATAGTGTAATATTTCCTTAAATTTTCCCTCAAAAATGATCCTTGCCTTAGGAAAGCCCTAAAAAAATTGATACACATCCAATCAGAAAAATCCTCCAGAAACCCACCATAGAGGAGGAGACGGCTGCCAGCCCACCTTAGCAGTGAAGAGAGTTAAGAAAGCCTTCACTGAAGCTCTGATCTTCTTTAGGTTTTGAAGAGAGATCAGTCTTATGGAATTATGCTAAAGACTGTGGATGTTCTCTGTAGCCTCAATCAGAGTTTTATTGCAATGATTCAGAAAGTTATAATGTTTTGCCAGAGTAAAAATGGAAAGAAAAACAAGTGACTCTAAGTGAACCCTTGTCAGGAGCATATGAATCTCTTTTCCAGTTTTGCCGACGACTCTCATCTCTAAAGAAAAATGCTCCCTGGGGTCTTCCCCAATTGTTTCCTTCCTGCACAAACTGTTCTATACTGAGATTTATTACCCACCTTCTTTAATATCACCCTATCTAAAATTCTCCATGCCTGTGGCTCCTATGTTGTTCCACCAGTTTCCCTCTACTGCCACCAGTTAGAACTTAAGAGTCCATCACTTTCTCTTGTTATTCACTTTTTCTACAAATGATAAACATAAGGTTTTGCCTCACCAAGGAGTTCAGCCAGACTGTTACACTCCTCTTTTATTCATTTTTTATTTACCATGGCCATATATCTAACCACCTTTTGAAGTCCCATATCTCCATTTTATATTTCTCGATATGACTCGTGCCATTGCAAACAGATAATCTCATTCCTGTTGCTCTGGGAGTGGCAAACCCCTGCTTCAATAGTGGATAATTAAGAAAAGTCATATGATCATGTTTCATTTTACTGCATTTCCATTGCTCCAGTGCCTCAGTTTCCGGTAGACATTGGTATTGAGACCACCAGTACAACAGCCTATCCAGCTAAACCAGTCAGTTGACATGCCTTTAATACTGAAGTCTTTAAAAATGGGCAAAGCCCAATAGAACCCTCATGCTGCTTGCATAAGACAAAAATTCCAGGATAAATGAAGCTCATTTGACTTTCTATGTCAACTTTTATACAAAAGGTGGGGCTAAATAAACACACTCAAAATACAGGCCTAAAGCAAAAATGTACACACAGTTACCAGAAACTGCAGCTCCTCAAACTCCCATAATCCCATGAAGAGGTGTATTTGGGCTAAGAACAGCTGGACCCACTATGGAGTGTGCTGCAGAAGAGAATCCTCCATCCCCTGCCAACTCATCTTTTATAACTTGAAAGGCAATAGGATCCTAGGACCAAGCTTGGGAAGTGTGAGTTATTGACAAGCATTTTATGCTCACTGGGGAAAGAAACATCTTGGTTCAGAGAACAGTCACAGGGCAGTTCACATGAGAGGCTTTGCTGTTTTCCATGCTGAGCCAGCTCCATGCACTAGAATCACTGAGGGGAAAAACTACTTTGTTTCTCTATACACCTTAGAATTCAAGGTGTTCACATATTCTAGATACAATAGGCCCAATCATTAACCCATGCTTTCAATAGATTCTGCTGTTAATTCTCCTTGGAATGCTTTTTTCTGTTTTTTGTTCCCCCGGAAATGTCCTACCCATTCTTCAAAACACATAACAAATATATCTCCTTCATAAATTCTTCCAACCTCTAAAACCCTTAAGGAATATTAACTATAGGTCTTTATATTACATTTCTCAAGTTTCTCTTGTAGCACCTCATACATCATAGCTCTATGTGTGGCCTATATAATTATAGATTATATACTAGATTATAGGTCTACTGAAGACAAAGAAATTATCTTTCTCATGTGTATGTGTCCTCAAAACAGTCTCTGACTTAAGAGAGGTGCTCAAAAACTATTATCTGATGAGATGTGAGCTAATTGTAAAAGAAAGAGGATTTTTGAATCTACCACTAAAGTGTTTTCCTCTTCTCTATTTTGTCCTCTGATATAGACTGAAAGTTTTGTGTTACCCCAAAATTTATATGTTTAAATCCTAACCCTCAATGTGATGATTAGGAGGTGGGGGCCTAATACAGATGATTAGCTCATGAGGATAGAGCCCTTATGAATGGGATTAGTGTCCTTAAAAAGAGACCCCAGAGAGGTCTCTCATTCCTTCTGCCATGTGAAGACATAAAGACAGCTGTCTATGAACCAGGAAGCAGACCCTAACCAGACACCAAAGCTGAAGATGCCTTGATCATTGACTTCCCAGCCTGTGAGAAATAAATATTTGTTTTTTAAGTCATCCAATCTTATGGCATGAATAAGACACCCTCCTTTGCCAATAGTGTCTTTCATTTATAGACAGAAAAAGACAATCTAAAGCTTACTATATTCATTTTTAATCCATAATTATTTTAAAGTTCATTATGATAGACTATAAAGACTATGCCAGGGATTCCAGGATGCATTAGAGGTTTACAATTACTACTGACAGATGTCAGAGTTTCATTTGTGGGCTACTGTTTCTTTGTTTGTGTCTGTTCTGGGGAGTTAAACACACACACACATACATATATATTTAAACACACACTCATATATATATATATACACACATATATATATATATACACACATACATACACACACACACACACATAATGTATAGTTACATTTTGAGGTCATTGTAGATTCATATGCTATTGTAAGAAATAACAGAGAAAGATACAGTGTATCTATTACCCAGTTTTCCCTAATGGTAACATCTTGCTTTACTATAGTACATCATAAACAAGATATTAACACTTGTTAAAATTGATACAATGCCCCACACTTGTTCAAATTTCTTAAGTTTTTCATGTACTTGTTTGTATGTGCATTCCATTCTATGCATAGTTTTAAGTGACTGTAAGTATAAATCATATCAATACCTAAACTATTCAGTATCCAAAAGCTCTTTCTTTCAGCTAAATTTTATAGATCATTATTCCATCCTACTCACCATTGTATTTTCAAACAAATCTATGTAATGAGTTCATAATTTTGTAGTAAAAATTTAAATATATAAAATTGTAATATTGTATGATAGTATTTACAGAAGGAAAGAAAAATATACTTTCCCAGGATAATCAAGGAGGTGATTATATAAAAATATCCTCAATATAGCCAGAGAGCTACCAGCTTTCCTTGAAACATAGGGCTAGAGTTTAATAGTGAAACACTAAAAAGTTTCAATAGTTCAATTATCATCTTACTAATTTATTACATTGCAAAGGATTCTGTAGTATATTCAGTTATAGGATGCAAAAGTTACCTAAGGACTATTTTCAAATGGTAAGGCAAGAAGAAACAAAGGCATAGACTCAGATTGAACTAGATTGCATAAGTACTCATCGTACTGTGTTTAAATTGTAAGCTATACCGAAATGTTCTGCAGTGTGATCTACCCAAAAGATAAAACAAATTTAGGATCTCTGTATCTGAGTGTGGCACAAGAAAATGATTACAGTTAAGAAGGTAAGGCTGTTTGAATGAAAAACATCTGATTGCACTTTCATCCATGTCCTGGCCCTAAGCACTGGCTCCCACCATCAAATCAGAGTTCCATTGCTGTATGCCAACAGGAATAATTTAGGATGCTGAAATTATTCTACAAATTTAGCTTTGGTCTCTGCCTTTTAGTGAATTCTCCTGATTCCAAGAAAAGGGTAAATCACTACAATATCTTGGAAACTCAGTGGTTATTTCATATTGATGTGCTCTGACTGAGATTGTTGACATAGTCCCAATTTATAAAGCACTGATATTTAAGCCAGTGTGGCAAATCATTCATTATCTTGGAGAATAAATTGAGCAGTATGGTATTACAGTTAAAAAAGCATGAGTCAAAGAGACAGACTGCATGATTGCAAAACTTCAGCTCAACAACTGACTATCAAGTTACTTAAAGACCCCATGTCTGAAGTTTCCCATTTGTAAAAAGTGAAAATAATAGCACCTAGCTCATTGCGTATTTTGTGTCAATGATCCAATATTTATAAAGCACTAAGAACAGTGTTTGGCCCATGGTAAGCACATAGTAGGCACATAGTAATGATCTAGGATTGTAAGAAATGAGTGTAAATTATTAATGGCAATAATATGACAACGGCTGGAAAGCTAGAATTAAGGATACTGGGTAATCCTTTTCATGTAGTCAATTTTATTGGGAATTATTTTATAATTATCATGTATTTGGTGTGTAAGAGCTTACAAAACAATTTTTTTACATCTTTCATATTTTAACGAAGTTATGTAAACCAACTGAGCTAACTTCCTTTCATATAAAGATAATGTTATTACATAAACTATTTTTGTCTATAATTATAGGGAAAAAGATAACAGTTTTTCCAGATAATTTAGAAATAATACTGATATTATTTTTCTCTCAATTTTTAAAATATTTCCCAAGAAACCCTATTTTTCTGTTTATACATTGCTGCATCTCTCAAACTGCTAAGATTGGAATTTCTGTAGCTAGACAGGCTTTTTGATATTGGATCATATATTAATAGAATGACTTCTGTGAGAATAGATTGGACATTACTATTAAAATCACATTATATATTGCACACTAGTTGCTGCTTATATTTAAGTTACCTGTGTAGTAAAATACAAAGAGTTTATTTCACAGTGTGGGTTTAGTCATTTTTAAGAAATTCTTTGTAGCTCTTAAAGAGAGCTACACATATTAGTTAAAGAACCCTTCATATATAGCTAAACATAGGTATTGAAACTGAGAAGACATCAATTAATGATCACATTCAAGATTCTTGTACCCCAAGTAATCAAATGAAATTTAATGAATGTTTGTCTTCTTTTTGGCCTCCCAGCTTCTGCACAGCTATCCTATAGTAGAGAAACCCCATCTTCAAAAAAGCTCCTGCCTTGTGGAATATAATGAGAATTTGAGCATGCCAAAGTCTTGCTTCCCCAGACTTTTTTACCACCCCAATGCCAGCATGTGATGCAGATTCTATAGCTCAGAAACCATTGCCTGACATGTTAAAACCCAGCCTGGGAGAAGTAGGGATGATGCAATATCCACGGAGCCAGGGCATCACAGTTACAGCAGAGGTGGCTCCTCCTACAGGCAGTAGGGCAAGTGATTCTCACAGGGTCACCCAGCTCCCCAAGTTGTCAGAGTACACAGGATAGCCCCTGGACAGTCAGTGCCTTTTGGTCACAGCAGCATCAAAAGACTTAGATCCTCTACCCTCCCAAATTCTGCCAACTATGCAAGATCCTGATACTAAATCCATTTCTCCCCTAAGACTTGGCTTGCATTGTTGCATATCGCAAACCTTCACTTATATCCAGCTGCAGGATGCACCTTACAGAAAATCTGCTGAATACAATCTGTCCTCATGTGAGCAGGTTATATGTTTCAGTTACATTATCTTTATTCATTTCAATAGTATCAAATATGCATATTTTCTACATGTTAGTATCTCTTAAAACTACACAGCATTCTTATCCAGGCTGTATTCTACTAGACAAGTTTATTGTTATTAATTAATCTTTTTGGTTATTCTTACACAAGGATTTCTTATACACTTAGGTCTTTCTCTTTCATATTGTCCAAACTTACAAGACTGAAAGTCCTCAGTGCAGAGCTCAGGACATCTCTTCTTGTCTGGGAAGTATTCTTCTGGGGTCAGCATGTATATCAATGGCTCCTTTCCAGACTTTCACAGAACTCTTTCCTGCCTCTAATTTGATGCACTGTTCTTGTTTGTTCTACACAAATATTGAGACTTTTTGATTGTTTTGATGCATCCAATAAGTACTGTGATATTATGAAATACAATTTATCAGACCGGTTGGTAGCTTTGATGGATATGAATCATGATGAAAACTGATGAAACATTACTCCTCCCTTTCCACTATACCAAGCCTATAGTTGAAGTCATGCCTGCTGGAGTTAGGGACTATCATTCTATGTGTCTCCACTAGGAGGGACTTCTAAACATTCAGCACAATGGTTGAAAATAGAACCTTATTACATTATACAATTTCAGAATACTATGAGCAAAGAAAGGATTGTAAGCCTCCCAGGGAAGATGAATAAAAGGAATAGCAAAAAGCTAAAAGAATCTGATTGGAGGCAATCTTCCCAGTATCAACACTGGAAGACAGAAATCCAAAATCAAGTTGGTTTCAACCAGTGTTGTGCAGCAAGACCAGAGGGAAATGGTAAAGGTTGGAGTAGATGTAGATCTTGGAGAGAGTTCTTAGAGGAAATAGAGTAATTCTGGTGAACAAAATTGGAGGAGATTTTCAAAAGTTAAAAGAAATATGATCCTGAATTATCAATAAATAGAAAAATAAACATGTGAATGTGCAGCAGTTGTAGCAAGACAATAATGAGGTCCAGTCAAAACACCTGATTGTGCAGGAAAGAAAAAGCAATCAATAATTACTACGTGGCTCAACAAAATAGCATGTACAAAACCATATTCATGTAATTGCTGAACATTGATATAACAATGTAAAGTATAGTGAGACGTGATATTTACCAGTATGCACTGGTATAGCTAATTCAGTTGTTCAGGGCTGTGTCCACTCTGATAGATGAGGGAAAGAGCTGAAGATGTGACTAAATATTTTGACCATCAGCTCTGAATGTACAATTCAGGAAAGTGTGGGACAGGAATGGAAAGATCCATGTATAGCAGAAGTGGGGTGGTGTGTGGTGAAGGAGGCTAATCATCTTTAAAATTAGTAGGCACTGTTTAAAACTGGGAAATTATGATATTTCTATATAAGTAAGCTATTTTAAAAAGCTGTATAGAAAAGTAATAAAATATATGGGGAGTAAAACACAGGAAAAAATTTTTTTAATGTAAAACTCTTAGTTATTTTACTCTTTAGAATACAGGCATGCATAACTTTGATAGAAAAACTAACTCTAAAGGTTTAACATGCTTGAATGTCCATTTGATTACTTTGCAGTATTACTGTGTGTTGAATTAAATCTCAAATTTTGTAAATAGAAAAGAACTATGTTTGGAGACTTCCTTTGAAAATAAACCCTCAAGATGTAAGGAAAACAAAAACAGAAAAACCTACAAACACAGTTACCAGTGCTTACTCACTTGTGTACATGTTCTTTCTCTTACACACACACACACACACACACACACACACACACACACACCCCTGATAGGTAAATAAAATTAAGCTAGGCATTAATCTGACATTAAATTCTATATTATAGCATAACATTCATTTTATATAAGAGGGCTGCATATCTGGTGCTAATATTTCTAAATGCTGTTTTTTTTAAATCTAAATACTTATACATTTCATGTTGCCCAGATTTATTTATTTAATTTTTTTAAAAAAGGAAAGAAAGAAAAAGAAAAGCTGTGTTTTGTTCCCAGTAAATTTCAGTAGAGGCAGCAAAATTTCAGAGAAAAAAACTATTAAATAGATGCATAGTATATCTAGGTGTTTAGGACTTTAATGCAGCCACGCTGAATTTCCCTAACCACTATGACCTAGGAGCTGCCAATTTATGTACACAAAAATGGCAATGAAGTAGCAGAAAGAGCCACCACCCTAGAAATGGGCAGGCAGGCAGATGGGGCTGAGAAGGAATCTGTAGTGGTCTGCATGACACAGTGATGGAGCGGTCTTGACAAAGCGCTGGGTGAATAGGTGCCAGGAAGACCTCCACACCAGATGTCTACATACTTGATGGCTGCTATGTAGGGGCAGAGCTGAAGCAGCCTCAGGACTGATGTGAAACTATGAGAAATTGTGAACGAAGATTCTGTTCATGCTTATCTTTAAAATGGAAATTTAGTGTATAAATTAAATAGGTTTATGGAAACTAGTTATATCTGTGTCTGTAACATATCCTCTATCTGCCTATATCTATTACATATATATATACACATATATATATACACACACACACATACATACATAATACGTGTATAAGTGTTTGAGTGAAGATATATGTGTGTATATGTATGTACATGTATAAATATATGTATGTGTATATATGTTCTGTATTCTTTTCCTTTTTTAAGTTTTCAAAAAGTAAATGTTGAATGGTGTGAGATAACTTCATTTTGATTTCTATTTTTGTTTTTATTTTTATCATTAATATTATTTTTGATCAACAAACCATAATTGTTTTACATTTCTAGGGTACAATGTGATGCTTTCATATGCTTGTACAAGAGAACTGATTAAATCAAGCTAATTAACATGTCCATTACCTCACTTACCTATCATTTTTTATGATGAGACATTTGAAATGTACACTCTTGTTTATTTTTAGATATACAATACATTATTATTGACCCTGTTGTACAATAGATATCAAACTTATTTCTCCTATCTGAAACTTTGTACCTTTTTGGTCAACTTATTTTAATTTCTAAAGTACTATTAAAACAAATGAAAAATAGATTATGATGACTATGTTGCATAATCATAAAACATAAATGAGTCATAGGAATCTGTTTCTATTTAAGCATAAAATATATGAAATTGCTGAAATAATACTAAAAACAGACAAATTATAAAATAATTTTAAGAATACTTTGAAAAGACATTTTAAACTGGCTTAAAGAACACATTATCCTTAACCAAACAAACTATGCTTTAGAATAGCTTACACTCATTTTAAAATAGTACATAGACATCGTCAAATATTTTTCTAAATTCTTAGCATTAGAAGGAAGAATGTTAAGAGGTATCTGATACAATCATCTATAGCTTATATTTTTATGGAAATATAAGAATTCTTTAAACAAAAATAATAACTGCATAAATTCTGCCTTAGTCTTATCATTCTCTATTTGGCAAATAATCCCAGCCTCTGGCAGTATCTTAGTTTATTTGTGTTGCTCTAAAGGGATACCTGGAGCTGAGCAATTTATAAAGAAAAGAGGTTCATTTGTCTCATGGTTCTGCAAGCTGAACAAGAAGCCTGGATGCTGGTATCTGCTCAGCCTCTGGTGAGGGCTTCAACCTGCTTCCACTCATGGTGGAAGGTGAAGGGGAGCCACTGTGTGCGGACATCACATGGGGACAGAGAAAAAAAGAGGGACGGGGAAGGTGCCAGGCTCATTTGAATAAACCAGTTCCTGAGGAAACTAATAGAACAAGGAAGAACCCACTTATTACCACAAAGATGGCACCAAGCCATTCACGAGGAATCCACCCATAACACAAACACCTTCCATTACATCCACCTCCAACATTGGGCATCAAATTTCAATCTGAGATTTGGAGGGGTCAAACAAACCATATCCAAACTATAGCAGGGGGCTTCACTGTGACCATCACTAAAATGCCATTGCTCATCTGTGTGCATCCAAAATCTCTGCTGGCACAAACCGGAATCGACAGTAACTTACCCTTTGAAACTAAGGGTCATTGTAAGTTCTTAAGTTCATCTTTAAATCATAAATATGGCCTAATCAATAAAATGATATTATTAAGCTACAAGAGTGTGTGAGGGGCCTCCAAAGTGCAGCAGCAGACTCAAAGCCCAAGCTTTCCCAGAGGTTTGATGTCTGGGCTTCCAACAAACTTTTCTATTGATGAACATAGTGCAGCTCCTATTAGACCACAAGGATGCAAAACAAAAAGTTTGAATATTTAAGAGTATGTGATGCCATATTTATCTGATTCTTAGCATTTTCTTCACATTATAATTCCAAAATCACATGTTTGAATAACACATTTAGCATGAGATAATTTTAGTTTTTTTATATTCCAAAAGCTACTGTTTCTATCATTTTTCTATATTTATTAATCAATTGATTCTCTAGTCTCCTTGATGATGATTTTGTATGTTATCCTTTCTATTCACATACCAAATACCTCCCCACCCAACCTTACTCTCACATGTGAATTGTTTCTTTTTTGGTTGAGAAAATATGAGCAATCAGAAGAGAACATCCACAGGCTTATAACAGCACAAATTCCACCTCCCAGACTCTCCTTCCATGGATTCTGCCTTCAATTCATTAATTACGATGTGTTTTCTGCCTCTATCTACAATGGTTTGTATACTCCGTACCATTTGCTCCCACTTTTCCAAGCATACAATTCCAGAAATTCTCTGCACTATTCTAAGATCCTCAAATTTTCTCATCCAATGAAATCATTATCTTCAGTAACAATTATGTTGTAACATCTGTGATCTTAAAAACAAAAACTTCTCTCCTGATACCCACATTTCCTCTCAGAAACTGTTCTACTTCTCCACTTATATTCATTGCAAAATTTCTTTAAAAAATGGATTATAGGTCTCAAATATTTGTCCCATTCTGTGGCTTGTATCTTCACCTTGTCTATTGTTTCCTTCACTGTGCAGAAGCTTTTTAGTTTGATGTAATCCCATTTGTCTATTTTTCTTTTGTTGCCTGTGCTTTTCAGATCATATCCAAAAAAATTATTGCCAAGACCAGTGTCATGAAGCTTTTCCCTTATGATTTCTTTTAGTAGTTTTATCTTTTGGGTCTTACATTTAATTCTTTAATTCATTTTGAGTTGATTTTTGTACATAGCCAGAGATAAGCATCTAAAAAATAATGATATAAAGTAATGTGTTTGTTAATTAGCTAGATTTAACCATTTCATAATGTATTTACTTCAAAACATCAGGTTGTACATGATAAACACATACAATTTTATCTGTCAATTTTTCTACAAAATTAAACTTAAAAAGGACCCAGATATAAAACCATCCTCATATAGCCAACTAATCTTTGACAAAGCAGACAAAAACATACACTGGGGAAAAGAATCCTTGTTCAATAAATGGTGCTGGGAAAACTGGATAGCCACATGTAGAAGACTGAAACAAGACCCACACCTTTCATCTCTCACAAAAATCAACTCATGCTGGGTAACAGACTTGAACCTTAGGTGTAAAACTATTAGAATCCTAGAGGAAAATGTTGGAAATACTTTTGTAGACATTGGCCTAGGCAAAGAATTTATGAAGAAGACTCTGAAGGCAATCACAACACCAACAAAAATAAACAAATGGGACCTGATCAAATTAAAAAGCTTCTGCACAGCCAAAGAAACTGTCAAGAGAGCAAACAGACAACCCACAGAATGGGAGAAAATTTTTGCAAGCTACACTTCTGATAAAGGGCTGATAACTAGAATCTATTTAGAACTCAGGAAAATCAGCAAGAAAAAAATCAAACAACCCTATCAAAAAGTGGGCAAAGGATATGAACAGAAAATTTTCAAAATAAGACAGAATAAAAGCCAACAAACACATGAAAAAATGCTCAACATCTCTAATCATCAGGGAAATGCAAATCAAAACTACAATGAGGTATCACTTAACTCTACTGAGAATGGCCTTTATCAAAAAGTCCCCAAACAACAAATGCTGGTGTGAATGTGGAGAGGAATACTCCTACACTGCTGGTGGGACTGCAAACTAGTTCAACCTCTGTGGAAAGCAATATGGAGATACCTCAAAGTGATACAAGTGGATCTACCATTTGATCCAGCAATTCCACTACTGGGCATCTACCCCAAAGATCAAAAGTTACTTTATGAAAAAGACACCTGCACTCGAATGTTTATAGCAGCACAATTCAAAATTGCAAAGATGTGGAAACAATCCAAGTGCCCATCAATACATGAGTGGATTAATAAAATGTGGTATGTGTATATCATGGAGTACTATTCAGGTATAACAAACAATGGTGACATAGCACCTCTTGTATTTTCCTGGATAAAACTGGAAGCCATTCTACTAAGTGAAGTATCCCAAGAATGGAAAAACAAGCACCACATGTACTCACCAGAAAATTGGTTTCACAGATCAATACCTAAGTGCACATAAAGGAATAACATTTATCAGGTGTTGGGCAGAGGGGAGAGGAAAGGAGGGTATGGGTATATACATGCATAATAAGTGTGATGCGCACCATCTGGGAGGCAGACGTGCTTGAAGCTCTGACTCAGGGGTGGAAAGGGAACATATGTAACCTAAACATTTGTACCCCCATAATATGCTGAAATAAACAAACAAACAAACAACAACAACAAAACTATGACCGTCTCAGTCTTCTCAGAAATCCTTTCTTAATGTGCATTTCAAAATATCATAGACACTGATTTTACTTTTACATCTGCATTGATCTAAGTCTTCTTGCTTTTTCCTTCTTGATTTCTGAAAAATAAACCATGGACTATCCCAGGTCTTCACCTTACTTTTGCGTATATACTTTCTCTCTTGGTTATCTCTCTCTTCCAACCTCATGGCTTTAATTTATATGCCAACTCTTGCACTATACATAATGCTTTGGCCTCTCCCTTGAAACTCAAACTGAAAATATTCTCAACATATCTACTCAATGGTATGAGGCATGTCAAAATTTTTTAAAAATTGAACTAATTTTTAGGTCAATTCTCTGCCCCCTCAGTTAATGCCAAATGCTTAGTCTAAATCCGAAGGCAATTACATTCTCTTGTGTCTATTATCAAAAGAAAACAATAATGTGACTTTTAACTCCCTCCACTGCTACCAGCCTTGCTACCAACCAAGCTACAATCATCTCTTATCTGTTTTATCTTAATAGCAACCATCCCTGTCTCCTTCCTCCCTTTCCTACAATTTATTCTTAATACAGAAGCTAGAGTGATCTTTTAAAAACACATCAGACTATGTTTCTCCTATGTTCAAAACCCTCCCGTGGTTATTTATCTAATTAAAAGTAAAAGTCAAGTCTTTGAGGTGATTCATAAAGCCCTACATATCTGAACCTTCACACACTGCCTGAGTCATCTGCTACTTCCCACCTCCTTGCTCACTCCAGTCCAGCTACACAGGATTTTTTTCCCTTTTGTGCCTGGTTATTTGCTCCCAGGTAATCAGCACAGCACACTGCCAGTTCCCTCATCTTCTTTAGGTCTTTTCTCATAAGTTACCATTTTAATGAAATTTAACTTACCAATCAATTTATAATGAAAAAAATAGCCTCGACACTTCCTATAATCCTTCTTGCTCTATATTTCTCAATAGAAATTATTATCACCAAAATATATCATAATTTTTTATTCCATTAGAAACTCAGCACCTCAACAGAGCATAAGCTCCATGAGGTTAGAAATTTCTGTTTTATTAATTGCTGTACGCTCAGCACTCAAGAAACATTTATCACATGAATGAATGAAAAATGGTTTTTAAAATGATGGTGCATTTTATAGTTGAGAGCACTTCAGAATTGAGGAACTAGAGTAAATCTCACATTTTAAGCATAGACTTCAGAGATTATATTTGAGCAGCTTATGAACATGATTGAAAATATTCACATTACCGTAAAAATGGGTCTTGTTATAATAAGTGCCTCTAATTTTAGCTCAGTGCTCAATGGCATTCAAAAGTGTGTCCTATGACCCTAGTCACACCTCCATTTTTTCCCCAGAGCAGGTATTTTAAATTTATACTTATCTTGTTAATTCACTCATGTTCCTTAAATCACCTCACACTCAGTAGCTGATCATGGCTTTAACTTCAAAAAGAAAAAAGCCACTAAAAGTGAAAACCCTCTTAAATTTGCAAAATCCCAGCCTCCAAAATGAGTCATATCTGAATCCATGTTTGTTTGTTTTTTGTCTCTTATTCCACAGTACTTTCCCCTCTCTCATTTTAGCTAATGGAGGATCAGGAGAAACACGTTTGATCCTCTCTGATCACAAGATTATAAAGTACAAAAGCCCTGATCTACCGCAGTCTGAAGCTCTGACTCAAAGGGGAGTTGGTTTGAAACACTAAAATCAACAAGGAGGTTGGGGAACATAAACAAGAGACAGTTATATTTCTGTTTTCTATATTTCTGTGACTATATTTCTGTTTTCTTTCCCAAGGGATGTTATAACCAAGGGAAGTAAAAAACCTGTCATTCCCACAATTTCAACCGAAATTTTGTCTTTTTAGTATCAAAATTGATTCATACCTATTTGTAATATAATTTGGGTTTTAATCCAATACTACTTTATTTTGTTCTTCCAATTATTCCAGCTTTGGCTATTGATAACTCTACAGGTTTTGACAAATGCAGTACCATGCAGAATATTTACATTGCCCCTAAAAGTTTCCTAATTTTACCTATTGAAATCTTTTATCCTCATCCCATATCCCCTACATCCACTGAATTCCTGGCAACAACTTGTCTGCTTACCTTTTTTTTTTTTCACTTTTCCAGAAAGACATATAATAGTGAATTCATCTTTTAATTTCTCTATTTTTTTCACATCCTCGTGGTCTTTTTACTAGATATTTATAGTATCTCCTAACTGATCTCTTCGCTTCACTATTCATCACTTCATAATCTATCTTTTTTTTTTTTTGAGACAGAGTCTCGCTTTGTTGCCCAGGCTAGAGTGAGTGCCGTGGCATCAGCCTAGCTCACAGCAACCTCAAACTCCTGGGCTCGAGTGATCCTTCTGCCTCAGCCTCCCGGGTAGCTGGGACTACAGGCATGCGCCACCATGCCCAGCTAATTTTTTATATATATATCAGTTGGCCAATTAATTTATTTCTATTTATAGTAGAGACGGGGTCTCGCTCTTGCTCAGGCTGGTTTTGAACTCCTGACCTTGAGCAATCCGCCCGCCTCGGCCTCCCAAGAGCTAGGATTACAGGCGTGAGCCACAGCGCCCGGCCGATAATCTATCTTGTATATTATCATCAGGTTGGTTTTTCTAAAAGTGATTGCATTGTTCCTTTTTGATTTAAGAACTTTTAATAGCTCTTATGGATACATAATAAAAATTATGATGTTTATATTCTTCTAATTATATTGTCCCTACTGTGGGATACTGAATGCAAAAGATAAAATAAATCAGCCCAGTTTTTCCCATCTTCCTGGATCCACAGCCTTTGCTCAGTAGCTTTGCAAAACACTTCCATTGCCATTGGGTTTCTGTCCCAAACTCTTGACTCTAGAATCAGCCATATGATTTGCTTTAGGCAATAAGATACTAGCAAAAATGACAAGCAGAGGTTTGACAAAACATTTCCACATTTCTGATTGTTCTGTGAGACCCATGGCCTACCATGAAAGCTGCTCAGGCTAGCTTTTTAGACGGAAGTGAGAGAGAAGGGTAAGAGAGCCAAGTCATCCTAGCCCTGCCTACCTCTATTCATAAGGGAGCCTAATATCAGTTAGTCCAGCCCAACACAGCTGAATCAATCAACTTGATGCAGGAAAGTGAATAACAGAACTGCTGTCTGGCTTGAAGGTCAAGTGGGTTCTTGGCCTCCAGCAGGAAAGAATTTAAGAGTAAGCTGACAGAGTAAAACAAAAACAAGTTTACTAGTGTATTGAAGTAACAAACAGAAAGAAGGCTTGCTCCATAGGTAGAGCAGTGGCTATCTCTCAGAGCAACAGTGAGTAGCACTTTGTGAGTTTTGGGGGTTTTATTTTATATCTTCTATTTAATTTTATGTTAAGCGGAGGAATAATTATTCATAAGATTTTTGGGAAAGGGCTGGGGAGTTCCAGGTATGGAGGGTCCCTCCTAATTTTAAGCCATATACGGTAACTTCCAAGAGTTGCCGTAGCATGTGTAAACTGTCATGGCACTGGTGGGAGTTACTTTTACTATATTAACACCTTATAGGCAGGGGATAATGATAGTGAGGGTAACCTGAAGTCATTTTTAGTGCCATCTTGGTTCTAGTTTTGGCCGGTTTCTCTACCATCTCTTGTTTTATCAAAGACCTTGGTTCTAGTCTTATGACTCTTTATGGAGCAGGGCCTGCCATTACCCTTTCTTAAACTGGCTCATAGACTTGTGGAAACAAGATGCTATTGTTTTAAATCACAAAGTTTGGGATGGTTCACTCTTCTGACCTACTGCCTGTTATTTCCTCCCTTGCACATTATGTTTTTAATACACTTACATGGCATTACTTTCCCTTCCCAGGTGACTTGGAGCCATGATGAATATATATATCCTATACTTACAGGATGTTTACTTATTTAAATAAGCACACAAACAAATCTGGACCTTTTCTACAGAAAAAAGTGTCCTGTTAATTAACCCCTGGATTTGGGGAAATTCAGGATGTCTCAAGTCAGCTGGGAGATTTGGCTATTCTTTTAATTTTGCTTAGCAAATCTGCTCTGCCTTCTAGTAATATCCCTGCAGCCTTACAATCAGTCCCTTTAAGTAAATTGCTTAGGAAAGAATCTGTGTGTTTATTCTTTCTTTTTAAACAATAAACAAAAACCCACTTTAGTTAACTCAAAGGAAGGATTGAGCAAGAAATACAGAGCCATCTCATGGAAAGAAAGCAATGCTGTGCCTCATGAAAGGAGGCCTGAGAACAGGAAAGTCATCATGAATGTTACTTTCCAGCCTTCTCCTTGTTGCTGAATCCAAACAATCTCTAGTATTTAATCTCCCATTTTTTGTGTGTGTCCCATTTCTTTTGTCCTCCTAATTTTGCCTGCTTACCTACCAATCGGCATAGGGCTTTCCCAACTTTCTGCAGGGACTTTCAGTCAGAGCAGATGATTAGCTACTGAGCAGCCACACACACTCTGGACCAGTCAGCGTGGTGAAGGGTGGTAGAATCATAGAATCATGTGATAAAATATTATACATAATATTTGTTGGACAGTCATATATATGGTCATGTGTCACTTAATGGGATTATGTTCTGAGAAATTGTTGCGTGATTTTGTCATTGTGCAAACATCATACAGCATACTTACACTAACCTAGATAATATAGTCTACTACACAACTTACTAGGCAACAAACTGGTACAGTGTTACTGTACTGAATACAGAAGGCAATTGTAACACAATGGTAAGTATTTGTGTATCTAAATTTATCCAAACATAGAAAAGGTATAATAAAAATAGGATATTATAATCTTATGGGACCACAATTGTATATGGGGTCCATCACAGACTGAAAAATCATTACCCAGTTCATGACTATATATTCACATATATGAAAATATATACAGATGTACATATATGTGTATACACATATACATATGTAGTTGATCCTTATCATTCGTAGATTTTGTATTTGCAAATTTACTTACTCAAGAAAATTTATTTGCAATCCAAAAACACTCACTGTGCTTTAGTGCTTATTTGCAGACATTCACAGAGCCGCATAAATTTTGAGTCACCCAACAGGCACATTCCCACCTGAGGCTGAAGGAAGCCACATGCATCCTTCATGTTTCAGCTGTCATTCTGTAAACAATTGTCCTTATTATGGTCTATTTAGTATCAAGATTTTTGCATTTTGTGCTTTTTCTTGATATATTCTCAGTTTAAAATGGACACCAAACACAGTGCTAAAGTTTTTCTAGTGTTCTTAAGTGCTGAAAGGCTGTAATAAACCCAACCAGAAAATATGTGTGAAAATAAGCTTTATGTAGACATGAGGTATAGTGCTGTTAGCCCTGAGCTCAATGTTAATGAATCAACAATATGTATTAATTAAGTAAGGTGTCTTTAAACCAAACACACATAAAACAAGGTTATGTATTTTAACCAGAGGCTAGCAGGAACTGAAACCTATGTTCCTCTAGGAACCACAGTTCAGTATTCACTAATTCAGTGTTGGTGGTGCTAAAAGAAAACCTTCAGGCAAACTAAATTTAGCAGAGTTTATTTCAGCAAAGAATGATCCATGAAATCAGGCAGCACTCACAACCAGAAGAGGGTTAGAGAACATCACTGTGCAAAATGGGCAGTGAGTATTTACAGACAGAACATAGCAGTAAAGTGAAGAAATAATTTGATTGGTTACAACTAGGCATTTGTCTTGCATGGCCTCATTAGTTGGTGGTCTGTGATTGGCTGAAGCTCACATATTTGTGATTGGCTGATATCCATCTATTTGTTACAAAAATTAGACTCCTAAGTGAGGTTTTGTTTCATTTATATACTAAGTTAGGAGCTCAAAGTATAGAGAGGACATCAGGCCAATGATCTCTTGTTTATTTAATCGAACAATGGTAACTTTGTAGAACAACCACCAATAATAAGAATTTTCTGTACATAGAAACACACACAGACTTACACTAAATAAATCATCTGTGCTTCTATTTTTTATATAAAACTAATCAAAAATTGCCATTTCTAGACTATTAGCATACTTACACATGCATTAGCTTGTCCCAAATGTGGTTTTTCTTTCTTTCCTATATTTACCTTCAAGCTAAATTAGTGTTTTAGATATATTATCCTTAAGAACAAATTAGTCAATTAGAATTGGATGATGGATTAAGTTGTGTGAAATATGTGATTTCGATCACAGTTCGGGGCTTCAAAGGAAAATGTAATTAGCATAATTAATTGTAGGTTCCAGTCATAATGCAAGTGGCCCACTTGTAGTTTTTTGAGAATATTGAAAAACACAAAAATCCACGTCATAGCAGAATGACAATGATGCTTGGTTGACAGTTAATATATGGACCATATTTATTCATGGTTATTCAATGAATAAATATGGTTCATAAATATATGGACCATATTTATTCATTTCATCCACATTTGGATGAAATTTTTTATCCAAAATTGATTCTGTTAATCCAAAATATAATGCCATTCTTATTAAGCATAATTAATTATAGTAATTATTTACGTATTTTGCAAAAGCTTATACAAGATTATGTTGATTGGCAAAACCATATGTAATGCTTCCCTTTTCATGTTTGTATATTTTTAAAAAATACAAGATAAATATTGAGTGCTTCTTTTGTTAATTGCCAATTCCTTCGATTAAACTAGTAAAGACTATCATGTACTTTATCATAAAAAAAAAATAAGAAGACTCCTTCACTTCATCATTTTCCTAACACATTTTCCATGGAAACAATATTCATTAGTATTTTGATATTGTATATTTACATTCTTAACTATCACTTAACCAAAGACTTTGAATTTTTTTCTTATATTTTTAGAGATTGCAATGATTTCACTTCATGAAATCAGACTTAGGGTATGTTCGTAAATAATCTTAGCATAAAAGTTCTGGCATTCTATATACTGTACTATTCCCTTCTCTCAATTTACAGTTTGCTGCTTTCTTAGCACAGCAATTTATTCCCACTGCAGAAGGACTCGGCCTGCCAAACCAAACCACCTTTGTTAGCAAGTTTACAGATGGAGTAGTCCAGAGGGAAGGATTCATTTCTCAGCAAGGGAATTTTAAGATGTCCCTAAATCTCTTTAGCTTCTGCTTTATAATTTTTTGCACAGCAAATAAGCATTAGTGAAGCTAATACTTTTACATAGTGTTGTGGATTAATACTTCTTAAACTTCCAAAGGCATTACATGATTTTAATAAGATTTCATATCTGTTTACATGGATACTCAGCAGCACAAAATGGAAAGAAATTACTAAAGATAAACTTTGCTACCTATTAAAATATTCTGGTAGATATGATTTTAATCTTTTTAAGTAGGTACATCAATTGATAATACCCTAAAATATAATTTTTAAATAATATGGTCAAGTATATGGAACAGTGCATGCTTTTGATCCAGGCAGAATTGATAACTCCTTCAAAATGATTAAGAAAAATTACTTCTTAGCCTTCCAGTGGTTTTTAGCTACAGACACGTCTAAACTCCTTAGCATGACCTATGAAGTGCTTCCCAAAGTGACTCCAATCTGTCTTATTTGCCTTTCTTCCAGAAATCCTTCATAAACCACCCATACCCTCATATTAATTCCTGGGACGGTCAAGTAATTTACACCAAAAACTGGGACACTTTTGAAAGCAAAGCGAGTGCTATTAATAATTAAGTTGAAATAAAACTGGGACATTTAATCACCCTATTCCTGTAAAGTTATTCTGCTCTTCTATACAGTAGACACACTGCCTGGTGCTAACATACAAAAATGGAACAAGTAATGCCGCTACCTTCAACAGAATGACAAGTATACTAATATTTACAAACTAGGCCGGAAGCGGTGGCTCACACTTGTAATCCTAACACTCTGGGAGGATGGCTTGAGATCACAATTTGGAGATCAGCCTGAGCAAGAGCCCCGTCTCTACTGAAAAATAGAAAAAATTAGCCGGGTGTGGTGGCGCATGCCTGTAGTCCCAGATACTTGGGAAGCTGAGGCAGGAGGATCACTTGAGCTCAGGAGTTTGAAGTTGCTGTGACCCAGGCTGATGCTATAGCACTCTAGCCTGGATAACCAAAGGAGACTCTGTCTCTAAAAAATAAATAAGTAAATTAAAAATATATAAAATAATGAAATAATATTTACAAAGTAAATTGAAAAATGCTGCAAAGAAAGAATTTACCAAATATAGAAAGCAGAGGAGGAAGATATATATCTAACTGGACCACAAACAATATAAAGAACTCACTACAGAGCCTGCCATATATTAAAGGCTCTATAGCTATCGTCATTTGTTGATTTGCTACTATTACACATTATGAGGACTTGTTTCCTCTATTCCTGACTTGGCTGTACATTAGCTGACTCACCTTGACGAAGTCATTAAAGCATTTTAAAGATAACAGTATCTGTAATGTTAAAAATATGGATAATATAGAGCAATCTTTCAAAGTTGATATAAAATAAAGCAGGAGCTTTATGTATCTATATCTATCTATCTAACATTTCCATGTATTTTAATTATTGGTAAAATTGGTTGGTGTATTTCAAGAGGTAGTTAATTCAAAACCTATTTTTGTCTAGAATACTTTTGTTCATTTAAAATTAATGTCATATCAACTTAGAATGTCAAATGTTGTTATAGATCAATATTTCATTTATTTGACTTAGTTTTTATATGGCTTTATAATTTGTTTTATCCATGCTATAGCCATCCGATGGCATTAAAGATGGGATATCATAAGAAGGAACATTTCCCTTCCTTTCTTGATATTTCTTAAGCCTATCTAAATTTGAGTCTGAGCCTTTACTCCTTCCATTGATGTATCATTTGTTACCTAGTTTTTAAATAAAAATCAGTGGTCCTCCTTCAAAAATGGGTAGAGTTAATTTCTTCACAGCACTGATCATCCCAGAGTATTGTTTGATTTATTTCTTCATCTTGTTGCACAAGACTCCAGATGTAACTTAGTAAGACATAACTGCTTTGTAAACTTTGCTTCAAGTGGTTTATCTTAACTTTTCTGTCTGGTAGAAAAGAACAGGTCATCCTGACCAACTTATTCAAGGCTGGTATTCAACATGTATATCCATATGACTTTAGTGTTGCTATGCTTGGATGCTACCATTCTGAGTGATCTAAGCCTTTGCCACAGAATTATTAAATGTTTTGAATATCAACTCTGCCCCAAGCTACATTCTCTACCTTAGTCTAAGTTATTAATGTTAATTTTCTTTATCTACTATTAGGCTATTAAGTATGAAATGTCCAATTTCCTTAAGTACTAAGTTTGACAGTTGATATCTCAAACATTTAACTTTGCCACTTCTTGTTTTATTTTCCTTGTGAAAGTACATCCTTAGTCTTTCAAACAGTTTGGCTTGTGATTATCTTGCACATTTTTTAGAGAAATTTTTGAGAAAACATGGATAAGTAAAAAAATTAGTGTTGTTTTTGAATATGAGTTCTGTCATGTAAGCAATGCTGCACAGACAGCTTGAAATATCAACGGAGTGTTTGGGAAGGATGTGTCTAATGAATGCACACTACTATTTTGATGGTTGAGAAGTTCTGTTCTGGTGATTTTAATCTTGAAAAGGAGCCACATGTGTGACCTGAGACCAAGGTGGATCATGATGAGCTGAAAGCTGTAGTGGAAGCGAATCCATTTCAACCTATGCATGAATTAGCAGCAAGGTTTGATGTTACTAATCCAACAATATTGGACCATTTGAAACAAATCAGCAAGATAAAGAAGCTGGGTAGACGAGTTCTGCATGAATTAAATGAACGTGAGAAGAGAAATTGTCTTGAACTGGCCTTTCTTTGTTGTCACGACATAAAGGCGAACCATTTGTATACCATATTGTTATGTGTGCTGAAAAATGGATTCTATTTGACAATCACAAGCATTCAGCACAACGGTTGGATAAAGATGAAGTGCCGAAACACAGTCCAAAACTGAATATTGATGGGAAAAAACAACTAATGGTGTCTGTTTGGTGGTCCAGCACTGGTATTATCCACTACAGCTTCATGAAACCTGGTCAATCAATTACAGTGGATGTCTACTGCAACCACTTGGATGAAATGATGAGGATGCTTGCAATGAAGCAGCCAAGACTGGTCAATAGAGACAGGTCAATCCTCTTGCAAGATAGCACTCGACCACATACCACACAAACAATCCTGCTCAAACTACAGAAGCTAGACTTGGAAACTCTTTGTCATCCACTGTATTTATCAGACCTTGCACCAACTGACTAACACTTCCTCCAGGCTTTGGACCACTTCTTGCAAGGAAAATTATTGAATTCCCAACAAGCTGTGGGAAACACCTTTCACGATTTCTTTGCCACTCGCTCTCCAGGCTTCATTGCAGCTGGCACAAACAAGCTACCATTAAGATGGCAAAACTGTGTTGATAGTTTAGGCACACACTTTAATTAATTGTACTGCCTCTTGTTTGAGATATATAGTAATAAATAACACATTTCATTCAAAATTGGACATTTCATATTTAATGACCTTTTTTGTTATTTCTTATTTAGTAGTTAGTTCACAACACAGGCAGGGCAGAGAAGAGCTATTTATTGACCACATTGAAAACCCCAGGGCTGTCATGTTATACTAATCCAAGGATTACCACTCATACAGTCTTTTATGATAAATGTACTCCCTGGAGCACAAGTATGCAAAATTGCAACAAATATGTCAAAAATAAAAAATTACCTGTCTTTTAGTACAAATGAGTATATTGAATTGCTCTTTTAAGATTTAAAAATGATTTCATAAATCCACAATTAATTCTGGACATTTATGTCAATTCATTTTGTTCATGGTTTTGTCTTAAGATAAATGAAGTTAAACTGAAATAAACAATTGAAAACACTAAAACACACATGCACATTATGTCTTCAAACCACAATTATTCACTTTAAAGCAGCAAGTATTTAAGACACTGGAATATGATAAATCAGGTCTATTGTCCTATTCCCTGAGTTTTGTGGAATCTTGAGTTGTTGGCATTTGTGAAAGGAAAGGTAAGAGTTATTCCTGAAACTTAGCTTAAATTTGCTGTACACCACAAACACCGTCCTCCTTGACAAAGGCAAGTGCACTTCACAGATGGCCTTTTCTTTAATCTCCCTCCTCCCAGTTGTATTTAACTGTCTTTGTTTGTCTTCAAAGCTGCCTTTGACACCTGTTTTAGTTCAGTCTAATCTTTATAAAAATATCAGGAATAGTGAAGCCAGAAAGCATACAGTATGATTTTTCTCCTGGGTTCTAAACACTATAGAGAAGACTCAACATAGGGAAAACACACACACATACACACACGCGTGCACATGCACACGCACACACACACACAGGGTGTGCACACTGACTCTGTCCTCAAGAAATGGTTAAAAAGCCATATTTGACAGAGGAAGTAGAGAAAGAATCAATAATTAAATCACTCAAAGGGAATATTGTCTACTTCTAATTGCTAATTGTGCATGTCAACTTTGTAGATCCATATGACCAAAGTAAAGATACTCGACCTATTATACATCCAAATGAAGGTTTACAAAGTAATTGATTAATAAAGTCTTTTAATGATCAATGTGTGAAAATTAGACTAACAATCTATATATGCACACATGTGTATATATATTCACTTCTGTGAATCCAGTCAGCCAAACTAGTTTTACCAGACTATTCCTCATATTCCTATTTCATGGATACCAATTAATTAATTTAAAAAAGCAAATAAAATGTAACAAACACATAAAAATCTGAAAAGTTTCAATAGAGGGAAAAAAGAGAAACCTTCATAATCCCTTTTATTTGTTGTAATATAAAAAGGATTGTAATTATATTCTACTAAGAAGTTGTAAAAGAAAACTGATCACTATCTTGAATCATAAGGTAAAAAATAACTGTTCTCAGGGTAAATAAAACCCTTCGTCTTTCTGTGGTGAACTGTGCAGGGATTCATACTGGAGACATAGCATTAGTGTTAGGGCTCAAACTCTAGTTAACCCCACCATTCTGAACCAAGAAGAATGAGGAGAATAAAGTGATATCTTCTGTTCTTCAGGGTTGGACCAAGTTTTGGGGGGTTTTTGTTGTTTTGTTTTGTTTTGGTCTCTCAGGCAGTACCTAGTTTTCCCTGAGAATTGCTTGTCCAACTTCAATATGAATCACCTGAGGACCTCCTTATCCTGCAGATTCTGATACACCTTTGTCTGGGGAAAGGGTTAAGATAACTTCATTCCGGCAAACTTCCAGGCAATGCTAGTATATTGAATTTCACTTTAAAGATTTAAGAATGATTTCATAAATACAGAATTAATTCTCAATATTTATGTCAATTCCTATTCTCTATCTTTTGTTGTAGTGAGAAAGTAAGTTAAATAGAAATAAACAAATGAAAGGGCTAAAACATGCATACACATAGCCAATGACAGTTGTCTATAGGAAAGTTTGAGCAGTAAGTATCAGGTAGGAGTAGCAGGTTTGTAATCAATTTGCTCAATGTTCCTACAGCCAGAACCTCTGTAAGAGAACCAGTGAGAGAGTTTACTATCAATATTCCAAATGTATTCAAGTCAGTATAAAAATCTTTACTGAAGGGGCAACCAAATCTCAAAAATGAAATATAATGTAAAAGAAAAAGTTAATTTTTTCTAGTTTTCTAGTTCAAGACAAATGATGAAGTTCACACTTTTAGAAATGTCTCTCATGAATGATCTCTCCCACTTTGAATTCTTTCTGTCCCACCCCCAACCCCCTACTCTATTTTTCTACATTCCTTTACTTTGAGGTTCCTATATACTTAGTCACTCTGGGTCCTGCTATTATTATTTTTTCAATTTTTCTGTAAATTTGAATGATTGCTAAAAAAAAAAAACTCATGAAAAAACATTGGAAAGAAGAAAATTATATAAATCCCATACAGCTTATTTTTGTTGCTGCAAATTATTCATCACCAAGATTTGCATTTCTCACATGTATACATGTATGTATATGTATGTATTTATATATATGTGTGTGTGTATATATATTTTCTCTAGGTTTACTTTTGGGGAATAAAAACAGTTTTATATCGAACTGATTGTTCTATTTACTGTTGGCAATAATTCTTAAAGGGGTTAATTGGTTTAGTTACGATCTTAATCATCATTGTTCTCATAGAAATATTTTTGTTCTAAATTTCTTCTTGCCTGGGACATGCTGACAGCTATCAGTGCTGATGTTTTTGGAAGTATGTTAATTTCCTGAAGTCGTGTTTTATTCATGTTTACAGGATACAGTTTTTATAAAATAGTGTTATTTTGCCTATCTTTGGTTTCTCCCATGCTTGTTACTTCAATAATTTATGATGTAAATAGAAAACATTTCTTTATTTTTTCCCCTTTGTTATTGTTTATTTTAGTTTAAATGTAAAGATAAGCCAACTAAATTGTTTGATATGTCGAATCATCCATGGCATTTAATTTCAACTTAAATGTCATGTTAAATTTAATCATATTTTTTTTGGTTTGAAATTAAAAATAAATTCCGGCTCAATAATCCAGTTTTTCTGAAATTCTTCCATTTAATAACATTTAAAGTAATCTTGGTTCTCATTATTATGAAAGTTCAAGCTAATATTGATGCTTTGTGGGTGACAAACTTGAATGTAATTTTTTTTCAGAAGAAAGTGTAAAAGTGAATCACTTTATATGAAGAAATTTAAACGGATTAATAACCTTATTAAACACCTCCAAAATGTTAAAAGAAGTGTAAGGAGTGTTTTATATTTTTAATAGTTGAGTTGGGAAATAAAAAAAAAAAAACAGAAGTAATGTTACAATGCAAAAGGGAATCGTTAAATTTGTTTCCAATGACAGTAAAACTACTTCCTGAAAATAAGCAAATCAATCTACAGATGTGTGCTCTGTGCTATGCTACAAAAATGAAGAGAGAAAACTGAATAAATTATTTGGAGGGACACTTGTAGTCCTGTTCATTTATCCTAGATTTTTGAAAAATAGACAGTTTAAAAAGTCAGATTGCTTCTGTTATATAATTTAGTTCCAGTAGCAATTGCATATATGTTTATTTGCTTGTTTGCTTAAATGAAATTGATAGATAGCTCTAATGACCCTTTTTTATGTAAATAAAAATTATAATGATAATTCTTCTAAGAAGCTCATGAAAACTATTTTATTCACATACTAACAAAATGAGTGATTAAAATTCTTTAGTTTTACATATACTTTTAATTCATTGATTCTTTAATTCTTCTTAGTTTGTAGGAAGGTTATTCCATGTGGAAAATAAGTTAACATTATTTTACTTAATTCTAGATGATGAATATTAAGTAGATTTATGTTGGTTTATAGTCATGGGACTAAATTAAAGCGGATTTAAGTGATCATTATTTATATAGATTTTCCTAAATTATATTAGAAATTCTAGTTTAAATCCTGATTTTATGGCAGTAGATTGTATAATGACCATATTAATAATTTATAATGAACTCCAATTAAATGGTAAATATATATAGATATATATGTATATATGTATACATATACATGTATATATATGCATATATATACATGTATATGTATACATACATATATACGTATATATATATTTGAGACAGTCTCACTCTATTGCTCCAGCTAGAGTACAGTGGCATCACCATAGCTCACTACAACCTCAAATTCTTAGGCTCAAGCTATCCTCCTGCCTGGGTCTCCCAGAGCGCTTGGTAAATATTTTTATATATTATATCTAATCCGTACAGGAACTATAAAAAAGGTATTTCTTTCTATCCCATTATGTGTCCATCTTTTTTTGAATTCTATGCACTAATCAAACTGAAGAATCAGTCATTCTTATACCTCTAAACCCTCACACTTGTATTCTTTCAGATTCTCAAACTCCCATTTTCCTGGTCATCTTTATTCATCCTTTGAAATCTTAGCATTAATATACTTGTTGTGGAAATATTCATTTTTTCTCAATAAAGTAGTCCACTTGCCCATTAATTATTTGTTTATCTGAATGTTCCTTTAATCCTATGTCTATAAAGGCTTTAACTAATGTACTCCAACATTTAGTATGGCTCAGTAAGAAATTTTTGTGTTGTTAATAGAATTTCCATTTACACCCACAATGCTAAATTTCAGAGTAAAAATGTGGGCATGGGAAGTCCGATGTCAAGTAAGCAGCAGAACTAAAATTCTAAGCAAGATTGCTTTCACTCCAAAGCCCTTGTTTTCTTCAACAATGCTGGTTCTCTTCACATGGGTGTATGATAAGTTTATAAGCACAGAGGTAGTCTCAGGTCTGATTTCTGGAAGAAGTAATTCAGAAGAATATTAGTATCTTATGTATTCAATTCTAATATCTAGGGCTAGGCACATGCTGTTTATCGGCAATAATGGAATGAACTGGAGATGACATGAGTTAATTTGATGTTGGATTGAATGTGAATCACCTAACAGGAAGGTTTGATGTATATATATTATGGTTCTCATTTAAGTAAAGTGCAATAATGATCAACACAGAATAAATAATGAATGATAGGTACAAAGTGTGTCAAACACATAATAAAATACATGTGCTATACTTTAAAGTATGTTTTACTGGCCTTGTACCTTGTAAGTATTATGTTCACCAGATTGTCCAGATTCCAAGATGATTTCTGCATTTTTCATCTAGAAACAGACCTTGAAAACATCTCCAGATACTGCAAAAATTCTTGCATCTTGAAATGGCAATTTCCTGAGCTGACTACAGCAGTAATATGTATGTATGTGTGTATACATACATATATATATATGAAATTATTTTCAAGTTTCAGCTAACTTCTCTATTTTCCTTTTTCTTTTAGCAGACTTCAACCAATTATAATACAAAGTCTGAATTTACTTTCTCGAAATGGTCAGAAGTGTTGGTTTAAAGAAAAATTCATAATCTTCCTCCATATAGCTTCTTTATTAAGATTGCATTTTGACTGATAAAATGTGGTTTTCCACATAGATTTATAATACAATGGACTAATAAATTGAAGTGCTTTAGAGCTATTTTGACTCTCTTTTCTTGGAAACTAGTCAAGATACTAGATTTTCAAGTGTTTTGTGGATTGTTATTTGTTAAAAGTTCCAAATCTCAATGTCTATGAGCTCTGCAGCCTCCAAGAGGTTGTTTTCTGTTACTCTTTCGTATTATTATTCTTAAGTTTAAGATGAATCAAACAAATGCAGCCTCCAGTGACTGCAAAAAAAATCATAAATACTGCAAACCTTTTTGACTCTTTGGCCCTGGGGGCATCTTGTTAAATTTAGAACAAAAGGCAATGTGATATATCACCAAAGTAGGACACCCTTGCTCAGGGCTGCCTTCTTCATATTGGGCTCTGCCATATGGTCTCTTCCTCCAGTGAGAGAAACTTCTTGTCACTTAACGATTCACCAGAAATTCACTTTTGAAATGCTTATAACCACACTAGGATTTAACATTGTTCTCAAATCCCAAAAACTTTGGGAAAGACTTTCTCAGAATTGTCAGACTCAACATTCCCTGCCCTATTCCATTTATACACACAAACCTGCCATCTAAGAGATCTCTCATTATATAATCACCTTTAAGAGAATAGGGAAAGAATAGTGGCATACAGATCTTTAAGGTAAGAAGAGCAATGTAGTCTGAAAAATCGTTCCAAAGTGGGCTTCTAATTCACTTGGGGGAGGTGTGTGGGTGGTGAGGTAGGATTGTCCAACAATCCCGTAATAAGAAACTTTGTTATTTTTGCTAATACAATATAGTTTGCTAATAGTTTGAATGTGCATATAATCTCAAAGCTTATAATTTTTCTTATCTTTATGAAATTTTACAGATTTTATATGATTAGCTGTTCTTGAGAAAAACATAAATTGATAAGCTATTTTTGAAAGAAAATGTCAAAATGTTGAAATGAACTGTTTTCTCTTTTTTATACCTGAGATCAAATTCTAAAATATAGTGAGCCACAAGTGAAAAAATTCTCAATTCATTAGAGATTCATAACTTTTACTGCCTCTGGGAAAAATTCAAGACAATGTAAGGATCTGTATCCTTATATCCTGGAAATGGTTTATCTCTTTTTTCCCACTAAAACATCTCTAGTAATAGTGACACTAAAATCCCAAGGAAAATACCTTCATTTTTGGGATGAAGCCTTTTAGGCATTCAAAAGGCTTGAGAGAGAGCTGTTTTTAAAAAATGTTTCTATGCTTTAATAAATTGTTTCAATAATTCAACTCAATTTTATGATAGTAACATAGATACTTTTAGTTAGCCATCTTCTTTCTTTCTTCTGCCTATTGATATATATATCTATATATTCATATGTAAAGATATATATTTTTTCTAAATATGGTTACTTTATTTTTACTTTATACATTGAGTCTTTAAGCCACACACTCATACTCTCTTACGTTTCAAAAATTCAATTATAAAAGTATAAACATCTCGCTCTATTGCATTTGAGATCTTTCTAGGTAAACTAAACTGTACATTTCACAATTAATATTAAAGGCAAGTCAGTCATTAACAAAAACAATACTACATTTGAGGTGGAAATGATTATATATAGCAAATCTGCAATCTTTTTCTGAGAAAACTGATGTAAACAAGAAAAGTTTACTGTGCTGGTCCTTCATAGGCCTGGAGCTATAATCCAGTCTTTTGTCTTTAAATAGAATCTCTCTATCATTCATTTAGACAAAACAATTAAATTTTAGCCGAAATGGTGATTTCTCCTTCTAACTAGTTAGATAATTGTGGCTTGTGGGTTGGTTTGTTTGTCTTCCCATATGAAAAATTTTGTGATGGATCTGCTAATTAGTTTGATTTAATTAATTTACAATGTATATATGTATAAAAACATCACATCATATACCATAATTATATACAGTTTTTATTTGTCAATTGTACCTTAATAAAACTGGAGAAATAGATCTCTTACATTTTTTCTTTGTGAGAACAATCTAATCCAAGAAACTCTGCTGCATCCTGAAAAATGTTTTCATTTGACATTCATTCATATAGTGTCATTCATTCATCAGTTGATACTGAGTAAAATAAAATAAAATTCTCTAGTCTTTTCCAGTGAAACACTTCAAGTAGCAATTACTTCTGATCTTAAATATTCTGATCTTTGTTCATTTAACAGTGTCTTTCTTCTAAGCACCTTGTTATGTGAGATGAATGCAAATTGCAGTAGTGCCGACAATCACTCTCTATTCTGGTTTGCAGTCTAGAGATGGTTTGATAGGCACGGCTATTAGGCTATCTCTTGAACAGCACCTCTGAATGAGGTGACCTGCCAATCTTTCCAGCGGAGCTCGCTGGAGGGTATGATGTGCTGATCTCAAAGAAGCAAAAGACTTTGTTTTGATCACTGAAAGGTGGAGATCTGCAACTGCCTTTATTGTAATCTTACCCCTGCACCTGGCAAATCCAGATATTACAGAGAATCGTTGTTCAGCAAAGTGGAGTAAGAAAACGTGATTTTGTCTCCTCATATTTCTCCTCAGAGATTCAATAAGGTTGAAGGCTGTGATTCAGAAGAATTTGTTAATTTGCCAAACACAATTCTAAAGCAGTGCTATTTTCTTTCAGAGCTTTAAATTTCATTGAATATGGAGGACTCCCTTTTATTTTCAACAACTGTGCTTTCTTGAGGGCACCATATCAATGCAATCAGGAGTGGGTTTCACAGCTCTTATTTTTCAGCACATACCAGTAAAAGCAGTGTTTTGGCAACAGCACTAAACTGAGCATCTGGAGAACTGGATTTTTATCATAATTCTTTCATTATAGAGTTAACTGCTAGGTGGGTGACCTTGAACAAGTCATTTCTGCTTTCTTGGCCTCCCTTTTCTCATTTATAAACATGCATGGGCAAGGAAATTAATTTTGCATGGCTGATTTTTAACTTTAGCTGAACAGAATTACTTGGTGATCTTGTTAACTGTACAGGCTCCAAAGCAAACCCACTAGGCTTCTAATTCAGTATCTTTGAAGTGAGGTAAGAGAATATATATGTTGAATGTGATTCCAAGTGATTCTGACGCATTGACTCTAAAGACTGGCATTTAAGAACCATTAGGGTGAAAGTCACTTTGATCCCTTTAAGTCCTAATATAAAATGCTTTCCCAAGGTAGATCTTGGCTGAATGTTAGCCTCACATGCTTTTGAAAGCTTGCTGATGCCCAGAAACCATTTCCAGACATTATGTTGTAACTGGTCTGACGGAGAGCCTGAGCAAAGGTACACATGTTCACTCCTCCAGCTGATACTAATGCACAGCCAAAGAAAAGAGACACTGCTTCAACAGGCTTTCTTGGATTTTAGCTCCTCATTGAGGGACTAATACATTCTCTGTGTCCACCACATTGTACTCACTTTCAGCCAAGTAATATTACCTTCATTTCAAACAGGAGAAAACTAGGATTTACAAAGGTCAAATAACTGGCCATACATCAAAAAATTAATGTGGAAGAAAGACTCATAGCTATAACTATCTGACTCCTGTGTTCCTTTCAAGCACACCACGCAACCTTTCATTGGTTTATTGGCTGGCTACAATGCACTGACATCAGAATTGAGCAAGCTAATCAAATTTGGCAAGATTCCTAGTTTTACTAATTCCTAAAATGATCAAAAGACTTTCCTCGTGGGAACTAAATCTACTAAATTCTATCAGAGTATTCAATATTATAACTGTTTTGGGTCAAATTCAACTGCCATAATTATGGCAATAAATCTTAGCACATTTATATAGAGTCCTCTTCCCATCACCCATCATGAAATTTAGTGCAGGTATAACTCAAAGAATCAATCTTTCAGTGCCAAATCAATTAAGCAATTGCCAGAATTTTTTGGAATAAATCATGCTGATTCTGTTTTAGAAAGCATCCTTGTCAGACATTTTAATTAATTCTAACTGTAGGTCAAGAAGGCCCTTGTAGAAAAGCCAACAATTAAGTTCTCAAAAATGCTAATTTTCCTTTTCTGAAATAAATATTTCTAGTGCAAAGATTTACAATGTGACCAGGTAGTAAGGCTGAAATGTCTCTGAAGTATTTCTTCAGATTACTTGTACAGGTATTCACTTTATCTGTTCAATTTTCTGCAGTGTCAGATAATAGGTTTAAAATATTGTACATCTAAAACACAAAGGAGGAATATCACTGGTGACAGGATTTTAGGTCCCCAGTGGAGTCCACATGTCAGCAAGATACTGACATGTATCTTGACATGTATTTATGAATCTTATGATTCATAAATCCATGACTAAATTTAAGGATATGTTTACTGCTTTTTTTTATGTGTTTATTTGTAAACATTTGCTTCAATTTTATTTCGTGGCTCCTGCTCATATTTGGTTTGTTACAGTGTGCTAAATCCTAACCATAAACTACTATTGGCTCTTCACATCAGGCTCTGTTAATCTGCTAGTAGCTTTTTCAGTGTCTGACCTTAGCCTGCTGTCAGTTATTCTAACTACATATAGGTGCTAGAAGAAATAACTGAAATTCTTTAATCAGTGATATGTGTAGGAACCATGAAGATGGCAAATACTTGACAGACCCAGAGCAGATGTGTTCTCACTTTAACGAATTGGTCCACTATCAGTGACTCCTACAAAAGTAGGCCCCGTCAAGCCATCTCCAAAAGAGATTTGTGCAAGCCTTGGCAGTCATAAGATTGGCTTTGTCCATATTGATTCTACTTATGATTCCTTGATTCTGATTTTATTGAAATTTTTATCCGTATGTCAGCGTGTTTTCATCAGCCACAGCCCTATCATCTTTATTGCATTTTGGCTGACTGCTTCCTTGCTTCATAGAGGTGATTTGCTGCTACTCAGAGAATTAATGAAGATTGCTGACTGTCAGTCTACAGTCAGCTTTGTGCTCAAGAAATTTGAGTTTTATCTGCTCAAGAAATTCGAGTTTTATCTGCAGCATAAGTTCTGCAAAATGGTCTTGTTTATCAAGACCATTTGTTTATTTGACTGGTCAGAACAAAAATAGAGTAAAATAAACATAGGGTTATTTCCAGTTTTATCTGTCAGAGTACACTGTCCTTGAAAACACAGATAATGTTGTTTAATGATGCCTTTAAGGCTAATTAGCATTTTTCATTTGTTTTGATAATCAAATGGGTCATAGAAAAGGAAAACTTCTATTAGGAAAGTATTTTTGTTCAGAGCAGCTGCATACTACACATAAATATTTTAAAATGTCTATTATCAAACTTAAAGACAAAGCAGAAGTGGTTAAGATATTTTGCTTAATTATAAGTAATCTACACATTATACTATATAGACTAATAAAGACCAAGTAAGGCTTACTTCTCAGTGATTAGTTTTGAGAATATATGGGTTAGCCTTAAAGACTATTTCATTAGAATGACACCTATTCTGAATGAAAAACAACAACAAAAAAACCCCCACATAATTGGTTTCACTTTCGTAACTGTAAAGTATAGGGCTATTGATCTAGTTGATCCATTTGATTGAGCTCTTCCATTTGGTAAAACAGTGATTCTTTGTGTGATATTTTCTGGAAACAGAGAGAAATCTGATGTAGAGGTTTGGAGTGAATAGGTAATGAGAAGTAAAATTGTATACAAATTACAGACTGCCTTAAATGCACTGAAATAAAACCTAACAACTAAGAAGGGTAACTTTGTAACTAGAGAAATACCTGTCTTTAGATATAGAGCTGGAAAGTACTGGAGATCTAAAAGCATGCATTGCACACACATTCCTCACTGCTAAAACAAAACAAATAAAAACCTGTAAGCAATACAAAAGTAAACATGGAGAAAGATACCGAGAAGCTTCATATTTACTTTGGTCTCCTTTCTCACCTTAACTGGACTTTTCTATAAAATATCCACATGTAATCCATTAAAAAAATTATTAAGCAGGTAAGGATCTTCATACAAGATAGAGAATTCTTGAATCGATTCCTATTTGAGTTTTTCTTAAAATTATAACACACTATACTAAATTCTTTAGAGAATTAAAAACTGCAAAAATGTGCCCTTCTACTTATAATAGATTTGCAAAACTAAGACATAAGTCAAAACACGTTGCAAATAAAAATACAAACCTATTTGAAAATTGGCAGCCCTGCAACTCTATCTGTCTTGAGGTCAGCTAAAAAATATGGATGTAAATATCTATAGAGATCCTTCAAGGGAAAGCAAATAATGTCCTCTAAATGTTAAGGACTAAATCTCAAAAACTTTGTACACTATATGTAATTTTGAGCCTACTTCTACATATGTTAGGTGTACGTTTAATAAGTTTGGTTATCTGATTTTTAAATTCATAGCAAATTAGTGGTGGCAAGAAAGATTACTATTAAGAAGCCAAACTACTAATAAAAGCCTATAATGGAAACAATGCGTACAATTACAAGGCAGACAACTATTTCTCAGTGAGCATTGCAGTTTTAGTAACCTAATAGCACCAATAATATAACACTATTAGAGCAACCCTGTAATGTAACACTAGAAAAACTTTTATCAATAGTGATTATACTAAGCAACCAAGGAAACAAATTATCATCTTTTCTTCAAAAGTCATAGAAATATACTATCTATTTTAGTAATATGTCTATCTACAATGGCTAAAATAAGAAAACGTTTAAGGTCAAATAGAGTAAATTTCCAGTTACTCACAAAGCTTAGCTTAGAGAATAAATTATTTCCCAAAGGTTTTGAAAAGTAGAGTTTTCATTCAATGGAAAAGAATCCAAAATCAACAAAATAATAATATGCCACAAGGTAAACATAACTATGCCTTTGAATGAAATATAGAGGCAATTTCTCTAAGAGCTCAGAAAAACATCAATGCAGTGGGAAGTTGACCTTTACGAGAGTTTTCAACTAGGTATTGAAGGATAAAGATTTGGATAGGCAAATAAAAAAATAGAAAATTTGATGGGAGGTTGGGATTGCAGAAGCCTTATCAATAATTTTAATAACTGCATTGTATATTCAAGAGGCAGGTTATGAATGGAAAAGCTGACACTAAGAGTGTTCATATGCAGGAATGGTGAAATATAAGAACACTTGGGAAGAGTTTTTGAAGTGTAAAGTTGATGCCCTTTGTATTTCAACACTCAAGAAATGCGAAGTCTTTAAAGGCTTTGCTTTATAAGGAAACGATACAATAATAACAGTACTAGAAGAGCTGAATGTGGCACTATTTAGGATGAAGAGAAATTTAATTGGGATAATATGGAGTAAAAAAATAATCGCAAGGAAAAAGTACATTAAGAAAGATAATTAGATTAATAGACCACTTATGACATACTAGTTCTTAAAATACTATTTGTGCTAGTTTGAAATGGTTGGTTATTAACTTAGCAGCCTGACATTTTTAAACTTTTAATTATTATACAGAGAATGCTATTTTTTGGTTATATTGTTCAAAGAGAAATAAATCATAAATTCTCTTAAAAAAAAAGAAAGATATTAATAGCAAACTAGACATGGAATTGACAGCTCAATAGGAACTGAAGGCAAGGAACCCTTCTCAGCACAAAGGTTTTTCTTAGGTAGCCCACTTGTTTTGAAGATTAGGACATTCAGAGAAGGAAGGTCAGGAACTTGCCCAAGGTCACAAACTTAATTAATGCTGAGACCAGAACTAGAGTCCTCGTTCTCAGTCTAAGGATATTTTCTATTTTGATACCTTTTTAAATTAGGTTTGTTTAATTTTTCTAAAAAGTATTAGCCTTCAGAAACTGGGCCAGAAGCAAAGAAATTAAAATTTCATTGCCTGATCTACACAGAATTGTTTTCTTATTGTCATTTAATCTGTCTGTACCTTTTCCTACACCTCTTAAATTAAAGTACTAAGAAACATTTCTGCTAGACAAAATTTTTTGAGGATAAATGCCATTTTTCTAAGAACCAGGCGGTGTAAATGTGAATTGCAAATGTAGCCTGTTGTGAAATACACAGAAGTCAGCCAATTTTCCTCATGTTGTGATGGATTTTTGCATGAATATTATGAAAGACGATGTGCATTATTCACAAAAATATTTTTGATATATATGATTTCAATTTTATCTCACAGGAAACTCAAGTTTCCACTAAGCTAGCAATGAATTTTCTCTAAAAGAAAATTAGAAGAAGAATGTATATAATTTTTAAAGACAAAAGGGACTTACAGACCATTTCCAACCTTTTATCATCTAGTAACTCTTGCACTCTCTTGTTTTTCTTTTTCTGTGTTTCTTTGTTAATTTAGAGTAGAGTTGAATCAGCAAAGGTCTTTTTAAAAAAAATTATGGATATATAATAATTATATATCTATGGGGTTCATGTGGTATTTTTATACAAGCATACAATGCATAATGATCAAATCAGGATAATTGGGATAGCTATCACCACAAGCATTTACCATTTCTTTGTGTTAGGAATATTCCATATCCACTCTTCTAGTCATTTAGAAATATGCAATAAATGATTAACTATAGTAGCCCTATTGTGCTACTGAACACTACATATTATTCCTTCTATCAAACTGTATTTTTGTATCCATTAACTAGCCCCTCCTTATCCCCTCTCCCCACTACCCTTCCCAGCCTCTGGTATCCATCATTCTACATTCTATCTCCAAGTCATAATTCTGAAAGCTGAACTGAATCTGCTTTCTTCCTGAAGTTAAAGTGTCTTTAACCTGTTATTTGACAACACCAACACATTTTACTCTTCTTAGTAATTTGTTTCGTTTTTTAATTTGATCAACACAACCCATTCTTCTTGAGGCATTATTTTTTTTTGTATCAACACAACCCATTCTTCTTGAGGCATTATTTTTTTTGTTTCCCTTCAATTATTTCCAAGAGCCTTACTTGGGGTTCCCTGTTGGATTATATCTCATTTTGTGTTTATACTTTCATTTGGTAATACTGTTAGCTTTTATGACTGATTTTGTATCCCCAAATTCCCAAAGTCCCCTGTGCAAAGTGAATGATCCTTTTGTATCCTCGAGACAGTCCTCAAATAAAGTGCAACACTGATAATCTAAAAGAGGCCAGCAAGATGAACTTCAATGGCCTTTTGTCTGTTCTTTTAAAGCCATGTTTTTCCCCCAGGTGCTGTGTTTCTTTAATAGAGTTTTCAATTTATTTTATGCTGTTGTCTTTTTGTGATCTGGAAATAGGGAGTATGAAATAAGCCAAAGCAGAGGTTCCTATTAGAGCAGTACTTTGAGATGCTATTGTTATTGAAGCCTGTTATGGTTTTATGTTCTAACATTTATTATTTTTGCCACGTTTGTGGTGTGGTGCTTAATTATCTTGAAGAGTTCAAGATAAGGAAAGGGATGATTTGACAGGCAGACAGAGCAGAGTAATGGAGAATTTCAGGGAAGATGGACTTAGAGAGACAAGCCAGCAAGCCAATGATTGGGACTGGGTAGTCCCCGGACATCTGCCTAGGAGATCAGAAATAGAATGAAAGGCAAGATTCACAGTCCTACGGTATAGGCTACTAATGCAGACATTTAGAGCCACATACAATAATTAATCAAAGACAAAAACAAGAAAAACTAATCAAAAGTCTGGTCACCAAAACTAAAATTTTTGTTAGAATGGGATCTTGAGTTAGAATATTAGAGCCTTTTGAGTGTGGAAATTAGGTCAATATTCTAGATGATTATTGGCCATGGGAACCTGACACTGAAGTCTTCTGTGCTAAACTATTCATCATTTCCTCTTTTTTTTCAGATCAGCATTGGCCTGGAGTCTGGTGCCAGCGTTAAGTGTTCAGATGAGTTGAAAGATGCTAAATGTAATCAGAAAAGGATAGAGAAGAAATGATAAGCTAGATACATCTCAAGAAAATATTCGATTTAAATACAAATGTAGAGGCAAAATAGAGATAAACTGTAAAACTAACTCAAAGAATAAACAAGTACCTGTAGTCAAATTAAAACAGTGAAAACATTAAATATTACAGAATCATTTAGAGTTCCTCTGATAAAAATAATCTCAATTATTTTCCATTAGTCTTTAATGCTGCAAAAGATTGTTTTATTGGGTAAAACATATTATGCCTTGCAATCTAGTCATACTTCAAAAATAGCTTGCCACATACAAAGTAGTACACTGGGGTGAGCAAATGCAGTCATTTTTGCATGCGTCTTCTTGCCACGCCTTCAAATAGAACATCAGCAGGCTTCTCACACATAGATCTCTGAGTCATCCTGAGTCCATGTCTAGGGTGTTTCATCCTCCAGCCCCCAGATATTACCTCAAGAAAACGGTTTTAGACTGTGAGCATTAAATCCCAAAAAGTGTGGGTTTAACACCAAGGTGTTCCTCTTATATGACCTTAACACTTGGAGCTTCAAATTCCCAATTAATGAACTGAAAAGTGCATAATCTGCCTCATGAGGATTAAACAGGAGCATATTAGACACAAAATGAAGTGTAGTATATACCTCACTCTATTAGGTATGAAATATATTGAAGAATTAAATTGCTGTTCTCCCCTTCTGAATGATAAATGTGACTGCTTTTAAAATTGTGGAGCTGCCTAGAAAATCTCAAACAATAACACCATCCAGCCTGACACTAAAAGAAACTTCCATTAAAAATCAACAAGCCCGTCTTTTGGCAACTCCTACTGCTAACAGGACTTCCTTATTTGTCTCTTAGTTACTGTGGCTCCCCGTGATGACAGGAGCTGATCTTGGCAATAGATCCAGTTATTAGCAGAGGTTGTGTCCTTTCTCTCCCAGTGGTTGTTCTCGGTGACCACAATATTGATGGGACTATGTGCTTTTTGCGACAGTCTACATTCACACTCATGCATTCATCCACATGTTCAAATTATTTTTGAGAAATTACTATTAGTCTGGTACTATGTTAGCCTTAGAGGATCCAATGATAATAAAAACAAGCAGAGTTCTAACTCTTTACAGCAAAGTGAGGAACCAATGTTATCTGCCTATAGAGAAATAACTAAAGCTGGTGTTAATTAATTTTTATGTAACAGATAAAAGCAGAAGAGGCTTTTACAGTAGCTCTATTCTGTCATTAATGCCCCAGATCGCTCTGTCCATCTGCATCATTCTTATGGTGTGGTTTTTATCCTCATTTCCTTTTTTAATTTTCATTTTTAATTGTAAATTGACAAATTATAGTTGTACATATTTATGGGGTACAAAATATTAGGATTTATAAATACAATATGTAAAATTGAGCTAATTATAATACCCATTACCTCAAATATTTATCATTTTCTGTGGTGAGAACATTTGAAATTTACTCTCTTAGTGACTTAGAAATGTAAAATATTTATTATCCACTATATTCACCATATTGTTCAATATATTTCAAAGAAAAAAATACACTATTTTTCCTGTCTAATTGAGGCTTTGCACCCTTTTACCATCATCTCCCCAATTTCCCCATGCCCTCTGCCCCCAGACTCTGGTAACCACTGTTCTACTTTCTGCTTCTTTCAGTTTGATCATTTTAGATTCTACAATACATATAAATGAGAATGTGTTATTTGACTTTTGTGCCTGTCTTATTTCACTTAGTATAATGTTCTCCAATACTATCCATATTGTTGCAAATAATACTTTTTTTCTTTTTAAGGCTAAATTGTATTTAGTTGTGTATATATATCACCTTTTCTTTATTCATTAATCTTTTCCCAAACAACTCTATAAAAATAAAACAAATAACCAGATTAGAAAATGGGCAAGAGACTTGAATAGACATTTCCTCAAAGAAGACATACAAATAATGGCCAACAAATATATGAAAACAAAGCTCAACATCATTCATCATTAGGAAAATAAAACCACAATGAGATGCCACCTCACAACTTACAGAATGACTATTATCAAAAAGAAGAAAGATAAGTGTTGGCAAGAATGTGGACAAAAGAAAACACTGTACACTGTTGGTGGGAATGTAAATGAGCACAGCCATTATAGAAAACCACATGGAAGTTCCACAAAAAATTAAAAATCAAATTATGATATTTCCAGCCATCTCACTTCTGGGTATGCACTCCAAAGATTTGAAATCTCTATGTTGAAAAGATATCTGTATTCCTATGTTCACCACAGTACTATTCATGCTTGCCAAGTTAAAAAATTATTTCCAGTTCTCTTAAGATAGCTTTTCTATCTTCAGTTTTACTTCTACATTTTGGGTATGTGGAAAAGAAGTATAACAAGGAAAGGAAGCTACATGAGGAAAGTAAAATCTTCTGAACAAATGCCCAACATATGGATATAATTCTCATTGGCCAAAATGTGTCACATGCCCACTGTACTGCAAAGGAACCTGGGAACATAATGATTCAGCTGGGCATAGTGTTGTCCCAAAGCAAACTGGGTTTTCTTAATAAGAATAAGAGAGAATGGATAGTGAGTATGCAACTCATAGTTTCTGCCACACCACATATTACCTTTGTGGAGATGAGCAACTACCAAAAGTAGGGCACTTCCAGAGTTGGCCTAACCTGATGAAATAATTATCTGCATCAACTAAATCTTATTCAAGAATGATCAAGACTAGAACTTACAGGTTCAAACCCTATCCCTGCTGTTAAATACCTCTGTAACTTTAGACAAAGGTATTTAACTTGACTCTACCGTAACTTTTCATTTATTAGGAATAACTGTCCCCATCTTAAAGTGTTGTTATGAGGATTGATTAGGTGGATATACATTGAGTATTAAAACACTGAATGGCACAAGTAAGCATTTACTGTATTAGCTGCATTTTATATTAATCAAACAACCTATTTATCTCACTACGGTTTCCCACATATATTTCCCTACTGGACAAAAATTTATGGACCACTGGTGCGATTAATTCCAGTTGGCCTATTATGTCTCCATTGTACTTTAATCCATTTACTCCTCTGGTGTATTTCTGTTTTGTGTGAATTTGATAACAGCGCATTTGAGAAAACCAAATCAGTCTGCGCTACATAAAATTTCTGAACCTGCGGAGCTGAAACACAAGATTCCCCTCAGTGGGGTAGAAGCAATCAATGAGGTATGGTCCCTTAAACTGCAATGATAATAATGTGCAGATTGCTCCTATTTTTTTTTTTCAAATTTGAAAATCGTATATTCTTCTTCTTATATGATTGTTAAAAATAAATATGAGGTCTTAATTAACTATCTCATGAAAGGTTCTCTCTTTAAAGTATTAAGCCCAAAGACTCTCAGTAAGCAAGAAGGAGGGTCAATTCTGCAATTTTGAATCTGGTTCTACCACTGACACTCTGTTGGGCAATCTACTCTCTGGGTCATTAACTTTCCTGACAGCTGCAGAATATCCCACAGGAACACTTAGCTACCAGACACTTTGCCCTTTTCAAACCCGTGGCTATTTCTTTATTGCATTACAGTTGCACAGTACTAAACCTATGAGTCTTCTTAAGCCCAAATTACTACTGGCTCATGATTTAGGAACTGGAGGAGAACAGAGAAGTGGGTGTGTAATTTTTTTCCTCTTTGGAGACTGGCCTGAGCTTTGGAATATTTGAGCTACTTAAGTGCCCTTTGGTTTGAAAAATCTCAGTTGCTAATTCCTAAGCAAAGATCACCATCTGCAAACTGCAAATTACATATCTCACAGAATTCAAGTGTGAACCATTAACTTCCAGGGAGGCCCTATTCTCCTTCTTACCACTCTGACATAGACAGGAGTCATTCAATATTTCTCAAAGGATATTGTTGGTACATTTAGGGGGCAATTCCTTATTGTTTGGAATCCCTGGCTCCAATAGCTAAGTGTCAATTGTTCTGAATCAGGGAGCTATTGCTGCATAATAAACTCCCACAAACACACAAGGATAAATTAATAAGTATCCCTCAAACTTAGAAGAATTTTACTGGTAGCTCTGCCGAGGACTCTCTAGCCCATGGGCCAAGCCACACAGGTACCATAGAGTCCAGAAATTTAACTAGAACAACCCGCATGCATAGTTTAGGCTGAAGTCATGTGACTCCCAACTGTCCAATCACAATGGTTCCATGGTTACCTCTGAACCACCAGGGAGGTCCCTCTCCAGGCACTACAAAACAAGAAGCAGACCATAGCCAATCCCTTTTCTTCCCCTTCCTCTTGTTCTCCCTTTGCTGTGACAATGGATCCGGTCATCATCTGTGGCATATATATCATGCTCTGTAAACCCATATCTCATTCTTGCCCTATAATCCTATCTTTCTCTCTTCAATAAACCTCATTTTGCTTGCCTTATTTTGGTGCATCTGGTCATTCTTCGACCATGGGTCACCAGGAACTGACATTTTCAGACCAAAACCTGACAAGACCATAACCAAACCTTTTTTGTTATGACAGAGGTTTCATTCATTGTCTATGGCAAATGTATCTTGCTCTTGCTCTGTAAACCTATCTTGTCCTTCCTCAATGAACTTTGTTTCCCACTTGCCTTGCTTTTGGTGTGTCCGGTCATTCTTCAGCCAAGAGCACACCAAGAACTAAGAACAGACTATGACCTGACAAAACTTTGATAAAAAAAAAAAAAAAACAGTGGAGAAAGAAAAATAAAGATAAATTAACTTTCAATATACAATCTGTAAACCGGACCAATGTAGAGTTTTTTTGTTTTTTTGTTTTTTGTTTTTAAGTGTGTGTGTGTGTGTGTGTGTATGTGTGAAAGAAAGAGAGAGAAAGAGAAATGTAAATCTACCTGCCCCCACCAGCTTCCTTTCATTTGTTGGCTTCCCACTGTTCCTGGGATTGCTATTCCTTTGCTCAACATGATGATGTAGCCCCTGCCATTTTCATCAGCTTTCTGAACATTATTCACAATAGATTTCTCTTTTTAAAAAAATTTTTTTACACTGATTATTGGTGTATAACATTTATGTTGATTACTCAATATCACTGTGCTCCTAATGGCTACAGGGACACTGCCTAGAAGTTCTTCTGCTGGAATGCATTTTCTCCCACCCTTATCTAGTTAATTCCTAATCATCCTTCACAACATATCTCAAGTATCACTTCTTCAAGAACTTTAAGAACTTCTTCAACTTCCCCCGTCAGAGGTCCTCACAGATACTCTGCATTCCTTTGTGACAGTAATATTTGAATTAAATTCGAATTAAATGGTGCATCATATTAAATGACACCATTGTTAAATGCCAACTCCCCCACAGGGAATGCATTGCTATGAGAGCAAGGACTCAGTTTTTCTTGCTCATCACTGTGGAGCCTGGCTTCTGTTATGCTTAACAGTGAGCACAACTGATAAATGCATGCTCAGTTAATAAAAGAATGCTACAAAGGGCAGAAAGCAACAAAAATTATAGGTAAGCAGGGTGCATCTAATATAAAAATAAACTTTCCTAATACAGGATTGAGAACACTATTTTCAGAGAAGTAACTGTTAAACTTACTTAGAGTTTTAACTCATTATCTGTCAGAGAAGTACTTAGGCTGAATTCATTAATATAGTACAGTGCCAAGGACAGTGGAGCTAATAGTCCTATTCCAACTGTATTCTGAATAGATTTTACCATATCTGGAATAACATTTTTAATCCTAAATCTCAGAACTAAAGAAAACATTAAAATACTAAATAAAGGCAGAGAGTAGCGATATATGTTGTAAAGTAAAAGCAGAAGAGTTTGGTAGATACAAAAGCTTTCTCAAATATCTGAAAAGCTATTATGAGAAGGGGCTTTAGACTTATTCTTTATAAGTACAGAGAAAAATCTAAGGTAAATTTTTTGTTCAAAAGAAGAAAAAAATTAAACATGCAAAAATAAAAAAAATAAAATTATGTATTTAATACATAATTGAATACATGACAGGCTGGGCCTGTCATGGTCCTGTCCATGGCTGGACTTTGAAGTGTTTACCCAGTTCTTGGGCTCCTGGGTTGGAGGAATTGAAAGCTTTGGCCCATGCCACAGAAAGAGATGACAGACACTCGGCAAGTATGCATGAAGAATATATCTTAAGGAAAATTTAAAGGTACAAAGCAAGAGTACGTTTCCTAAGGGGAAATGGGTCTGTCTCTCGGGAGTGGAGAAGACACTGTCTTCTATGTTTCTCCTTGTATATGCTAGTAGTATATGATGGTGTAAAGGTCAGTTATAACTCCTTATGACTATATGTCATTGGTTTTGGGGTCTGGATTTTTCCAGGTATGGACCTAACTTAAAGGTTATATTCCAGACATTCCTTTCTCCTATACGTGTGATGGAGAAAGTCACCATTTATGGTGTTTTTCTATTTTCTTATTGGTGGTCCCTGTTCCATTGTCTAATTACTCCATTCTTTAAGACTGAAATAACTGTTTTCCCTGGTTATTTTCCTATAACTATTTCCTTCTTATTGTTTTTCTTTAACTGTTTCCTCCTTATTGTCTTTCTGCTCCTATCATTCCATTATCTCTTGGTTTTTCTGTGTACAACATTCTATTACCTCTTGTTTTTCTGTCTCTAATAGGCCTATAGTCCTAAGTACTCTGGAGGCTGAGACAGAAGGATCACTTGAATGCAGGACATTCAAGACCAGCCTAGGAAACATAGTGATACCCCTGTAGCTAAACAAAAAAAATATTTATTACCTTCTGGAGTATTCAGTTTCTATCACTGAAAGCCTTAAAGAACTGGTTGCAGAACCAAGCATGGATCTAGAATCTAGACTGGAAAGGATCCAGGAGGAGATGAGTTCTGATGTTTTTATTGTAATAGTCTTTTAAATTTGACACGAAAGATGTCAGTTATTCTTACAATTTCAAAGATCCCGATAAAGGACTTAGCATGTTAAATCATTATATATGTAAATTTTTTGCATACACCTCCACGGCCATACTACCATGAGCTATTAGGATAAAAGCAAGTTTGTATTTTAAACTAACATCAGTATTAAAATTAGGTTGCTGAGATAAGGTAATGAGTATCATCACACACTTTGTGCTATATATGAATTAACATTATTTCTAATTTGTAGTTTAAAAAAAGGTATCTGTACCAGTTCTGCCTGAAGAACCTTCTGGAAACTTTACTATTATAGGAACACTATTTTAACTAAGCCAATTGATTCCATATGCTCCCAGAGAATTACCAATTAGCATATGGCAATGTCTGGAAATGTTTGTTGAAATACCTAAATTTCTTGAAAAAAGTTCCAAGATGCTTCTGGGTTTGGAATAACCTCAAATTCATCCCAATTGGCTGATTTATTAATATCTCAATGAAGCATTAATAGACATATCAGTGAACTTCAACTTCTGTCAAAACAAATAAGGTTATAAATGTCCAGGTTTCTGTAATTGTAAATATGTCTATGTATGTAATTTAACACAACACATCAGAGGGTGGAGATTAAGACAAATTTAGGGTAGACAAGAAATTTTCAGTTTGAAAAGACTATTATTCATAGCATGTCACTTTTACACTCTCATTTGTACAACTCTCCTGAGATCTCTGTTTATAATTATCAAAAAAGTGGGCTGTTATGGCTGAAAGGAACATGAGCAAGGTTTTTTCTTATAGTTTGTTATATACCTTAATTTCCATCAGTTTTATACTGGATACTGTGAATCTTGTGGAGGACTTCCCATGTGTTACACATTAATACATAGACCCATTTACCTAATCTCTTAGTGTGTTTTTAATATGAGGATGTTAATGCTGGTCTCTTTGTCCTCAAGAATTTATACAAAGCATTTAAAATTAAATCCATCTGTCAAATTATTCTGTCCAAAACTAACCATGGCTAAATTTAAAATTCATATGGATTCTTTCTCACATGTTGCAGTAATTCTTTCTCATATTGACATTTTATTTTTTCATGAATCTATTTATATATATTTATTCTTCAGCATGCTATTATTATGAGGGCAATTACAATCACCATTAGCCACAGACTACTACCATCATTATCCAATTATCTCACATTTTCATTTGACATATTTATGATTATCTGTATGACTTCCCACATCCTTTTTATTTTCTCAGTCTTATGCCTAGAGCTAGGATTGGTTTGATCAAGTAAAGTCCTATAGTTTTTTTTTTTTTCCCTAAAATTTTTGAACAGATGTATAATGTCTCCACTTGGATTTTCCACCCATATGCTATTTTGTGCCCATGGTAACAGAGTTAGCTTTGAGGGGTGCCTGTTTTTTTCCTAACATATCTAGCTGTAGATGACTAGCAAACACTTTGAACTAAAATGCCAGAATTTTAAGGGACTAGAGGCATGGCAAAATACCAACCAAAAATAAGGACGAACTTCAAAAGTACAGTTTGTGAAAAGTATGCAAAAGGACCAGGCATGCATCTGATTAGTTGCTTTGGGATGTGTTTACATGAAAAACTTGTCCCTCTTAATTGATACCTGACATCTGGGAAGGGCTGCTCATAGCAGGTATGAGTCACCATATACAAACCAAAGAGCCAAAGGCTGTGGACTTTGTGCATTTTCCTGCCATGTATTCCAGAAGACTATTTGATATTCTTATAGTCTTATCTTTATTTCAAGAGAGAAAATTGTTTCTCAAGTGAGAAATAAAAAATGACTTAGAACATTGGCTTTCAAACGGTGTTCTATCAAGCCCCAGAATTTCAGGTTTTCATATCAATGTTTTTGATGAGTATGTTTACTAGAAGAAATGCTTGTCTTACAGCAGCTCTGCTTTCATGTTTTTGTTTTTTTTTTCTTTTTTTAATACTAGTATTGAGTACAGGATTTAGTTAGGCAGGGAAATTACTTTTACACAATTGAAAACTATTGCTTTAGAATCAACTATTCTGAAGATTTTTTAAAAAATTAATGTGGCTTTGATCTAACATTTTGATGTACTTAAGTAGAGATACTTTTTTTTCATTTTATTTTACTGTCTTGTATGACTGCTTTATTTAGTTAACATTGCTTTAAAATGAAATTGAGGTGTAACTTACAGTAAAATTCACTCAAGGTATTAAAAGACACTTTTGTTAAGGTCGGGTGGGATCTATATTTTTGAAATTAGAAATTTCAAGAGGTTACATTAAAATGTTTTTCCATGGCTAGAGGAGGCAATTGATCAGTCCTGATTTGAAAGTGATTTGAAAGTTTTATATATTAACATTTTCATAATGAAGAAATTTAAGAATTGGATCATTTTTGTCATGTGTTGATATAATCTAGTTTTCTTTTTTAGGTAAATATTGGTCCTAGCTGCAGATATATTCTCATCTAATCTTCATTGTGGGATAATGAAGCCCTTGATTCTGTCTAGAAGTTTATTTCAATTCATTTTCATAAGAGTATATCAGATTTCTTTTCTACTGGCTGGCTCCCCTGATCTGCACTTCATCAACAATTTAACATTTCTATACCTGGCTTTTGACAGAGAATTCAATCTCCACTTCTGATACATACCTTATATAAAAATACTGGTTAAAATGAAAGAAATAAAAAAGCAAATAGTAGTAGTGCCTGAGAAATATGAATGCTCCTATTCCGGGTCACAGACTATGCAAATATTATCAGAGAAGAGAATATAGGAGAAAAATAGGCAAGAAATTAAATATAGTAAATGAAAAGGGAAGTACCACTCCCTCTCTCTGTTTCTGTCTTCTATGGAGTAGTTCAGAATGGAGCAGAGGAGAAGATAGTAGAAGGAGAAGATATCAAAGGAAGAATACCTGTACGTATCATGGGATGAGAACAAGGAATTTTGATGTTTCTTGAGCAATTAAATCTGCTTTTGCAAGACTGGCTTTAGTTATCTTGAACATGGTGTTAGATCTACTAGTGTCCTCCTGGTATGAATGTACAACAAATAAATCAATTAACTACAGTCAACATTGTCTTATGTACATTAAATATGCTATTTTGCTGTGTTTCTCCTGCTGCAGGTCATCACCATACACCAGGACTACAGCATCTACAAGTATGTTGATGGAATCCTTCTATATCACACTGATGTCAATCAGTGTGATACAAAAGAATTTGAGGAAATTTAATAAGACATGGTGACAGGCTCCAGTGTCTGACATTTGAAATATCTCTTAGGGAAATACAGAGAGCTAGAGCGGTCTGAGAAGTGCAGGATAATGAGTATAATAATAATAGTGAAAGTTTAGTCAAGTGGGGAAGGCAAGTTTTCCATGAACTACAACGATTTTTAGGATTTAGAAAAATCACCTTTCAACTTAATATATTATCACAACTGAATTTGTAACAAAATATAAATTAAATAAAATATGGGCAACACTCACAAGCCCCAAATGTCTGGTTTTTGAGAGAATAATTAATGATAAGCATAGTTTCGGGATCTTAAAGGATGCATTCTTTCATCAATTATCTGATGAAAAATTATAGTTATCAGGCACTGTTTCCAATGCTGGGGATACTACAGAGAATAAAATTGACAAAAAATCCTTTCAACGGGGAATTTATATTCCGGTGGATAGAAACAAAAATAACAAAATAAATACATAAAATATATTGTAAGTTAGATGGTGATGACATGATGATATAAAGCAAATCAGCAAAAGGGAACAGTAAGTTTAGGTGTATGACTTACATTTTATATAAAGTAGTCAGAAAAGTTCTCTCTGAAAAAGAACATTTTATTAAAAACATTCAGGAACTGAGAGAGTAAGCATGTGGGTGTCTGGGGAAGCTCATTCCAGTCAAGGAATAACAAATGCAAAGGTACTGAAGTGGAAGCAAATCAGAATTGCTTGTGTTGCAGCAAGGAGGTCACTGGAATTGAGCAGAGTGTGCAAGGACCAGATAGTAACAAAGCAGATGAGAGACACAGGAGAGGGGTACATATCAGATAGGGCCTTGTATGTCATGGTAATCGCTTTAGTTTTCTCTGCAAGAAGTGAGAAATGTGCAAAGTATTGAGCAAAGAAGTATCACAGTTTTACTTATATTTAAACATATTATGTAGATGGTTTGTCAAGGAAAGAACAGAGGGAGAGAGAAGAGGACTATGCAAAGGCAGAAGCAATAATTGCAGTAACCCAGGAGATGGCTGTGGCCTGGATGAGGAGACAGCAAGGGGTGGGAAAAAGTGATTGGATTGGGAATATATGTTGAAAGTAGAACTAAAGGATTGAAAGATAAGGTATGGAAGATGAGAGGAAGAGAGATGAGAGAGGTGTCAATGAAAGCTAAAAAGATTTTTTCTTTCTTAGTGTTTCTGGTTTTATTTTGCTGTTGTTCATATTTCCTGCTTTTTCTTTGTTGTTATTTTGTGCTGAGCAAATGAAAAGATGGAATTGCAATTAACTACGATTAAAACTATTCAGGAAATGTAGGCTTGGTTCATGAAGATATTACAGACAAATCTCTAGGGTTTACAAACATGAGCAACTTTTTAAATAATGTCTCCTTCTGTATGGGTCATAAAACACATTTTAGATTCAGAAAGAACCAATAACCTCATCAGGATCATGAGAAGTAGGAAGTTTGTGACTACTCTGCATTTTGTCTCATCTGTCCTACTTATCTCATCACATTTATAAATGGATCAAAATTGTATTTCATATGAAGCATAAATTTTGTACACCGTTTTTCTCTGTGATAGTGCCAACCCTTCTATAATTTTGAAATGATACCTTGAACACTTTAGAAAAAACAAAACTCTAGTTTTCATTTTCATTTCACCCTTATGTTTAGGAAATTAAGAGGTATTTTGTTAGTAAATAGAGCCATTGAAATCAATTCTACCTAGTGTAGGGATGGAGGGATAGCCTTCTCTTCACCCACATGAAGATTCACCAAAATGACTGTTAATAAACAGATTAATAGAAGAAATGGTATAGAAATATATTAATGTATACATATGGATATAGAAGTCCCTCAAATATGAGAGTGAAAGGGCAAGATGGTTAAGAATTAACAACCCTCTTCACAAGGTGGAGGGAAGTAAGAGGCCGTAGTTATTTTTAAAGGTAGTAAATGATTTTCAGGGAAAATGAATGAGCCCGAACAATAATGGCCCAAGATACAGTTCTGTGATCGGGGGAGGTGGCCGGGAGGCGAGGAGCAGAACTTCACTGTGAGCAAAGGTTGTCTTTTACATAGACAACACCTTCCAGGTAATCTCTCAGAGCTGTTCTCAAAAGAACAGATGAAAAGATAGCTCTTAGTCTCTTCTCTTTTCTGGTAGTTAATCTTTCCTGGTTATTTGATGAAATTCCTAGGAAGAGGATTCTAAGATAATTGCATTTCTTTTGGAAAGAAGTTTTCTGTCAAATAAGGAAATTCCAGAGAAATTCTCTCACCTCAGTTGGAAGAAGAGGAAGAAACAAGAAAAAGTAAGTTTTTAGTTCTGAGGCAGCTTCTAAGGCCTGCTGATTTCTTTAGTGTGTTCTGCGTGCCCAAGCACCATACTTTGACATGTGGTTCTCTGCACTCTGACACTTGTCATAAATCCATAGGTTCCACTTCAATTTCATCTGATGTATAGCATTTGGAGAATCTACTGACAACTGATCAAGATAGCCTTAATATTTTCTTCAGCTTGGCTAAATTTTAGGCAGGCTTCTTCCTGACTCCAGGCATTGACATCTCTTTTCTTAGAGTGTTGACTTTAAAAAGATTATAAATTCTTTCTCTGCACCTTTGAAATGCAAATCTTTTTAAAAGCCTCTTGCCAGTGTTATAGTGTAGGAATGTTTTCCTCAAGGACCTGGGAATCAACTCTTTTAAATGTAAACATTAAAGAAGACAGCACTCATATCTATCTCCCAGTTCCCGTGGCAAAGTAGGACCCTAACTTTGATTAGCACCAATTAGCAAACACAGATGGCCCAATCACAGAGAAAACCATTTGCAAACTCAGGAATAACTCAATGTGCCTTACATAGTCCACTGATCAACCTCTCCCCTTCTCAGACTGTCATTTCTCTGATGCACACTTTTGCCTCTTCTTCAATTTTAATTACTCGTGATTAAATTGGCCCCTCCCAAATAATCTGAGTAATTTCCCCATCCCAATTAGCAAACTTAATTCCATGTACAACCTTAATTCTCTTTTGTCGTGTAACATAACATATTCATAGGTTCTGGGGATTAGGATGTCAACATTTTTGGGACACCATTCTTCTACCTACCACACATATTCTATGATATTTTTTTCTCTGTATTTTTTTCTTTTGTTTTATTTTTATATATTGAGAGGGCACAAGTGTAGTTTTGTTACATGGATGTGGTGCACAGTTGTGAAATATGGGCTTTTAGTGTATTCATCACCCAAATAGTGTACACTGTAGCCATTAAATTTTTCATCTTTCACCCCACTCCTACCCTCCCACTCATTCACCCTTCTTAGTCTCAAATGTCTGTTAGTCCATTTTGTCCATTGTATACATATATTTGGTTCCCACTTAAAAGTGAAAATATGTAGTATTTGACTTTCTGCTTCTGAGCTATTTCACTTAAGATAATAGCCTCCAGCTCCATCCACTTGCTGCAAAAATCATTTCATTCTTTTTTATGGTTGAGTAGTATTCCATGTGTGTGTGTATGTATATATATATATATATATGTATATATATATATATATATATATATATATATCACATTTTCTTTATCCAGTCATCCATTGATGAACACTTAGGTTGATTTCATATCTTTGCTATTGGAAATAGTGTTGTGATAAACATACGGGTACAGGTATTTTTTTGATGTAGTAATTTCTTTTCCTTTGGATTCTTAGGTCTAATGGTAACTCTATTTTTATTTCTTTAAAAACTTTCTATATTGCTTTCCATTAAAGTTGTACTAATTTACATTCTCATCAACAGTGAATAATCATTCTCTTTTCTCTGCATACTCACCAACATCTGATATATTTGATGTTTTAATAATAGCCATTCTCACTGGAGTAAGATGGTATCTCATTGTGGTTTTAATTTGCATTTCTCTGATGACTAGTGATGTTGAACATTTTTTCATATGCTTTTTGGATATTTGTATGTCTTCTTTTGAAAAAATATCATTGTCCTTTGCCTACTCTTTAAGGGGGTTATTTGGTTTTTTTCTTCCTGGTTTGTTTGAGTTACTTATAGATTCTGGATATTTAGTCCTTTGTTGGATGTATAGTTTCTCCCATTATGTTGTTGATTATTTATTTCTTTATGCAGATGCTTTTTAGCTTAAATCCAATTTGTCTATTTTTGTTTTTGTATTATTTGCTTTTGAGGTTTTCTCTGCATTTCAAATAACTCTAGATTAACAAGATTTCAAAATTTAATGGCACACATTTTCCACACCTAGCATTGTAAACATTCTGTTAGTTAATGGTTTTAAGGTACAAAAATAGTCTTTGAGATCATCTAAAATGTCAATATTTTAGATGTCAATATTTAATCAGAAGATTCTCAGAATTACACAATGACTCTCCATGTATTTATATTTTTTCAAATGAAGAGAGTATTTAAGTCTTATAGTCATTCCCAATTTACAGTCAAGTCTGTTTCATTAATGTTCATTACATTAAATTTAACTAACTTGAACCCCTAGTTCCTGGGAGCAAGACAGGGTGACATACCACTTGGAGGAGGACCTATGCTTTTCTGAACTGTTTGTATTTGTGTGCACCTTGAAGGAAATCATCCTCAGCATGTGATTATCTGTATGTTTCCTTGCCTGAGTTCTCCTCTAGGTGTGTGAGCTTGTGGGAGGTAGGAAATGTATAACTTCCATCTTCAAGTTTGCTTACTTTTAGCAGAGATTCTGGCACACAGAAGTTCCATAAATCGCCGAATTAAATTCAATGGGAAGCAAAACCACAATGTAGTTTTTTTTGGTAGGTCCCAAATTTTATAAATCTGAGACTAGAATTGCTACTACGATTAATAAGAAGGCTGAGAAATTTTCCATTTTATCCAATTTTTAGACATCATTGTAAAGCATTTTTTGCTATTTTTTACTTGCTCCTTACCTAGAAGAAGTCAAACAATACTACAAAGCTAAATACAAAACTTGAAATTTTAGTTTAGAATTTCTGGGCTCCAGTGTGCCCTATGACTAATGGGAGAAAAGAATGAATACTCAGTTTCACTGGCACTCTTGAGATTCCAAAAGTAAATTTCACCAGAGTCAAAATGGTCTGTGAATGAAGATTTTCTGTAATCACAGTTTAAATCAGCATTTTGTTATGAGGAACCAATCTTGGATTTTATTTAGTTAAAAAAAAATTGAAGATATGCTGTCACTGAATTCAGTATAGTCTGTTTGGCATAAGCTCTTAGGTCTAGGCCTGAAGTAGACATAAGTGATATGGTAGCAATCAAAGTAGTGGAAATAGCAAATCATTAAAGAAAGAGCTGAGCTGTCTGGAAACAATAAAAGTTTAAATGTAAGTAATATGTTATCAAACTCATTTTAGTTTTAAACAACTGTTTTAAGCATTATGCAGAAATAGCCTAGTAAGCCAAAGTTTATATATAATATAAAAATGAAAGGATTATTTCCCAAAGTGTCGGAAACCAAGTAAGAAGTTTAAGATTCTCCATGAAAATAATCTGACACAAGGCTTTACATGATAAAAACAGTAATTCCAAAAGTGTAAGTCTTCCTTATTTATTATTCACTCATAATGATGCCTTCAAAATCTGGTCTCACACATCTGTAGTCTGTGTATTCACTCACGCATTGTGACGTATTTTTAGTGTGTATAAATTATGAGTATGGGAAGACGAAGGAGGAAAAAACAGAAAAAGAAAAGTGGAAAAATAATAGAATGAGAGAAAGAGACAAGGTCAGAGACAGGGAGAGGGAGAGAGAGAAATATTTTGTGTGTTTTAGCAGTCCAAACATGAGTCATCTGGATCACTTGCAATTGTCCTACATCCAACAAAAGCAAAGATTTTATAGCTTAGAGACATTTTCCATTTTCCATTTTGTCTGGAATTTTTAAAATGCAAGGTTATGCATCCATCCAAATTATTTGCATTGAGATATAAATTTATTAAAGTAAGAATAAAGTAAGATAATCTGATTAAGGTAAAAATAAAATTAGATATGGATCTCTTAGTGCCAGCACATTTTTAGTTCTTCAATTATTTTCAAAGAAGAAAAAAATAGCAAAGTTACCTCACATTGCATTACTCTCTAAATTTGCTGCCAACATCTATGAAATATTCATTTCTGACTTATTATACTTTTTCTCACTACTCTTCCAAGTTTCTAGTGATATTTAACAGCTCAACATGTAGAAACTTTGTTTTCTATTGGAAATATAAAAATTAAGGCACTCACAGATTCCAGGCAGAGTTTTCTCTTCAATAAATCCATAAGAAATGTGCTTCCCAATTAAAGAGAAATAAACATTACTTCAGAAAGGCAAACAATAATGATTAAAGATAATTTATATTTTGATCCTTATATTAAATAAGAAAGCATTGGTGACAAAATATAATAATGGTGTAAATCATGGATTCTTCTCTTTGTGTATTTTATAAAAGCTTTATAACTGTACTGTAAAACAAACCTATTTCAACTTCTCCTGGGGATCCAAACATTTTCACAGATAAAGGGCAGATGTGTCCCAAGTACTAAATGGCTGATACAGTTTGCTACAAGTCAATGCATCATGAAATCCCCACAGAGGAAAACAATTTTGTGAATTCTCCCTGAGAAAAAAAATTCTGCATAATGCATTAATATGTATTTCTCTTTCATTAAATCTCTGATTGTCTCTTCTGGGGTTGTTCTTTTAGCAATCTATCATTACATTTCACCTGGACCCAGCCACTGATTTATTTAAATGTCTTCCTAGCCAGCTCTAAACATTGGGGAACACACACACAATATGGTAAAAATAAACACACAGACGCCCACATCCACAGCTGGCCTATATTACTAGTAAATGAAATAAGTCACAATGATCAGAGATATTGAGAGAAATGAGATGTCAAATTAATATACATTCAGGCCACTTTCTTTTGTGATGTGTTTTCTCTCTTTCTCTCTGCCCAGTATCTCTGACTGTGGTTAATGTGTCTCTCACACAAATAAACACAAAAATGCATGTTTGTGATAAATGAGTAAATATCCATGATTGTATGAGATCGCATCTGCCTCTCTCGTTGAATAATAACATATTACATATTATAATATTATTTCACCTTTAGTATTTTTGAACTGCTACCACAGTAGTGCTAATCCATAGCAGAGTATCAATTCACTGCATAGTTGCAGACACAAAAGGATGTTGGGGTCCAGTGAAATGTAACGTGCAGGGCATAAAAAGAAACATTAATTTTTGAATAACCACTATGTTCTAGATACTTTATTGGTGACTACATACATTTTGTTTGATTCTCTCAGAATATTGCAGGGTATGTATTTATGTTACCATTTCACAGATGAGAAATGGGCTCACAATGAAAAACTAAACCAAGGGCAACCATTATGCAAAGTGGTAGAGTTAGAATTTTAACTCACAAAGCTTTGACAGAAAAACTGTTACATTTATTAATTGGAGGGTAAAAAAATCACCATTATTCAATTTTTGCAGAATGGCTCTGTTCAGTCTGAAGAATCAATCACATTTTCTTATGAGATCATGATTTGAGAATAATTTTGACAGATTTATTTTCAGATAATAAAGTTTCAGGGGAAATGGATGGAACATCTATTTCTACCAATCAGGCAAAAATTATCTCTCTGTCTTTCTCTGCCTCTCTCTCTCTTCTATTATTTACCTACTTATGCTGTTATTATAGATTTCTATAGGGTTTTTTTTTTAGCTCATAGTAATGTATATAGATTTGCTACTAAACGTGACTATATTATGTAAGATGTTGGAATATTAAAGTTTAATGTATAGATCTGAATTTTAGTCTCCTCTTCTTAGAATGGCATCAGTAATAGTACCTACATCATAGTTCTGTGAAGTATCAGAGACTAGATGGGATTTGGGCATATTATATCAAATATACAGGTCTTCTGGGTAAAAGCTTTGCTCCCTTGACTATTTAGAATATTGAGATTAAATCAATGTTGACAACTGTTAAGAATGAAACCACTGGCAATTTTAAAATATAAAGTCCGTTCTAGATGTTTCAACTGGCAATCCTATCACTTCTTTCTTGCCTTTTTGCACAAGATGGCAGCCCACTTATAGTACTCTCAGTGCAAGCTATGAAAGCTATTGGAGAGAAATTTTTTGTCTTGAGTCATTGTGTTACACCTTTATCTGCCAGGGATTTCTGAACTATCCAGAACTAATGATGTATCTGGGTATGAATGATATTTCATTCTTTGTTGATATCACCTGGAAAATTATGCCTTGGATGATGAGGAGGCTATATAAACTATAGACATTAAGGGGAGGAAGTTCATCTCTAACCATACAGAACTGTGCAATGGTGTGTTACAGCCCCAGATAAGTACCAGGATGCTTGCCTGACCAGGAGAGAGGCATAAAAGACATGTGTTGGAACCAGCCTTCTTCTACTGACTGAGTCCTGAAATGTCTGCCAAGAAACCAGAAGTGTTGTGGCACACACACTGTGAAACTTTTAGCTATTATTGCAATGATAAACAAGAAATCTATTTCTTAGAAAGCATATAATAAAGAAGTAAATTTTCCTTTACTTTTTTGCACACATACACATGAACACAAAATCTCTGTGCCACATCCTACCCCCATCTAAAACCTTCAAAGTGCCTTGAAAGTGAATGATACAGGCATAACTTCAAGATATTGCAGGTTCAATTCTAGACAACTACAATAAAGTGAATATTGCAATAAATCAAGTCACACAAATGTTTTTGTTTCCCAATGTATAAAATGTATCTTTATACTATACATGAGTACATTAAGTATGCAATTGACTTATTTCTAAAAGTGTGTACAAACCTTAATTTTAGAATATTTTATTGCTAAAAAAATACTAATAATCATCTCAGTTGAAAACTTTTTTTCTCGCAGAGGGCCTTGTCTCATTGTTGCTAGCTAGTAACTGATCAAGGTGGCAGTTACTGAAGATGGAAGAGGCTGAGGCAATTTCTTAAAATAAGACAACAGTGATTGCTGCATTGATTGACGCTTCCTTTCACATAGGTTTCTCTGCAGCATGTGATGCTGTTTGACAGCATTTTACCAACTTCTTTCAAAACTGGAGTGAATGCTCTCATACTCTGCTGCTTAATCAACCAAGTTTATGAAATATTTTAAATTTTTTGTTGTCATTTCAACAGTGTTCACAGCATCTTCACCAAGAGTAGATTATCTCTCAGGAAACCATTTTCTTTTCTCATCTATAAGAAGCAACTCCTCATTCACACAAGTTTTATCATGAGATTGTAGCAATTCAGTCATATTTTTGGGTGCACTTCGAATTCTAGTTCTCTTGCTGTTTCACTACATCTGTAGTTACTTTCTCCAATGAAGCCCTGAGCCTCTCAAACTTATCCATAAAGATTGGAATCAACTTCTTCCAAACTCCTGTTAATATTAATATTTTGACCTCCTCCCATGAAACAAAAATGTTCTTAATGGCATCTAGAATGGTGAATCCTTTCCAGAAGTTTTCCAATTTACTTTTCCAAGATCCCAACAAAAGAATCACTATCTTTGGCAGCTATAGCCTTACAAAATGTATTTCTTATATAATAAGATATGAAAGTCAAAATTACTCTTTGTACCATGGGTTGAGGAATGGATGTTGTGTTAGCAGGCATTAAAATAACATTGGTTTCTTTGTACATCTCCAACAGAGCTCTTGAGTAACCAGTTACATTGTCAAAAAATAGTAATATTTTTAAAGGAATCTTTTTATATGACCAGTAGGTCTCAAAAATGGGCTTAAAATATTCAGTAAACCATGCTAAAAACATACATGCTGTCATCTAGTCTTTGTTGTTCCATTTATAAAGGACCGGCAGAGTAGATTTAACATAATTCTTAAGGGCCCTCAAATTTTCAGAATGGTAAATGAGCATCAACTTCAACTTCAAGTCACCAACTACATAAGCCCCTAACAAGAGAGTCAGCCTCTCTTCTGAAGCTTTGAAGCCAGGCATTGACTTCTGTCTTTTAACTATGGAAGTCCTGAATGACATTCTTTTCCAGTATCAATCTGATTTGTCTATGTTGAAAATCTGTTGTTTAGTGTAGCCATCTTCATCAATAATCTTAGCTAAATATTCTCGATAACTTGCTATAGCTTCTATATCAGCATTTATTTCACCTTGAACTTTTCTGTTATGGACATGCCTTCTTTCCTTAAACCTCATAAACTAACCTCTGCTAGCTTCAAACTTTCCTTCTGCAGCTTCCTCACCTCTCTCAGCTTTCACAGAATTGAAGAGAGCTAGAGCCTTACTTTGGATTAGGATTTGACTTAAGGAAATATCATGGCTGGTTTGATCTTCTATCTACCAAAGCTCTCTCCACATTAGCAATAAGCTGTTTTGCTTTAACATTCATGTGTTCATTGAAATAAGACTTTTAATTTCCTTCAAGAAATTTTCCTTTGCATTACATATGCCGACCTGTTTGGCACAAGAGGTCTAGCTTTCAGCCTACCTTGGCTTTTGTTATGCCTTTTTCACTAAGCTTAATCATGTAGCTTTTGAGTTAAATTGAGAGATAATAGACTATTCCTTTCACTTGAACACTTAGAGACCATTTCAGGGTTATTAATTGGCCTACGTTCGATATCGTTGTGTGTCAGGGAATAGGGAGGGAGTGAAATGGAGGAACAGCCTGTTGGTGGGACAGTCAGAATACACACAACATCAAATTTGCCGTCTTATAAGGTACCATTCATAGAGCCCCAAAACAATTACAATGATAATATCTAAGATCACTGATCACAGATCACCATAACAAATATAATAATAATGAAATAATACTAATTCATTATAATAATAATGAATAATACTAAAATGTGACACAGAGACATGGAGTGAGCACATGCTGTTGAAAAAATGGCATCAATAGACTTGCTTGACACAGAGTTGCCACAAACCTTCAATTTATAAACCATATAAAATTTACAGAGTGGAATAAAAGGAGGTATGCCAGTATTTAGTGTAAGGAATTACTAAAAATATATTTTTTTCTTGGGAATTATTATTCATCAAGAATTACTTGGAAGAGAGCATTGAAGGTCACATGAGCACAGTTTAAAACTGAGGAATTCACCAGAGGCTTTTAAAAAATTATCTTGGATTTTTCTTTTAAACCTCAGAGGTATGTGGCTTAGCTACTGTTATAGAAATATTTTATCAAAGAAAAGGATAATTTTCAAATTTACAAAGAATAAAAAGGCTCTTTGTCACTGAATGCTTTTGAAAATTGTGGCTACCCCCTTCCTTTTTCTTTAATGGAGAAATAAAAAGAAGAAAAAATGCTTTTTATGACTTTTCCAGAATTTTGGAGTAGTTTCTTCCATAGCTGAGATCACTCCCTAGTGGTATTTCCATTCAGAAAAACCACAAACATTTTTATGCCGTTCTCCTCATATGAATTTTAATGGAAAACAGTGTCAAAATAAAAAGTTCATACGTAAGCTGTTTTGATATTGCCATGAGCTAAATTTCATGGTGTTTCGAGTTAAGTCTTCAAAACTGCTCTTTGAATTTCCTCTAAAGGACACTGCATTTTAATTAATTATTAATGATTTTTATGGAGTGGAGTGTAAAAATAAATCCCTCCTCCACTAAGTACATTACAATTCACATACCTCACATAACCACACATGCCTGACTAATACCCACATCTGCCCCTTGTATCAGGGGATAGGGTGCTGTGTGTGGAATGCCACGGGGTGAGTAACAGGGTTGTCTGTGATCCTGTCACACTATACTTCCTCTTCTTTCAAGGGTCCATCTTCCACCCTAGTGTTGTAACTGAGATTAAAATAACTTAAGTATTGCTTATGCCACAACTGCACTGCTCTTTTCTATGGCTTTTCAAATCTCAAACTACTGAGGTCAACTTCCCCCTATTTATCACTGTGGATATGGTTGATTTGGTGGCTATGACATCAATGTCTTTATCCTAAATGTGTAAAATCCCAGAGTGTGTGCTTACTATTGATTTGCATGCATTTTTATGCCTTGTGCTAAAAAACATGACTAATTTGGAAATAAATAATAAAACATTTTGTGCATACAATCAGCAAGTGTACTCAGGATCAGCAGTTAATATATGGTCAGATAAAATCAAGATTGGCATGGGAACTGGTTAACACACCTCCCACAGATTGTTGCACTGGAAGCAGGGAATCCCAAGTCATAGTCATTTTCCTGAAAATGTGTGACTCTAATGGTGCTATGTAGTTCTGATTACTTTATTACATCATTTACATTTTACTATAAATAATGAATTCAATGTATTATCCTTTGTAAATGTTATACATTCTGGCACATTCCAGAATTCAAGGACTTCTTTCATTCCAAGGTGTTCAGGAAGTAACACCCATTCACACCACAGCAAAGTGTAACTGTAACAGCATTTCATGCCCTGAGCCAGACAGCTGAGAACGTTTGGAATGTGTTCCCAGCTGAAGGTGCCCAAGTAAGCTTCATTATCAGTCACAAAAACTTGTGTCAGTGGTTAGAAATGGGAAATGAAATCTGGACGCCAGGTGAGGCTTTAAAGACCACATTGAATTTGAGCTGAATATAGGAGATAAACACAGGTCAAGTACAGATTCCAACACAGATTCATAAACTGGGGACCATGAGCTAAAGAGGATGACTAAGCTGCTGAAATCTGACTTTCATTACTCAGAATAAAATGAGGTGTGTTCAGGAAGAAAGTACGAGGCAAGTTGATGAAGAGTTTGCTCTTTGCCAACACTGTACTACAGGAGAACTGAAAATGTGTTTTACAGATTTTTTGGCACAAAAACTTTCAATGGCAAAGCAATAAATTGTAAGACACTCCAGTTTCTAATCGTAACACTAATTAAGGTGTTTTCTTTCAATAAAAGAAGGAAGCTTGTCTTTATGAGAAAAATTCAGCATTTTAGAATTGGAAGGTTGCCATAGGCTCATCCAGTTGAACTCCATTATTCTACATTTTAAAAGCTGATGCAAGAGGGTAAATGATTTGCTTATAGAGCTGAGAGCAAGTGTTACAACCAAATTCAAAATGTTGTATATTGACTTTTAGGCTGATCCATCTTCTCCTAGGTCACTGGTAATCCTACTACAAAAAATTTATAACTTTTACTCAATGTATTATGAACTCTAGAGTAAATCTGGACTGAAGAGGCAATAACAGAATTATATACTAAATATATGTAACTTACAAAATTCAACTTAATGTCCTAACCCCCAATGTGATGGTATTAGGAGAAAAGGCCTTTGGAGTTAATTAAGCTTAGATAAGGCCATTGGGAGCCTCCATGATGAGATTAGTGTCTTTATAAGAAGAGGAAGATAAGCCAGAGTTTCTGGCATGTGAGGATGTAGTAGGAAGGTGGCCATCTGCAATCCAGGAAAAGGGCCCTCACCAAGAATCCAGTGATCCTGGTACCCTGATCTAGAAACTAATAGTTTCTAGAACTGTGAAAAATAATTTCTGTTTAAGCCACTTAATCTATGATATTTTGTTATAGCAGCTCTAGAAGACAAAAATAAGCAGTGTTCCCAGAAAGGTCCATGATGACCTAAAAGCAGATTGAGAAAGTCTCCTGCAAGTGTCTACTAAGGAGCACTCACTCTCCTCCTGTGCTCCGAGTCCCTGTTTGATTGACATTGTCACTTTGGGGCTGTGCACTATATTTGATGACACAGACTAACTAGAAATCCTAAAGCATTTGTTCCTCACAAAGCCCACTGGTTCCTTGACAAATATTGCAAAGCTGTTGAGCACCAATAAAGCTCTGTCTTGAGAGGCAAATTAAATCTCATCTATGGTGAGCTACTTTTAATTTAAAAAAATTCAAAATAATTCTCTTGAACCAAGTACTTATAGATTTTTAAAACATAAGTCAAAGTCCTTTTTTTATTACTTGGATTTGAAAATACTATATTTTTTAGATGATTTAAGGGAAGTACCTCCTGGCATAGAAATGTAAGACTATTCTAGTTTTATGCATTATAACCTATAGTTAAGTACCTCTGGGATTTGAAAAAAAAACAAGTTTTGTATAGACAAGATATTAGTAAAATTTGGGGCATAGCAGAGAAATAAGTCATTCTGTAGACAAAGTTCACCAAGGGAGTGAATGTAGATAGAAATGAGAAAAGGTTCAAGAACTTAGCTCTGATATGCTCCAAGGCTAAAGTGGTCAGGAGGATGAAGAAGAAACCAGCATGAGAGGCTTAGAAATAATGACTAACTAATGAAGAGGAAACCACATCAGCGTGGTGTCCTGCAAGCTTAGTGAACAAAGGTGGAAGTTTCTAGGAAGAAAGATACAATTTGCTGCTGACAAGTGCCCATCAATACATGAGTGGATTAATAAAATGTGGTATATGTATACCATAAAGTATTATTCAGCTCTAAGAAACAATGGTGATATAGCACATCTTGTATTTTCCTGGATAGAGCTGGAACTCATACTACTAAGTGAAATATCCCAAGAATGGAAAAATAAGCACTACATATACTCACCAGCAAATTGATATTAACTGATCAGCACCTAAGTGGACACACAGGAATTACATTTATCGGGTATTGGGCAGTTGGGAGGGGGAAGGAAAGGATGGGTATATACATACATAATGAGTGAAATGTGCACCGTCTGGGGGATGATCACGCTTGAAGCTTTGACTTGAGGGGGAAGGGGGGCGAGGGTATTATACATAACCTTAAAATTTGTACCTCCACAATATGCTGGAAAAAAATAAACTGTTAGAACACTTAGAGGAATGCCTACCATTGATCCAGTATCAATAAATGCTAGCCATCATCTTTATATAAAAAGAAAAGATGAGGGCTAAGAATTAATCTGTATTTAGCAATACAGAGGTTTCTATTCAATTGCATAAGGGTAGTTTGGGTTAATAATGGGGACAACGCCTCACTGAAGTGGGTTAAAAAGGGAGGTCAGCATATCTAGTTTGCCTAAGACAGTAAAGGATTACACTAAATATCAATCATTAATAGCATTTCCTTTTATTCTCAATAATATCCTGGTTACCCAATGAATTAAGTCATCCCTTAGTTAAATGAAGAATAGAAGAAAATTAATTGGAGACAGCAAATACAGATAATTTTTTTTGAAGAAGCTTTGCTGAAAAGAAGAGTTGGAAAATATAGAGAGAGAACTTGGATCAAGACTGGTTTTTTGTTTGTTTGTCTTTTAGGAAGGGAAAATTTACTGAAGTGCTTTGTGTTGATGGTTATGTTCATTTAAAGAACAATTTGATAATATAACAGAGATAAGAAAGTTTCTAGAGCACTGACTTTTGGTAGAGAGGAAAAAATCTAGTGCACAATGAAGGGTTAGGTTTACAGATTATACCACTACTGACTTACCCACTACAGAGAGTGCAGAGTAAATTTATGAGCTGAAAAAGGAAATGCATTCGAGAGCTATGTGTGAGGACGGGATAAATATTCCAAAGACAGAAGAAAGGAAAAGGAATGAAATAACTGTCTAGGAGATGCTAAACATGAATAATGGGTTGGGGAAATATAGAAGCATAGCTGGGCAGCATTATGGGGCATGTTGGTCCATATCATGAATTGCTTGGAGGATCAACACTGATGCTCAGGTAAAATAATAAAGAAGGAACAAGAGACGTAAAGAGGGAAATGAATTTGAATGCTGTTACAAAGAAGACCTTGAGGACTAGGAAGAGCAAGAAGCAAAGATCCCTCCAGGGCTCTCTGTGATAGAAAAGTAGTAGACCCTTTATCTTAAATTTATGGAAGGAAGATAAGTCTTCTTGTATATGATGAATTCAGTTTGAAAAATATTTATTTGTAGTGCCCTTCACACATCTAGAAAATTGTGTTAATATTTACAAATGTAGATTTGGAAATTTGATAGAGATTAAGATGGAGAATATAGGTTTGAGAGTTAAATTCATAAAAATCGTTTCTGAAAGCTCGGAACTGGATATTTTAAAAGGAAAAAGTTAAACATTAAAGTAGAGAACACTGAACAATTTCTATACTTAGTACTATCCAATATCTAGCATAAAGTCTGGCAAACAGTAGACATTCAATAAATGTTTATTAAAGAAAAAATAAAGTGAATATATCCATTGTACAGCTAGTAAGAAAACAACAGGAGGAAGTGAGTTGTAAATTCTTGTCTTTCAAGGCATTTGATGGCCAAATAAAGAAATAAGAAAATATTGTAACTATAATAAATGAAGATGTTTTTATTGGTGTTTTTAGAAAGAGGATTAATGATAGTTTTAATAAGGCTAGTTGTCCTCCTTGATTTCATTCACTCTTGCCTTTTCAAAAACTTTTAAGTAGATCTATGAATAAAATAAAAAATTCAAAATGCAGAAAAAGAACTGGATGTGACTTTAAATTACATTCTGCAATGCAGAGATCAGGCTTATAAATGGAATACGAGGCTTTATTATTTATAATTAAACTTATACATGAAGTCACCAAAAAACAAAGTTGCCAAAAGCTATCATGATGCCACAATACATTATATAACACATTGATACCCTTTACAATTATATGCAAAATATATGCATCGTTTTCTAAGAAACATTAGCTCATGTTTATATCAGCAGAGACCAACCACGATTTCTCATTTTGGTAACTTCTAACAATTGTTTAAAATAGGTTTAACACTTCAAAAATTTTAGCCAGTTATTATTCTCCCTACACACAGAATTCATTTTCACATTCCACTAGAAGCTTGGCTCTGACTGGCACAAATGATTAAATAAGCTTTAATTATACCCCTCTAAGCCTGAGTGCTTCTATAACTACCACTCAAGAAGAGTGTATTTTTTCATAGCACAAAGACTTGCTTAAGACTTCACAGAGGCCAATGAGGCTTTTGTGTAAGGAGTTGTAACAGGCAAATTTTATTTTATTTTTAAGCAAAAGATTCATTGGTTTACACCTCACTTTTCCCTACTGTGTTATTCCCTTGCTAATAAATAACTTAAATTTAGTCTCCATGATATTTCCTAAGACTACATAAGAACGTTAAGGTTCTCCAGAGAAAGACATGGCCTAAAAACCTTTATGAAGTCATTTTTGGCTCTGGAGGATAAGCATTAAGAACTCCTAAAAGAGATGGCACCATGACGCCTCTACTCTCCTATCTGAGCTCCCTTGAGAATCTAAATCTCATCACTGAAATATTGTCTAAGGACCCATCTGGCAGACTGAAGGATCAGCTGCTTCTTTTGAACTGTGTTCAATATGTTGGGAAGTGTATTGTTTTCAACACTTTCTGTTTTTTTCATTTTTCCTGTATATTTATGTGATTTTTTTTATCTTACTAGCATAACCAACTAAAATGCACTTTAATATTAGTCTTTGACTAGGAAGGATCAAAAGGCAAAGCAGTGACAAAAAGTACTTCTTTGATGTATTTTTTATATTTCTGAAGGGGAAAAATAGTGAATCTGAAAAAGATTACTTATTCTTCAGTCCTAAGCTGACAAGCTGTCTTTTTCAATAAAACTCAAATATGGAGTTAGAACAAAGATGGGGTGCAGAGAGCATCACAGTGGTTTTTAGGATCTTAATCTTCCCCATAGATGCACATAGACCTAACTCACATATGCTCAGCTGGTTCTGGTTAGCAGTGTTTGCTAATAGGCCTTAAGATGGTAAAAATTATTAAAGTATAAATAGATTGTTAAGCAAGTATTTCTTTTTAATTTTAATAAATATAAAATGTTATAGTTAAAATGCAGATTTAATCTAGTCATTTAAAGTCCATCTATAGAATCTATCTATTTCTGTGGTTTTTTCAACTATGTCAAAGTTGAAAAATACTTCTTTGTCTTCCATTGGGCCCACTTGAAATAAACTGATCAAATAGACATATTTCTTCAAACTTTGGTGTTTGGTTCACTTTAGAGAGAAGCTATGCAGTTATTAAAGCATCTGGTTTCATAAATAAACTGAATTTCAAGTGATCAGGAGTCAAAAGAACTAACCTCTGCCCCCCCCAAAAAAAATTTACTTATCTGTGATCAATTGCCTATACATAGATCACTAGGCCTATCAGAGCAAAAAGCCAGAAACTGTATCAAAAGATAATACCCTCAACCATCCCCTTGCTCAGAAGCACTTTATTTCAATGCTTTAAAAGCAATGTATGTGGGCAACTGCAGATTTTCTATTTTACCTCTTTCTCATTCTCAGTCTCCTTTGGAGGTGTGTTAATAAGCTGGCAATGGAAGTCCAAACAGAGGAAGTACTAATTGTCAGTGAAAGATCCATATGTGGGCAATGTCTAACATGCAAGGTGAAAAGATTAATTCATAAGATAATTAAATGGTACGTAAATAGTTAGGAATTTACTTAATTGTATTATGAACCTCAGATGTGAGCATTACAATGAAAGGAGAAAAAATTATGATAATAGCATTATTATAGTAGAATATAGGGCCATTTCAAGACAGAGGAAAATGTTAATTCATTGTCCTCCCTTGTAATTAAATATTAAAACAACAGCTATACTAATGATAGTACTTATTATTAGTAATAGTAGTACTTAACAATAGTATTTACTATTGTTATTATTTTTATTATAAGTACCATTACTTTTATTGCTAGTACTTTCTCTGAGCCAGGAACTGTGCTAAAAACATTTTGTGTATTACCTCATTTGATTGTCAGAATAACTCTGAAATTAGGTGCTATTATAATCATCTATTTTATAGATTGAATTTTATAAAGCTATAAAAAATTCAAGTTAAGTAGCAGAATCAAGCTTGAAATTTGCACCAGGAGAAGTTCAACAGGCAAGGAAGACTTTATTCATGTACTTGCAATAGAGAAGGGAGGTCAAAACTAAGGCTACGCTCAATTCCACTAGAACAAAAGAGTGGGAGGGGTTTGTAAGAACTGGCTAATTTTAAGAGCTTGCTAATTGGTTTTACCCAAAGAGAAAGTAAACTTTCTTATATCTTCCTGAAAGAGGTAGTTAAACAACTTAGAGTAGGGAAACCTCTGAAGTTAGGCTCCTACCCTTCTATGGAAACTGGGAGAAAGGAGTGCTAGTGCTATCTTCCTTGAGAATTATACAGTCACATGTCACTTAATAATAGGGATACATTCTGAGAAATGTGTTCTTCAGCAATTTTGTGGTTGTGCAAATCTCATAACATCATGGAGTACACTTACACAAATCTGAATGGTGTAGCCTAGTACATACCTAGGCTATACAGTGTAGCCTATTGCTCTAGGCTACAAACCTGTAGGGCATGTTACTTTACTGAATACAATAGCCAATTGTAACACAATGGTAAATTGTTTGTCTAAACATGCTTAGCTGTGGTCCTCAACCCCTGTCTGTTAGAGACCAGGCCACAGAACTCTTCTACCCCCTCTCCACCAACTCCCCTAGTCTATAGAAAAATTGTCTTCCATGAAACAAGTCCCTGGTGGCAAAAACATTGGGGACCACTGCTTTAGGATGAAAATGGTACAGCCACATGTGATACTTACCATCAATGAAGCTTGAAGGGCTGGAAGTTGCTTTGTGTGAGTCAGTGTGTGAGTGGTGAGTGAATATGAAGACCTAATATATTACTGTATACTATTATAGACTTAAGGTACACTAAATTTGTAAAGAAATGAAATAATTGGGCTCCAATGTTACAATGGCGACAGCATTACTAGGTGATAGGAATCTTTCATCTGCATTATAATCTTACGGGACCACTGTTGTACATGTGGTCTGTCATTAACCAAAGTGTCATTATATGGTGCATGACTGTGTTTTAAAGGGATGGCTCCCAGATCCTCGGGAAAGACAGTCTTGGGTTGTAAAACTGGCAAAAAGCTTTTTAAAAGATTTACATCTCAAAGGGGCAGAGAAAGGATTTACAATTATAAGTTTTCTAAAGTAAATTATCTAAGGAAAAAAAAATGGAAGTCAGTGATTAGAATCAGGAAAAAGCTTGTCTCCAATTTAGTCCAGCTAAGGGGGAAAGGCCTTCTTGATCAGAAATATGAGTTGGATCTCACCCCCACCCCCAAGTATGAGAATCCATACCAGTGCAAAAACCAAGCAGTAAAGGACAATATTTTTAAACTCCTTATTTATTGTCTTTGTTTTATTGAGTTTCAGTTTCCCCATTCCTAAAATGAGGTTTCTCCAGATCTCTAGATTACAAATCATATCTCTTGAAGTCCCAGAGGTTTTAAGAAGCTAAGAGTTGCCAAGGCTTGGTGGGGGGTGTGGGCGATGGGTAGAAAAATCTACTTGGTTCTCGTCTTGCTTCAAGGAGGACATATCTGTTTATCAATGTCATCATGTAAGTGGACTTCTGCTTATGGCTTCATTTGAAAACTGAAAACACAGAGGGTGATTTTCTTAGCAAAAAAAAAGTGTGATGAGCACCAGGCAGGATAACATAGCATATGCCTTATGATTATAACCCATTATGATTTCTGGGTCATCAGAGATTTCAGAACATCCAAAGATCAAAAAAAGATCAGAGGAATGAGAAGAAAAATCAGCAATTTCTTCTCTTTTACAGAAACTGCTGTGCATGAGGGTATGTCACTAACAGCCCTTGAAAGCACAATCATTTTCTGACCATAGTAGTATGGAAACACCAATGACATAAACCTGTCCTGTCCCTGATCCCTTGCACCTGCAAGTGTACACAGCCATGTACATCATGCTGTGCCAATCATGAATCTAAGAATAAAGTGCAGAGCCAAAGATGATCCCTCCTTCCTAGGTGGTGTTTTAAATGTAATTTTCCTATAAATTAAATGTAATGCACATGACATTCTACAACAGCTGATGAGTGACACAGCAACATGACTTTGTCAGATCCTGGTAGAATAAAACTCTGACTTATAAAATATGAAGAATAGTGGTGAAATTCACAAAGTCTCCCAATTGAAATTACTTATATTCCAAAGTTCTATTTGTTGTGCCTTTTTAACATAAAATACCCTCTAAAATAATTACCTAAGTGTAACTCAGCATCTCCACTTCCTTTTAATATTTCTCAAAACTAGTATTCCCTGGATCATACACTGTGATCATTGCACTAAGTATTTTTATAGGGTGCTGGTACCCCTTAATTTTAAAAATCTCCATTGTCATATTTAATTACAAAACATGTTCTCATTAGCCGTTAGGTTTTAGCTGGGTAGTGTTCTAGAATAGACCACCGATACCCAAGTTTGAGCTTGTTTTGTTCAAAAATGATCCCCTAGGTCAGAAAAACAAAAACAACAAAAAATCATAATTATTGACTCTTTCATGGTTTGAATAAAGCACTCAGCATGTGGATAATGAAAAAGATTCAGTTATAGCAAAAGGACTCATTCAAGGTGAGGAAAGGAGCTGAACTTCAGGACCGTGTAAAAATGGAGGGAGATCTTATCCTGTGCCACGTCCATGGTCATCATCTTCATTCTCCATCACTGCCTGTGGGATGTTTGCTGGCTGTACCGTTCCGACCTACAACTATTGCTTTAAAGCAAACATTCTCTCTCTGCTACTCCACTGTGGAAGAGAACAGTTGTATGCCTTTTACCTGCAGCTAGTAGCAAAAAGAAATAGCAGTAAAAAGTACTTTTTAAAAACTAGTATTTGCATAATGCTCTCAATGTATAGACTATTCGCGTGTAGTCCGCGCCTTCCCCAGAAAAAAAGGAAGTACTTTTCTGCAAAGAAAAACTTACACATAGATAATAATATAGTTTTATAAATTAATTGTGTGCTGGTAAACTCACTCTCTCAGGAAAAAAAAAAAAACAAAACAAAACTCTATAGCATTTGACAATTTCCATCCTGTAAACATTTTTATTTTCAGTGATTTTTATCAACATACTGTCACTGGGGCAGAATTGGGAAAGGATGTGTTACAGCCCACACTGCCACACCACCAATGTTACTGATATGTAAAAGATGGAGGTCTCAATTTATTTATCTTTTGCAGTATGATTTAGGATCCTGTCCCTTCAAACAAAAAGTAATATATCAGAATGCAGTCTTTGGAATTAACCACTCCTTTCGAATTTGATAAAAGAGGGGGTTTATGTTCAAACATAGGACATTTTAATGTTGTTGGCTTTTTTAATAAAAAAAAATGCCTTTACTACTTTGATAATATTGGCAGTGTGGTTGGATATGATTTGGAAATAGAACAGTGAGTTAAAATTCAGCCTGATGATAGAGCAGCTTTGGAGTTAATGTGCATTTTATGTATTTAATGTACTCTCCTGACCCATTTCAGAGCTTTCTGTGAGTAAAATCTAATTATCCACCTATTATCTGAGAAAGATTTGTTTTGATGGATCTACTTCATGAAAGATAGAAGCAGAACTGCTTTGTCCCAGTACCAATTTTCCCCCATCAGGGAAAAAGTTATGTTCTGAAAGACTTCAGATCAATAGTTAAACCCAATAATTAAAGGCTGAGATAACATTTTGCTAGGCACTCCTATCCCATGGTTTGAAGTCTTCATTTTGAGGTACTGCCATTAGGGTACCAACACTATCCATTAGTGTTATAACACTATCTTAGGAACAACCTCACTTCTCAGAACAGGATGTGATTTTAGCTGATGGAAATGCTTGGCTCAGCCTCTTCTTGCTGACGGCAGACAGGTCACACTCCTGTCTGCTCTCTTGGTGAATTGTTAAGCGTAGTGGAACTGGGTCTACCTTCTGCCCAGGAAGCCAGCAGTCTGGGTGCTGAGCTCAATTCAAAGGAGATGTAGCAAGTTCATTTATTAGCACTGCAAAATCTTCTCCTGCAATGTGGCTTTTCATCTGTAAGAAAACTAATCCCCATCCTGCAACTGTCTCCCAATGGTTCTGAACTCATTAGGAAGAGACATAATTGATATTCCAAAACCCAAACAGCCACTTTTTATTTTTCCTTGTTTGAAGTATTTTTACAACACCACTCTGACACCAGAAGAACAGAGGTTTTTCCCCCACACCAAACAATTCTCTGACACCAACTGGATGTCCTACAATTTATTTTATTTATTTATTTTTTTTTGTTGGGCCTCAAAATTTTATTATACATTGGTAAGCATATCAACTTTTTTTATTTCATCATATTATGGAGGTACAAATATTGTTAGGGTTACAAATATTGCTCCTGCTCCCTCCCTCCCCCCGAAATGTCCAATCCCCTGGTGGTGTGCATCGCACACGTTATGGAAACATACATCCCTTTCCTCCTCCCCACTCCTGCCTGCCCACCACCTGCTAAAAAGTTGTTTATTTATTTATTTATTAACATTTTGGTTATATTGTATATCTTTGCCTCTTGAATTCTGACACCAACCACCCAGAGTTAGCATCAGGCTCCACATGTGTAAAGGCTCCATCCACAAGACTGCCCTCACGTCAGAGGCCCATTGCAAGTAGTGGGTCCCCAGGTGACCCCCACTTTTGACCCCCTTGGCTACAAAGTTAGGGGTTTCTATGACTTCTCCCTCAGTTTTGCTAATTTGCTAGAATGGCTCACAAAACTCAAGAAAGCACCACTTGCTATCACTGGCTTATTATGAAGAATACAAATGAACAGTCACATGAAGAGGTACATAAGGTGAGATCCAGAAGGGTCCCAAGAACAGGAGCATCTGTCCCCATGAGGTTGGGTGCACCACCCCTTGAGCACATGGATGTGTTCACCAACCCAGAAGCTTTCTGGTCTCCACAGTTTAGCAGTTTCATGGAGGTTCCATTTTATAGGAGTGATTATTAAATCATTGCCTATTAGTGATTCACTCAATCTCCAGCTCCTTTCCCCTCAAGGGAATTGGGGGCTAGGGAGTGAGACTGAAAGTTCCAACCTTCTAATCTCATGGCCCTATCCTGAAGTTATACATTAGCATAAAAGTATGATGGAAAGTGGCTTATTATGAACAATGAAAGATCTTCCTCTCACCCCTATCACTCAGGAAATTCCAAGGGGTTTTAGGAGCTCTGTGCCAGGAACCAAGATGATGACTAAATAGGTATTTCTTATTATATCACAATATCATACCTTGTTTTATGAAAACCTGTCTCTGTTAACCATTTATTTTTATTTCAGTGTAGTTTGGGGAGTAAAGAAGGTAGCTTGTATTCAATCTTCAATGTTTAACCTGCCAATTTTGTCACTGAGACTTATGGAAATACTTATGGAATAAGTACATTAAGAAAAACTAGAGTTTGATTAAGCATTGAAGAATAACAGATGATTAAGTTGTATCTGTATCTAAGTACTTTTTGAAACCTTACTCTACTAACTGCAAGACTCAAACTGTGGTCCAGAAATGGCTTTATTGCAATCAACTTAGGTGTTTCTGTTGAAGATTGAATTCCAACTGATGATCCTAGGGAGGAGCCAGAAATAACTGCCTTGATTCAAGCCTTCTAGGTGATTCTTATATAACACAGGATAAGAAAGAAAAAATGGAATAAAAAAGATGTGGCCTAGAAATTAATGATAAAATGTTAAAAGGCAATTTCATGAGAATTCTAAAACCAAAATCAAATTCCTCATCCGGGAGAAATAACTTGGCAGGCTGATCTTCCTCTTTTTCCTTCCTTTCATTTTATGTAGTGGATCTGAAATATGAGCATGCAACCAAATCACCTTGAGGGCTTGTTAAAATGCACATTGCTGGGCCAAGCCCCAGAGTTTATTGAATGTTGTCTGAAAATCTGCATTTCTAATAAGATCCAGGTGATACTTCTGTGCTGGTTAGGGAACCTCACTTCAGAAAGACTGCTGTGGTACTACTCCTCAAATCTTAGCTTTTATTGGTACAAGTCTATGAGAAGAATTAGAAATATTTAGATTTAGAGAAAGGAGTAACAAAGGAGAAAAGAGAAAGACATTTTAGTTAGCAACAACTGGGTCATCTAACTGGAATGTATTTCTTCCACTCATATGTTCATCAAAAACATCTAAAGATTATGCTAGAAAAATTGCAACAATTTCAATCTCATTATATGCAGAAAAATCATATTTTTTCAGAGTGTTTTGAGACATATTAACTAATTTGATTCTTACAAGAATACTTTGAGATTAACAAGTTATATCGTACTTATTTGCATTCCATTTTACAAATAAAAACTAAAGATAAACGAGTGTGTGGTTTTCCAAGTTTACATAGCCAAGAAGTTCCAGAGATGAAACTATCACTCATGTTTTCTTAATTTTCATCTAGTATTTTTACTACTACCTCACTCTGGGGTTTAAATAAGACAAACATCAGAAATCAGGGGTGATTCGTATAATTCTTGAGACACCAGTATATAAAAGCAATGATTCTTCATGGCGAAGCAAGTGATATCCTCACCTTGGGCACACAATTTCAGAGGGTAAGAGAAAACACAATAATCAAGAAAACAATCATTTAATGTAATGTTTTAAGAAGTCAAAATTAATGTAAAAATCAATGATAAATAAAATATTAAAAAGTTTAAATTACTACAGGTCACTTGTTTTACAACAGTCATTATGGTACAATGAAAGCAGCTTTTGACCTTGTATTGTAGTGCAATGGGAACATTTTTAATTAGCCCATGATTTCTGAACCTACAGGACTGCTATGTTCTAGCTGGGCAGGGTAATGAGTATGGACAATGGTATTTGAACAGATTTGGCACTGTGGGGCTTTGTATATACTCATGACTTTTGATTGCAAAGCTTACATTATCTTTTTCTACCGGGTTTAAAATATATGAGGATATTTTAGTAAATGTATATGGGCACATATTTTTCCTTTTTCTTTCTGCTACAATGTGCCCCAGCAAGGCATTGTCTCATGGGTTAATTCTTGATACACTGAAGACTACTGGAATTTCTATTGAGAGTTGAATAACAATAAGAAGGAGGATGGAGAAAGTAACTTATCTCTAATGTTAAAGACTTTAATTAAATATCCACTTAAATCATATGTGTCTCATAGTGGAGTAATAACTTTGAATGCTGATTTGGCTACTTAGCAATGGCAATTGGTCATTCAGGTTCACAATTCCAGAAGCTCAGGGAAGAAAAGGAGTGGCTAAGGTAGGAAGTTTCAGAGAGCAGGGATCTGAGACATAGACAATAGGTTAAATATGTTAATCTGGTTCCTGTAATAGGAAACAGACATCACATGGTTTGTAGACTCAAATCTTTGTTTTCTGCAAGTGGTTTCTTTGTTTATGCTTTATGGAGTTTTCTGGTAGACAGTCTTCTACATTAACATAAATGATTTTGACACAAGAGCCTGCATAAGGTTTTTTTTAATTCTCTGAACACCTTCCCCAATCACTTCAAGTATTTAATTTTGTATACGATCAAAATAATTACAACTGTCATTGTTAGTGTCACTTTAATGAGAAAAATAATTTTCTGGGGTACTTTTTAATAATGTAGATTCCCAGTTGCCAATCCTAGATATTATAATACAGTAGGCCTGGGATAAAGACCAGTAATTGCATTTTTAGCAAGCATTCTGATGCTTGATATAGGTGGTGCCCACAGGTCAAGCTCTGGGAAGCAGACTTTGAATCAAAGATTTGCTTGCAAAAGTTTATTGGAAAATGCTCTTTGAATTAATTCCTGTGGTGTGGGAGTGAGTGGGCATAGAGAAAAGATACACAACAACCTCAGCCATCCCTACAAAGAGCTCAGGAGCTGCAAGGACTCTTCAGAAATGTGAGGATTGGAGTAGGAACTGGAATCTTTTTTTTAACTTTTTTTAAAATTTCAGCATATTATGGGGCTACAAATGTTAAGATTATGTATATTGCCCATACCCCGCCCTACCCTCCTCTTGTTAGAGCTTCAAGCGTGACCATCCCCCAAATGTTGCACATTTCACTCATTATGTTTGTATATACCCATCCCCTCCTACCCCCTCCCACCTGCCCAACACCTGATAAATGTTTTTCCTATATGTTCACTTAGGTGTTGATCCGTTAATACCGATTTGCTGGTGAGTACATGTGGTGCTTGTTTTTCCATTCTTAAGATACTTCACTTAGTAGAATGGGTTCCAGCTCTATCCAGGAAAATACAAGAGGTGCTATATCACCATTGTTTCTTAAAGCTGAATAGTACTCCATGGTATACATATGCCACATTTTATTAATCCACTCATGTATTGATGGGCACCTACCTGGGTTGTTTCCACGCCTTTGTGATTGTGAACTGTGCTGCTATAAACATTCGAGTGCAGGTGTCCCATTTGTAGAGTGTCATTTGATCTTTTGGGTAGATGCTCTTTTACTGTCATCCACCAAGCAGTCATTGCACATAGGCTGCCCTAGGAAAGAAGATCTGACCCTGGGAAAGAAAGCTCTTTTCCTGAGATGGGAAAAACATAGTCCAACATCCAAGCTGCACCACTGAATTTCCCAGCAAGGATTCAGGTGAGGCCATGTGACTAGTACTGGCCAAAGAACTGTAGTTGGAGTGATGCATTCACTTCAGTTTTAAGGTGAGTAGTTTAAGAGGAGGCATGTGATCCTTTAGCTCTCTCTTTTGACCCATAAAAAAATTAGGCCACATATTCCAGATGTTAATAATATAGTTACAATATTGTAGGGGTCTCCACAATCCTGGGTTCCTGAGTGCCAGTTCCGAACCCTTGAGATAATTGCAATAGAAAACGTAGCATGAACTAAAAATAAACAAATAAATAACAAAGAAGAAAATAACAACTAAGTGCTTTTAAGGTACTAAAATTTCATTATTAATTTTATAATGTGACATTATCTTAACTATCCTTACTAAAATAATGGCCACGTTTCAGTTATAGAGCAAGCTGTAGTGGATCAGTATCAGCTAAAGATATCTATGATTAGACTGAAACTACACCTTAAGACTTTTATCAAATCCAGTGTTGGTGGAAATAATATCTTGGGAAAGCAGATAACAATTCCCAGATGGCAAAAGAGTAATTATCCTTGACTGGATATCACTGTGGTTGTGCACTGTCCTTTTCCATATGCTATAAAAAAAAAAAAAAAAAAAAAGCATTTCCTTATATTTTCAAGACATCATAAAAAGAAACCATATCATTGTGCTGCCCTAAATAAGAATAAATACAATATTAAACATTGAATATTTTCTGGTGCCAAAAGGGTTTGCCGCTCTTCTCTTTGCTAAGAGGATTTGTGCTTGAAAATTAATAATTGTAAATTTCTTGTTTCCCTTGGAAAGGTATGTAAATATTTTTAAAAACAAAATAAGCCTCTTGCTTGTTTAATAAACGAGCCAATGTTTTTTCTTAAGGCCTTGGAGTCATCTCTTTGAAATGGAAAACATCAAGGCAAACAGCGTCCCAATCTGTTTGTCTCTGAGGGAGTTGAATCTAGGCACCTGGATCCGCGTTGTAACAACCTTTTTCCCACAGAAATTCTGGTTTTCCTTTGGATAAAGGCAATTAACTAGCACAGGTGGCCAATCCAATTACTCCATGAATTTAGGATGAACTTTCTGTATCCGTGGTGCTGTCAATTCCTATACTTGATGATACTGTAATTCATCTTGAGAACATGCATGAAATGGGTTGTATCTGCCTGGCTATATAATTAGGTGATATTTATTTCTGTCTTTATAATCTCACAGTGGATTTTCTGTTATGTACACCACAGTTTGGTTAATGGTTATTTGAATTATAAAAGAAATAAACTGTTTAATTGTTTTTTTCCTTTGTGGAAAGGATTCATTGGGTTATGAGATGATTCTACTTTTATGTATTTATTTTTTCTAACACCTAAAATATAAAAAGAAAAAAATAGCTCCTGATCAATTATTTGAAAAAAATTCGAGATTGTTTTGTAAAGCCTCCAAAATTTAACTGACATGGCTAGTGTCTCAGTTGTTTTGCATTGCTTATAACAAAATACTTGAAACTGGGTAATTTATAATGAAAATAAATTTATTTCTTACAGTTTGGGAGGATGAGAAGTCCAATGTCCAGGGGCTACATCGGATGGGAGGTGAGGACTCTTTGCAGAGTCCAGAGGCAGTGCACGGCATCACATTGACAAGGAGGCTGAGCGAGCACACTGGCTCAGGTCTCCTCCCATTATCTTCTGACCAGTCTCACTCTGTGGTAACTCATTCATCCATTAACCCATTAATCTATTAATCCATGAATGGATTAATTCATTCATGAGGGCAGAGTCCTCATGACCCAATATCACCTCAAAAAGGCCCCTCCTCTACATCCTGCCATATTAAGTTCCAACATGAGCTTCATCAGGGACAAACATTCACACCATACTAGTCAAAATGCCATAAATCAAGTGATTGCATGTAATCATACAGTGTTTGATAGTGCATTCTTCACTGTATTCAGTGGGCTACAGTTTAAACACTATAAGTACTTCAGTGACATAATTTTTATGTTATGATAGATAATTAATATCAACCTATATTAAATGTTTTCAGATGAAAAATTCTATTTTCATCTGGTCATGGTTTAAGTATAGAAATTTAAAACTTTGGCCACTAAGGTCACATGTATTGGCATAGTCCTATAATAGTGCCAGAAGAGAGGGAAAAACTTACAATTACCTGTGAGTATTTGCTTTGATCACATCCTTGTGAAGGTAAGGTGGCCTTCTATTCAGGTCTAAGGTTTCAAATGTATCCCTAGATACTTTTGAACAACTATTAATTTGCTCTGATTGTCTTCTATTCACCCTATTGTTGAAAGAGTAAACAGTAGGAAATAACCGAACACGACGCCAGCGCTGGATAGAGGGGATGTGTAATGTCTTATTAATCACACACACTCACAGATTAAGGGAGAAAAACAGCAATGCCATGCAGAGCCACATAGGAGCTGTACTCAGGTACAGAATGAGCCATCAGGGCTGTGGGAGGCAGGCCTTGCAATATCAAGAGGGTGAAGTGATCCCTGGTTCTAACAGAAGGATAAAAGTGTTTTGTTTAAATAATTTTATGGGATGGTAGGAAAGTGAAAACCATTTGGTTGAGGACTCAAAGGAGATAGCTGATTCTGCTGCTAGAGGAACTCACTAGGTGAGGAGCTTTTTCTGTTGAATGGGGAGCATATTTATTGAGAGCAAGGAAAGTCACAGCTAGGCCTTGTGAGGCTAAAAAATGTTAAGAAAGCACTTGAAATATATGTCTTACAATATAAAATCCTAAATCAAGAGTCTGGATATTCCCTTAAGAAATTATGCTATTTGAACATTTGGCATATATAAAAGAATATGACTAAAATCATGATTACTGATGTATATGATATCATAGCTACATATACTGTTATTGGGGAGTTTTTGGATGCTCTCTTGTTCATTTTTTTCCATACATTAGTTAATAGTAAAATAAGTAGATGCACATACATACATAAAGTAGATGTATATACATACAAAAATTAATACATTTCTAAGCACCCCAAGGAGGAAAGTAACATGCCTTTTGAGCCATTTGATTCTATTTGGAGATAAAAACAAATTATATATTATCTGATTTTTGGTCAAAGGCTTCTGAGAAGTTAGCTGGGTCAATAAAATCTTGACTTTCTTGAGTATTTGCAAATTTTAGTGCTCTTGCAACATCACTAAAGTGAAAATAAATTGAAGAGGTTAATCAGCATAAGTGAAGTATGTTTCAAATTTAATTGGTTTTAAAACCACTTATATATTCATTATCATATGTAAAAAAGGGGTTATTTGCAAAAGATCATGGTTTTTGTTTTCATGACATTTTAAAACATAACAATTATTAAAAATACTAATGATATGCAAAGAGAAGCTTGTTTTGTTTCAATATAAAATTTATTGTAAAATATATGTAATTTTGAAAAATAAGTGTACAGTAATAGTGCACCTTCTATTTAGTCTTAATGCAAATGTGATAAGTTTTTTACAATCAAAATTTTTAGGAATTATTTCAGATCTTTGCAATTGTGTTGCAATAAACATTTGAGTGCAGGTATCTTTTTGATAAAATGACTTCTTTTCCTTTGGGTAGACACTCAGCAGTGGGATTGCTGGATTGAATGGTAGGTCTACTTTTAGTTCTTTGAGAAATCCACATACTGTTTTCCATTATCCTAAGCAAAGTATCTCAAGAATGGAAAAACAAACACCAAATGTACTCTCTAATAAATTAGAACTGATGGGCTCATAGACAGAGAAGTAGAAGTCATTAGAGATCAAGCAGAAAGGGGTGGGCAAAAATCCTACCTAACGAGTACAATGAACACTATTTGAGTGATGTGCACATTTATAGCGCTGACTCAAGCCATGTAACAAAAACATTTGTACCCCCTCAATATTTTGAAATAAAAAACAATTTTAGGATCTATTTAAGAGTGAGAAATAGGTAAATGCCATATGGTGAGTTTCATGCAACAAAATTTCATTAAATCTTTTTTTGTTCTTTAATAATCTTTATTCTAAATATGATTTGCTAGAGCCTGATAAATACTTGTTACCCAACAACATTGTGTTGTGAGAGGCAGATTTGTAAAAAGACTGTAAGGGCAGATCAATGAGATTCCACTAAAAATTATGGAGAAAAATTAAATAATTTACCTTCTTGATAAAGATATTATTCTCTGTGCCAGTAATTATGGGAACACCTGTCCTATCATACACAAAATATAATTGTGCTAACAAAGCAAACTCTTACTTAGAAAGTAATATGTAAAATTTATAGCAAAATCTTAAGCTCAATTAGATAAAGAATTAAATCCTTTTTCCTGACAGTTAAAAGAAAAAAAAAAAAAAAACCTGCTTGGATGATTTAAGAAAAAAAAAAAAATGGAAGAATGAATATGGAACCATAAAAAGAAATTATGTTATAAAAAGAGAGTAAAAATCTTGGCCATAGCAGCCAAATTCCATCAAGATGATGTATTCGCTTTGGCAAATCATAGCATCATTTGGTTACATATGTTAGACTTAGAACCCCTTATGTTTTCAATAACTAGAAAAGAGTTTGGAATTGAAATGAATTGGGAAATCCAGTGTAATTGCTATCTGAGAAGAGTAACAAAAGTTTAAACAAAAAAAGATATGAATATAAATAATATGATAAATTCTTAGTTCACTATAGAAGATTATCAACTTATGAATTAAATATAAATAAGGTGAAGCAAAATCAAATTCAATATGGATAATACAGTGAGATAGCCTTGATCAAATAATAGTTCTCCTGTTACTGAGAAAGTTGCTTTACTTCACAAATATTCTGGCTTGTGAGAAGACTGTGGATGAGGACGAGAAAGAGACCAACTGAAGTGGTCTAGTCAAAGCTAACAGTCAGTGGGCTGTAAAACATGCAGACAAAATGGCCCTAGGTCTCTGTGATATGATATGTAAATACCAGGGGTATTTCTCAGTAAGATCTAAAGAGACAAAAATATTGAATTAGAAAAGAAAGAGGAAAAAGCATATATATATATATATATATATATATATATATATATATATTTACAGAAAGGCTTACTTAAAAATTCACATATGAAATCAATCTCTTTTTAAAAATTCACAGAAACTCACAGAGAAGCAGAGACTGTTCAAAAGCCTTAGTTATTATTACACAAAATTACTTCTAATTTAATATCAATGCCAGTATCTAACCACTTTTGAAAATCAAAATACAGATTATGTATTTTTAATGGCATAATTCCACCCAGGGACCTCTGTACTACTGTAACAGAGCAAACACATTGATACTATCAATGGCAACTCACCTTTTTCAATGAGGAAACACTTATCACAATGGCTGATTTGACATTTTAAAGCATGGTTGACTATGAGACTACCAACTGTAAACCCAGCTCTTCTCTGATGATATGATTTAGCCAGATTTACTTAGCTTGTATATAGCTGGTACACACACACACACACACACACACACACAAACACATCTTATATACACTTATGAAGCCACATGTAAATATTGATATGCATGTGTGACTCCACAGATGCATACATTGCATGCACATATATACCAAATATATAGCTATCTATCTATATCTATATCATCTATATCTATATCCCAAGTGATCTCAGTGTAACCTCAGCTGGAAAGAAACTGTGGGCTCTTTCCTTCTCATTGTTCACACTTGGTAAATAAGCTCAAGCCCCTAGGGAATGTTTCTTAGACAACATCTTCATTTGAGACATCAACAATCTAATTGTAACTTATTTTTACCAGATAATTGCCTACTAACTTATTTTTCATTCCATCCTGTCCTTTTTTAAAATCAAAGAGCATCTCTTTCATTTTATGTTCTCCATGACCAGCAAAAGACCAGGTACATATGACCAAAACACACATTTGAATTGAAAGAAAGAAGGGAGGAAGAGGGGAAGGAAGCCAGAGTTGGAAGCAGGATTGAGGCTTTAGGTCATCTGCCTCTGCCTTCCAAGATCCACTAGGTACAAATCTCTACTAGTTCCTAGACAAGAATAAAATTAAACCTTGAGGGAAAACAATCAAATAATACTTTATGACATTTTCAATAATTCCAGACTTTTGTTCAGCCTCTTGTGACCCAGAGGGAGGAGAAAGAAAATATAATATCAGGACCCATAAGTTTTCTCATTGATAAAAAGAAAAAAATAACCTAAGCTATTTAGGGAGAAAAAAAAGATTCTCTCTGTAAGGATACATCCCTACTCTGTAATCTACATATTCCTGTTCTACATACTATATCTCCAAATCCCCATTTTTCTTTATTGATATTTCTCTCCTTATTATGAGTTGTGGTTTGAACAATTGATAGAGTAAATGTATAATGCAAACTCCAAAAAAAAAAAAGTTTCACTAAATTTTATAGTTCCATATAATAGAATAGCGTCAGCTCAAAGTGTGTTAATACCTTGCTCACGAGCAAGCATTGGCTTCCTATTAAAAAACAACAACAAAACCAGAAAATAGACCTGTAGGTACCAAACTTAGGCAGCACTCTGCGTCAGAGTATGTGTGTAAGAGACACGTTTGATTAATCAGTAGTGAAACGGTGGACTAGACTCAGGAGCATCAGATTTCACAGTCGTCAGAGACACTAGCTTGGGTTGCAGCTCTATCAGGAGGGATTTCAGTCAACCTGGGAATGTGGTCTTGCTCTTCATCCAAGCAGCCACACTAGTAGAGGATTGAGAGTAAAAACTCTTATGTTTATTTGATATTATTCTTCCAAGACTAATGATCAGAAAACCTAACAGAATAAAGTATGTCTCTATCTTCTTGATTTCTAGAAGTTCTTTCTCAATCATAGGAATTATAAATAGGTCCTACAGTTTTGTGCCTTTCTTTTATTTGTTTGTCTCTCCTTCCTTGCCTCCATTTCTCCTTCCCTTCTTCCCTCCCTCCCTCCCTCCTTTCCTTTCCCTTCCCTTCCCCTTCTCCCTCCTTCCTTCCTTCCTTCCTTCCTTCCTTCCTTCCTTCCTTCCTTCCTTCCTTCCTTCCTTCCTTCCTTCCTTCCTTCCTTCCTTCCTTCCTTCCTTCCTTCCTTCCCAGTGCATTTTGATCAACAGAAGCTCTAAATTAAACAGAATCAAATTTATCAAGACTTTCCTTTATGATCTGGTGTTTAATTCTTTTATCCTATGTGATCCTGAAAAGTTTCTATATTTTAGCCTAAAGTTGTCATATTTTTTCTTTCCTACATAACACTATAATCTACTTAAAATAAAGATTTTAGCATGATATATAAAGCTATGAAAAGGAATATTTTCCCCTTTGCTATGTGTGGATAATTATCTTAGTGCTACTTATTGAAAACTAGTTATTAATACTTACACCTGACTTGTTTCCACATAGGCATGTTTCTTGGCTTTCTATATTGTACATGTATGCTGGCCTTGTCTTTTAACCACTGAAATTTATAAAGTCATGAACGTTGAAATTCACGTTTTCCAGTTCAGCAAATGTCTCTGATGCAAAATAAGCTTCAGTGTTTTAGGTTTCAGCTTTTATCTTAATTTTGGCTGCTTATTTTTCCTCTTATTTTATTTAGCATGTTCAAGTTTATTTTTTTAACTGACAGAGAAAATTGTATCTATTTATCGAGGATAACATGATTTTTAGAAGTACTGTACATATACATTGTGGAATGTTTAAATCTAGCTAATTAACATGTGGATTACCTCACATAGTTATCATTTTTGTGGTGAGAACATTTAACATCCACTCACCAGTTTTCAAGCATTATTCTACTTCTTCCAATGCATTTTAGAAGATATTTTATATATTTTCACATATTTTATATATTTCATATATTTTATCCAGCACTGTTGTTATAGGAGGCCAATTTTGGTACCTGGTACTTGCACTGATGGAAACAAATGCTAGTTTATTTCACATGTATAAAGCATTAATGAGCATGGAATTTATTATTCTAGATGAAGATAAACAGGAATTAAAATTTATTTTCCTTAATATGACTTTCCAGTTTTTTAAAATAAAATATCATGTTCTTTCTATAATTAGATACCTCCTCTCTCCCTGTTTCTCTCCACACCTACACACCACACAAACATGCAAATACACCTGTAAACATATTGCATCTATTTCTTGTCTCACTATCTAATTCACTGTCTATTTATTTCCTGCTACATTAGACAATATTGTTGTTTTAATGTCAGGAAAGGCAAGTCCAACCTCATTAATCTTTTTCATAATTTTGTGGATATTTTTGGATAAACATTCTTTCATATGCACTGTAAAATAATTATGTACAATTGCTAAAACAACAAAAGCAAGAATAAATACAGCAACAGCAAAACCCTTATGATACATCTTCTGTGTGTACTAAATTAATATATTAATTTTATAACAATTGACATTTTTGTATTAAGAATTCACAATCAATAATGAGATATTTCTTTTCATTTCTGAAGACCATATTTTATGTGCTCCAGTGAAATATGATAACTTTATTCATTTAGTTTATTTACTTTTATGTTAAATGCATTCTCAAATATTTTATTGTTTTTGTTTTATTTTGAACTGGCTATTTCCAGCTAGCTAACACTAGTGTAACTCTTAAATATTAATACTACTACAGCTAATGATTTTGGGGTATTTTCTTTATGCTCAGTTACCTTATCACAATTACTTATTATTCTGTTAATCTTTACTAGTGCCTTCTGAATTTTTTTGGCACTCATTAATAGAATTTATCAAAAGAGTTCAAGCCTTTGTTTCTAATAATTATTGAAATTATTATTTTTATTCTTAATGTATTTTGAACACATCTTAGACAAAACTTGAAAATGGTGATGGTATTACTCTCTCGTCATTTCCCAATTTTGAGATACTTGCTCTTGTTTTTTGTAGATAATTTTCATCATATGCAAAAAGTATGCTTTATTTATAGCTTACTTTAATTTTACTAAGCGATTATCAACATACATTGTTATAACCGTGTGGCTTATATATTTTATTAATGATTTACTAGTTACATTTATAGTAATTAGCTTCAATATTATGAAATACATCTACATATTAACTGTAACTATTAACTAGTAACAGTTAATATGTAGATGTATTTCATAATATTGAAATATGCTAACCAACTAAGGTTATAATATTTCTGTTATTTTCATGCTTGAATTGAATTTTCTAATATTTGATTTAGAATTTGATGAATTCCATATGAGCTTCCAGCTTTTAAATGCATTAGTGACGTCATCATGTACAAAATTGTGTTCATTTGTGCTCCAATCACGCACGGCACTTCAAGTCCTTGGCCTTCTGGCTTCCACATCCTCTTCCAGGAATGACTTTCTCTCCTCTTTCTCTAGTCAATTCCTCTTCTTCCTTTAGAAATTAACTCAATTATCACTCCTCAGGAATCTGGTCACTGACCTTCCCAGAGCAGGCAACATATCCTCAAAGTACTATTCTTCTCTCATTTATAGTATTACTGATAGTTGCATATAAACAATCTGTTGTGTAATTAATGTTGTAATTGATTACACAAATATTATAATGAAAGCTCCAAAACTGCAGAAACTATTGATATTTTATTTCAGAATTTGTTCTCCAGTGTTTTAAAGAATGAATAGCTCTAAGAATAAATAAAAGATTTCTAAGTGGAGTGAGAGATAAGTAAAAGATTTCTAATCAGAGTAAGCACTGCCATTTCAAGCTATTTTGTGGGGTCACATAAATCTAGTTAAACTAAAGAAGGAGGAAACTTGCTCATAGACACATATTACACAATAGGACAGTTGTACCTGAAGGGTATGTCAGAGGAAGAAAGGTCATGGAATATAGATTTTATTCATGTTTGCTAGTGTATAAATATATGAATTTGAGCATCCCAGCTTAGAAAATAATCTGAATAGTCTCTGCTCCAGACATTCTCTATTTAGCTAATAATTTTTTAGAACATCTTTTTGGAATCTTAAGGGGATTTTTAGAATTCAGACTAGAAAAAAATTAAATCTCTTGCATAATGTTTCATTTAGCATAAGAAAATTGACAATCAAAAAAATTACATTATTTGATGAAATGAAGTGTCCAGGTAGGGGCAGAGTTAGATGAAATTTAAAGGCAATGTTCACACCTCTTTAAAATCTTTGAGTATCCTGTAGGACTTGATTGAATTATAAGACTAACGATTTAAAAACCCATTATTGAGTTAAATGAAACATCTATTATCATATTTAGAGAAGTTATTACTTAATCCCTTCTGAGCTTATTCACCAATAGAATAGGTGAATGCATTTCTAATCAACTAAAAATGCAAATGCTAAATGATCATTTGGCACATTAAAAAAAAGTAGTGGGCTTTCTAAATGTACCATTATTGGCACTCTTAGATTACAGCCAGGAAAATATTAGCAAAACTTGCTAAGTATTTCTTGTTTTTATTTTTAATGATTATATTTAAAGGCACAAAATCAAATATGCTTAAATATTTCAAAGAGTTCTATCTTTCTAAAAATACCAGTTTCTCTAAATCTTAGCATAGTAGACTGGTGAAAAACGTAAAGACTAACTTTATTGCAAAGATGTGGAAACAACCTAAGTGCCCAGCAATACATGAGTGGATTAATAAAGTGTGCTATATGTAGATCATGGAGTACTATTCAGCTATTTTGTCAAATACACCTTTTGAAAAATATACTTTTGGGAGGCATAATTTGGAGGGAGTATTTGGGAGGCATAATTTGGAGGGAGTATTGAATAGTAAGTCAATGATTATTTTTGAGATTGCCTACTGTTATCAACAAAGAAATCACTAAAAATAAGGAAAGAAAGAAAGAAGAAGAAAGAAGAAAGAAAGGAAGAAGAAAGAGAGAGAAAGAATAATTTACCAATGCTTAAAGCTTTAACTGGCATAAATTAAAAAGTACTAAAGTATCAAAAGGTAAAATAAAACATAACAATACTGTTCCTCTATTATTAATCAAATATATAAAATGTATAGCCCTAGAACAAAAACTGTAATTTTATAATTTAAACTTTATCCCCAAATTGTGATCACAGATTTTATGATAATAATTATAATAACCATTTCCATCATGATTTTTATACAAAAATAATAACCTAAATAACTTCATAGTGAACAAATTATAGTATTTGTTACTTTTATACTCATAAGATAATGAATATAAAAATCAAGTGTAAAATATTCAAAACAATTTAAAAGGAAAATAAATATGATAAATTAGTAAAAATGAAGAAAAACATTTATATAATTTATATTTCTAATAAAGAGGCAAAGATTGGTTAGCTAGTTTTTGAAGTTGCTTTTTCTTATATAAATTTAAGTATATATTATTCATGTTATAAATAAAATATACATATATAGTTACAACTTTAGTTTTACAACCAGTATATTTTGACATGAAAAATGTGTATGACAAAGTTTATAACACATATTCCTTATAAAATCAAAAAGAATATCTGTTAACTTAAGAGTTTTATTTCTGGAGGAGGAAGCTACAATTCTACAGTGATTAAAAAGAATAAATCATTTGCATAGGATCTTCATTCAATATAATGTTCACTTTCAAAAAACAGAGTTACGCCAGTAAAACTGTCAAATGAGGCCTGGAAGGTTGTGATCCTCAGCTATATATGTTTGATGTCCTCATAATTACTTAATAACAAGATCTGTGCTGGATATAATGAATGTAGGTGCTAAATGTGGGCCCACTTTTAGAGTTTTAGAATCATAAACTAGGATTGAGGACATGGTAATAGAAACTTCCAAAACCTAAAAGCAAAGAGAAAAAAAGATGAAAAACAAAAACAGAACAGAATATCCAAGAACTGTGGAACAACAACAAAATGTGTAATATATGCATAAAGGTAACACCTAAAGGAGAAGAAAAGGAGCAAGAAAAGACATAGTATTTGAAGCAATGAGTGAAGGTTTTTTCAAAATTAATATCAGACACCAAATCATAAATCCAGGAAGCTCAGAGAACACCAATCAGGATAAATAACAAAAACCTATGTCTAGGCATATAATATTCAAACTTCTGGATATCAAAGATAAATTAGAAATCTTAAAAAAGCCAGAAGGCAAAAGCCTGTAGAAACAAAGATGGAAATTATATCTGACTTCTTCTCAGAAAAATATGTAAGCAAGATGAGACTGGTGTGAAATATTTAAAGTGTTGAAAAGAAAAAAAAACCCCACCAACCTCGAGTGCTATAGTCTGTGACATTATCCTTCAAAAGTGAAGGGGAAATAAAGACTTTCTTGAGCAAAAATTGAGGAAATTTGTTGCCGATAGACCTGCCTCACACACACACACACACACACACAAATTAAATTCTTCAGAGAGAAGAAGAATGATATAAAGCAGAAATTGGAATCTACATAAAAAAGAAAGAGTGTTGAAGAATGAATAAATTAAGAAGATAGAAGCAGAGGGAATATATCCTAATTTCATTCTGTGAGGCCAGAATGATCTTAATACAAAAAAATAGACAAAGACATTAAAAGAAAATAATACACCAATATCCTCTCAAGTATATGCAAAAATCTTCAATAACATATTAGCAAATCCAATTCAACAATATATAAAATAATTATATACGACAACCAAGTGAGACTTAAGTATGCAAGGCTAATCTAACATTTGAAAATCAACTAATGTAATCTACCACATCAACAGGTTAAAGAAGACAAATTACATGATCATATCAATAGATGCAGAAAAAGCATTTAACAAAATTCAATACCCAATCATGAAAAAGCCTTTCAGCAATCTAGGAATAGATGAGATGAAAGTTCTTCAATTTGACAAAGAACATCTACAAAATAACCTACAGCTAGCATGACCCTTAATGATAAAAAACTAGATACTTTCATCTAAGATCAAAAAATAAGGCAAGGATATCCCCTCTTACCATACTTTCAGCATCATACTGGAAGGCATAGTTAATGCAAAAAGACAAGAAAAGGAAATAAAAGGTAATAAGATTGGGAAAGAAGAATTAAAATTATTTTTGTTCACAGATGACATGATCATTTATGTGGAAAATCTGAAAGCATAAACAAACAAAAAAAACTTTCTGGAACTAATAGGCAATTATAGACGGTTATAGGATACAAGGTTAACATATAAAAGTCAATCATTTTTTTATATATGTCAGTAATGAACAAGTGGAATTTGAAATTAAAAACACATTATCATTTACAGTAGCATCCCCCAAAATAAAATATTTATATATAAATTTAACAAAATATGTATAATATCTACAAAAGAAAAACTACAAAACTATGATTAAAACATTAAAAAAGAATAAATTAAATAAAAACATAGGGCCAGGTAATGTGGTTCACACCTGTAATCCCAGCATTTTGGGAGGCCAAGGTGGAATGATTGCTTGAGGCCAGGAGTTCGAGACTAGCCTGGGTAACATAGCGAGACCCCATGCCTACAAAAAATTTTAAAAATTAGCTGGGCATGGTGGTGCATGCCTATAATCCTAGTTACTTGGGAGGCTGAGGCAGGAGGATTGCCTAAGCTCAGGAGTTCAAGGTTACAGTGAGTTATGATCATGCCACTGCCTTCCAGCCTGGGCAAAGAGCAAGACTCTATCTCTAAAATAAAATAAAGATATAGTCTGTGCATGAATAGGAAGATCCAGTGCTGTGAAGATGTCAGCTCTCAACTTGATCCATAGATTTGATGCAATACCAATTTTAAAATTCCAGCAAGTTATTTTGTGGATATTGATAAACTGATTCTATTATTTATACAAAGAAGCAAAAGATCTAGCATAGCCAATTCAATACTGAAGGAGAAATTGAAGGAATGGCACTACCTCACTTCAAGACATACTATAAAACTACAGTAATCAAGTCAGTATGGTATTGGCAAAAGAATAGACAAGTAGATCAATGGAACAGAATAGAGAGCCCATAAATAAATCCATATAAATATAATCAACTGATGTTTAATAAAGAAACAAAGGCAATACAATGGAACAAAAATGATCTTTTAAAAAAACATTGCTGAACTCATATATGGGACCTAAATATTAAAAACAATTGATCTCATGGAGACAGAGACAGTTACCAGAGGCTGGGAAGAGTAGTGGGGATGGGGAATATGGTGGGGATAGTTAATGGGTACAAAAATAGAGTTAGATAATTAGAACGAATAATATTTGATAGCACAACAAAGTGACTATAATCAACAGTAAGTTAGGATATACTTCAAAATAACTAAAAGTTTGACATTGGAATATTCCTAAGACAAAGAAATGTTAAATACCTGAAGTGAGTGATATTTCAATTACCTTGATTTAATTTATTCACCTTGTATGGTGCTATCAAAACATCACATGTACCCTATAAGATATACAACTATTATGTACCCCAATTACTTAAAAATACTTTTTTAAAACCCTGAAAATTTAATTAGGTGAAAGTTAAAAAATTAATTACTGATACATAATAATTTTTGCATTCTTCAACAAATAAAAAGGGTTTTGTAAAAAAAAGAAATGAATGAATAGACAGAACACAGGATTTTCAAGTCAGTTAAACTATTCTGTAGGATACTACTATGGTGGATACAAGTCATTATATGCATATCACAACTCATAGAATGTAAAACACAAAGACTGAACCCTAAAGTAAGCTGTGAATTTTGGATGATGATATGTCAATGTTGGCTCATTGATTGTAACAAATGTACCATTCTGGTGTGGGATGTTGATAGTGGGGAAACTGTGTTTGTTTAGGGACAGGAAGTATATGGAAACTATGTAGATACTGCCCACTGTTGCTGTGAAGCTAAAACTGCTCTAAAAAATAAGGCTTACTATTTTTTCACAAGAATAGGTAAAATATTTGAAAAACATTTGTCTAAGTTATTTACAGTCACAATATACAATATATCATGTATAAACATGATATACAATAATCACATGGAAATACACTCAGTATCATTAATCATTAGGAAAATGTAAATTACAACCACAATGAAGTACCACTTCATATCCACTAGGACAGGTAAAATCAAAAAGTAGTCAATTATAAATGTAAGTAAGGACATGGAGAAAATGTAACCATCCAACCTTGCTTGTAAAATGTAAAATAGTACAGTCTCTTTGGAAAACAATTCAGCATTTTCTCAAAATTTTAAACATAGAGTTACCATATGATCCAGCAATTCTACTCCAATCTATATACTAGACAGAACTGAAAACTTAAGTCCACATAAAAGTATGTACACTAATGTCCACGGTAGTACTATTCACAATAGCCCAAAATATCAACCAACTAAGGAATAGATAATCAAAATTTGGTACAACCACATAATGCAGTATATTATTTGGCCATAAAAATAAATGAAGCATTTATACTTGCTATAACATGGATGAACATTGAAAATATTATGCTAAGTGAAAGAAACTAGTCAAAAAGAGCATGTATTGTATGATTCCATTGATATGCAGTGTCAAGAAAAGGCAAATCTATAGAGATAGGAAGTGCATGATTGCTTAAAGCTGGAGGGCGTAACAGAATGGACATGGGACATGAGGAGTGACTACTAATGGGTGCCGGGTTTCTTTTCTGGAAATTTAAAGTGATATTGTTGATAGCTGTACAACACTGTGAACATAAAAACCATTCACTATAAAGCCACTAAAAACCACTGAATTGTACACTTGAAATGTTTAATTTTATGGTATGTGTATTGTATTTCAATAAAGCTATCAAAAAGAGAGGGCATTTGACTTTTCCAGATAAAGACCTTTTAAGCACCCTCCATCAGTAAATTACTACTCATGCTTCAGTAATCTAAAAGAACTAAGATTGTATTTTGAAAACTATAGTAAAAGCAGATTAAAAGAAAATACTTGATTTTCATTAAGTACCCATTGCCTGTGAGGATGAGCACAGTCAGCATAGGCTTGTTTAAACCCTCACCTAGGTGGTTGCTATGAAAATCAGCCAAATTAATGGGGGAAAAATGAATGTTTGCTTGTGTCTGACTGAACATATTGCTGTGCACTAAGTCACTTAATCAGACGCCTATCTCCATTTATTTTTATAAGCCCTCTCTTCATTTCATTCATGGTTAAATTGCATGATATGTGTTGTTCTGCTTCAGGAAAGCCATCTGTTGTGTAATTATCACCAGGGGCTAACCATTATCTCAAGGTGCAGAAATTCAGCATTATAGGTAATATGAATGCATAATTTATCATGCCTATGTACCTAATTGAAAACCCAAATGTATCCAGTTAGAACTATATTTGATCAAGAATGCTGTGTTTTGAGAAATGGCATTTTTCTTAAACTTGTGATACAAAGTAACTTTTAAACCTCAAAATTTACTGAATGAAATTTTTTAAAAGGGCAAATTTCTTTGCTTTAAAGCAATTGCACTTGACTTGAGAGAAATCAAAGGCAGAAAATTAATTCTATGAAAAAGGAGAAAATATTTCCACTGACAAATAGTCAAATGTGACTTTGAAGCCTTACTATTATTTTGAAACAGAGAAAGGGCAATTGTAATAATAAGTGACAATGTCAATCAGAACACAGGCAGCCATCCTTGCCATAATGCCTTCTTTTCTTTCAGAACAACTGCATAAATTAGAGGTAAAAATAAAAATCATAAAAAAATAATAAAGATAACTGCTGAGGATATTTTCTGTCATAGCATAGCCTCATTTTAGTCCCTAGACACAGGTTTCTGTGTTTATTAGGCAATTGTGTGTCAATGGAAATGTTTAATTTTCATTAGGGTATCTCAGATGGATAATATGAGCTGTTATTTGCAAAATATAAAAAGGAAAAGAGAGTATATTCATCTCCATATGTACAGTGTCTTTTTAAATACCCCATAAATCAGTTTCCAAAAAATCATAAGATTTATAAAATTAACATTTGCATGCTGGCTCCAGTTTCTTCTCTCATGATTTACTAAAATCTACAACAAACAACAAAATCACCTAAAAGTTTTAGCTACTATGACATGCAATGCTCCGACTAGGAATAGTCCTGGTCTATTCTTGCTGTACTTCTGGATTCTGACAGCTACTGTCAATTTGGACACATCTGGTTCAGATATATATCTTTAGCATTCCTTGAAAAAATTCTCTAACCCCAGAATCCACATAGATAATATAAATTTAATTGGACAATAACACAAATTTAAGTATATTTAATCAAAATGGATAGAATTACTGATAATTTCTCCTGTACTTTTTCTACTGACTTTCAATCCAACATAGAGACTGAATTTGTGAAAACTTTAATGAGCTATTACTAAAGTAAATATTTATGATTCAGTTGTGCAGGGGTTCCCAGGGTATTGTCCTGGTACTATCATTATCAAGATCACCTGAGTGTTTGTTAGACTTGTAGAATCTCCTGCCTCACTCTCAAGGCCTTCTGGACCAGAAACTATGAACTAGTGCCCAGCAATCTGTGCTTTAACCAGACCTCCAATGGATTCCAACACACATTCAAGTTGGAAGACCACTACTATGGTTTAATATGACTTGTCTCATCATTCAATTCTAGGTTGTCTTCTGGTCCATCTCTTGGTGTCTCTTTAGGGATATCCTTCACATGAATTATCATTTTCCTGTTTCAGAAATTAGCTGGTCATCTCTTATTCTTGACTGACTGGCACTGTTTGAACATCTTCTCAATATTTTGATAGTTTAATATATTGTACATTTCTACCCTCCCACAGTAGATTTCCCAATACTCAATTTTTCATGCTTCCTTGTTGCTAGTGAGTAGGCATATGGCCTAGATTATACCAATTAGATGCACTCAACTGAGAACTGCATGTGGAAGGGGCAGCATGAAATAATGACTGGAAGCAAGTAGATCATTGGACAAGCACAGTAGTGGAGATGTCCAGTTCTCTTGTAGCTGTGGTAGGACTTCCAGTGTTTTGTCTATAACCTGGTCAATGCCTGGTGATGAGCTGTGGCAGTTGTTTTACTAGAACATTCTCACTACATATTTGAATATAGCTCCTGGTTCTTTTGTTTCCAACTGTGGAACAGCAAACCTGATTTTCCCCCTCCTGAAAATTCCATGAAGTCCCCTATTTCCTTTAATAAAACTTGTTTTCAATCTTGCTAGAGTAGATTCTGTTGTTTCCAACTGAGAATACTAAATGAAAACAATATTCATAAAAGAATATTTGTTATTAATTACTGAAAATTCTCCATGTCTTTGGCTGTAATGAGCAAGTAAGTTTTCTAGCAGCCATCAGCTCTATTTTTAAGTTCTAAGTACTTCTCTCCTTAAAAACGCAATATTCTCACTAATAAGTGGGAGCTAAATGATGGGTCAAGGACATTGAAAACTATGAGGAAAGGGTGGAGTGGTGAGGGATAAAAACTCACTTATTGGATACAATGAACACTGTCCAGGTGACAGGCACACTGAAAGCCCTGTCTTCAGCATTATATAGTGTATCCATATAACAAAAACATTTGTACCCACTTAATATTTTGAAATAATAATAATAAAAACAATACAAGTGGAATGCCTGAACTGTCAGAGAGTGCTGGCAGTTACTCATTACCAAGGAATAGCTTCTTTGTACTTACAGTGTGCTTCACATTTCTGTTCTGCATTTTTTTCAGCAGTCTGTCATCTCCCTAAATACCTCTATTTGACTAGTTGCATTGTTTAGTGTCTTTGGTTCAGTTCCTCCAGAATTGTCCTTGAGTGGTACTGTGTTGGTGGGCTGATTTTATGCTTCCTGGCTTTTTGTCAAGAACAGCTTCCAAAATGAACCTGACCTTGACGCTGCACTGAGCAGGAGTCCATGCACTCTTGATTACTTCCTGCCTATCCAAATCACTCATTTCCCCTCCATCCTTGCCTGCAGCTACCAGGATTTTATAACTGAATCATTTTATATCCACTTTGTAGTAGTGTTCAACTCTAAGATTGAAACATCTTTATTGAAAAAGCACAATAAAACGGCATTTGGTAGGATATATTATAAAATTAATTTTTAAAATGTTAAATTTTATGTTAGAAAATAGTGAATCATCTCTTTGATCTTAATTTCAAGAACCAGAGGAAGAAAATAAACCAACATCAATAAATCAAGAAGTAATAGGAGGATAGACAGGACAAGATCATGGAGAGTCAGGCTCATATTACCCAAAAAAGAAATAATTTAAATAACGTACTTTAATAAACAGAGCCATTTTATTTAAGTGTTACAAGATAAATCTGTATATCAAAGGTTTAATACATGGGTGGGGAAAACAGAGGCTGGGGGATGAAGAACATGAATTTGAGGAATTTTTTTATGCATCAGCAAGTGGTCTTATAATGCTTACTCTAATAAGACATTTAACTAATATAAGATGAAGAATCTGCAAAACTAATTAAACATCTGAATTGAAGCAGCCATTAATGTTATAAAAGATGCAGAATTGCCTCTTTAAATAAATTAATATTATTCTTTACAACAGAACTATGATCAAGATTGTTGTTGAAAGTGCAAATGGGTTTCAGTCTAGGTTCAGCTGCTCATTTCACAAAATCCAATTATTGAGACAAGGAGAATTAACAAGGAAGAGAGTAATTTTTAATACCATAGATGTCTTGTCCGGAGAACAGGAAAAGCTACCTCAAATCCATCTCCCCAACTAAAGGATGTCCTGGGCTTTTAAAGAAGGGGCCACATGCCTTAGGACAGGTAGTGGTGTATCTCACAAGGGTATATATGCATTGGGGCAGGACCTGGGGGATGGTGAATTTTGGCAATAGGAAGTCTGCCAATTCTCAACTCCTTTGTCTTGTAGAAAACTCATCATTTTTGGCCAGGCATGGTGAGTCACATTTATAATCCTAGCACTTTGGGAGGCTGAGGTAGGAGGATTTCTTGAGGCCAGGAGTTCAAGTCCATCATTTCTGGGAAGCAATTCAAAGGGTCAGGTAGCTAGTTAAGGGAGAGCATTATAAAAATCACTTAGGGGATCATAGGACCAGTTACAAGATTATGATTTATGAATCTGATTATTAATTTTCCTCTGGTGAATGTTAGCCACTTTTTGTCTTCACCAACTATATACTATGGCTAAAGAGTCACAAAAGAAGCAGTTTCACAGCATTCTATTGTGTAGATTATTTTGTTCCCAAATACATGTTCTGTTTATTAAATAAATAAGCACAGAAATACCAAAATAAAATAAACTTTCTAGCAGTTCCAAGGGCAAATTACATGAAAAGTTTGAGAAACACTATGTCCTCCTAATGACAAGCACTATCACCATCCAGGCTTGCCTCCTGGCTCAATAAATTAAACAATTAAGATGGAATTGTTCCCAGCATTTGAATTTGTCATCATGCTTCTTTTTTCAAAATTTCCTAATACTGGTAGATAGTCAAATCATGTCATTTATTTATAAATACTAACATTGTAGATGTGTATTGCCATTATCCTCATTTTTGTTAAAACTATTTTTTCTTTTACTAAATTATATATTTCTTTAGAAGAAAATCATTCTTCTATTCCAAAGCAGGCACAAGGCTCTTGGCATAGGCTAGCTAGGAAATAATAAAAGTATGAATTAGACCAGTGACATGGAGAGGAGGAAGTTTGTTTTTGACATAGTTACGTGATGAAATCAGTAGGATTTTGTGATAGATTGAGTCAAGCCAAACAATTTAAACTAACTCTGAAGAAGCTCAGATGAGAATTAAAGAACAAAGGTAAGGTAGTATCCAAATAAAACCCAAAGAACAAAGAAATTTTTATAGTGGGGGAGACTCTATGCTTATTTTCCAGATAAATAGCAGGAAGAGAGGGAGAGGTCAAAGAAAATATAATGGCCAATATTTAATAAGGCCTCTTTCTAAATACTTTATAAGTATCTTATTTGATATTCACCAAATGGCTTACCAGGGAGATTATGTTATTATCATATTTTACAGCTGAGGAAACATAGACAGAGACTTCTAAATATTATGCCCAAGTTGACATAACTAGCAGTGGTGAAGGCATACTGAATCTAGTTCTTAACAAACTCTCTGCTGTTTCCCACTAAAGAAAGAGAAGATAACTGATGAAAGCCCAAAGCAAATGTGACTTGAGCAAGAGCACATATACAGGTTTATTCTGAAAGGAAGATTCTCTGGGACGAGAGGAGATGGCATAAAGATTGGGACAGATGCAGACAACATTTTAAAAGAGGTTAGACAGGAAGTTAAAATATTTCATATCTGCTAGCTGTCAGTTACTTGAAGAAAACAAGGCTGTCCCCCAATTCTAAAGGAGGATGAGTGTTGGGGGGATTGCATTTAAAACACTTGCAGAAGGAATGACTACCTGAATGTGTAAGTAAAAACTATCAAACTTTTTCATTTTCTAATGATTTCATTGTACAAGAAACCTAAAAAAAATCATTACAAAATGACCATATGGTGATATTGCTGTATATAAAAAGATGGATTCACACCTTACATTTAAGTCTTTTATCCATCTTAAATTAATTTTTGTATATAGCAAGAGATAGTGGTTCTGCATGTGGCTGTCCAATTTTCCCAGTGTCATTTATTGAATAGGACATCCTTTCCCCAGTATATGTTGTTTTCTGTTTTGTTCAAAATTAGTTGGAAATATTGGGGTTGGAATTAGTGACCCCAATCCCAATGTTTCTTTTAGTAGTTTCATAGTTTCAGATCTTACAGTTAAGTTTTTAATTCATTTTAATTTGATTTTTGTATATGGTGGGAGATACGGGTCTAGTTTTATTCTTCTGCATATGGATATCCAGTTTTCTCTACTTGAATTTCTTTGTCAGCAATTATAGATATTATCTGTTCATATCTTATAAATGTAGAAGATCTACTAATTTCAGTGTTTGCATTTGCTTCTTTTGTCATTACTCATGTAAAATACCTATATTCAGTCCCAAAATGCAATGGCTAACTTAGTATTTTTGGTCTAGATTTTTAACATAACACTATTACATATTGTAATTATTTCTATTTCTAGAAACTGTGACTTTCCTCAACAAACTGTGACTTTTTCAAGGACAGTAACCCCTTGACTTACTAATTTTCTGGAATCTCTACACTGACTATTTATCAGTAACAAATTTACAATGTTATTGGGAACAGCTTAGCCATGCAATAAATACTGGTTAAATCAGCTCAGTCAAATGCCCTTTTGTCACCCCCTCAGACATCTGCACAGACTATAGTTTTGTTTGAAATAATCTGAATACAATATATACTGTTATATAAATGGTTTCTCCAGAATACAAAAACGTCTGGTCAATATGGTAAGGAAATACATACACACACACACACACACACACACACACACACACACAGAGTTGGCCTTGTGGATGCAAAATTGCCAGTGTCTTCTTTGCTTTTCTCTCCTTTCAAAAGGATGTTCTGGCATTATAAAAACAGAAATAAATATTGCTGTGTAAATCAGATGGCAATTAGTCTCCTTTCCCATTCCTTCTTTAATTTCACTTCAGCAAATTGATTTTCCTTGCTCAGAAATGGATCTAATATAAAAAATATTACCAGCTTCACAATGATTCTGGAATCTCCTGTATAGTAATAATTAGCATGGCCTTGCTTTATAATTCAATTAGCTCCAAAAGAACAATTTTCTACAATAGATTCACCTCTATTATCCCTAATAACATTGACCAGGCAAGGCTATAAATGGTATTATGAGGGAGTCCACTCCTTTGTCCGTAAGCAGACTTGCTTTGAATGGAAGGATGAGGTATCAGAGGGTCTGGAATAAGAATCCATTTTGTAGAAAGGAGTCCTTCTCTCCTTTTCTGCTTCTCGTACCCCAATGATCTGACTGTGATGTGCTATTTGTATCACATATACACTGATTCTCCTAAATCCCTAATAATTGCTAAGCTAAATGTCTACTGCTGCTATTATTCCTAAGGTTCTCTATTTTTTATAATCTCTTTTCCATACTTTATATTTCAAGAGTGGTCTTTGGGATAATAATAGTTTAGAATTCTATAAAGAGGTTAGAATCAATGAGTGAAACAGTGATCTTTCCCCCAGGACAAAATAAGGGTTAGTTTATATTCCACTAAAGTCCCTTCCTGTTAAAAGATTTAACGATCAAGAATCATCAAAAGCGCTAGGGTTATTGTGTGACACAAGTCCTGCAAAGGGCTCTCACATATAGGCTGCTCCCAAGGAACCTACAAACAAGTTGTAATGCTTTTGACCCCCAAACTGTGCCCTGGCTGGCAGCTCATTGGCCAGCAGAGTTAAAGTAGGCCTCTCATTAGAGTTCTGGCTACAAGTGTCCCCATACAGGAAGACTCAATTAAGTCTAGTGCTTGGGGAGTTCATTTAGACTCATTTGAGTCATTACAGAGGAACTAAGTTAGTTGCTAGTATCAAGAGCTATAGAAGTAGACCCATAGAATAATAATGGCAAAAAAACCAGTAGATAGAAATGAAAAATTATCAAACATAAATTCCAGATTTTGATGTTCATGGTATCTTGAACAAAATTGCAGTTTTCTATGGGGCTCATAAAATGTTTTCTGAACTTTTATATGTTATTTATATATATTTATCGCCTACAACTAAGGCCTTAGCATTGCGGTAATGTGAGGATGTCAACTTTTTTGTGTGAAGTAAAGATTCTAAATAATAACCATATAAAATTATTGATTTTTAAAACATCTTTACATTATGTAACAATAGATAGAAAGCAGCATAATTATAGATGTTTACTTTTTATTTTGATTAGGTAAAATATATTTGCATAATTCATATTTAGTAAATTTAATTTAAATTGTTTTCCTTTTAAGTTAATTAACTATGCAGTTTTGAAAGAAATAGTCATATAATCCCAACCAAACAGCAGAATTACACAAAAGCACTTTTTAATAATTAAATCTATTTCATAAAGCTCTTCCTTTAACTTTCAAATAAACTATACGGTAGCAGAATAAGCTGATAGTCTTAAAATTAATGACTTTTAATTTTTAAAAGAAAATATGTATGGGTAAGTTTTCTTCAAATGTTTCTGAAGAATTATTTGATTTCTTTCTAATGTACTTGACTTTTTCCAATCTATTTTAATTCCACTGAAATATATGAAACCCCTGGTTCCTCATCAGAGCAAGTGATGTAATTAAATCAACAGTATCATAATATAAAGGTCATCTGATTGAATGAGATTACAGACTAAGAAACCTCTTATGTAGAAAAAGAAGAATATATGTGTAGAAAATAAGGAAATTATAGCTTTTCCCCTTTTTGGTGATTATATAATACCAAAAGTCTTAAAATTTTAAACAGCAATTAAAGAAGCTGGAATGAAATATTTGAAGCTATTGAACTATACTGGGTTTCATGCTTTAAAAAATAATATGTTCTTAAGCAAAAATGAGTCCAAATTAAATGTACATTAAGGAATACTATTCATAGCACAAGTATGAAATGCAAAGATAAGGGCATCTGGAATGAATAATAGAAATTAAATTAAGTAAATGAATGGAAATGAAGTGACCATTTGGATCCATTTTTAAGTTCCCCTAAGCATTTCTTTTTAAATTGTACATTTGAGAAGTTTTTATTCATAATTTTAAATTAGTTTTTAACACAGGAGAACAGTTTAAATGCAGAAGGATAAGAATAATGAATTATATCTTTACTTTAAGAAGTGTATTATTTTTCATGAGGCAAAAGAACTCTAATTAATAATATAGTTCACTAGAAATGGTCCTCTGTTAGTATAAAGTTTTTTTTTATGCTAAGAGTTTTTTTACTCTTTCACACAAAAAGGAGAGGCTTTATAAGTTGCCAAAAAGAGAATTATATAACAAAGACATGTAAAAAATAATTTCAAAATTTATAATTCATACATGACCTTTTGTTCTATCCTGTTAACCTCACCATCCAGAGACTCATCAGATGCACACTGAATCAGGATCAACATCGCCTTGGCATAACATTAGACACTAAGTTCTGGCAATGTGCTAATGGTAATTTACTTCAGGGCAAGACAACTTCCTTTCCACAGTTAAGCAAACTTCAGTGGTCTTCACATTTTTTAATTAAAATTAGTATTCCTATCCTTTTTGATGGTGTATGAAAATCTTTAAATGAAATTAAGGATGATATTAAAATCGATTGTAAGAGAAACAATAAAAGCTAATCTATATAAGCTTGATCTCCATTATTTTAAAAGTGGCATTTATTACTAAATAAGGACAGTTATTAAACCTAAATATTTACCTCTTCTTTAGAGAAAACAGATTTGAATTTTTTTGATGTTCTGAGTCTAATATTTATCAAATATTGGCAACATCCTTTATCAAGGATTATTTTATATAAGGATTCTTTTTCCCTTGTTTAATGGAGGGAAAAAAACCTAAAATTTAATATAATCTAAATATACTGCTTGATGTAAAATCTGCTACATGTATTTGATAAAATAGTAACATAACTGGAATTATTTTTAACCTGTGGCTCAGCTTTTAGATTTAAATGGCCCCAGCTTGCTCCCTTGCTCGCTCGCTCGCTCTCTCTCTCTCTCTCTCTCTCCTGCTTCCTTTTTTCTAGCAGGGAGGTATATTTTCTAAAGAGAAAGAACTCACTATATTTCAACATTATTCGTCATTTACATGTCTTCTCCTCTTTATTTAGTTCTGAAATACTGAGTCAATGCTTGGCTCTAGAATTATCCCCTGTTCTTAAACAATTTTTGCCTTGACTCCATCACATTCTGCCCCTCCAGATTGTCACTAGGGACCTCACCATGATCCCTCATCACCTGTGGAAGACTCCCAGCCAATTCCTGTAAACATTTTCATGGATGAACCTTTCATGGCTCTCAGCTCCTTGAACATCACATTCCAATTAAATTATCCTCTGCCTATGGTCAGGCTCTGGACTTTCTCATAACACAAAAATCACTAATTACTGTATCCTGTTCTGGTTTCCCTGATGCCAGTCTTTTTTCTTCATTGCTTATTCACCACACACTTGTCAGAGAATTGTTTTTTGAAACAGTTCAGATCTTGCCAGTCCTCTGATCAAAACACTCTAATAATTTCCTATCACACCAAGGAGACAATCTAGTATCCTAACCAGGGGACGCAGGCCATACATTACCTGGTCCTCATTTATGTTTCCAAATGCTCACGCCACATCCTCCAAATGCCCTCCAAGTGCACTGGATTCCTTGCTTTTCCTCAGTCTCACTAAGTACTTCCTTGTCTCTGGGCTTTGCACCAGCTGACGCATCAGCCTGAAATTTTCTTGCCTTTTCTGTCACTTCTTTTGGTCTCTGCTCAAATATTGCTCCCTAGGAGAAGCCTCTAAATTAGCATTTCAGTGCTTCTGTTGCTACTTGATCTGTTTTATTATCTTCTTCTTATTACTACTATATAACATTAGATTTTTTGTACATATATTTGTTATATGTTGCTTTCACTGTAAGGTAAGTCTCCATGGTGGCAAGGCATTTATGTCTTTGGTTCACTCATCTACTTTTAGAGCTGGGTCTGGCTAAAATAAAAAAAGAATGTGAATGCAAGAAAAATAAATGGTAAGAAAAGATAAATATTTTTGTTTCCTGAAAAAAACGTATTCATCTTTCAGCTTATTTGTACAGTTATTTTTCCAAGGCCATTTGTCAGCCACATCAGAAATTTAATACAAAAGTTTGCTATATTCATAGTTCCTTCCGTATGCAGCTAGATGCATGACATATCTTTTCAATAGCACTGCTGGAAATACCACAGTCTCCCTGTACTGTGTACAAAGTAAAACCTAATCTTGGATTGACTTTATTATCTGCTTTCTCTATGATTATACCCACACAACTCACTGCTACTACAGAGAATAAGAAAATAAAGCAAATGCCATTTAAAAAATATTTAGGGGATAGAATTGACAGAAGATAAACTATGGGGAGATGGAAGCATAAAAGATGACTGGCATTCTGACTTACATGACTAGGTGTATGCAACACTTCCTAAAATACAAGGAATGGAAGATGATCAGGTTTAGAGTAGGTGGAACTCACAAATTTGAGTTAGGCTATGTAAAATTTCAGTTTGATTTTTTAGACATTCAATTGGGACTATTAAGAAAGCATTTGATTACCTTGATCTGGATATATAAATGTGGGAAATTAATAATCTATGTATGGCTATCAAAGATGTGCACATACATAAGATTTTATAGGTGGGAGGATAAAGCAAGGAGTGTAGATGGTCCAGAAAGTTTCAGGACCTTTGGGGTTCCAATATGTATCGGAGCTGATGACATAGAGGGAAAAAATGAGAAAAGTTTTTATTCAGAGTCCAGTGTAAATCATGGTTTCAAGAAGACAGAGTGAGTGGCAACATCACATGCTCCCAAGAGGTCAAGCAAGATGAGACTTAGAAAAAATCTGTTGGATCCAGTGATGTAGATTTCATTGGTGTCCTCAGAGAGAGCCCTTTCAGGAAATGGTGACGGAAGACACCAGAATGTATCAGGTTAAAAAGTGATTGGAAGGTGAGAAAATCGAGGCATCAAGTACTGTGCAGAAGAGAGAGGATAATTTTCAGGATCCAAATCAGAGGTGTATTATTGACTTAGGTGAAGGTAGTGATGCCTCCCATACTGTAATCAGAGAAGAACATGAGTTTTGTGTAGTTGCAGAGAGATTTGCAAGTCTGATAGCTGGACAAGGAAGGCATCCCTATCTATTTTTTTTTTTTTAAGTTTTCAAGGAAAAAGAGAACAATTTCCCTTTCTGAGGGTAAGAAGAAAGATGTCTGGAAGTGAAAATGGGGTCCTAGTTTAGAAAAGAATGAACACAGCTTTTACATGGAGAGTGAAAAAAAGGTCGGTTGAGGAGAGATTCATGGAAGGAGTGTAGTGTATAGCTGATAGCCCATTTCTGGAATCAGGCTCCATCTGTCCATCTTTGCTGCCACCACTCTGGTTCAAGTACCATATCTTGCCAGAACTATAGGAACAGATTTACTGGTTCCCTCTACATTACTTGCTAACATGTTGTATTCATTATAGCCAGAGAAATATGTACAAAACTCAAATCTTATATTCATGCGACCCTACATTTAGAACCCTAATGATTTCCTATTATTATTAAGATAAAGATCAAAATCTTTTAACATAGATAGGGTGATCATAAATTATATCATCCAAACCAGAAGATTTTCAACATTGACAGGGAGTGCTCCTAATAATTGTGCTAGGAAGGCTAATGTAAGCCAGCACTGCCCTGGGCAAAATGGGATTGATTATAACCCTATATATTGGATCTTACTTGGTTTAACATTTCCAGTTTTCCTTCACATCGTATTATCATAAGCTTTCTTCTATCCAGATAAATAATTCTTTTTGGTTTTCTGTGTGCCTCCCTCCCTCCCACTATAGGCATCTGTACCTCTATCCACATGAAACTTGTCTCTCTCCCAACCCCCTGCTGTGAAAATACACCATAGGCTTAGTTTTTAAAAACAAAACTTTATCAATAGGAGTTGCACTGTAGAAAAGGTGAGTGGTCACAAGCCAAGGCGTAGACCACCACATCTAAGCATCTGAACCCACTGAAAGACAGGTTTTTTTCAACATGATAAGTATAACCAAGATTCTCTCCTATGTTTTCCTTATGGCTGGTAGAGAAGGTCATACCCTGTGGCTCTCAGGAAGCAAAAGTGAGGTTCTTCAAAGCTCAGTGGGGCTGGGGAAAAAGAACTTTGTGGTTGTAAGCCAGTGATTCTCGAAATGGTTATTTTTATAGAAATTCTGATAACATATATTGAAAGAAGCCACAGTATTTGTCCAGGAAAATATTCACATTTATGAAAAGGCCATTAAAGGAGATAGGGGAGTAAAACGTATTGAAGATATTTAAAAGGATGAAAATATTTTCCAGAAGTAGTAAAACATCGATCATCTCTTTGTAAGTCAAGATTGCTTAATTTTTAGAATAAATGATATAAAGTTAAATTGATTATAAAGAGTCAGATTCCCAAAACCCCTTCACTGCTTGTTCAGATTTTAGCTCAAGGACCAATTGCCACTTTTACCAAGAAGCCTTCCCTAACTGTTCCTATATACTCCCTGTCTACTTTCATATTGCTAGGCAACTTTTTTTTCACTGTAATTCAGTTTTTAATTATATATGTAGTAGTGTGAATATGTCAGTGGAACGTTTTTCCTGCACTAGACCATAAACTCCATGAGAACTGGAGCCATGTTCTTCTTGTTCCTATTGTATAATATATGCTAACCACAGAGCTCAACATATGATAAAAATTCCAATAATATTTATTGAATAAATGAATGAATAAACATGAAGATGTGCTGAGACACATGATTCCACATATTGTCTTTTGTTTTTTGTTTTTAATGGCTGTTTTAATATAAGGAACTGGGCACTTCAGCTTCCATGTTGTACACACAATCAAGCCACCCTAGAGCAAGGCCCACATGAAGAAGAACTGAGGCTTCATGCCAACAGCCTTGGGTGAGCCTTCTCAAAAGCAGGTCTCTCAGCCCGATTTAAGACCTCAGAAAATTGCAGCCTTGGCAAGTTGTAATATAGTTTTTAAAAAAATGCTGTCTTGATCATTTTGAGACCCTGGCTAGAAGCCAGTCAGTTTCCCTTCTCAAGCAGCCAACTAAGCCCACATCCCAACCAACTACCTTCTTGAGCTGTCATACTCCGGGCGATTATACACCCACCCTAATCAACCTGGGGTCAAGTATCAGAAAACCAGGGACTACCCCTCTGACCAGAGCCCATTGAACTTACTCAAGCTGGCTGATCATAAGCCTGCTTCCCCTGCCTCCCCCCTACCTTCCTACAGAAACCACGACAAAGACACTTCCCTCATTGCCCTCTCTCCCTCTCCCTCATGACTGCTTGAGCAACGTTGTGTGGCTGCTATGTCCTCCCCAGTACAACAAAACTGTAGAACTTTTTCTAGTTTCTCATTCTTGATCTGCATCTGGTCTCACCACTCTGCCCACCCTATGTAATACAGTTAAGATACAAATATCTTTACTAAAGCTCCTGGGAGACCCTTACCAGAACCATCCAGGTAAGCTGCTCCCATTGTCAATTCCCAGAAATTGTATGAGAAAATAAATCTTTGTTTTCAGCTGCCAATTCTGTGATAATTTGTGACGTAGCAATAGATAACTCATGTCCAAGTTAACATTCTTTAAAATTGTCTTGAAAGCTAATTTTCCTCTCTTTGTCTTATAGATCTGATATATATGTAAAGTATATATCATATCTCATATGTCTTATATATATACACACACATACATTTTCCAGACAAATATATCTGGCAGGAGAGTTATGCTTGTGATTAAAAGAAACTTATCTAAATTGTATCTTTGGAAATGAGTCATCTATAGATGTGCTTCACAGATTTTTATATAATCAAAACATCTGACCTTAATTTGATTCCACCAGAATTCAATTCTATGAGTTAACTAAATAGAAAGTATATGCCTAAAATTCTGGCTGGAACTGGTGGGAAGACAAAAGAAGGACAATGCATAATTTTTGGCCTCAAGGATAGAAAGGTTTAATTAGCTATTTTTCAAAATTTTATTGGCAAACTTGATAAAAATGTAAATTTTCATGCCCTGATCAACAGTCTGATTAAAAAAGGATTTCAAATGGACACAGATACCTAAGTTTTTAAAATGCCCCTGAAATATTTTTGGTACAAATGGGACCTAGAATGTGATTTGAAAAATGCTCTAATTCAAGCTGCATATATACATTTATATTATGAGTTAATTGTTTTAATATCAGAAGAAGCACATCTAAGATATTCACCATTGGCTATGCTTACAGATAAATAGCATGATCAACAATGCAAGAGCAAGGCTGCAGATGGGCAGTAAAGAAGCCTGTGTTCTAGTCCAGTAGTCCTTCTGTCTCTCTCACACATTAAACAAATCAGTTTGCTTCACTGGAGCTCAGATTCCTCACCAGTAAAATGAGCGAACTGCATTAAATGTTTCCTTTAAATATTCACAGTCTTTAAAATTAGACCAATTCAGAAAGCAAGTTGGTAGACACCAGTGTCCTATTTTTGTCACACTATCCTAACATATGATATTTCCTATCCTAAATTTCTCTTCCTCATTTTTTCAGTATATAAAATTGAGTTAATCATATATCATTATTAAAATGATTAAATGAAACAAAGAATGTAAAATTGCTTTTCAACTACAAGGAGCTCTCCTTGAATAATCCCCAAAGCTCTGTACTGAGAAATTTACCTGCCACTTCTCATTTGAACTTCTCAACTGCCCTATGCAGTGAGCAATATTGTAGCCTTATTTTACAGATGACAACACTGATAATAAGAAAAGTTAAGGAACTGGCTCAATGCCTCACAGTAACTTACAATATGGTGTCAGGGTTTGAATTCAAACTCAGGACCATGTCACTCCAAAATCCATCATGTAACCATACACCTGTTAAGAGTTGACATAGAAGTAAGCCCAGTATGACACATAATAGGTAACAGGGAGTAATACCATTATAGAGAAAGAGTCATTTTTTATTCTTCTACTTTAGTATTGCCTAAACTTCTTAGGTGATAATAACCACTTGACACACCTGCTAAGAACATCAAATTCTAGATTCAATCCCAGAACAAGCTGTCTGCATTTCCTGCTCAAGGAATTATTAAGAGCCTTTGGTCACTCTTATCATCAGGACTTTTGGCAAACATGGTTCTGTCCATCTCTTTTCTACTTGTTATATTTAAAATTGTTACCAACAAGAGAGATAATTTTCATCTTGCATTTTGGGTTTGACTGAATCCCGTAATAAAAAGCTCTAGCCCATGATAAGGCGTATGCCAACATCATGCCCTGTTCTCCCATAATGTGCCTTCTCTGTGGCTTGCTTTGCAGCCAGCTGCAGAAAACTGCCTCAGTCTCATCCCCAAAAATTGATAAATAAATAGCTGAACTACCATATTCGTTGTTTTTTTTAATTTTCTCATTGTCTATAGGAAGACTCTGGCTAGCTGTGCTGGAAACTCTGGAGGCATGTCAGCCAGAGAGGTTGCAGGATTCCTTTCTGCAGGAGTAAGTCAGCTTGCTTTGTGCCTGGCTAGACTCCAGGTATTACAAGGGGTGCAGCTCTGAAAAAATGCAAACATCCTCGAGATGTCTTACAACATTTAGATTTCTATCTATTTTCCAAGCTTCTGAGTCACTACTAATCTTCCGTCCTCATCAATTTAAATGTGCTTTTGAAAATAATGGAATCAAGATATAGATGAACCCTCAAAGGCATTTAAATCAGATGAAGTAATGATTAAAATACAGGAAGAAATGAAGTAATAATTCATGCCTTTCATGCCTTTTCTATCCACAAGATTATAAGCTCTATTTGGCTAGGACTTTTTTTTTTTTTTCCCTTGAGGTTTCTCAGTGTCTGGCATGGTGCATTATTGAGCACTCAGTGAATATTTATTGAATAAATTAAGGAAATAAAATTTAATATACTTCTCCAGATAAAAATATGATTATTTGACTACATCATCAGACTTTGACTATTCCAGACTGAGAGGAGTTCTAGTAGTAGATAACTTAAAAGAAATGATGATACTTTTCTCTCTAGTATTAAAATGGGAAGTTATATTCCTGGGGTGTTAACACAAGCAAAATCTGGAAATTTATTTTTGTGCATACAGCTTCTCAATTAAAAATCAAAACCATTAAGTTTATGATCTCAATCCATCTTCACAGATGTATTATATTTGGCCTTCACAGAGTTTTTAAAAATTTTAAGCTATTTTTGAAAGTCAGATAATTTCCCATAAAAGTCCAAATTTCTAGCTTTCCTTGCAAAATCAGGCTATCTGGATGCGTGGGGCCCTGAACTCACATAATTAACAATCAACTGGGTGACTTTATCCATATATATCATCTAGTGGAACAGCGTGGTACTGTTCTTAGCATTTACCTTATTTGGAGGATTATGCTCAGAAGAGTCTTTTGCACATAACACATGCTCCAGTTCAGCTATTATCATTAGGATTAGTCATCAACATCATCAACAATATGATAATACTTACCAAATCTGTGTAGATCTATAACTAAGGACCTCCAGAATAAATGTGATAGCATCATTCTCTGCTTGGCTCTTTTCTCTATAGAAACATTATCCAGTATGACTACCTATAACCAAGGAAGTGCTCTATAGTTGCGTTATTCGATACTATAACCACTAACCACAAGTGACTACTGAACATTGAAAATGTGGATAGTATAACTAAGAAGGTGAAGTTTTAATTTTATTTAATTTTAATTCCATTAGCTACATGTAGCTAGTGGCTATACTATCTTGGACAGCATAACTCTATAGCTTCTTCACTCAAGTATACGTTCTTTTTCCCATCTCTCCCTATCTGCTTTCTGGATCTAAAACTAATTTATGTTCTATTGTAAGTAGCTGGAAATATTTTTATTATTTTTTAAGTGACTGATAAAATTGCATGTGTTTATTATGTACAATATTATGTTTTGAAATATATACATTATGGATTAACTATATCTAGATAATTAACACATGCATTACCTTGCATAATTACCATTTTTGTGGTGAAATCAGTATGTCAAAGAGAAATCTGCACTTCCCTTTTCATCATAGCATTATTCATAATAACCAAGACATGGAATCAACCTAAGTATCTATCAATGGATAAATGGATAAAGAAAATATGATATATATGCAATGGAATACTATTCAGTCATAAAACAGAAGGAAATTGTGCCATTTGTGACAACATGAATGAACCTGGAGGACATTTTGCTAAGTGAAACAAGCCAAGCACAGAAAGACAAATACTGCATGATGTCACTCATGTGGAATTTTAAAAATTTGATCTCTTGGAACTAGAGAGTAGAATGGTGATTACCAGGGATTGGGGTGGTTGGGGATAACAGATGGAGAGATGTTAGTAGCCCACAGCATTTTAAAAGGTTCTCTCTCTAAGGGCAATTTGACAATTTTACAGGATCATAATGGCATTTAAAAATATGGATTTGGACCAGCAGAATCAACATTGTTAAAATGTCCATACAGGTGGGAGGGAGGAGGAGGGGATGGGTGAAACATACCTAACGGGCACAATGTACACTATCTGGGTGATAGGCACACTTATAACTTTGTCTCAAGGAGTACAAAAGTAATACATGTAACCAAAACATTTGTACCCCCATAATATTCTGAAATAAAAAAATGAAATACAGAAGCAGGACCAAGGTTAAAAAATATAGATTTTTTTTTTTTTGTATTTCCTTCCTCATCCTATCTTCAGGTGGGCCTCAGATCTCATATTAATATTTTATACTTTTAATAAGCAAATTCTGATTGATTTTTATAATTAGGTAAATTTGAAATATCCTATCAAAAATAATTTTCAGAGGGTAAGAAAGAGGAGTCAGATTGTTTATATTACTTGTGGGCATTTTTGACCCTATCCTTCTACCTTACCTTCCACTACTTCAACCCATCTCAACCTCCACCACCTCTACTACCCACCACCAAATCTACTACTTCCAATATGCCAGAGTATGGCCTTCTGGTGTGTGTCATTTATAATACATACTTTCGGGGTATGAGCCATCTCTGTTCCCCTAAGATAACAGATACCCAAACCCACAAGTATCAGCCCTCTTAGTAATGTTCATACTATGTAACCCTGAACTGCTTTCTATCATTGTCTGAGTCATGATGGACCCCTGACCCTGCTGTGCAATCATATCTTCTGAGAATTTGGATTTGGACTTCACCAAAGACAATTTAATTTTTTGCCTGATGGCAGAATCAAGGCAATATAAACTTGTGCTGAAGAAGAGCCACATTGAGTTGTATCCCCATGAAGGAGCAAGTAAAGCTGACCTTTAGAAAAAGAGAAGAAGGAAGCAAGGGCTTAGAAGCAAAAGAAGAAGTCTCCGGGCCTTGGATGAATGGAGAAAGGAACGTTACTTTTTAGCAGCTTTCCAGCAAGGAAGTCTCCAAAAGAATATGGTATGGAATGGACCTGACCAGGGTAGAGGTGCTGATGGAGGGATGCTGGCTGACATTATACAAAGAGAGCCAGTCACATCTGCTCCCCTGTTAAACTCTCACTGCTTTAGGGGCAAGAACCTTTTCTGCTGTCAGTTAATCAATTTGCCCAAAAACATGTACAATGAAAGTTTCATTGTTCCTAGGTTGTGTTCATTTTTTTTTCATCTTTTATGTCTTATAAATTCTATTTACCTTTATTGCTTAACTGTATCTACCACCTCACTCCCTCATATGTGAATAAACAATTTACATGTAAAATAATTAAACTAGCAGCAAAATAGGCTCTTATATGTCCTTGAGTTATTCTGCAACACTAGTTAGTGTCCCTGTGACTCTGGAAGCCTGAGGTTGTTTCTGTTATATAGCCAAACAAACCATCGGATACATATCACACAGGCATGTGGAGTAGGAGAAAAGAATAAGAATTATCTTGGAACAGTGACACTCAAAGTTTGTTATGTGCTTGAGGAACATTTGAAGGTGTAGATTACTAGGTCACACATTGAGATTTTTAATCCATAGGGCTAGGATAGATTTAAGAAATTGATGTCTTTAATAATACCACCAACTTTCTGTGCTGGTAGTCTTAAGAATTTTAATTTGAAATTTAATTTGTCCTACAGGAAAGATATCAGATAATACAGGTGGGTAAGGTGGTATGTGTAAGAGGGATGGGGGTAAGAGGATATGCTTTTATTAACATCAGAAGGGCATTTCTGATAACCATCAAAGTCACATTATTCCAATTATTACTTGGCAGTAATTGGCTTACTGCCAGTTATGCCTTGTAGGCAGAGCACAAGATTTTATAAGAGATGAGGCAGCTGGATTTAGGAGTGTCCTAAGTCAAGTGAAGAGAGGTGGACTCATCACCTGGTAAACAGAAAGCCATCTGTGAATAATTTATTAATAGGTAAGAGCTGGTGTCCCCACTGTCCTATCAAAATACCACAGACTGAGTAATTTATACATAGTAGAAATTTATTTATCACAATTTTGGATGCAGGGAAGTCCAAGGTGCTAGCAGAGTCTATGTCTGGTGAGGGCTTACTCTCTGCTTCTAAGACAGTGCATCTTGCTGCATCCTCACATGGTAGACGGGGCAAAAAAGTAATGAATATTGTGTTCTCACATGGACAAAGAGATGGAAATTGCTATAGTCTGAATGTGTTCCCTACAAATCATGTGTTGAAACTCAATCCTCAATGCAACAGTGTTGGAAGGTAGGACCTACTGGGAGAGGTATTCAGATCATGAGGAATGGATTAACACTGCTATAAAAAGAGCTTATAGAAATGGATTTTCCCTCTCTCTTGCTTTTCAGTTATATGACGACATTCCTCACCACTGGAGGATGCAATGTTCAGGCATAATCCTTGAAGCAGAGAGACCTGGCCCTAACCTATCAGCACCTTGATCTTAGACTTCCCAACCTCCAGAACTGTAAGGAATAAAATTTCTGTTCTTTTTAAATTACCCAGTTAGGTATTTTGTTACAACAGCACAAAACAGACCAATACAGAGGAGCAAAAAGGGACTAGAGCACTCCCTTCAACCTCTTTTATAAGGGCTCTAATTCCATTCATGAGAGCAGAGTACCTATAAGGTAAGTAATCACTCCCCAAAGGACCCAACCTCCTAATACCACCACATTGGTATTAGGTCCCAACATATGAATTTTGAAGGGACACATACATTCTAAATGTGCTCCTCAACCCCTTGGCCATGGCCTGGTACTGGTCCACAGCCTGTTAGGTGTTAGGAACCAGGCAGGGCATTACTACCTGAGCCCCCTGCACCCCCCTCCCCCCCACAAGTCTCCCCACCCCACTCCCTGTCTGTGGAAATATTGTTTTCCATGAAACTTAGAAACCAGGCCACATAGCAGGAGGTGAGTGGTAGCCTAACGACTAAGCTTTGAAGCTTCTTCTATATTTTGTAGCCACTCCCCACCACTGGCATCACTGCATAAGCTCTGCCTCCCCCAAGCCCCATCCATGGAAAAACTGTCTTCCATGAAATCAGTCCCTGGTACCTGTTCTATATCATACCATCTGGCTCTGGGACAAATGGTGATTAGGAAGCCTGAGAGATAATACAAGACTTGATTTGAACTGCCAACAATTCACACATAATCAATTGTTAGAGTCAGTGGGCTAGGCCAGAGTTTCTCAACCTCAGCACTACTGACATTCTGGGATGGATAATTCTTGTTTTGTAGGGGAAGAGAGAAGGTTTTCTTTTGCACTGTAGGATTTTTAGCAGCATCCCTGGCCTCTACTCACTAGATTCCAGCAATTCTGGCATCCCCCCACCCCCAAACTATATATAGGTCAATTGTGATCATCAAAATTTCTCTAGACATTGCCAAATGTCTGCTGAGAGGCAAAATTGCCCCAGTTGAGAACCACTGGTGTAAGTAGAGGAGAACAGAGGAAAGGGAAGGAGGAAGAACCCTGGAGAAACCATCCTGTGATCCCTTTGCAAGTTGCACTTTGTTTAAAATTTTCTTTCATAGCAAAAGCAAAACTATATGTAAGCAGATATAGTAGCAATAAAGCTTCTCATTTATGAATACAAGGCTTTAGTAGACTTATGGGGAAACTCCTTTCCTCGGAGTTTGGCTTTGGTATTTTCAAATTTTTATAAATCTAGTTACTGTCATACTGACTGTTGTACAGCTGGATAAACAAACTGAAGGAGCACTCTCAGCCACATCTTCATTAGCAACTCTGCAGGCAAAATCCCTGTCATTTGAGATGTTTTGTATTCAAAACAATTGCAAAAAAGAGTGTTTCCAGATTGCACTGCCTGCTTTAAGTCTGTGGTTTGGTCTTTATTATTGGTGTGGCCTATTACTGCTGGCCAACTGTGCGATAAAATTTGCAGCTTATGTTTGATGTCTGTTTCTAAACTCACAGCTGGGGGCAGATACTAGTTCTGATATTGCTAGTGGATCAATATCGTATACATCTGGCCCTAGTAAGTGGTTCAAGAAATCTGCATCTGAGCTCTCACAGCCAAAGCCATATCAAAGAAGGCCTATGTTATGAGAAGAATAACAAAGCCATTCCTAGATTCAAATGCCTGTGCTGTGTGAAAGCCCATGTATTGGAGATCTGTACTTTGTTAGTTGCTGAATGTATAGTTCTTGGATATCTTGGCCCCATTTATTAAAAGCCCACTAGCATAATAGATAAGAGTTCACTAGTATAATAGATAAGACAAATAAGATTTTAGACTAGGGACTTTATATAGTATCTAGGTTCATTTTATTGCTTGCACTTTATTGTTCCTTATGTTCTAAGGCTCAGAACTTGAATTTGCCTATCCTAAGACATAAAATTGGTGCAGAATCTTCTTTACAATATTGTCTGACTTTCCAATCTCAGCTGTCAATTTAATTAAGTCACCTCAAAACATAGTTTCAATTATGGGTTGTGTGGTAATGAGATTCAAAGCACAGTTGAGAGGAAAAGTGTGTAACTCTGTTCAGAATTTGATAACCCACTTTAGACCTTTATGCCTTTTTCTCTTCTGCCATAAAATGGGGGTGATCATTCATGTTAAGCATTCAACATATATTCAACACAAAAATGCCAGGCTCTGGGATAGATTATGAATATTTTTTCAAAAAGAGAAAAAAAAAAGAAAGAAAAGGAAGGAACAGTGGAAAGAAAGAGGAGGAGAGAGAAAGGCTTCTGCTCTGAAGAATCTGTTCTATAATAGCATTGTTTCTGTTATAAGTTGGGTGGTCGGGGCAGGTTGAAAGATATGCAAATAAAGAAAACACATATTCATAAGTGCTTTGATATCACTGAGTAAAATCTCATGTAGATTTAAGATCCTTTTATATAGAGGGAAATCCCCAGAGCAATAGACTGAACTGTTCTTCACTCACATTAAAATAAGATACTGCTCCAGGATTCTGAATTTAGCAGCTGTTGGTACATGTGTCTCTTGCCACACTCATAAAGGTTTTGAATGTACAATAACATAGCATATAGCTTATCCCTTCTATGGTTGGATTCATTATTTATAATTAACTAACTTTGTACCATCTTCATGTGTGGAAGGAACAGTAATTGGAGCTATCCATTTTTAGTTCACAGGAAACAAGATTATCTTCATTTTTAATGGTGCCATTTACCTACCACCCTTTCTGCCAATGATTTGAATTGTTCAGTTGTAGCCCCTGTTTTATTTTAATGCACTCACATTTCTCCACTGTGAGAAGATGCCTGTTCAAAATGAATTATCCTGAAAGCTCATCTGAGAATGCTGAGAGGCTAGCTGCTTCCCTGGAGCTTCAGTACCGACGTATGGGGCAGAAGTGAAAGGAGGCAACATCTGTATCTGAGTTCATTAATCTGTGAAGTGAAAATGATCATATTGATATTTAAAAATCTGAAAAAAATGTAGGACAGAAGTTAAAATGTTGGCCTGGCTGATAGTCATGTTCATGCCACAATACCCCCTGACTCACCTTGCCCTCACATCATGAGATGCTTTGAATTTACAGAATGAAATAGCCCTACCCACACACTTAGCTCTGAGAAATGTTCTGCATATTTACCAACCGTGTGTACTAACACTAATTCCTAGTCAATGCTCTGCACAAAATATAGACATATCTTCAGTCAGCCTCATCTATCCCCCAATCTACTCTCCACTAAATGAGGATGGAGGCCATGGGTCATCCTCCTCTGTCAAGGGCCATGTAGAGGGACAACACAGTAACTTCACTGGAAGTTCTGTCTCTGAGCTCAGAGGAGCCTTCTTTTGCAAAGAACCTCAGTGGAAAAGACAGGGATCTATGTGAGCCCAACTGTTAAAGGTTCAACTTTTTTCAAACACAGATATGGCCCTGACAAAGAGGACTGAGTACTACTCATGACTCGAAGGAGTTATGAATGGGGTACAAGAAAGAGTCAGCCAGGTGAAACAGTAAACATTGCACATACCATCTAAAGGGCTGAATAGAGATACGAATAATATAGTGCTGGCATAATATATTCTGGCTAGGGAAACTTAGGAGGTATTTACAGAAAAACTTAAGCATCTGAGCTAAGACTAGGACAATAAGGGAAATTTAACAGTGAGAAAATTTTACCTAGAAGTTGGTGGTGGCTAGGTAAAGGACACTGTGGAGGAAGGAATGGAATGAGCATAGTTACTGAAGTGCCAAAGCAGAAGCAAGTTTGGCCATTTGGTCTGGGCTAAAGTTCCTACCAGGACAAAGTAGAAGTATGATAAAAGCAGGTTGAGGCCACACTTCATCTCCTAGTTAAATTATTTTGAAATTCATTCTGCTAGCAATGGTCTGCTCTTTGATTTTTACAAGGAAGTGACCTAAGCAAGACTCTCATTTTTAACATTTTTAATACATCTTATTAAATATTACCAAAACACTATGGCATAGAAGGAGACTGAATGTGTTACTAATTCCCATTTTAGGATGGAATTGTTGATATTTCACTGTGGAATTGTTGATAAACTTGATATTTCACTGTGCACAGCCTTCTTCCCCCATGCAGGCTTTCTTTACTGAAGGCCAGTTTTCATTTCTTTCACAAGTAAGAGTCTCCTTCTACCTGTTTTCCCCATATTTTTTCCTGTTTATACTGCTGCAGAAATTATTTTCATTCAGTAAAGCTGACTAGACTTTGTTGTTTTCGCCTGAGCTGTATTAGCATCTGGGCTTCTGAAGTTGTTCTCATATATTAATCTGGATATTCTGATTTTGCCTTTGTAAACGACAGCCACCTCAGCCAAGCGGCCTCTCAGTTCCAAGGGAGTGCTCATTCCTTCCCTCCTCATCCACCCTCGTCTTTCCCGAGGGTGCTTCCTGCCATCCCGCACCCACCACAGCTTCTCCCACCACTTGTAGTCAACCCCATATCTCTCTCTGTTTCTCCCAACCCTGGCCCTCTTACAGTTGTCCTCTTCCTATAACGAAAAGGTTTTAACGCCAGCCGGGTCTCCACTAGCATTCCCAAACTTCCCCTCTTCCAGCTCCGCTAGTCCGGGAGCGCGCGGCAGCCCCTCAGCGCGTAGCTCTCGCGCCCGAATCTCTTCCCTCAGGTCTCCCGGGGGCGCTCTGCCCTGCCCGCGCTCTTCCTCCCTAAGGCCCCGCCCCTGGCCCCGCCCCTCACCCGCCGTCCCGCGTCGCCGGCTCTGGCCCTCCTGGAGGCCCCGCCCACCTCCCCGCCCCGCCCCGTTCCCGCTCCGCCCCCCGCCCGCCGGCCCGCGTCGCGGTCTCTCGCCCTCCCCGGGCCGCAGAGCTGGCACAGAGGAGCGGCGGCTGCGGCTCCATCGCGGCCTGGGGACCCGGGCGCTCCGCTGGACACGGCGGCCCCGAGAGCGCCCGCTGCCCGCGGGTCTGCCTCCGGCGGTCCGGGAGTGCCCCCGCGAGCGTCCGGCGTTCCTGGGGGCGGGTGTGTCTGGGCGGTGCGGGGCGCGGGTCCGCGCGGCTGAGGAGACGGAGCGGAGGGGGGGCGCCGCCTGTCGGGGCGCGGGGGGCGCCGCCGGGGTCGCGGGGATCCCTGCGGGGACCGCAGGGGCTGGTTCCTGTGCAGAGCAGTTTTCTCGAACTCTCCACATCCGCCTCTCTTGGGGCCCAGCGCAGCCCGGAGACCCCGTCGGGATCTGCCTCAGGTAAGCGGACTTGGCCATTTAGGGGTCTCTCGCCCCCAAACCACGGCTGCAGGCCGGGGAGTGGGGAGCGGAGGATGGTGGAGGCATGTTCGTAGGACACGAATTAAAAAAATGCAACAGGCGGGGCGGATCAGGAAACTCCTAGCGTTAATGTTTCCTACAGAGGGGAGACTTGTCCAAGACTGAAACTTGGTTAGGTTCTTCAAAACCGTAGACGGGCAAGGAGAGGCTGCTCCTTAAATCTGGGTCTGAGCTCCCTCTGGTGGCTTCTCCTAAGGACGTTTAAAGGAGGTTACAGGTGAGCCTGGAGTGGAACTGCTGTTCCTCTGCCCGGACGCGTTGTCATGATTTCTCCTGTGAGAAAAGTGACTCATCTTAGTAGTTCTCATTACGAAGATACCTTCTGATCCTATGAAAGCCAACCCTTCAAGCGGAGTGAAAAGAAAAGTCCTTTCAGCTTTTTCTCCCTGAGTCCTTTGTAACAAGAAATAACAAGAAAGATACAAGACTCATCTTTGTGTAAACTGCATTTGAGTAAAAACATTGTTAAGTGACTAACACAAGCCACCGTTAAAATATAAATACTGTCGGGAGAGTTATATCTTGTAGTTGCTTGTTACTGCTAACATTCACTGAGATCCAGATGTATGTGTTTAAAAGTATTAGAAAACAAAATCACTTGAGCTAATCAGGTTTCATATAATGTAAGATTTTATTGTGATTCTAAAATTTCTATCAAGAGATGCAGAATATTTCAATCATTGATATATACACACTCCCAGCATACCTGTAGCCTCAGAGAATTTCTTTGTTCTGTTTTTCCCCCAGAAAGGAGTGTCATGAAAAAGGAACAGAAAAGAGATATCACTGTTGGTGAAAGGGGAGTTTTCTTTCCCTGTTGGTGGTTACTTCATGGTTGGAAGAGAAGTATCTAGGTGGCCGAAGAGATTAAATTTTTATAGTTGTACAGATGAAGCTGATAAAAGAAGATATGACAATGCTTTCTTGTGTCACAATAGGCTGATGAGTAAGCCTGAGAAAGACAGATTTGAAATGAAGGCAGGAATTTTTATTTTTTTTAAACCAAGTAGGACTTTGAACACTTGTTAAGGATGTTTTTCTCCCAAAAATGGAAGAAGAAAAAATTCAGAAAGCAAGAAGTGTAAAAAGCAAATAGTACAACTGAGTCCACTCACTCCAAGAATGTCAGTATTTTATCAGCATCTTCTGGCAACACACATAAATGCATCATACATCTGTGGTGAGTTTATTACCAGTGATTTTTTTTATGCTAGGAATGACTCTTAATTTGAATTTTGGAGTGCTTTTTCTCTTTTTTACAATTCATGTTTCGACTCTTCATGTTAAATAGATTTATTTAAAGGAAGTAAATGCTGAATCTACAGTATTTTTTAGCTGTACTACTGTTCCCTGGAGAATCAGTATGGAGAAATTAGAGACTTTAAAATTCCCTGAAGTTTTATTGGAAGCAAAGCTGTGCCAGGGACACAGATACACAGTGTAAGTTTTCTCTCCTTGGCAACTGCACTTGATTAGAATGAGCCGGACATCAGCAGGATTTCACAGCATATAAGATTTGCAGTCTTTGTTTTATCAAGGCCTTTAATGTGTGTTTTATAATTACCAGATGGGGAACACGTTGAATACTCTGTTTGACATGTATGCCTAAGGAAAGGAACTCCCCCATGGATCATGGCGTTAATGTTTACAGGACATTTCCTATTCTTAGCATTATTGATGTTTGGTTTTTCTACTTTTGAGGAATCTGTGAACAATTACTCTGAATGGGCAGTTTTCACAGATGATATAGATCAGTTTAAAACGCAGAAAGTACAAGATTTCAGACCCAACCAAAAGCTGAAGAAAAGTATGCTTCATCCAAGTTTATATTTTGATGCTAGAGAAATCCAAGCAATGAGACAACAGTCTCGCACAAGCCATTTGCATCTTTTTAGAGCTATCAGAAGTGCAGTGACAGTTATGCTGTCCAACCCGACATACTACCTACCTCCACCCAAGCATTCTGATTTTGCTGCCAAGTGGAATGAAATTTATGGTAACAATCTGCCTCCATTAGCATTGTACTGTTTGTTATGCCCAGAAGACAAAGTTGCCTTTGAATTTGTCTTGGAATATATGGACAGGATGGTTGGCTACAAAGACTGGCTAGTTGAGAATGCACCAGGGGATGAGGTTCCAATTGGCCATTCCTTAACAGGTTTTGCAACTGCCTTTGACTTTTTGTATAACTTGTTGGATAATAATAGAAGACAAAAATACCTGGAAAAAATATGGGTTATTACTGAGGAAATGTATGAGTATTCCAAGGTCCGCTCATGGGGTAAACAGCTTCTCCATAACCACCAAGCTACTAATATGATAGCATTACTCACAGGGGCCTTGGTGACAGGGGTAGATAAAGAATCTAAAGCAAATATATGGAAACAAGTTGTAGTGGATGTGATGGAAAAGACAATGTTTCTATTGAATCATATTGTTGATGGTTCTTTGGATGAAGGCGTGGCCTATGGAAGCTACACAGCTAAATCAGTCACACAGTATGTTTTTCTAGCTCAACGCCATTTTAACATCAACAACTTGCAGAATAACTGGTTAAAAATGCACTTTTGGTTCTATTATGCCACCCTTTTACCAGGCTTTCAGAGAACTGTGGGTATAGCAGATTCCAATTATAATTGGTTTTATGGTCCAGAAAGCCAGCTAGTTTTCTTGGATAAGTTTGTCTTAAAGAATGGAGCTGGAAATTGGTTAGCTCAGCAAATTAGAAAGCACCGACCTAAAGATGGACCAATGGTTCCTTCAACTGCTCAGAGATGGAGTACTCTTCACACTGAATATATCTGGTATGATCCCCAGCTCATCCCACAGCCTCCTGCTGAATATGGCACTGCAAAAATGCACACATTTCCTAACTGGGGTGTTGTCACTTATGGGGCTGGGTTGCCGAACACACAGACCAATACTTTTGTGTCTTTTAAATCTGGTAAACTAGGTGGACGAGCTGTGTATGACATAGTTCACTTTCAGCCATACTCCTGGATTGATGGATGGAGAAGCTTTAACCCAGGACATGAACATCCAGATCAGAACTCTTTTACTTTTGCCCCCAATGGACAGGTATTTGTTTCTGAAGCTCTCTATGGACCCAAGTTGAGCCACCTTAATAATGTATTGGTGTTTGCTCCGTCACCCTCAAGCCAATGTAATAAGCCCTGGGAAGGTCAACTGGGAGAATGTGCACAGTGGCTCAAGTGGACTGGTGAGGAAGTTGGGGATGCAGCTGGGGAAATTATCACTGCCTCACAACATGGGGAAATGATATTTGTGAGTGGGGAAGCAGTGTCTGCTTATTCTTCAGCAATGAAACTAAAAAGTGTATATCGTGCTTTGCTTCTCTTAAATTCTCAAACTCTGCTAGTTGTTGATCACATTGAGAGACAAGAAGATTCCCCAATAAATTCTGTCAGTGCCTTCTTTCATAATCTGGACATTGACTTTAAATATATCCCATATAGGTTTATGAATAGGTATAATGGTGCCATGATGGATGTGTGGGATGCACACTACAAAATGTTTTGGTTTGATCATCGTGGCAGTAGTCCCATGGCTAGTATACAGGAAGCAGAACAAGCTGCTGAATTTAAGAAACGGTGGACTCAATTTGTTAATGTTACTTTTCACATGGAATCCACAATTATGAGGATTGCATATGTCTTTTATGGGCCGTATGTCAATGTTTCCAGCTGCAGATTCATTGATAATTCCAATTCTGGCCTTCAGATATCTCTCAATGTCAATAATACTGAACATGTTGTTTCCATTGTAACTGATTACCATAACCTGAAGACAAGATTCAGTTACCTGGGATTTGGTGGCTTTGCCAATGTGGCTGATCAAGACCAAATAACTCGATTTGGTTTGGGCACTCAAGCAATAGTAAAGCCTGTAAGACATGATAGAGTCATCTTCCCATTTGGATTTAAATTTAATATAGCAGTTGGATTAATTTTGTGCATTAGCTTGGTGATTTTAACTTTCCAATGGCGGTTTTACCTTTCTTTTAGAAAGTTAATGCGATGGATACTAATACTTGTAATTGCTTTGTGGTTTATTGAGCTTCTGGATGTATGGAGCACTTGCACTCAGCCCATCTGTGCAAAATGGAGGAGGACAGAAGCCAAGACAACCAAGAAGGCTTTGTCTTCAGAAGGGCACCACATCGATCTTCCTGATGTTGTTATTACCTCACTTCCTGGTTCAGGAGCTGAAATTCTCAAACAGCTATTTTTCAACAGTAGTGATTTTCTGTACATCAGGGTTCCTACAGCCTACATAGATATCCCTGAAACTGAATTTGAAATGGACTCATTCATAGATGCCTGTGAATGGAAGGCGTCAGATATTCATAGTGGGCATTTTCGTTTACTCCGAGGCTGGTTGCAATCTTTAGTCCAGGACACAAAACTGCATTTGCAAAATATTCATCTTCATGAACCCAGTAGGGGTAAACTGGCCCAATATTTTACAATGAATAAGGACAAAAAAAGAAAATCAAGAAGGAGAGAGTCTTTGCCAGAACAAAGAAATAGAATGAAAGGCGCCTTTGATAGAGATGCTGAATATATTAGGGCTTTGAGGAGACACCTGGTCTATTATCCAAGTGCACGTCCTGTGCTCAGTTTAAGCAGTGGAAGCTGGACGTTAAAGCTTCATTTTTTTCAGGAAGTTTTAGGAACTTCGATGAGGGCATTGTACATAGTAAGAGACCCTCGGGCATGGATTTATTCAATGCTGTATAGTAGTAAGCCAAGTCTTTACTCTTTGAAGAATGTACCAGAGCACTTAGCAAAATTGTTTAAAATAGAGGGAGGTAAAGGCAAATGTAACTTAAATTCGGACTATGCTTTCGAGTATGAATCATTGAGGAAAGAATTATCAAAATCCGAATCAAATGCAATCTCCCTGTTGTCTCATTTGTGGCTAGCAAACACAGCAGCAGCATTGAGAATAAATGCAGATTTGCTGCCTTCCAGCTACCAGCTGGTCAAGTTTGAAGATATTGTGCATTTTCCTCAGAAAACCACTGAAAGGATTTTTGCCTTTCTTGGAATTCCTTTGTCTCCTGCTAGTTTAAACCAAATATTGTTTGCCACCTCCACAAACCTTTTTTACCTTCCCTATGAAGGGGAAATATCACCAACTAATATTAATGTTTGGAAACAAAATTTGCCTAGAGATGAAATTAAAGTAATTGAAAACATCTGTTGGACACTGATGGATCATCTAGGATATCCAAAGTTTATGGACTAAATGCTGCAGGTCAGCAGAAATTTGCACTAATACTTCCCAACCCACTTTGTGGATATGAATTAGAAGAGTTTGTTTATTCTTGTACTATGTGTGTATGTATGTGTGTGGGTGTATGTATGTATGTGTGTGTTTGATCTGTTATTTGCACAGAGAGATTATTTTAAAAATCAGCACCATATTTGGCCTAGCAGGATTTATTTTTATGGCATTACTTTGTTTGCCTTTGTTTCTGAAATTTTTTCTGCTAAAATGTTTCTGCCATATAGGTGTAGATGAAGTTATATCATGGGTGCCAGGGGAGATGGGAAGATTTTAAAGGTTTTTGTTTAACTCTCCTTCATCTATAACTGTGTTAATCTATCTTGGGACCTCAAACACTGCTAAAGGCCTTGTAATTCCTGCTTTACCCATGCATCTCTTGCTTTCAAGATGGACTACAAAAGTTCCTTATCTTTTTGAAAAGGTCTTCTAACACACTTATCTTGCACAAAGAAAAAGAATTTCTTTTACTGTGTATAATGTTCAATGATATCACTGGGGAAACGGTGAAAGCTCCTATCAGAACTATAGGATTCCTTCTGTGGACAATACAGATGGAAGAACAGAATGAATATGCTTTTTTGAGGTCAGAAACAGTGACCTGGAAAGCCTACTTAAAGTTTTTTACTTAGAAATAATAAGGAATAAGTCTTTGAACAATCTGAGTACCAAGGGCTGGTAGGTTATTTTAGACATGCTTGTCTGTTTTAAACTCTTTTTGCCTCCCTGAAACTACAGCTGTTCACCATCATACCACTCCCACACTATCCTTTCTGTCACTGTCAAGCAAAACAATCAGCAGTTACTAATTGCTAAACTCCCAATATTTGTGGGTATTTTTCCCCCAGATGATTAGTTTTTCACTAAAGACTGAAACAGACTTAAAATCAAATTTATTTTTGTGGAATTAACACTGTATGACTCAAAGATAGCAGTGTCACTGCTGCCAGTGTTTTTTTAGACAAGAAACAGAATTGGAAAACTGCCTGACTTATCTTGCATCCCTTTGAATGAGTTTACAGACTGCCAGTGTCTGCGAAAGTTGAAAGCAAATGGGAGATGATGTCAGAGGCATCTGTTTCCTTTACCATCTGCATCTTATTATAAATGTAGTCGTCATAAAATGTGGTTCATTTTATTTTGGTAGGCTCTGAAATAAAAATGCTATGCCATTGTAAGCCAGTGAAATAATTACAGTGTATTGGATGAAAACTATTAGACAGTGTCAAGACTTGATGAAAATATCTGTACCGATTGCAGTCTTCTTGATGTTCCAAGCTGTAGTTCCCCCAAGCTCTCTAACACTTGGGAGTCTGTCATTCTGACCTAGATAAAAGTGGTTCTTTCTCAGTGGTTTGTTATTATGTCAAAATGTGCTTCCAGAGTGATAAAGCTGTGGATTTGTTACATTCCAGCTAAACCTAACTCGACTGTCAGTTTTTCTTCCATAGTGAGAGTGGAGACTGCTGTCCCTCCCCCACATGTACTTCCTTCCCATAGCTCTGGTGATCTTTTCTCTATAATGTCAAAATGAATGAAAATCATATGAATATGTTAATAGGTTGATAGGTCACTGAAGACCTAAATCTTTACTGTTTTTCTCAAGGGAGATCATTCTTTCTATCTCGGGGTTATCAGTGAGCATGTAAAATGCTACATGGATTATAACAATATTTCCTTTATTGATCAGAGTATCTGTGTTTACTTTCAATTCCCAGGATGTGTGATCTTGAATCATATCAAATAAAAAGGCTCTGTTTTGGAAGCAGTATTAGGTCTGATCAAAGTAAGAATTACAAATGTGTGCAGGTAAAAAAAAGAAGAAAGCAGAAGCTATCACTACATTTCAACATTGTATAGAAATGCACCCATGGGTAGGAGACAGCCAGGTGAATATGTGGAGGAATAGGTGAGGAAGAGGTATGGAAAATGAAAATGCTAGTGAGTAATTCTGAGAATGATTATGGGAACATGCTATTGATAGCAAAAGAAAAGTAAAGGCTTCCCAAAATTATCTTCACAGTGTATCCTAACTTTCATGGCCACATAGCAATGTGAAATTGAATGTACTTGTCTCTGTACTCACCTACTCCCACTTCAAGGGAAAATTTCAGACATGAGCCCTAGTATGTGGTTAATTCTAAAATAGTAAGTTTGCTGGAGAACATTTCTATTTATAGATGTCCCTGTGAAGAATGTTAGGTATGGGTGAAGGGATGATATATCCATTGGATATACATGTGATCTTGCCTGAGACCCCTGCCTAATAATGTGAATACACAAGGGGACTGATTCTCCTGCACTCCCACGGTGATCTTGAAGAAATCCAAATAGCCTCTACCCTTAATTTTGTTCTTCTCATCTTGAAAATAATTAAAAGATGGATTATCACTATCTAATACTTCTGAGGGAAGCATTTATAAAATGTTCTATCTACAAAATCAATCCCTTTCTTTATTAACTTCCTCAAACGTAGTCCTAATTAGTATAAAATATTTTATTTACATAATATGATTTTTTTTTTTTTTGAGACAGAGTCTCACTCTGTAGTCCAGGCTAGAGTACAGTGGCATCATTATAGCTCACTGTAACCTCAAATTGCTGTCCTCCCAACAGCTTGTCTCAGCTTCCTGAGCAGCTGGGATTACAGGCGTGCACCACCATGCCCAGCTAATTTTTCTGTTTATTTGTAGAGACAGGAACTCTCTCATGCCCAGGCTGGTCTCAAACTCCTGGCCTCAAGCCATCCTCCTGCTACAGCCTTCCAAAGTGCTAGGATTATAGGTGTGATCCACAGCACCCAGCCAAGGATTAAAAGTTTGAAAGAATGTGTTAATCTTGCTAACAAAAAGTAAAATCAATAAATGTAATGATAATCTGATTTTCAAAAATTTCAAATATTGCAGATTTACTCAGGATCAAATAGAAAGTCCATATCCAGATGTGAATTTACTGTAGTAAAAATCCAGAGAATGTAGCAGATAGGAGAATATGCTCAGGAGAAGGAAGCCAAACCTATGAATATGCTTAACTTTAATTTTTACAGTTAAAGTAAATAAAATTCAAACTTTAATAAGCAGATGACACAAGAATATGTACATATTAGGCCTAGACACTAAAATATTAGACATTTGATTATTTTTTAGAGTAGAATTAATTCCTGGCAAGAATGGGACAATTCTCATTTATAATCAAATTCCAAGGAATGGCAGAGGACCTGTCACATTGCCTTCTGCAAATGTATTCAAAGAAATTTCCCCTCACACACATACACACACATATGCACGCACGCACGAACACACACACACACACTGTCATGTCTTAAAAATTTCCTTTTTATGTAAATGTTTCCCTTCCTCTCCACCACTTACTTTTGGTTGGCATCATTAATCAGCAGAGATTTTGGTGCATCGCCAAAGATCCTATACATTCTTGATAAAGTATATTGCATTTAATTATCTGTAAGTGAGTAAACATCAATGATATTTTTTAAATTGCTATGTTTGTTTTGATTAATTGATCATAAATAGAAAAGTTTTCATTGATTAGGAAAAAATGGACATAGAAGGCAATATGTTATAACACCACTTTCAGAGGTGTTATATTCCAGTACCTAACATTCTAAAATACACCAAGACATTTAATATGTAGGCTATTTCCTGCTTATTTAATTGTTGACCAAAATCTTTAATATATCTGACTAATCATTATTTCATTTCATTTTGGCAAAAAAAGTTACCCAGATAATTTTTAAGACCCAGATGACTTTTTGCACAGTGGATGATAGATACTTTAAACAATAGATTCTAACATTCTTTTAAACAACTTGAGATGCTTGAGCTACAGTTTGCATGGGCTTATGTTGTGTTACTCCAGATAACACATACATGTTTAATTGATTCTTTCTTCGAAAGGTAGGTTCAGCTAAGTTTTCCAAACCATGAAGTTTTTTGTTTTTGTTTTGTTTTTCTTTCACATCTTCATCTGGTTATGCAGCAAAGAAAACATACTGAAGATCATAAACTAGTTTATACATATGTATAATAAGACTCCTCTGTTAATCCAAAAATAAAAAACTAAAAGTAACTTGACTATGATTGAGATAATTTTGGCATACCACGCTTCTTTAGTTCTTTGTGTAATGGTGTTAGGATTTTGTATGGAGCTGAGGAAGTAGAAGTTGGAAAATGAAGGACAAGTTGAATACTGATACTCAGTCCCACAATTTCAGCTGCTAAACTTGACAATTTCAGCTGCTAAACTTGGACACCACTCACCTCTCATGATAGGCAATTTTTACTTCTGTTCTTGTAACTTAATTCCAAGTCTTGACTCTACAACTTTCTAAATGACAAGAATATGCTTGTACTAAGAGCCTGTATTCTACATATGCCTCTACTGCCACTGGTAAGTTCTTCATTTAGTCATGATATGATGAAAAGGAGGAAACTTCTTGCAAGTTTCTTCAGGCATTTAAGATAGATGATGCACAACTGTGGTCCGCAACCCCCGGCAAAGGACCGGTTAGTGGCATGTTAGGGACTAGGCTGCAAAGCTCCGCCCTCCCTTCCCGTCCTCCACTTTGTGGAAAGATTGTCTTCTATGAAACTGGTCCCTGGTGCCAAAAACATTGGAGACTGCTGATGCACAGAGTTGGCACAGTGAAGACACCTTTTTTTAATAGGATAAGGATCTGTCTATCATGAATTAATCACATGCTCTATGCCTTGAATCATAAGGTTTTCATGTATCTCATTGCAATCCCCAGAACAACTCTATTGTCAAGTGCTTTGTCCAAAGTAAATCCACTGATAAGTGATTTGACCAATATTTAGTCCCAGTTTTTCCAACTCCAAAGTTTTTTGGAAGAATTTTGAATGGATTTGTAATTAATTCATCAGTTCTCTCATTTGTAGCAAGTACCACCCAAGGAAAGGCACCAAAAAGTGGTACCTGTTCTGTAGTAGACATGGTTTACTGACACTGAGATCTTAGTCAAGTTTCATAATTTTAAACCTCCATTTTCCCATCTGTAAACTCCCTTTTGATCCAAGGATTAATAAAAGATTAAGTGTGAAAATTAATAGAAAGGTACTTATTTCCTTTTTTGTGACTACCTCCAATTTTCAAGTCTTATTGATGTGGGGGACAGGGGAGCAGAATGTTTACTTTGATTCTATTACCATATTGCCCAAAGAGAAGGCAAACTCTAATGTAATGTATCATTTTCCCAGTAAGAAAATTTTCAAAAGGTTTTCAGATAATTTGAGCATTTACAGTTAAGACATGTAGACCAAATAATCATACATCTATTTTAATATTTAATATATTAAGTTGCACAAACTTATAAAATCAGTTGTACAATTAATATATTAATTTTAAAACACTGCTTTTTCATGTTTATATTTCAATACACAGTTTTATTCAAACTTTCACTTTAACATCTTCATTTTGAGAGCCATGTTTTGGTTTCCAGAGCATATTATATTTACTTCTGAGATTTATGGAAATATGGAACTATCTGAATTTATCTTCAATGCTATCAGTTTTATTATGTGTCACAAGTGCCATTTACATGACATTAAGCATAACTTCATGTTCATACCTTCATTTGGGAGATAGATATTTGTTATCTTCTCAATTGTAAATTATGTTATTTTTCTACCTTAATGTTTTCCTTTTATTCATTCAGTATGCCTAAAGCTGGGTATGTCTAAGATTATGTGTGAACATTACATTTACTCCACTGGCTATGATAATGGAATAAATGGAAACCAATTGAAGGAAGTATATTCATATCACATATAAATTCCAATGTACATATTATTATTCACCTTAAAGCCACATATAACAGGATTATATCAACATAAAACTAATCTATCTATAATAAACTTTTCTGTAAATTCACATATCATTTACACATATATTTTTGATTGGGGTAAAATTCCACAATACCTTAATTTTCTGGTTGGTGCTTTGTAAGTTTAGATGCTTTTTTCTTCCATGTCTGTTGTTCATGTTGAGCAAATTCCAGATCCTCTAGCCAGAAACTCAACCTTTCATCGAGGAGAACAGGAGTGTATAAACGGTTGGACCAACTGCCATAGTGCTATGACAGTAGAGCACATACACTCAATAGAGAGGAACTCCATTCCTGTGATTGATTTTTCCAGGATATTGCTGTCCACATTGCTGGTCTGTAGGCAGTTAGAAACCACTATTGTGTTGATACTTGCATATGCCAGTTCTACTGCCCTACCTATTGAACTGTAGGTATTTGGATATGCAAAATAGGTTGCACTAATATGTTGACAATGAAAAGATGCACTGACCCTGGCAGGTAGATTGGAACCCCTCCCCATGCTATTGTTAATTTGCTGTGGCCAGAGCTGGGTTTTAGATTTAGAATTCATACACTCACACATTCTGAAATATGGTATAAAACATATATAATATAAAAGATAGTAAAAAAAATAAACATGAGTGTACCCACCAACAACCCAAAGAAGTGCACAATTAATGTTAGTAGTTAAGCCCTCCATCTGACTTTTCATTTTCACATCCTCTGCTTCCACCAACCATCCCAGAGATAACTTCTGTCCTGGATTTTGTGTTTTCCATTTCCTTGATTTTCTTTATAGCTCCAACATATATATCTCTGTCTTAATCAACATATTGTATAATTTTTCATGTTTTTAAAGTTTAATTAAATAGTAACACTGCATGTATTCTTTTTCAACTTGTTTTTCTTTGCTCAAAATTTTGTTTATCTAATGCATGTCATGTTCATAGGTGGAGACCACATATTATCACCGTGGTAGTGTTTCACTGAATATGCCATTACATGGACATGTCATACCTTATTTATCTTTTGGCTTGTTAGTGGATTTGGGGGATATTTCTAATTTTTGTGAATTAAAGCAATTATCTATTAAACTTATTAATATTTTTTATAAAATTATTAAATATTTTGTAATGTTCAAGGATTATACATGTGCAAGATTTTTTTTTTTTATCTAGAACCACATACAACCACTCCACCTTCCTTTCTAGCATATATATCTGTGGCTAAAAGGTTTTGGATTACTATGTATGTTCTCGACTATTCTAGACAATGCCAGAGTGTCTCCCAGATCATCTGTATAAATTGACACTTTAGCTAATATAGAAGAGTTTCTGTGATTCTAGATTTTTTTCTTGTACTTGACATTTTCAGACTTTTCAATGTTTTCCTATCTACTGGGGCAAAAGCATTTCACATTTTGGTTTTCATTTATATTCCTCTGTTTATCGACTTAGAGCAGCTGTCCCAAACCTTTTTGGCACCAGGGAGTGGTTTCATGGAAGACAATTTTTGCATGGAATGGAGGGGATGGTTTGGGATGATTCAAGTGCATTACATTTATTATGCACTTTATTTCTATTACTATTACAGTCACTTGCCAGTCACTGATAGGGTTTTGATACAAGGTTGTAAGCAATTGATTTATTATGGTCTCTGTACAGTCAAACCTCTTTGTTAATGATAATCTGTGTTTGAAGCTGCTCCCCAGGGCTAGCATCACCACCTCAGCTCCACTTGATCATCAGGCATTAGATTCTCATAAGGCGTGTGCAACATTGATCCCTCACATGCACAGTTTACAGTAGAGTTTGTGCTCCTATGAGAATCTAATGCCGCTGCCGATCATACAGGAGGCAGCACTTGGGTGGTGATGCCAGTTATGGGGAGTGGCTGTAAATACAGATGAAGCTTTTCTCACTTGACCAACGCTCACCTCCTGCTGTGCAGCCTGGTTCCTAATGGGCCATGGACCAGCACCAACTTAGAATATATGCGTGCAAGTGCACATGCACATGTACCAGCCCCCCACACACAGTAGTCTTCATTTTTGCCATTTGCATTTGTTTTGTAAAATGAGGGTCAGTCTTTTTACTCCTTTTTGAGTTCTTTTTTTTTTTATTGGTTCATTAAAGTTTACCATATATTATGAATACTAATCCTGTTTTGGTTATATATGTTGTCGATGACTTTTTGGCATTTTTTTTTATCTTTGTAGTATAACCTTTGTGATATCTGTAGATACCCATATGTTCTTAATTTGAAGGTAATCAAATGTGTCAGTGTTTTATTATTTATAATGTTTTTGCATTTGATTAAAAATATTTCCTAAGGTGTTGTCCCTGAAAATATTCTCCTATATTTTCTTCTAAGCATTTTATTTTTTTTAATTAGTTATCCATTGCTACCTAACAATATTACCACAAACAGTGACTTGAAACAACATATATTTATTATCTCACAGTTTCTGTGGGTCATGAATAAGTCATGGCTTAGTTGGGTCTTCTCCTTTAGGATCATTTTACAAGATTGTAATTAAGTTGCTGGCGAGGACGGCAAACTCATCTGAGACTCAACTGGGGAAGAATATGTTTCAAGCTCACATGATTGCTGGCAGGATTCAGTTCCTGTGGGTTGTTGTACCAAAAGTCTCAGTTCTTTTATGGCCGATGCCTGGAGGACACCTCAGTAGCTTACCATGCCAGCATCTCTATTACAGCAGCTTACTTCATTACAGCCAGGAGGGGAGAAGCTCTGCTAACAATGTACTATAATCATGAAGGTGATACCCCATCATCTTTGCAGTATCCTATTGATTAGAAGCAAGTCACAAGTCCCACCTATGCCCAAGAGGAAGGGATTACATGAGAGCATGGATACCCAGAGGGGGACATTTGGGGGTCATTTTAGAATCCATCTACTGCAGTTTTTGTGTTTCATATTTAAATATTTAATCTGATTTATATTAATTGTGTCTAGTCTGAGATTTTTTTTGTCTGTATGAATAACCTATTGTCCTAAACTGAAAAGGTTGAGTACTCTTCTTTCACACTGAACTTCAGTGTCATCTCTATCAAACATCAAGTCTCTATATCTTGGATAAATCTACTACTTCTGGGCTCCCTGTTCTATTCCACTCTGAAGTTTGATTATGCCAATGACAATATCATACTGTCTTAATTACTATAGTCTTGTTATTAGCCTTGAATTATGGCAAGGTAGATCTTTGTTTTCTACTTTCTCGTTGTTGTCTTGTATCTTCTTAAGCTTTTCTTTTTCCATATGCATTTTAGAATTATTAGCACAATTCCACAAAACAAAGGGTCAAAATAACAATACATTTTAATCGCAAATGCATTATACCAGTTTTGGGAGAGTTGACCTCTGTATTAATTGGTCCCTATTCATGAGCATGGTATGCTTCTTCTTTAATTTCAAATACTTGTTAATCCATTGGTAGATTTAAATAACAGAACTTTCTATATTGTCATTACAGTGGATGATATGTATTTTAATTATATATTCTAACTGTTGCTAGCCTGTAGAAAATGCAATTGATTTTTGTCTATTTATATTGTATCAGGGACCTTATCGAATCCCCTTACTAATTCATTAAGTTATCTTTAGATTATTTTGAAATACTTATGTATATAGTTTGTAATATGTACTTAGTGAGAATTATATTTTCTTTTTTCAAATTTTATAACTTTTTAATATTCTTACTTCATTTGTTAAGACCTCCTGTGAATACTTACTGGATTTGGTAATACCTATGTTGGATGTTCTTTTGCTATTCCTATTGTTAATAGAATGCTTCTAACATTTTTCTACTTACAAAGTGGATGTTGTCAGTATTTATTAGGTACATCTTATCAGGATGTAGTATTCCCTTTTATTCCTAGTTTGATAAGATAAGTGATATTTTATCATGAATGCATGATGAGATTTATTAAATGTCTTATCTTACTGAGTTAGCGATATTATTCTTTTTGCCTTTATCTGTTAAACTTATTATGTGAAAATCTTTTTTGAGTTTAAATTCAATTTGGTTTGCTGTGATAAAACCAGCCTTGGAGTGATTAATTATATTTGTGTATGTTGCTGGATTATATTTGTTAATAATTAGTTTGAGATGTTTATAGCAACATTTATAATTGTGATTTGTATATACTCTTTTCTTATACTGTACTTGTCTGATTTTGAAGTCTACAATGTATTTGTCACATAAAATAAGTTGAGAATGTTCTGTTTGTATGTTATTTAAAAGAGTTTACATAATATTGAAATGATCTAGTACTTGAATGTTCATTGGATCTCATCTATAAAACCATTGGACAACTGTTTTCTTTGTGGGAAGAATTTTAACTATGTATAAAATTTATTTTGATGCTTGTAGGCTTATTTTATTTATTGCACATATTTATTTTGCAGTCTGTTCTGGCAAGTTGTGTTTTTAAGAATTTGTCCATTTCTTTTAGTTTTTCACATTTGTTGACCTGAATTTGCTCAAAATTCATTCTATTGCCTCTCTATTCATCATCCACATATTTTTTCCATCTCTAATATTATATGTGCCTTATTTCCTTGTATTCCCTGATTGAAGTTTATATTTTATATATACAGCCTTTTCAGAGATTAACTTTTAGCTTTAGCTTTTGTTCATTCCTAACTTCTATTTTATGTGTATTTGCCATTAACTTTGGCTTCGGATCTTACATGTTTCCTTCATTCTATTTTATTTTTTCTAATTTGCTTTTGATCTTATGTTTTATGTCTTCTTTAATTAGGTGTATGGCCCATTATATTTTGTCAATGTCCTCCAGCGCCAAAGCACCAGCAGCGTGGTAACTCATACCTGAACAAAGCTTATCTAACCTTGTGTTTTTTCTGTAAGGGACATCACAGCCTTTTGTACATAGGAATGCTAGATAGCACTTCAGCACTATACTTTGGGACCATTTTATACAGCAAGATCACAAGAAATGCACACAAAAAAGTTTGAAAAGTGTGGCACCAAAAGGCCCTGAAAATATCATGTGTTTATAATAGAAATATGTAATATATAAATATATAATAGAAAGCTGAAATAAGAGGGCAGAGTACCACCTTGTTCAACTTTGGCCAGAGAGGTGCATGTCAGGTGACTGAAATTTGTTGCCACTCTGCACATATCCACAAATGACCATTCATAATAATTACTGATTATGGGGGTAACAAATTTTAGCAAGTAGATAAATCAGCAAGTACAGAATCTACAAATAATGATAATGAACTGTATTTGCAGTTTCTTCTCCTAATCTAGCTCTTTGATTTTTCAGGGATGTCTGCTGTGAATAATATCTCCCTTACCACCCCTGTTCTGTGTGCCTGAGCTCACTCTGTCCCCCTTTAACAACCAGAATTATTTGTGTGCATCTGTCCTTCAATATTTGCAAAAGTTTTGTTCTAGTCTCATCCTTTCTCTTACTTTCAGCATTTTTGAGAGTAATATTCTTTACTCTTATAGTACAATGTTCAGAGAGGGGAGAAAATTTAGAAAAGTACTTTTTTTCTGATTAAAAATACTATGTATTCTTTGAAGAAAGTTTTAGAAATATAGAAAAATATGAAAGAGACTCAAAAATCCCTCCCTGGGAAATATCTACTGTTAACATTTTACCAAATATCTTCTCATTTTCAGGTTTGGAAAGATACATGAATAGATAAAGTGATCTGAATTTGGATAAGATCCATAATCTACTTTTCAATTAATAAAGTAAATGTAGACTCAATATAAACTGTGGTACAACTGTTGAGCTAATTGCTAATTTCTTTAGATATATTTCAAGTTTATTCTTCACAATAGCTTTCTAAAGAAATTTTTATTAATAGTATCTCCAATACAGTAGTTAATAGTAAAACATTATGCACAGTAAGAACTAATCTTATTTTTCCCCATATGCCCTAAAATTTATTGCAGATGGATTAATATCATAAATGTAAACACAGACATTTCAAATTACTATGGGGAAATAATTGTTTATATAATATGATGGTAAAAAGACAAAAATAACTAACCTTTATACCAAGGCCAGGAATCATATAAGAGAAGATTGAAAGATTTACATATTTTTAAATCTTCATATCCAAAAACACAAACAATAACAAAACAACATTTTAAAAGAGCACCAAATTAGAAAACATGATTTTACTGTAAACACATAAAGATTTAATATCTTCAATGTAGAAATAGAAAAATAGCTTATAAATCTGTAAGTAAAAGATGAAAAAAGAGAATATTCCAATTTAAAAACAGAGAAGTCAAATTGATAAAACATGTATAGAGCAAATAATCTGTTTTACCAACTCAAGTAGAAACACTGTTACTTTGCTTCAGTTTTATAACTTCTATCTTAAACTCCAGACTATTTTTCTTTATAGTCTAACCTCCCACTACTAAATAATTGGATGGAAAAGAAATACAAGAAAAAAAAAAGTCTGATGTTTCTTGGAATTTAATCAAAAGTTTTCAAGATTACTTCCAAACATAAAATGAAGAAAGACCCATAATCCCATGTGAAGAAAACTCACTGCTTCTCCTGGTATAATGTATCACTATAGAGGACTGGTTTTGCTCAACTAAACACATGACACTTGTCTACAGAGGCCAGAATCACATGCTTATATTACTGCTGTGTAGTTCACACTGTTGTCCTAAGCATAAAAGGCCAATTCATTTAGTTCACCGTTTTTGCTTTTTTTTTTTTCAAACGCATGACCCACTGGACCATTGTTACTAGATCTAAAAGAGCTGCCTACATTAGGTAGATCTTATGCAGACATCAACCACTCCTCACACTCCCAATGCCTAAAAAAACATTAGGCTCTTCTGTTGAACCTGATTATTATCAGCCTAAAATCATCTCTCAAGATAATTTTATTTCAGGTGTTTTCTTGTCCTTTCCTGCACACATAATTGTTTGTGATCATGCTGGACCAACTTTCATGGCCTCCTTAACTATGAAATTTTGAAAAAGAGAGGTGGAATACAGGTCACTGCACTTTCAGAAAAGTCCTGGGCTCCTTCTTCAGTGAAGAGACCAGTGGCCACCACAGTGACCAGCTTGCCACCACAAGCCATCAGTCAGGACCCTAATGTTTATGCTTATATATACAATAATTATCTATACATCCATATTATATCTTATACACACTTCTGAATTATTTTGGATCGAATTTTAACAGTGATTATTTCCAGGAATCCAAATGTCAGATGAGTGCTTTTTTCCACTTAGGAATATCTGTGCTTTCTATTATTAGAAGGATTGTTTTAAAACAACAAAAGATAAAATTGAAATCACAAAATAAACTAATCAATAAAGAATTTTCAAGAGATTAAATATAAAATTCAGAAACTGAGTTAAAATCACTGTTAGGCAAATGAACATCTGTTCAATCTCAAAAATATGAAAACATCTTGAAACAAGATTTTTTTGCCAAAAAATAGCAAATTATCTATGAAAAACAAGTACTCTTAAACACTGCTGCTTGTCACAAAATTTTCTTGAATAATAAATGACAATAAATAGTAAAAGTTTAAAAAATGGGGATAGCCTTTTATTCAGCACTTCCAGTTCATATTGAATTTCAAATAAATCTGTTGCACTTCCTTAATTTGCACACATATTTCAGATGAAATGATTTAGAGCTTAGAAAGTTATTTTGTAGATTTTTTATAAATCATAGAAATAAAAACATGCAATTTCTTCTTTCCTTCCATTTGTTCTATTTCCTTTTTTGTCCTCTCCTCAATGACCATTTATGAAGTGATAATTATGACTAAAGAGAAAGATTAGTCAGGAAATTGATTCAGATTATTCCAAGAAATAACTACGGAAATAACATGAGCAGAGAACAGCTCGACCCAGTCCCTGGCCAAACCAAAAGTCAAAAGTAAGCACTTAATAACAAACTTAGAAAAAGTACTGTTTTTTGTTTGTGTGTTTCTGTGTTTGATTTTAAGATATTGTGAGCAAAAAATGGTAGTATATCAAGTAGTTGGTATGAATATTGTCACTCTTGATTTCCTACTTCATGTTCTGTTCTTTGGACAGTATTCTCCCACTGTTGTGGTTTCTCATTTAGGGACGGATGGCTGTAAATGGTAGTGAGTTCTCTTACAGTACATCTTGTTTACTTCTGGGCGCTCTGTTTTAGTTACTTTTAAGAGGAAGACATTGCAACATACCTACACATGACTGGGGCTACATACTCTTAGGCTCTTTAGTTTTCTCTTTTTTTCAGGAGCTAAAGCAAGCCCACATCTCCAGTTCCTAATTAACTGGAGGAAGGGCATTTTTTTTTTTTTCTCATAGTGATATTTACTTTAAATCTGGCTCAGTAGAAATGAAGGTGTTTGGGATTTGGATTTCAAAATCTTAAGAAAGTTTTCTTAACTTTCTGTATTATAGTTTTGCCAGAGGTCATTTAGTGAGAAACCAAGAAAAAATCTGAAGGTCATTATTTTACAGGACTTTTTGTGTTTTCCCCATTTTATAGTTCCATTTACCTCTGTTATCAAATAAAAAGAGAGAGAGAAAATAAAATGGACAAAATCTTAGCCAGCTTCTAGCTTCTTAGTCTCCTTGGTAGATCAAACCACTTTGCAGTCATAAATAGGAATATAAGTCAGCATTCGTTAGCATGTAACAGGTGAAGACAAGACTTGAATGATATTACTCAAAAAGAACAGTTAGTATGAATAAAGCTATAAATAAGGTATAAATTCTGGGAATACCAATATTTAAGAAGCATAGAAAAGAGACTGGGAGGGACAAGGCTTGAACTGCATCCCAGAAGTTTTGATATATAATATTTTCAATATTGTTCAGATTAAAACTTTATGGGTGACACAGCTAGGCAAAAACTAAATGACTTTAAACAATTACCCCCAGGCATGGATGCAGGAGGAGGAGTGGTGGGGAGCATGACTGAAGTCCCACACTCTTGTCTCCCTGAGCCTGCATAACTCACGTAGCTCAGACTGCTCTGAGCTATTTTTCTTTTCTTACTACCTACCTGAAAAGTGTTTAGTGTTGGTTTGGTTTTGTTTCCTCACAGAAAAGGGAAGGCAAAAGGAAAAGAGTAAAGGGAGAGAAACCAAGAGAAAAGAATTGGAGGTAGAGGCAGACTTCCATCACAACACAATGCTGGGGAGTGGTTTGGAAGCCAATTTGGCACAAAGCTGTCATTCTCACTCTCCTCTTTGAGAACCGCCAATATCCAGAGTCAGCTTGTCACCCAGTGAGCTTCATGTTTGCAGAGACACTCTCACATCTGTGTCCAAAATCTGCTGCCCAGCTCTGACACTTCCATTTTGAATACCATGGCCCGTCTTTTGTGCCAATGAAGGTCAGGACATACCTAAGCCTTCAGGCTATTTGATTTAGGATTTGGACAATTGAAAGATGCTCTTGATCAGAACAAAAACAATTTACACCCTAATAAAGGCAGTTTGAAATTTTCCTTTGATCCTCCAGAATGGTGAAATAAAACACCCATGTTAACCTTTTATTTTGCAAGGTGTCTCTCTGTGTTAGAACTTTTAGGAACCTCATCCTGCTAATCATAATGTACTTGCACATCCAATTAAAATCGCCAGATTTTTCTCTTTTTTTTTTTTTTTTTTGAGGAGCTACTATAAAAAGGTTTTCTTTTCTCTGAAATTACACCGCTGAGTTTTGAAAGGTACCAGACTTTTGTTTGAGTTCTATAAAATGTTGTCTGGGTTGCTACACAGCATGGCGTATGGTTGAAATCATTTTTTCTCTTGATTTTGTTTCTATTGCTTTAGTTATCACTCCCAGCTTGCTACCATCTACAAATCTTAAAACCATGCCCTTTATCTATCTTCCTCCTGGTTATTAATTAAATTTTTAACATGACAGGGCTAACAGCCAACCCACTATAAAGCTTTGCTAAAGACTACTCCACTTTGCAGTTTGATATTTATTAACATTTTTTGGACATCTAGTTATAATACAAATTAATTTTTCCTTTCAAAATAAAATTAGCGTTCTTTACTGTATTATCTTACCAAATTAAAAAATGCAGCTCTCTGCTAGGAAACATTATTCCAGTATTTTATATGCAGACATTTAGGTTGAGTCTCACACAAACATATCATTAATTTCATCAGTCTGTCTCTGCACTTTTAAAGAGATAATCTCCAGGGTACTAGCTGTCACAGCGCTGAGTCACTAATGTATTTTGACTTCACGCTAAGAGAAACTGCTTCACATCTGGCATAAAAAAGTGTTCATGTTTCTTGCTTCTTTTGACAGTTCTTGGCATAGTTTGTTAAATCATAATGTTTATTTAAATGTTTTTTAAAGATGTGTCCAAATTGCTTTTATGTCTATGTAGTTTATTCATAGCATTACGTGTTGCAGAAGACCAGAAGATACAAGAGTTACACAAATTACTCATAGATAAATTGTTGTCCCTTGAATTTAAATCCTTTAATATATAATGCACAAGGCTTATATTTGTGGAACTCTTAATAAAATCATTCCTAAAATTATAGAAAATTTCTAGTCTCATGAATTTCTTTTAATTCTGGCCAGTATTTATGCTACATCAAAGCAGAACTCTTCCTTTCTGTGCTTTTATATAATTTTGACCATATATGTATGTATAAAGTTATTGCTTCCTTAATAAATTGCTGTACACCTTAGTAGCTTAAAACAGCACAATTTTATTATCATACAATTATGGGAATTAAAAGTCTGAAGTGGGTCTCCCTGGGCTAAAATGAATGTATAAAATAAAATAAAGGTCTGTGTTTCTTTCTGGAGTCTCGGGGAGAATCTGTTTCCTTGCCTTTTTCAGATTCTAGAGGCTACCTACGTACCTTGCTGAGTCCTCATGTTGCCACCTCTCTGGTTCTCCTTCTGCCTCTTCCATTTTTAATAGCCCCCTGGATTACGTTAGGCCCACATAGAAAATCCAAGATAATCTCCAATCTCAAAGTCAGTTTATTTGTAACCTTAATTCTATCTACAACCTTAATTCTTCTTTGCTGTGTAACCTAGTATATTCACAAGTTCTGGGGTTAGGATGTGGATATTTTAGGGGGGAAATTATCCTGCCTATAGCCATGTATTTCATCTTGTGTGTAACACCGTTACATAATTATTGTCCCTTCTGGTGCCTTGGTAGGTCTCTGGAGAATGGTTTTGGCCAATAGGGCTTATTCATGGGAAAAAAAATCCTATAAAGAGAATGGCAAAAGGGAGTTGCCAAGGGGAACAGGGGGACCAGCACCCAGACCCAGAGGATAGTGGGGCTTAATGATGCAGTAGAGAGTATCTCTCTATAATTTCCCCCTTTTGGAGACTCACAGTGATACTTTGGAATGGAAGAATAGTTACAGGTCCTAACTGTTGTTTTGGGGAGTCAATCAATAAAAAAAATTTTAAGATAAATTTGCAGTTAGTTTACTTAGGATCCAAACTGATGGGCACTTAGGGATTTTTTTCCATGTTTTTAACATTTTTAAGTTTCACCTTAGATAGAAATTGCAATATATTTGCTATGTTTCAGAAATAGTTTCATCATGAATGAAATAAATTTTAATAGTTTCAATACTTGTGACTTAAATGTTTCCTACTCCAGAATTTAGATGGTTCAGATATCCAAAATCACAATGTTATGTGCATGCATAGGAATATCAAGGGAGCATTTCTTCTCATTCTATTTAAATTGTTTCTTTTAACCTCCTGCTAATTCTCACATAAATTCCCAGGATCAGGCATTAAGTCCATGCCATCTCTTCTTCTTATAACCAATGATGGAACCAAAAGCACAGCTTGGACTGCTTCAGCCTTGCTCTCTCAGTGAGGAATAGACTTTCTAGCACCTAGAAATGCACCTAGCTTCAAGTAATAGAAATTCCAAACAGTGGCTTTAACAAATATGGATTTATTTATTTTTTTCTGAGATAATAAAAGGCTTTGAGGGAAGGAAGTTGCCGCTATTGGTTCAGTGATTTACTAACATCAGGGATAACACTCTGACATTCTCATGGTAGCAAAATAAGTGCCAGTATCAAGATACTACATTCATAGTCAAGATAGAAGGAAGAGAGAAAGTGATAGCAACAGATGCTTAAATCTCTTTACCCAGAAAAGAGAATCTTTCCAGAAATTTCCAATAGAATACTTATTATGCCTCATTGGATGGAACTGTAACATGTGACCACTCTAAGCTATGAGAGAGTATGGAAATAAGATAATATAATATTTTTGTTTCTTTATGGAGGTGAGCAAGAGGAAAAATGATCAAGAAAATAGATTAACAAGTTAAATATGTTTAATATTTGCTCTAGCACCCATGCTTACTTCAAGACACACAAGAATTATTTTTCAATTTTTTTTCAGTATGTTCTTGAGTAAACACAGTGTGACACAAAACCTTTGGCATCTCTTTCCATCCAACTTGCATATTCTATGCCCTTACAAATTCTTCTGCAATTACGGTTTTCCTAGCTGTCAAAATCACTCTATCACTGTGTGTGTGTATGTGTGTGTGTGTTTGTGAGAGAGAGAGAGAGAGAGAAAGAGAGAGAGAGAGAGACTGATTTTTAGGCTGTAGGACATGTAAAAAATACTCATATTCATAATTTCCTTCAATTTATCCAATTCCACCTTTAGTTGTACTTATGATTTGCAAGCTGCTTGCTTGCTCCTTTTTTTCTTCTTGAATGTTTTGTTAAAAGGTCCACTGCTTTTTCCCTCTTTTACCACCTGGAGATTTCCTAATTATCCTCAGAGTCCCAGAGTAAATGCAATCTTCTGCATGAAGCATTTCTGATTCCTGATTTTCTTTCAGCAGTGCTGTCTGCTCTCTCCATTGTGCCGTTAGAACAAATTACACATGCCTTCTCAGCACTTAGTGCTTACCGCTCTGATTTATGCCTTCCTTTCCACCAAAGATGTCTCCATGTATCCCTGAGAATATAAAAAGAAGTGAACTTACTTGTTCAACAGGTAAAAAATGACTATATATAAAACACATTTTTAATGTAAAATTGTGAATACAAGTACCCACTTCTCTAAATAAGAAATAGAATAGAACGATACAGTATGTTAGAAGCCCCGTTGCACCACTACTTATATACCCATATCTAACACTGAAAATATAACCCTTGTCTTGACTGGTGTTAAATTACTCTTTTGTCTTATTTTTGCATGTTGTACCTATGCATGTATGCCTATTAATAATGGGAAATATATCATTTCCTATTTCATAAGATTATTTTGAGGACTAATTGACTTTTATGAGGCATTTAAAATTAGCCTCTACATGTATAAGCCTAAGTGTTATTTGTGGTTTGGTTGGTGTTGATGTTTTATTACTTTTTTGGGGGGTGGGGGGAAGGGGACTGAGTCTTGCTCTGCTGCCCAGGTTGGAGTATAGTGGCACGATCATAGTTCACTATAACCTTGAACTCCTGGGCTTAAGCAATTCTCCTGTCCCAGTCTCCCAAGTAGCTGGGATGACAGACATGCACCACTACACCCAGCTAATTATTTTTTTTTCATATTTTGTAGCGTTGGGATCTAACTATGTTGCTCAGTCAGGCTGGTCTTGTACTCCTGCCCTCAAGCAATCCTCCTGCCTCGGCCTTCCAAAGCTCTAGGATTATAGGCACGAACCACCAGGGCTGGCTGTTACTATTGTTTAACATTTCTCCCAGTACACTTGTGTAGAGTTTTTCTGGGCATATACATAGGTGTGCAATAGTTGAATTATAGGGTATACAAAAATACTCAATATACTGACTAATACCAAACTGTTTACCCAAAGTACATGCTGCAATTTATAGTCTCACCAGCAATAAATTAGGGAATGCCATGTTCCATTTCTTCACAATACTTGATATTGCCAGATTTTTTTTTCATATTAAACTGAAAGAGTATTAAAGAGTATTTCATTGTGTCTTTAATTTGGACTTTCTGGATACTTATGTTTAAGTACCTTTTTACATATTTATTGAGTTTACTGTTTCGTCAAGAACCCCTTTAAGACTTTGGCCAATCTTTTGAATTTCATTGTTTGTCTTATTATTGAAGCATGAATGTTCTTTACATATTTTTTATTTGAATTTTATGCCAGTTAAGGGTTGCAAATAACTTATTTGAGTTTTAGTTAGCTTTTTCATATTTTTAATGGTAGTATTTAATGAATATTAAATTCTTAATTTCAGTGCAGCTGAATTTATCATTCTTTGTTGCACTTTTTGGATTTTGTGCAAAAAGTAGTTTACTAAACTATTCTACTATACAGTCTTTTAAAAGTTTTACAGTTTTTGTTTCATATTTAAGTCTTCCTAACTGAGTGACTTTTGTGTATGGGGTAAGATGAGAATTCGATTTGATACTTCCTGCTTCATAGGGTCATTCTAAGGATTAAATAGGTTAATATCTAAATATCCTTACAGGAATGCTTGGTTCAGTGTAGGTACTTAGTATTTGTTAGCTATTATTACTATTTATTTCTATCTTGCTTTTCTGGAACCCTTTGTTTTCTGAATTGATAAAACATTGGACTTTTACCTTCTATCCTTTGTCCTCCTGTTTTGTACTAGGTTTTTAAGGCTGTCCACTATACTTGTGCAGCTTACTTTAGCAGCCAAGTTCTACTCTGGGCTTGAAGCCAGAAAACACAACATAAAATTAAACTAGAGGATCCCCTAGGGAATTTGAGAGTGAAAGTGCTTTAAGCCTTGATGTCATGAGATGTATCAAATGATATAGTGGTTCCTTAATTGATTTTAACTAAACATGCTTTTTTATTCTTTACACTTACATATTTCTGTCCAGGATAGTAAAAATTTATCTTGGTAAAGTGCATCTCCCATTCACACTTCTAACTCTGCATACCCCTTTATGCAGATTTAAAAAATTACATAAAATACTAACTATTTTAGAAATATGTCCCATAATATTTATACATTATACTGTAATTTGGTAAGCTATATTATATTTTTCAATATCTTAGAATTTGCTGTGAAGGGGGAAATCATAGGAGAAGTTTAATTATATGATGTAATATAATATATAATATATTTTGAGTGACCATGATCACACATAGTTTAACTGTTTAAATGTTTGTTTACTTTTTATTATAGTACATTATTGTAATGAATCATGGTAATCACCATACTCAGATACACTGTTCCTTAAAACTAGGAAATTCTGCCCAGGAAATAAATAGTGATAAGGAAAGGGTTACAAATAATGAAAATTTACATTTTATAAAATAATTTCTATTAGGATTTTCAATAGATTTTCTAATGCTTCTTACTTGACAGTTTAGGTCAACAAAATCTTGTTGATTAATTAAAAATTAAACCTAAAATAGACAAACATACTAAGTCAACAAACTGTGTATTAAGAGGTAACTATTATTCTTGCTCTCAAATAAGTGCTTTAGGAATTAACTTTTACTTTGAGCTTTATAAATTTCTCAATTTTAAGAGATTTGACCTTTTCTTCATTTTCTCTTTGGATTTTCAGCCAAGAGCAGATGCCTAAAATGACAAAATGCTACAAGGAAAATGTCTTGTAATTCTTTAGCAGTTTCCCAGAATATAACACAGGAAGGAAGTCTCAAAAGTGCATTCTATGAGGAGCTACTGAAGCAACAATTTTTTAGATTTTACCCTAGTGGCCTGAAAGACATGATACAGGTTCAAAAAAAGTAAAAATAAAAATACCCATGTGCACGCAGGGAGTAAGTTATCAACTGATGCTTCAGTTTGGGAATTCAGCAGAAAAAAAAAATGATTCAGTCTTTACCTCTAAGGGACCTAGAGGTCATTTAATGAAAGTATTAATATCTCCTTTTAGCTTCATGTTATAAAAGTTCAAAAATGCATTTTATTACACATCACAAATATATTCACACATATTCTTACATGTTATAGGAATAATCCATATTATATAAAATTGATATTCAGACTTCTATTTTTCATGTTAGTGTATATGACAGAAGTCAACTCAGTTCCTACAGCTTTGGAGTTTATAGCAATGTCTTATTTTTAACTGTTTGAAATTTATATTAATACATTTCTTTTAGTTTTATTTATCATGAAGAATTTCAGTATAAACTTGATTATATTATGACACTTATTTCCACTTATGTAAAATTATTAGTTTTTTACAAATTAATCATTTTTTCCTTGAGTTGTATTTACATTACCCACTTAAAATAACTTTATATTATCTATATATCTACTATTTATAATAACTTTGTTTAAGACATGGCTTTTGGAGGTTGATTGATCTGGGTTGTTAGTTTGACCCCATCAGTCAGTCTCTTGTTTGTTTGTTTGTTTGTTGTTTGATTAGGAAGTTTTATTCTGCTTAAAGTTGTTGTTATAACTTGAATATTTGGCTCAGTTCTGTCACCTATGATTTCTTTCTTTATGTTTCTTTTGTTTTTGCCCTTTACTGCACATCCTGTGTTTTCCTTTCCTTACCTGAGACCTTGCTGATACATCCGAATGTGATCCATGATCAATGGTCATGTGATATAGTTCTGAGTTAGACCTAAGGGTAAATTTGAAAAAGCTTTGTGTAATTATTTTCTTTTCTTAATAGATCGGAACAACGCTGCTTGTTCTAACTCTTTTCCCTTTTCACTTCTTCCTGTCTGGAAGGCAGATTGAAGCAAGACCTCAGAGAGCAAAACATTAAGTAGCTGCACCAGCTCTGGGTTGCCTTCATTTGAATTTATTTTTATAGAGAAAAAACAAACCTTAATTTCATAATTATGATTTTTTGCTATGTTTATGTCCAGTGTATAATAATTCTCTTAATTCTGTGATTGCAATCCTTGAATATACCTCTTCTCATTTCCACTGTCTCCTCCCTATATGACTTTTTCTTTTAATCCTGGATAATTATAATAGGTTATTAACTGACCTTTTCCTTTAGAATCTCCAAACTCTAAACTGCCCTGGTATGGATTAAATTAATCTTCCCAAAACACCACTTCCACCATACTGCTCCTCTGACAAAATCCCAGTAATTATTTTTATCCTTTAGAAGTAATTACAATGTACTCCAAGAACATATATTACTTGGCTCTGACCTACCTGTTGTTTCTTATCTCTTAATACTTCCTATGGATATCTGACATTTTGACACAGCCATTTTAATGCCAGCACATTTTGACATGTTCACTTTGATGTTGCTATTTTCATAAGGACTAAATTTGGTTTTGCCAGAAAATAAACTGCTCTATTTATATTCTTTCCTTTTTAAGTTACCAGTAAATGAGCAAAAGAGGCCTTGGAAGCCTATCATAGACACATCGTCAAACCATTCATGAGCTTTATACACTTCTTTCCTGTTTGGAAATAACTTATGAACACAGTTGTTACCTACTGATGTGTTTTCAATTGTTAAGATGCTGAAATAAACTCATGCCTCTGCTCAAATACAATAGTATTAACAGAAGAAGTAATATAAGTCACACCTACATCACAGAGGTATGTGTGTGCCATGTCACTGTGGGAAGAAACAGTCATCTGTAATGGGATGAGTAAGATCCAAAATGTCTTTATCATACATTAGTGTACCCCCAAAATCCCCAGTGATTTTTCTTTGGCAGGGTATTGTTGACCCAGCTATGTCCAAATAATAACATAAATATACCTAGCATAAAATGCCCTGGTTCTCCCTCTGTGTAACAGCTTGACTCAGTCAAATTTAGAAGAAATGATCCCTTTCTTAATGTCTATTTATTGCCCAAATATCTACTTCAATTTTTACATTTTCCTTTTTATCCTATTGTAATAACTCCAGTCGACCTCTGTGAAAACATTACTACTTATAATCTATACCATAATTTTTGGATTTATTCCCATGATACCTTCTAATTTTAAACTGATCTATATGTATATATTGTGTCTTCCTAAGTAGATTCTAAGATCCCTGAGAGTCTTTAATTTTTTCATAACTCTGTATAGTTCAGGTCATTCCAAATTTTAATTTAGTATTCTTGCCCTCAATTAACCAACAAACTTCTAAGATTATTTAGTCATAGCACGTATTTTCACAAAACAGTATACATTCATGGAGATAATCAACAATATGTGTTACATATCTCAGGTGTAATGGATTCTGTACTTAAAATTGGCATGTGAACAACACACTTGTTTGTATTTATTACATGTTATAGAGTATTGACCCCACTTAAATGAGTAATCACATGTTTTGTTGCAGACATATTAATGTACTTGATGGTAGGGAACTACCTGAGACTTCCCTGGGATTTTTATAAAATATACAATATATGCACTGGATTTTACTTTCATAAATTGTGAAATATTTTCACCTCTGAAGTAAATCTGGTTCCCAGGGTTTTGGACAAGCATTGTAAGCCTATATCCACTTTTCTCTTTAGATTAGTAATGGTGATTTCATTTGTATGACTATGTTGCTCTTAATTGATCTCCTCCAGCCCCTTCTTCTCTCTCTTCTTCATGCCCCCCTCTCCTCCCCTTGTTCTCTCTCCCTCTACCTATCTCTGAGGATTCTGTTGTACAAAGTAGAAAGTAATTAATGATCAAATATTGCATTAAAGAGCAAATTCAGTTACAAAAATTTGACATCCAAGCATGGCTTATAAGATCAGGGAAACGGCATAAGGAATGTAGTGAGCAAAAAACACTTGGATTTATAAATAATTTGATAAAATATGTATTTTTATATTTAATTTCATAAGTTGCTACCTGATAAATTATTGTAACAGATACTGTGTTTCCCCAAAAATAAGACAGGATCTTATATTTATTTTTCCTCAAGAAGACATCCTAGGGGTTATTTTCAGGAAATGCATGGGTTGTGCAGATAAGCTGTGTAGCCACGCCCATCACTAGGTCTTATTTTCGGGATAGGGTTTATATTGCGCAAATGCTTAGAAATCCTGCTAAGGATTATTTTATGGGTAGTTCTTATTTTCAGAGAAACACGGTATTAAAATTTCTTAATTAAACAAATGTAATACAAAGTATATTTTTTCAGAGTATATAAATAATAATTTATTCTTAGCTGTGTAAAACTTTCCATATATACTTTTTTTTTTAATTTTTTTTAATTTCGGCATATTATGGGGGTACAGATTTTAAGGTTTCAATAAATGCCCATTTCCCCCCCTCCCCCCAAAAGTCTGAGTCTCCATCATGACCATCCCCCAGATGGTGCACATCTCACTCATTATGTATGTATATACCCACCCCCCTCCCCCCTCCCCCCTCCCACCTGCCCAATACCCTATTACTGTAGTACCTATGTGTCCACTTAGGTGCTACTCAGTTAATACCAGTTTTCTGGAGAATATATCTGGTGCTTGTTTTTCCATTCTTGGGATACTTCAAGGCTGCCCACTATCTCCACTTCTGTTCAACATAGTGCTGGAAGTCTTGGCTACAGCAATCAGACAGGAAAATGGAATCAAAGGTATCCAAATAGGGGCAGAAGAGATCAAACTTTCACTGTTTGCTGATGATATGATATTGTATCTAGAAAACCCCAAGGATTCAACCAAGAAACTCCTGGAACTGATCAATGAATTTAGTCAAGTCTCAGGATACAAAATCAATACACAGAAATCAGAGGCATTCATATACGCCAACAACAATCTAATTGAGAACCAAATCAAAGACTCAATTCCCTTCACAATAGCAACAAAGAAATTAAAGTACCTAGGAATATATTTAACCAAAGAGGTAAAAGACCTCTACAGGGAGAACTATGAAACACTGAGGAAGGAAATAGCAGAGGATGTAAACAGATGGAAATCCATACCATGCTCGTGGATCGGCAGACTCAATATCATCAAAATGTCTATACTACCCAAACTGAACTACAGATTCAATGCAATACCTATTAAAATCCCATCAGCATTCTTCACAGATATAGAAAAAATAATTTTACGCTTCGTATGGAACCAAAGAAGACCCCGAATATCAAGAGCAATTCTAGGCAACAAAAACAAAATGGGAGGCATTAATATGCCAGATATCAAACTATACTACAAAGCTGTAGTAATTAAAACAATATGGTATTGGCACAAAAACAGGAATATTGACCATATATACTTTTATTCAGTAGATTTTCTTCATCTTTTGTTAGTTCTTTACTAAAGCTAACAAGAGCACTGAAATGAATTTATGCATTTAAGCCTTTTAGTGATAAGACAATAATATCTAATAACAATTTAAAATTGGGTATTATGTTGCCAAACAAGTTAGTTTTATATAAAATTGATTAATCAGTGATGGATAATACAAGGTTATAAGAATTTACTCTTTAAAGCAAAGTGGAGAACAATATTTCTTGCATACAGAATTCTAATGGAATTATTTTATCATATTAGATTTTGTTAAAATGAAAATATATATATTTCAATTAAATTAATTCACTCATTCTAAAAATACATAGGAAACATCTAATATGGATGAGACAAAGTTAAAAGCTTTAAAGTATGTTAGTAATGAGACAAGAAGGTCTGCCTTCATTTTAAGGTGGTGGAAAATAAGCAGAAGACCAAGTAGTAAATTATGTTGCATGTTACAAGATGAAGAAGAGCAAAGAAGGCATGGTGGCTCATTCCTGTAGTCCCAGCTACTCAGGAGGCTGAGGCAGGAGGGTTGCTTGAGCCCAGGAGTTTGAGGTTGCTGTGAGGCTAGGCTGACTCCACGGCACTCACTGTAGCCTGGGGAACAGAGTGAGACTCTGTCTCAAAAAAAAAAAAAAAAAAAAAAGAAGAAGAAGAAGAAGAGCAAGGTAAAAGTCTTCTAAAATAAATGTATAGAATCTGCCTCGAGATTAAATAAGGAATGCCAATGCCATTCAGTGACAGCACCAATTAATAGGCTTTCAGCATACATCAGTAACTGTTAATAAGGAATCATTGAGAACAAAAGGCATACATTTTCACTTTTTCATTCAATATTGATAAAGAGAATTTTATTTGGACTTTAAATTATCTCTAAACCTAGCTGAGTAGTACAAGTCATTACCTCATGAGTGAAATTTGTCCCAATGACAGTTCAAGTTAAGAACTGCCTTAAAAGACATCATCAGTAGTTCTGCGTGATCCTGGTAAATATCCAGGAGTTCTGCGTGATCCTGGTAAATATCCAGGAGTTCTGCGTGATCCTAGTAAATACCAAACTCACACACAGGAAAAGTTTGCTTTAAACTCTTCCCTTTCATTAGAGTTTTCATATTAGCTAGTCACACAGGCAGAATAATCCCTCCTGTGAGATGCAACCATTTAGAAAAGATAAGAGTGATATTATCGCAGCTGGAAGAGATCTTAAAAATGACCAATCCCCAGACCCCGAGGGTTAAGTGGTTTATCAGATATCAGTACTCCTTAGCCTCACACTCTCTAATACACTCTTGCTGAGAGGGAAATTTGAGTGTGCAGGAAAGAGACACTCCTTTATCTGCCTTCCTATAATTCTTCTGTCCATCCTTTTCTTTTTGTTTTGATTCTATCTCATTTCTTCCTCTTCATCTATCCATCTCACCCTCATCGTTTGCCTCCTGAATGTTCTCGTCTGATATTTTCTTTTCAAATTAGTGTTTTAGACTTACCCATCTTCTCTCTACCCCTCAAACATTGAAGAGATAAGGAGAATGAGAGAATAGGAGAAACCAGGCATAAATTTATGTTAATGTCCTAGTGCTGGATAAGGTAGTAAGTTCCAGATGTTCACCATATTAATTATAGGAATGAAAGAAAGAAAGAGAGAGAAAGGAAGAAAGGGAAGGAAGTCATGTGTGGATTGACAATGACAGTGTGTCATGAAATAATGATTATCATTAAACTTACCCTGGACATCCAGGGATATTTAGAAGAAGGAAAAGGAGGAGGGGGAAGAAAGATGCAGAAGAGGAGGAGGAAAAGACCAGTTTGTTGAAATACAATAGAAATTTTATTTTAAGAAAAAGGCAGTAACAATATTGTTATTGATATTGAGTGATCAAGAACAATTTTAAAGTTCAATAGGAAATTCAGTGGGATTAGAACTGATGAAGTTCGAATTATTTAACTTGAAAATCATTATGGTTTTCTCATGTTGGTATGCAAATCTAGTGGACAATTATAGGAAGGAGCTATGGGACTTTAGAAAGCAGTTGAATAAATTTGAAAAACTTTCAAAATCTTTCTGTCAACTGAATCAACAGGCTTTAATTGTTTTTCTTAACTGCAATATGGGACAAATTATTCTGTCATACAAAATGACTCTCATATTTTTCCCAAGGTCAGAAAACAACTCTCATTTCAGAAAGCCATTTTTGCTTAATTGTGTGGACTAAACTCAGCAAACTAGACTTACTTAAGTCTTGATTGTTTTTATTTTTTTTCTAAAAATGTCAGAATTCGCAGTATCTATCAATGAATTTCACATATTAAATTTACTCCAGATTATCCAAATATTTTATGTCATATTCATCAAATAAGTTCATTTTAAACAATCAAGTTTATGTTAATCCACAGAATATATTATTTGAAACAGTATCTCTCACTTTATTTTGCACCATTTGTCATTAGCACTGTCTGGGGGGTAAGCACGCTTGTAGCTGTGACTCAGATGGTCCAAAGGCAATATACGTAACCTAAGCATTTGTACCCCTGTAAAATTCTGAAATTAAAAAAAAATACTAGAAACAAAATTTAAAAAAGCAAAAAAATAAAATTAATAATAATCATGCAAAATTTAGAGAGCTCTTATACAATACACTTTGGGGAAATTTTGGCAGCTATGCATTTATGCAAGTTACGCCTAATCTTGCTTTTGCTTTCAAATTATACTCTTTTGGAAAGTTCACAGGATTCTTAATCTGTCTAGGTAAAGTCGTTTATACTTCTTTGCTGGTTGCCTGGAAGGGAAGAACAGGAAGGAAGGGATAAAACCCCAGAGATAATGCACGATTTAGAGATATTATTTCAGATTAAAATTTATATACATAAAAAAATCATTTTAACCTCTTTGTCCATTTAGTTGTTTTTTTTTTTATTATTATTTTATTTTTATTTTTATTTTTTTTTTGAGACAGAGTCTCGCTTTGTTGCCCAGGCTAGAGTGAGTGCCGTGGCGTCAGCCTAGCTCACAGCAACCTCAAACTCCTGGGCTCAGGCAATCCTCCTGCCTCAGCCTCCCGAGTAGCTGGGACTACAGGCACGCGCCACCATGCCCGGCTAATTTTATATATATATATTAGTTGGCTAATTAATTTCTTTCTATTTTTATAGTAGAGACAGGGTCTCGCTCAGGCTGGTTTTGAACTCCTGACCTTGAGCAATCCGCCGGCCTCGGCCTCCCAGAGTGCTAGGATTACAAGCGTGAGCCACCACGCCCGGTAGTTGTTTTTTTGAAGAAGACATTTGATTATCTTATATTCTATAATTCAAATATATCTGGTTATGGAGAAATAGCTCAGTTAATATTCTGGAATGTGTTTTGCTATTTCTACATTATGTAATGGAATTTTCTGTTTTATTGCAGTTCTTTGGCTTCAATGACAGTCTTTCTCAAGATCACAAATTCCTTCCTTGATGAGTACTGATGCAAATGATTTTCTAACTCATAATAATTGTAATTCTTTTAAAAAATCCTAGCTATTTTTGTAAATATCATTAATATTGTAATATTTCATTCATACTCTGGTCATTTGTTAAGATTATGCATTTCTTATAAAGATTTTTGATAATCTTCTGCAAGAAGAAGATCCAGAATCAAAAATGTTTTCAGTTTCCATCTCAGTGATACCTATTTTTTGCATAGGTTTTTGTTTGATTTTTGTTAAGGAAAGTGTTCAGAAACCTGACTCCATTACTAGTTCCAAAGATGAGGCTTTCTTGATTCAGAGTTAATCCTACTGCTTTGATAAAAAGATTGGTTCAGAAATTGGCTCCTTGTCCTATTTATACCCATGTGACACTAAGGCAGTTTTGCTAGAAGGTTCTAGGAAGAAATATCTTATCCTTAAGGTGTGCGCCACATTCAAACAAAACAAAACAAAAACAATAACAAAAAACACACAGTTCTGCTCATCTGCCCACCTCTGAAAAGTCTAGTGTGTGGGCAGCCTGAAATTGCTACATCCATTTACTGCCATGCAAGAGGCTAACTTGAGGATGAAGCCTTCACACAGAGGCGGAGCCAGATGAGGAAATCGGAGAACAATAAAACTGGATTAGGCCAGGGCCAAAGCCTTCCCTGAGTGACACCGACTTCCAGCTACCTGAGTCAATCAGTATCTTGTGTGCAAGAGATTAAATTGTGCTTCCTGCTACTTGCTCCCGGAAGAGAGGATATAATTCAATAATAAATATTTATTGTATAATCAAATCACCTAAGATAAGGAGAGGAAAGAAGGAACCTGACCCATTTACAGTATCATGGAGGAAAGAATTTGTAAATAAGTGTAACTATCTAAAACACATGATAATCTTTAGATGGATGAAGAAATGATGGATCATTCAACATCAATAACCTACCAAGTGTCCCCATACTTTAATAGCCTACACCCCTTATCTCAAGCATCTAAAAGGAAAGGGGATACATGAATGAGTAGGAAAGCTGAGATCCTCCTTCACTGTCTAGAACCACCTTAGAGGCTGAGAAGTAGAAAGTTCTCTTTTTCGTTTTCTTTCTTTCTTTTTTTTTTTGAGACAGAGTCTCACTCTGTCACCCTAGCTACAGTGCAGTGGCATCATTTTAGCTCACTGCAACCTCAAACTCCTGGGCTCCAGGGATCCTCCTGCCTCAGCCTCCTGATCAGCTGGGGCTATATGCAGGTGCCACCATGCCCAGCTAATTTTTTTAAATTTTTTTCTAGAGATGGGGTCTTGCTCTTGCTCTGGCTGGTCTTGAACTCCTGTCCTCAAACAATCCTCCTGCCTCAGCCTCTCAAAGTGCTAGAATTACAGGTGTGAGCCACCATGCCCAGCAGAAATTTGCTTTTCTAAACATTATTAGTATATTAGGGCTCAGAGAGAGTGCTCCATGGACCTGATCTGACTCAGATGGCTTAGGTGATAGAAACCCTGCATCACATATCAGAGACTGTGTTTGTAGTAAATGGAATCTGTTTATCTATCAGAACAAATGGCTATGTCTTGTAGCTTGTTTAATTGACACAGACTCTTCACAGAAGTCAATTATTTCCTTAAAGTGGATTTCTTATTCTTTCTGATAATAGTTGTCCATGAGAGTTCCTTACTTAACCATATAAAATCTTGCCACTGGCCTTGCACTATAGACTTGTAAAGTTTGTTTTTGTAAAACGCAAATGAAATTCGTCACAAGTAAGAGTCCACAAAGTTTACTTTTTTGCCTCTTATTTTTTTTTATTTCAAAATATTAAGGGAGTACAAATGGTTTTTTGTTAAATGGATACCTTGTATAATGCTTAAGTTGGGCACAAGTCTCACTTTTATAAAGTCATAATGTCAGGGGACCAAAATAATGGTTTCATTACTTCCTATAAAATGTGGTAGTTTAAATACCTAAGTAGCAGATGCTGTTTAAAAGCATGCTAAAGTTTTTTTTTTTTTTTTTCCTGGCATATAGTTGGCTGATCATTATCTGTATACGTAGAAAAAAGGAATTATAATGAAAGAAAATTTAGTTATCCTTGTGGAAGGATTTCACAGGTGCTAGTTTAACATGAAATTTCCTCTAGACATTGTTAAACTTTTAAAGTGCAAAATGATTGCTAATAAACCATAATGATATCCTTCTTTCCTTTCCTGTTTTATTATAGGAAAGAGCTTTGGAGGAACAGAAATGGTCACCATTTAAATGGTATCAATTATATGTTTATGGCCATCAGTGAATGTTAAAAGTTGAGTTGTGACATTCACTGTAGGGCTTTGTGGACATGTGAGAAGCTTTGATACAGGGGCTTAGAAACCATCAGCTCCATCATGATTATCTATCAATTAGAGGTTAAAGAAATGTTACAGAAATTGTGTTTCTTTTCCTTCTATGGAAAATGCCTTTAAAAATATTTGGTATAGTTTGCAATTTATTTTCTCCTTTAATGAACTCAGTAATATATTTTAAAATTTGAAGAATATCTTTTATATTATATTATATTAAAACTCAGTTGTGGTCTGCAATCTTATTTTGATCAATCCCTTGGTAAGGATGCATTCGACTTAAGTAATACTAGGATTTATGAAATATTTAGCTAAAAATAGTTAAATATATTCACTGAAGTATACATTAATACTTTGATGTTCTAAATAATTGCTTTTTCGATTTATGTCTTTGTTAAATCAGGATTTCAAATGCCTTAAATTAGAAGAGAAATGTGTTACCTACTCTTTTGTTTAGCATTTTGATTGGGTAGAGAGTCCAGGATAGATTATGCCACATGTAGAGGTTTTAAAGTCATGGGATACTTGTTGTTTTGTTTGTTTGTTTGTTTGTTTGTTTGTTTCTGGTAGTGTAACTATCATCAGCAGTTGTTAGAGTGAAGTACCTTCTGGATTATAATGGTTTCTGTTATGGGAACTGGCGGAGTTATTCTTAACAAGGTGCATGTCAAATCACCTGAATATGTTTTCTTAAAATATACAACATCTTACGTGCCACCCATAGGTTCTGATATCTTCTGTATGAGAGCAAGATGGATGGAAGACAGAAGTAAATAGAGTCAGGATGGAAATTCAAATAAACTTCTCAGAACTTTACAATGTTCTGACACTTTATCTTTCTCCAGTTGCTAATCACTGACCTCGATTACAAATGCCTACTCTAATCCTTGCCTGGTGCCTATGACATAGCCTGAAAAGAAGAGACAAAATACACATTCCTGGAATATTGAATGCATGTGAAGTAAGGCCGGATTTTGAGTTTTTTAAAAATCTGTTTGTCTCAAATCTGAACAAATTTGATTCATTCAATATAAAATACTTATTGATCAGAATTTGCTAGAACCACTTGAGAAAGCAATGATATTGCTAGTTTTAAATGTTCTTGTATTAATTATTGTATTTATACTAATTTAAAATTTATAACAATATTGGCATACAATTTTAAATAGCAGAATGATACAATTTTATTTTCCTAAAGTTGGATTCTTGCAAACAATTTTCCTGAAAGCCAGATATAAATTGTATTTTCTTAAAATGGCAGAAGCTTTAGCAGCTGAACAAAAAGTAAAACAAACAGAAGTGGATTAATCTAAATATAGCTTTTTAAAAAATATATTATATACACCCACTGCAATTTTCAATACACCCATTGGAATTTTCAATGGGTGTATTATATTTGATTTGAAAACCCCAGAATATATGTGAGATAACAGAATGCACCCATATTGCAAATATCATTGTATGTCAAATATATCACACTCTCTGAACACGTTGCCTTAACCTTCCAAAACTTTCATTCAGGTATTTAAATATAATTATTTTTTAATCACACAATAACTTCAAATCCCTTGATGTCTCTTATTTCTAAATTTTCTGTTCTTCTTCCCTTCCTCCAAATTTCTCATGGCCCATTCATTTTTCTTATGGCCCAAAACTTTAATTACTCTCTTGACAGAACTTTCATTTTTTTGTATCTGTCCTACACATTCCTGAAAATTCAGTCCATAGATGAATATAAAGTTTTCCATTTCTTTGCCTTGTTATAAAAGTAATCATGTAACCAGGTAGTATGATGTCATTATAAATTCAAGAGTTGCAATTTCAACTGGGCCCTCAAGTACCTTTTTAACATCATATTATATCATTTGTAATGAGCTATTTAATGCTTCATAAGGGCAGCCAGGTACTGTATTAATTCTCACAAAACTCTACATGACAAATGCTATTTTTCCCCATTAAAAAAAAAATTAAGTGACAGATAAAAATTTTATATATTTATTGTGTGCAACATGTTTTGAAATGTATATACATTGCAGAAAGATTAAATCAAAATAATTATCCTATGCATTCCCTCACATACTTTTTTCCTGTGATGAAAACACTTAACATCTACTATTTCAGCAATTTTCAAGAATACAATCCATTGTTATTAACTGTAGTCACCGTGTTGTACAATAGATCTCTTGAACTTATTCTTCCTATCTCACTACAATTTTTTATTCTTGGACGGAAACCCCCCACCCTCCCATCCCCCAGCCTCTGGTAATCACCATTCTACTCTCTACTTGTATGAATTGTACTTTTTTAGATTCCACATATAAGTGAGACCATGCAGTATTTGTCTTTCTATACCTGGCTTATTTCACTGAACATAATATCATCCAGGTTCATCCATCCAAGTTCTTAAATGGAATGTAAAACTAAGTCCATTTCTTCAGCTAGTGTCTATTCTCTTTTTTATCCCTTAGAAGCCACTCTTTTGAAAAGCACAATTTATATTCATGTTACCTTTTTTTCAGTCATTTTGACATATACTGCACATTAATTTGGGTTATTTCTTCATTAATTACTCCACTGAAGTTGTTCTTCCTAAAATCACCAGTGTGGACAATTCTGGGAATTTTACTTATCACTGCAAAATGTTCAAATGTTGATTATACATCAACTCTAAAAAAAACTCTCTTCTTGTGATTTGGATGTCATTGTCATCTTCAGATTGTCCAGTTACACCTCTGGGTGCCACTCTTCATTTTTCCCCTACAATGATGGTAATTTCTGCTCTTCTTATTAGTCTTTTTCTCATATTGCAGTTTCTTCTTTTTATATGATCTCACTGAACTCCAAGGATTTCAATTACTAACCGTATTGTTGTGATGATAGGCTTACTGAAAATTTCTACCTGGCTGTTTCACAAAGACCTTCAGCACAGTATGTCCAAGGTAAGTCATTTTATTATCGCCACGAATGTTACCACATTAGAATGAATACATACCTTATTATCCAATCTGAAACAAGGAAATAGCAAAATGTTCTGCCTACTACAGTAAAGGAAAGCTATGCTGGTCAAGCACAGTCTCTCGCAATAGAAGAGACTTCTGACCTTGTACAGGTTTAGGGGAAGTGTGGAGGTCAAGACTATCTTATTAAGTGAGTAGAAGCATCATTGTTCATGTGAGACTTTTTGATGGCTGGCATTCTGAAATATGTGTATTTGAATGAGTGTACTCCTGCCTGGCTGGCTTTCAGAAGCAAGAGAGTATTGCTGATTTGTTAGTTTAAGATAGGTCATGTTTACTAAGAGAGCTTTTGTTCATTTTGTTGTGTTTTCAATTGACAGATCAGTTTAAAAAACTCTGCTGGCTTTAGAACATTCAGTTTCATCCTAGAATGTGCGAACTTTCAAAAATTCTTGTGCCGTCTTTTTAGTCCTTGCTCAGCCAATGCTGCAGAAAGATCATCAAGGATTGTCCAGATCCTCATCATGTTGTGATTCCTATTGAAGATACAGTTCTGTCTGCAGAAATATGACTTTCAGTTTGAACATTAATCAGCAGCATGTCATTGTCTTTGTTCTGTTTAAATGATCTGTTGAGTCATCTGTCAGTAGATTTGATACACAGGACATTTCAAACTTAGGACAACAGACATTGAACAACGATAAGACGTAAGTTTATGATTATAAGAAGAGAGACATTGAAGATCATGATTCAAAATCTCCCACATCTGCCTGAAATAACCCATCAAAAGGACTTCCTGGGTCTGTTTTAGATAGCCAGATTCACTCTTCTTTTATATAAAAATTATTTCACCTTAACTGAATTACCATTAAATTGCATATTATGTATTAGATGAAATATTGTCAGTGGTTCAGGCTACCATCTATTTGGTGAAAAGATAATTCAAATTTATTCTACTATCCATTACTACTTGGCTTTAGGAAATTTAATGTTTGTTGGTTTAGTAGTCTATTATTTATTATTTCAACCAAAGTTAGGAATGAACTTTGATAACTACTTTGAATTATCCAGTTACGATGAATGAAATTGATATCCTTAGTAATTTAACCAAAAAAGGTTTTATCTCTTTGGATTCTTTTGGAGAGTGCTGGAGAGTATAACTACTAACTCCAAAAAACAATTATCCTTAATCCCTAATTAGCATTGAGAAGGCTAATCTCCCATGTAGATAACCCACCCAAGCTGCAAAAGAGATGCAATTAACCTTACTGGAGCTGGACTATAGTGTTTTCTTGGTGTCATCATGATAAACAGTAACTATTACATCCCAAGCATCAGTGTATTCCCCTTCTGGAGAGAAAGGATATTTTTCTGTATTTCTGTATTAGCTAAAGAAAGTATTGCTATGGTTTGAATGTTTGTGTCCCTCCAAAATTTGGGTTGAAACTTAATCCTCAGGGCAATAGTATTAAGAGGTATGGCCTTCAGGAGGTGAATGCTCCACTCTTGTGGATAGGATTAGAACCTTGATAAAAAGTCTTGAGAAGGTCTCTTGGGTCCTCTTTCCCCTCTGCTATGTGGGTATACAGCAAGAAGGCACGCACCCTTTTGGAAGCAGAGAGCAAGCCCTTAGCAGAGACCAGATCCACTGGCACCTTCATCCTGGACTTCCCAGCCTCCATAACTATTGTTTATAAAATACCTAGTCTAAGTTTTGGTTATAGCAGCGTATTTTGTTATAGCAGCATAGACACAGTGAGACAAGTATTATTATTGCTAACATTAGTGAAAAGTAACTCTATATTTCATATTGGCTGCCTAGCGATAGCTCAGGAAAGTTGAATTGGGGTAGTGATCTTCCCTATTAAAGCTTAAAACTGTTGTTATTATTATTAATGTAAAAAAAGGACAAAGTTAGGTTATAGTCTTAATCAATAAAGAGGAAATGTATGACCAAAAATAAGTTTTTTATAAAAACATCGCAAATGAGGGTGTGGCACATAGGAGAATAGTTTTCCAATAGTCTTAGGTAGAACTACATATGATGCCTGTCTGCTTTTTGTCAGATATCTTGTGTTAGTTACCTTTTGTGTATCAATTGCCTGTAAAATTTTTCTCAAGAACAAGAGTTTAAAATATTGAATAGATATAATGTCCAATTTTTGTTGTATATATGGTCATTTTCATTAAGAAATATGTATTTAAGGATTAATTTCATGAAATTTGACTTTTATGTTGGAGATAGTGTCATGGTCCTGTCTGTGGCTGGATTTTTAAGTGTTTTCCCAGTTCTTGGGCTCCTGGCTCAGAGGAATCACAAGCCTTGGTCCATGTGATAGCTCTTATTTAAGTCTTCTCCCAGCAGGTTTGTGAGTGATCTTTCTCCAATATCTCTTCCAGGATACTAGTTCACCTGGATTTAGGTCTTGGAAGAACTGGCTTGGTAGTATTTGAAGAAAAGCAATCTCTACTTGTTAATGGTAGGAGTAATTACATTTGATTATTTCTCTACTGTGAGTAGCTAGATCAGCATTTAAATTGATTAAATCAAACATAAATGATAATTTTTCTAGTTGCAGGGGCCTGTTTGTGACTAATTCATAAAGAAATAACCAATGAATATCTAAGAGGTAAGACCACAGGGCTATATGAACTACGGGTAGTACTTTAACCCATAGGAATTCAGTGGTATCAGAGAGCTTAGCTAATTTTAGTTTTAGTTATTCTTTCACTTTTCTAGAATGTTCTGGGTGATAAGGATAATTAAGTTTTTGAGTAAGAGACAAATCCTTGCATAATTCATAAACAACTGTCCCAATAAAAATATGTTTGTCTATCCCTGGATAGATTAACTAGAATTTCCCAGCTGGAAAACACCAAATCTATTTTTGTTTAACCATTGTGAGGCTTGCTGTTTTTCTACAGGAAAATGGTCCAACCAGTCCAGAAAATAAATAAAGTATCGTTAGGACATCTCCATAGCCTTAGAGAAAAGAAATTATGTGAATCTATCTGGAGTAACTGAAAGAATATTTTAGGACATGGCTCTAATTCAATCTCATTCTTACTTTTCCTGAATTATATCAGTCACAGAGAAGTCATGAATTCCATATGCTCCGCTATCTTAATAAACAGTGTTTACTTAGCATTACATGAGTCTCTACTGTGTTGTTTCAAGAAAGATTTTCTGTGTGTTCATTTGAGGTTTTATCTAAGGCAGCCAGGTGGCTATTCTAACTTTCCCAGATCTTAGCTTTGTGAATTTCACAACCCAATCATTCCCAGTGTAATTACATACATATGATGGAATTTTTGATGCTCCCTATGGCTTTGTGTTTATGTTCTGCTAAAGGTTCTTGCATAAAGATTTAGTCAGAGCAGCCTCTTTAGTATGATAATCAGCTAAAACTTTTTCTCCAGATATCTTTTTATTATTGATTTTTACACTTATAGTAAAAGGCATCACACAGCTATTGCTAAAAATGTGTTTACTTCCATCATGTATATTTTGTTCATTTATTTATGACAATTTGACATATCCTAGAAAGGACCAGCATTGACCATTTTTTCTCCTGACAAGAAATGGGATTCTGCAATAAACTAATTATGCATAGCCAGCATAATATTAACTCCTTTTATTTTTAAAATAATTGCCATGAAGAAAAACATTAAAACTTGTTTTGGTATGTGATGAACCAAAAATTTTCCTGGGCACAGATAATTCTCTAACTATGGAAAACACAATCATGAGAATCTTCTTCCTTGTATAAGATTTATAGAGTTGCATTTGAGGGATGATCAGGCTTGAAGCTCTGACTTGAGGGGGCAGGGAGGACATGGGCAATATAGGTAACTTTAACATTTGTACCGTCATAATATGCTGAAATTTAAAAAAAAAAAAGTATTCTGCAAGAGAATGGCAGTAAGGGAAGAAAAAGTAATAATAATTTATAATTAATTAATTAGTAAAAATAGAATTTTCATTACTCAAAGAAGTTCACTAAGTATAAGAGCCTTGTGTTTAAAGATGATCTTAGTACAAGAAGTGAAGGTCTTTTGACTAATTTAGTTGGGGATTCTAATTGCTCTGAGGCAAGAAGCTTTAGCTCATGATCATAGGATCAGTTATTATAGTCAATGAGTCTTTGATATGGGCCTTGACTTAATGCCCTAAGAGCAGGATCTAAACCTCTTCATATCTATGTAAAATATATTTACATTGATCTGAGAAAAATCAATCTGTATTTTTATGGATTTTGCTCCAATTATTCTATCTATGGCCATTAGTCTTTTCTCCATAGGGATTCTAAGACTCTGGATAATTCTTTGTTAATTTATTGTCTTGCATATAATGTAAGGATTCTAATTTCTAGATCAGCCATAATCTGATTATGTGCAGATGAATTTTAAAAGGTTCTAATATATTTTATCTGGCAGTTCTATTTGCAGAGTAGATCATTCTTATTAAAATTTTATAGATTGTGTCACATAAAAGAAAGGAATGTTCTCTTTGATAGTAGTTTCTGAAGTGAAGGTCCATGTTAAAAGTTGAAAGGTATTTAGAATTGTTAAAAATTTCCATTACACAAATAGTTCTAGTAAACTAGAGAAAATAAAATAAATTTCCTCTCACACTTTCTACAACTGAACACACACAAAAATTTGTCTTTTGCTATTTCTTATATTTTCTTATACAATCAAATGTTTTACTGTAAAACAAAATTACTCTCATTTCCCTTTTATACTTATTATAATTTGCCTACTTTCTTAGTTTTTTCCAGCAATCTCAACCCTTTTTCACTGTTCTATGAAGGGGAATTAATTGTGAATAGAGTGGCTCTATGTCTATGAAAGTATATTGTTATCTGTGTCTATATGGAGGCAATGCTGCTTGTAAGTTAAGAAAAATGACAAGGAGTTTGTGGAATACTGATTTTTTTCGTCAACATGACATAACAGTTTTTGATAGTTATGAACAGTCTTTGATAGTTATGTTCCCTATCAATATGGTAAATTGGATCTTCCAATAGCCCTTTCACTTGTAGCATAAGTTTACATGTGTTCTTATCTGTCAGCTCTTATTTCTTAGAGAACAGAGGAAATTTGATCTTATACTTCTTTTAGAGACTGTTTTCTAGAGTCAAAAGTTATTTACTTCTTTGTAAGTATCTGTAAAATTTGATTATAAAATTATAGATTTTATATTTCAACATATATTTTTGACTAAATTTCTTATTTCACATTTGAATCCATTTATGAAAGGAAAGTACATGGTGCCTTTAATTTATACCGTTGAGTCTACCTGAAGTTTGAGTCTAACGAAAGTCTATTTCTCATTTTTGTTTAGTTTACATTTTTCAGTCTGTGTTGGTCTTTCCTTAAAAGAACAGCTTCTTAAATTGCATTGTGTAGTGATTTTTGTTTTTTTGCACTTTCAAGCCTCAAAATAATTTCACACAATTAAATTATCTTCCTCTTCTACCATGCTGATTTTAAATATTTTTTTCCCAAAGGATTTCATTAATTAGACTAGTTGCCATATATCTGCAATCCAAGGCAATAAATATCAAATAACATAAATTCTGCAGCAGGTCTCTGTATGTTTTCTTGTGGTTTAGGAAAATCTGTAATTACAGTTCTTAACTTGACTGGATACCCTGAGTTCTAGCAACCATCCTAAATCATGGTATAATCTTGGGCATGTAAGCCAAATACTAAAGACATCAGAGAAGAAAAATGGAAAGATTCTTGGTTAGTGACTTCACAGAATTGCCTGTAATATCAGCCTTTGACCATCTATCTCTGGACTTCCTTTACTTGAAGGAATAAATCTGATTTCTGAAGTTGCTCTCATTTTATTCTGTTCACTAGCAAGTGAACTATTTAAACCAATATAAAATTTTAAAGTAAATATAAGCAAACATAAAGTACAGTTGACTCTTGAATAGCACAAATTTGAACTGCATATCTATGTTTATACATGGATTTTCTTCCACTCTCGCCACCTCTGAGACAGTAAGGCAACCCCTTCCTCTCCTTCCTCGTCCTTATCCCACTCAGTGTGAAGATAATGAGGATGAAGACCTTCATGATGATCCACTTCCACTTATTGAATAGTAAATGTATTCTGTTTTTCTGATGATTTTCTTAATAACATTTTCTTTTTTCTATCTTACCTTATTATAAGAATACAGTATATAATACATATATTCAAACAACACAAAATATGTGTTAATCAAATATATTATTGGTAAGGCTTCCAGTCAACAATAAGTTATTAGTAGTTAAGTTGTTGGGGATATATAGAAGTTATGTGTGCGTTTTTGACTGTGCAGATGTTCAGCACCCCTAACACCTATATTGTTCAAGGGTCAACTATAAATTTAAGCAAGAATGGTAAGTAATAAATTTCAGGTTGGTAGGCTAAAAGCAAAACAGCAATAAAACAGAAACACTTTAGGCAGCTTAGATGAAAGGGAACAGAAAAAGATTTTGCATTATGTCTAGTGGTGAAGTTGCATGAGGAAATGGAGAATTCCTAACAAGATATATAAAGAGTCTACACAGTTGGCAATATTTCAATGATTCTTCTTTCTCTGTAGATTGGATAGCATTGTTGTAAAATACAAATACAGGCAAAGAAATGAAATCCCTGTTTTCCCTAATGAAACAAGGACTTCTTTTCTAAAGGAAGTTTTTATTGAAGATTATATATAGAACATGTTTGAATCTTTTTAAAAAAATTCATCCAGTGTTCTGAGTATTTGAAAAATGAAGAGAACTTAACAAAATGTTCTTCCATATTATATATATATATATACATATATATATATATCTCCACAAATTTTCTCTTTCCTTTTCTTCTTGCTTCTTTTTTCCTTATCATTATTACTAATATTTTTAACTTAGTGTACAATTTGACCTTGTTAGTCCTGTAACTTTTTCAACTGTAAATTACAGGTTTGGACAAGAAGATCTTTATGGACTCTTTTTCTGACATTTTATATTATGCTCCATATCTACAATTGTGGGAAAAGGCGTTAACATCATAACAAGTAATAATTAAGAAAAATGCTTCTCTAAAATATATAGAATATAATGGAAACTATAACTCATCTTCCTCTGCCTTACTGGTTTATAAGACAGTATTAAGGTACTTTTTCAGATGGGTAAATTGCTTCTATAAATGTTGACATAAATCTAATTTAAATAGGTTTAACTGAAATAATATCAGTTATTATTGGTAACTGATTGATTGATAGCTGATTGTTGATTGGCATGCTGTTTAATATTATATATGTCTAGTGCTCAGGAAGTGTTTATGTTGTTATGCCTACCAAGACTTGCCATCCTCATGGTACCATAGACTGACCAGAGCTGTGGTAAATTGGGAAGAAGAATGATTCTCTTTCTTCTGTGTCTCCCTCTTGAAAGAGTTCCACGGTATGAGTACTGAGCTGTGTGGTGCCACACAACTTAGTGAGCCAGTTATTTTAGATTTGCTTTTATATAGTCTTCTCAAGATGCATACACACTTCTGAGGTGACAGTGTTGGAAAGGATTCAAAAAGTAGTAGCCAAGTTGTCAAAATATCAGACTGCCCTCTGTTCCACAAGTTTTATTGCTGAGGCTTGCTTATTGTAGCCAATTCCTTGATTTATAATAAAATCTTTCTTGAAATCTGGCTTCTGTCACTCTGGTCCTGCATTTTCACAAGTGTGTCCCAATTATAGCTCGGGTCCAACATTGTAAATTTGATTTATATATCCGTCCCTCTGGGTACGGGTGTGTATATGTATATATATGTATGTATAAACTTAACAAATTTATATAGGATCATAAGAATTAAAAGTCAATTTTATTTTTTTCCATGAATCACCTCTTTTTTGTATTTATAAATCTGTTTATCATGTATTCATATGTATTTGTATGTATTTATATGCTTATATATTATTTAAAATTGTGTGTTCTTGTGAGGGAGAGAAACAAAAAGATGACATTAGTGGAAGATTTGAACATAGGTGTGTTTTTATGTGTATGTATGAATATGTGTGTGTTCTGCTATCCTCTGCTGGAAAAACATGTTTCTCTTAATGAAAAACCAAAAATAATTAAATACAGTAGTTTTACAATTTAGCTGGCTGCATTGTCTTGCATTAAAACATCTACTATATTTGGTTTACTTACGTTCAAATCCAATTTCAAGGGAAACTTACAGTTCTACATAACAACGTTTATAGTTTTCCAGGTTCTAGTTTCTAATTATTGCCCCACAAGGTGCAAGTGTATTCTTTACTTTAGTATGATCTTATTATGGTTTGTGTGAAAATTAGGCACACATTTTATTTTTATTAAAGCTGTTTCCAACAACAGATTCTCTAAAAATTATTAGGCACATTTAGTACATTCTAGTTTAAAGCCACAAAAACCAAAATGAGCAAAAGGAAATAAAGCAGTGTTTCTTATTATTACATAGAAATGATATTTTCATTAAAAGCATTTATTTCTATAACCAGATTCTTTGTTACATGCCGGGTCTCTATGTAATATTAGCCAGGAACCACTTTGAGTGCACAGATAATGAATGTTTTTGGTCCAGCTTGATTCTTCATAGTGAACAACATGGGAATAGCTCCTCAGTTTATGCCCTAAAATTTTCATTCTAGAGCAGCCAAGAATTCTCAGACAAAAGAATAAATACTTCCCAAATCAATTTGGAAGATCTGTGATCTGGTAATCAGAGGTTACTCACAGCATGGAGAGAACATCAAACTTGCATCCTGACGCTGATTCAAAGAGGCCCCTGGTGACAGTGTCCTTGAATGTAATCTTGCTTCCAGTACAGACTTTCCTGGGCACATTTTGAAGATGTAGGATAAACCTTCCCTGTAGTCCTCCTATTTCAATGCCTTTTTAGGATCCCCAGAAAAGATATTGATACTCCACCTTATCTATCTCTGGAAAACATATAAACAATATTTAGATTAATAAATTAATATCATATTCCTTGAATGATTAAAAAAAACTAATGTGTACTGGGGAAATAGAAATATATAGGTTTTTCTATCTTGTTTTTTTGAAATGGTGTGACTTGCTTAATGAATAGTAGTAATTATTATGTAGAATCTTTAACCTTAGACATGAATGCAAATCAAGTGAGATAATGTAATATTTTTAAGTATCATATTGGCTTGACTATTTGCTACTATTATTAACGGCTCTGGAAATAGAGGTGTTACACTTGACTGTATGATAGTAATGATAATTATAATGATTCTTGGTAGGATGAAATCATCCAACCTTTGAAGAGTTTACAGAAAGGAATTAACAAGGCCAAGGCTTTAATTCCTCAACTCAAGTAGTGGCAATGATATTCCAACTACTTTTACATCTTTATATTTTATTTCTTATCCTTAGTGTGCTGGTAACATCTACTTATAACTGAAATTTCAAAAAGGGGCACATATTTATATCTTAATAAAAAGCAAGCCTATATTGTATACCTACTGCCAATACTCAGGATATGATTTTCTGAAGCTTGAAAAACCAGTATAACAAACATGGCAGAACCATTCAGAGTTTTGCACTCTTATGCAAAGACATAGGAAAAATGAAGTCTACTCTTATCTGGTAATCAGGCTTCAGAAATAGTGGGACGCATTTAGCTGAATTTGCTTTGAGAGATAATCCGGGGGAAGTGGTGAGAATACAGTGATAGGAGTTACTAAATCTGAGGATACTAGATTAAAGGCAAGGGCATCTGATAGACAGTGAGGACAAACTGGGACAATCTCTGGAAGTGCCATTGGATGGTGGCAGCTACCTGGATAAGAGCTGAGAGGAAGAGTTCTTGGATAATTCAGGCTTGGAGCGTCCCATACTGACCAGAGGACATGTACGTCCATGGGGGCAGAGTTTTTTCTTGCAGGTACATCCTTTTGGCTTTCAGAGCCTTAGACTGCTCAGGAAATTTTAATGCAAATTAAAACATAAAGCTGAACAATACAATTGTGCCTTTAATGTAGCTCAGATTTCACTGCCGTTATCCTTTCATGTGGATTACTGAAAACAAACACCAGAATATACACGGTGAACAAAATATTATTTTGTTGTTGTGGAGGGTTGTTTCTGAGTAGTTTTCTCTCTTTAATGGTGAACTGAAAAGGAAAACCTCTCTAGTTCTCTCCAACGAGAGAAATCTGTACACACACAATGGTCTTGTGATGTGGATGAGTATATAAGCATATCAATAATCTCCACTTTTGTACATTCCTATGGACATGTTTAAAAAATAGCTCTCCTCCATTTTCTGTATTTTACATTCTAGAAAGTAGTTTTATGGTGACAATTATTTACATTATTATGTCCGATGTAAACATTCCAGTAACAGTTGACACTTGAAAATAACCACCACCCACTCCCCAAGCAACCCAAAACCACTGATCTACCTCTGGCTATAATGATTGCAATATTCAGACAAGTGCCCTTAATAAGGAAATAAAATATTGCAGGGATGGATATATGTAACCCTGAAAGATGAAATTAATCTATTTTCAAAATTGGACTAACATGCTGATGGTGATTTTAATTTATAAACATGTGGCCCTGATTGCTCTTGTACTATGGGGCACATGCTGAAAACTCTTGGATTTTTTTTGTACATTGGCTGCTACTAACAAAGTCTTTCGGTATACAGACTTTCTGGTGTTAGTGGCCTTGTTATTTCTCCTGTGTCATTTAAAAAAATATAAAAGGAAGAAAAAATAAATGATGTTAATGACCTTCAACAAATTTTTTATATAATTTTTATTTATTTAATAAGTTTTGCAGGAATGTACTATTTTATACTTTACTGGTATTGCAGTATGATGCCCCTGTGAGGCATTTAGAAGTACATATTCTTTTCTCATGCTTGTCTATTTGCTAACTTTAAAAGACTGATTATATTTTACAAAAACTCATCTAAGACTTGACAAATCCTTAAAAAAGACACCCTCTATGAGCACATTGTGATTCTTTGAAGTTGAATTTTGTCTTTGAAGAATTTTGCATCTTTGAACTGAGTCCTTGCTAATATATTTGTAATCAAAAGAGATTGAAACTGTTGGTTATCTTTTATCACTGAAGACTATCTACTAAGAATTACTTTTATTGAAAGTATCTACAATTTATAGTTAAAATTTCTCATTAGTAACCTAGATTCCTTTTTAAAAAAAATTATTTTCTTCCCCTGGGGAAGTTAATGCAGGCATTATTTTGTTTTGTTTTATGTATCAAATATTAACCCATCACTAATTCTTTTATTAATGTACACAAAAATATTGACTGGGTCTATTTTGTATCAGAATTTTGATGAAAATAAGAGAGACAGATATGAGTGATAGTTGTAATGGTAGTGATATTTGTATTTAACCAGTACCAAAAGACAACATTTACAACAGATTTAGTTATAGATCTAGTTGGCTTTTATTTGTGATTCATGAATAAAGGCAGCCTTCATTCTATAAAATAGAATGAGAGTTCCCTTTGGGAAATACCTTGGGGTTTGTAAAGTAGAAACAAGGAAACAGAACAATAGAAAAAAAAAATGATGAACCTCAGGTTACCTCCAGTTACTTTTTTGTAAGATTAAAAGCAGAAGGGGCTTCCTTATTATGCTGACTCAGGTAGACTGAAATCTGATTTCAAGAAAAACTGACCTGTTTTGAGACCTATCCTCTCTGTAAAGTTTCAGTTTGATTATGTGGCATTAAGCATGAGTGACCATTTTGGTTTGGTCTGGTCTGTTAGGGCCTAGTGTAGGACCTCAGTCCAAATAATGATCTCCCATAGATTTTAATAGCTCATAAACAGAAAATTGCAATGCTGTGTAAGATTTACTTGATTAGGGTATACGCAGGATGCTATACCACTAGGGAGGAGAAAGGAGAGTCCCACTTTGAGACTTGAGTATTTTAGGAGTAGCTATTGGAAGACAATCCTCCATGGCTATCTCAAGTTTCTGAAAGTCTTGTAAGAAGAGGCACTGATGGCCTTTGCTCTGGAGTACCTTTCAAATAATATCTGTATAGAAAACAGCCTTGGAAATTAGAGAATATTTCCCTATAGAATAAAGGGCAGGTTTATTAGCGTCCAATATAATAAAGATGCTATTTCCCTGCAGGCAACAGTAAGGCATGCTTACTGATGAGTATAAAAGATTAATGTTCCCTAAATTCTGAGTTCTTGTCATACAACTCACTGTGTGGTGCAAGCAACATCTGAACCTATTGGTTTCACACTGTCAGAACTGAGACTCAGGGAAATAGTGCAAATACTGATATTCTGCCTACTGCTATTGCCATGGGTATTAAACTAGCCTCTATCTATGATCCTGCAGTCTCATGTGTTCTGTAAGCATCCATGGAACTGTAGCAGGCTTACTTATTAGCCTGCAGTAGGGTAATACCTCAAAACCTTCACAGCTTTTGACAATGGGGCATAGATTCTTGAATTCTGATATTCATGAACTACTTGAATGTCACTACGGTCTGTGGAATCCCATCTCTTATGTGTTATATATTTTTTAAAAATAAATAAATCAAATATGAATAAACAGCTTTCTTTTTCCCACCTCATAATCTTTTGAACATTTATAACTTAAATTTAAAAGATTTACAAAAGGGACATGGTTAAATATTAAGGTTTAGGATAAGGTTTAGGTTTAGGATACAGCTATTTTAAAGATTTTTATCACACTGGGATGCATGTAACACAGAGTAAAGGCATTGAGTTTGGTTAAGCATCAGTCAGTTTCTTTGAATTTTTCATTCTCACCTTGATTAATTAACACCTTGGTTTTTCTTTATGACTTCTTTTTCACATTGCTTTCACTTTGGGTAAAAATGTTAATCAGATTGTCTTTCTGAAATTTATATTAGCTTTTATAATTCAAGAAATAACAGTCTACTTATTTGGATGTGGGCTTCTCAAGGAATTAATTGACAATTATTCTTTAAATATAGAATAATTCCCTCATTCCTGGCCTTTCTGTGACCTGCCTGTTCTGCATTCTCTTTTTAGTAATGTATCTCTATTATCCTTATGTCAGTAAATACCACTTGTCCACGTCTTCCCATTATTTGTTCTTTAAGTTGACCACATTGTGTTCAAATTGCTTTTAACCCAAACTTCATAAATGGCACATAGAGAATGTCTTAAAGTTCAGTTTGTGCCATCTTATTGTGGCAAATACCAAAAGGAGAACAAATTATAATCTGAATCTGAGCTTTAATTATTTTGATAGACAATAAACAGTTATAACCTGGTACAAATTGTTTGGAGGCTAATCACAAATCGTTTTGTTCTCAGTGTTATTAAACTTTATCTTCCTAGGGTAGAAAATAGTGATGAGTTCATTTATGTCTGGTTTCTAACATGAGGATTTTAGAAGTCAATAAGTCAGTGAGAACTGATACATCCTGTTTCTATTGTAAAACTATTTGACAATGAAGTTTAACCTGTGCTTCTGAAAATGGGATCGGCGTAGGGTGGTGTGGTGGTACCAGAGGTGGCTGAAACTCTGATGATATAGTGACATTTGCTGCCATGAACACTCGTTTGTATGAGGATGTGAACACTAAGTAACAAATTTATTGTTTTTATTTTGAATAACCACCAAAGCCTTGGTCCTGGAGCTGTAACTAGCATCTTTTCAAGTACTTAAAACATAAAACCCAAAACAGTAATCAATGGTAGAAAAGTAAAAGTCTGGGCCATCCATGCCACTTGTTCCCTTTTTGTTCCTTTTAAACCAATAGGCAGCTTTTTCTTCATAAAAACTATGAGAATAAAATTGTTCAATTTGATCAATATAGAGATTGGCTAGGGGAAAATATATAGGTACACACACACACACACACACACTTATTTTTCTCCATAATGATGATGTTTCTATCCAACTCAGAGATAAATGGCACACCTAGGATTCATATACCTGTATCCTTAGATGCTCTGTGAGATAGCTCTTAATTATATTAGATCCAATTTGGGCTCACAGGACGATGTAGTAGCATGAAAAATGTTGATACATTAACTTTTTGGATGCTATTGCCATGGAGGCATAGGCACATAGGCAACAAGGTGATGAATAAGTGATATAAGTGACAATTACATTTTGTGTTTCATTCTGAGTGTAAGAAATTTTATGTCATGAATTAACATTTATATCCTTTTGGTTTTTTTTTACTTTAATTTTATTCCTATTTAAATATTCCTAGTTTGGTATTGTTATCTAATAAAGAGTGTCTAAAATTTTATTTTTAACCTACAAAGGGACATTTAGCACTTGATGTTGCTTTTAGTAATAATATTTTAGTGCAAAACCACAACATACTCCGTATCAAGTTATCAAGCAATATCTGAATGCTACAGTGCAAAAAAGATAAAGGAATTTCAGTGTGGAGATGCCTTAACACCAGCTCTAGAAAAATATTCACTCAGAGATCTGCATGACAGTGAATAAATTCTCAAACAGGAAAGGGAAACTGATTTCAGTGAGAAGCTTGTGCATGTGGTAATTGCTGTATTTTGTGTCTTATGTGTCAGGTTGAGTAATAATGAATCAGTAACCTATAGATATGGCTATTTAAAGTGATGAAGAGTATCTCATACTGGATGGGATCCCACAGATGGCATCTGTGGACTCTGAGACCACTGGTGACAGAAAAACCTTTCACTAAGGGCACAGGCTAGTTACGCATTACCGAAGTGCAAGGACAACCGGGAGCACCACATCCACTGCTGAACGAATAATTTTTATTTATTCTTTCTACTATCAGTTGTGAAACCACTTTTTCTCTGCTTTGTAAAGAAATTATCTCATGGCCAGGATTAGTTAGGAGTAGTCCTGAAATGGGAAACAGATTCTTGCAAAGCAAGCAACTCTCTTACTATGTATTAAATTATTTTGAGTACTCCTGTTGCTTCCCATTCCATGTAACACCTTTGAACACTTTTATCATCTTTTATCTGGTTCTGTTTTTCATCCTTCAGGTCTCAGATTAAATATCACTCTTTGAGAAGACAGCCCCTCACTGCTATGTTTTATCAAGCACTCTACATATTTCTTTTGCAATATTAATTATGATTTCTAATTATTTGAATAATCATAAACAAATAACCCCCATATACACACACTGCATTAGCCTCCCCCGGACCCCCCACACACATTCACAAATGTAAGTTCTAAGAGGACAGGAGCCATCTCTGCCTTGTTCTTCATTCTCTCCAGCCCCTGGAGAAGTGTATGAAACCACATTAGGTGTTCAATACATATATATTGAATACTTAAATGAATGAAATATCTGTAGAATAGTTTTCTATTTTAACAGCAATTACTATGTAAAGTACTTTAGTAATTTGGCTCCCAAATTCATTAATCTATCTCTTCCTATAATTACATACTATTTTCAGTACAAGAGTTCTGTTTTTGTAAATGAGTCTGTATTTCTTGTTTCTTGGCATTTCTGTTGAATGGTCGAGCATTATACTGTTATCTGGTGGTTCTACAACAAATTAGAGCCAAATTTTACGAGTAGGGGAATTGGGTCATAATAATCTCTCTTTCAAGAATTTCCTATCCCTGGCTCAAGGAATCAACAAGCATGATGTCACATCTAAATCTAATTATGCATTTTAGTAATTGAATGAGACATGTGAACACATATAGAGATTTACAAAGTCATTGCTGTTGAAATTAGTAAAGATTTGATTGAACATATGGTTAAGAAAGCTTGCAAAATAGATGCATGAAGAAAGACATCCTGTATTTTGTTCTATGAACTAATGCATAGAAATAAGCTCCCACATTAAAAATCAACATGTTTGGGGGAAGAAATTTATATTCTTTTTTGACAAACAGTAAATTATAATCCTTCAGAACAGACATTTGTGTCATTCATATTTGTAACCAATCCATATCTCATACAGTATATTTTACATAAAAGGCACCTTAACCAAAAAAAAAGAAACTAAATAAATACTAACGGCCAATCCAGAGAGCTGATTGCCTTCTAATATTATACATATTGTATTATTACACGGGCGATTGCTTTACTCCATCTGCCCGATTCAATGAGAAGTTTAAAGTACTATGTTTAAACAGAGGTAAAATAAAGCCAGCTGTCAAGCAAGTCGAGTGTTGTTGTTTTTTTTCTTTTAATCATCACATAGGAAATGTTTAGAACAATAAAAGTGCTAGAGATCAGTGTTTCAATCCACAGTGTGGTGATTCAGTGAACAACAAAATTGAAATCTGACATTGTTGACATTTAAGATTACTGGTGTGGTCAGCTAGAGGGGAGCAAACAATGTGTAACATGTTTCTCTACCTGACTTGTGTTAGTTCCTGTAAAATGTCAAATTGAAGGTGACAAGGAGCAAGCTTTCTGCTTCAAAATGTAACAAGAAAAGGCTCAGCCATGTGGCCTACAAAGACTTACAGAACATCATTTTTACTGACGGCAACACAGCGATTTATTTATTTCATAGAGGCAACAATTGAATTTTATTACATTTATTTTCAAAAAGCCTAGTTTAGTGGTAACATCTTTTTGGGATATAGCTGTTATTCTGTATTAACATATATATGAAATATTTGCCTATATGTAGGGACTCATCTGATCCTGATTTCACAGACTGCTTGGGAGAAAGTAGTTCAATTATTTTGGCAAAGAAATTTTTTTCAAGGTGTTTTAGAATGCATTCCCCCTAACAAATTTGCATATTATTGTATTATATTTTATTTTTTTAGAGGTAGGGTCACCTGTAATGGAGTGCAGAGGCACGATCATGGATCACTGTAATCTTGAACTCCTAGGCTCAAGCAATCCTCCCACCTCAGTCTCTCAAAGTGCTGGGATTACAGGTGTAAGACACTTTGCCCAGCCTATATTTGCTTATTTATGTATTCATCCAGGAAAAAAAAAAAGCATGGAGTTACTTGCTATGTGTTCAACTGTATATGGGGTAAAATATAAAATAAAAAGATGAAATCCCTGCCTTTAGAAAGCTTACTGTTTGTTTAAAGAGAAATGTCATCACATGCAGAATAGTAAATTCTTAAACAAGGGCATATGGAAGCACCGAGAAAAGACACCTGACTTCTGTGGTGGGTGAGAGACAGCTACCCGTCAGATGCAAGATTTACATATTTTATTGGATGTATAGTTTGCAGATACTAAGACCCCAAAGGCAATTACAACAACAATAAAAATAAATAAATGAGACTTCATTAAATTAAAAACCTTCTGCACAGTGAAGGAAATAATCAACAGGGCAATTTAGAATTTCTTATGGAGAGCTTTAAAAATAACCATATGCTTTTACTGAACTCTTAAACTTTTAAGAACTTATCCTAGGAAAAGTACAAGAGAAGCTTATGAAAATTTAGCACTTGTAGCATTGTTTACATGAAAAAAATGATGAAATATAATTCACATGGATAGATTAAATAAATTATAATGTGTTGACAACATGAATAGTATTAATTATAATTTTTATTATGTAATATATTTATGAGATGTTAGGAAAATAATTAAGTCACTAGGAATATGTAATTACTATCCCCTTTTTGGAAAACAAGAGATGCTAAAAATACTAAATATTGTTCTCTTTGGCTTTGGAGATTATATGTGTTGGGTTTCTATCCATCTGTTTTCTGGTATGCATATTCCTTTTTTCTCCCTGAGTTAAACATATTTTTGTTTTTGTGTTAAGGAATTATGCTATGTTTAATAAAAAGTGGCTTTATTTAGCATACCTATTGTAAAGCTAAGTGAGATCAAGAAGTTTTCTGTGATACAGAAGAACTGTATCAACAAAAATATCAACAAAAATAAATATTCATGATCTATAAATGTTGCTTGGTGTTCCCTGTGACAAAACTTGTGAAAACAAATATCGGAAACAGAATCACTGAATTATAAGAAATTCAGCAATTGGTGAAAGCAATAATATCAACAGAAAAGATCCATCATTACTTTCAAGTCTAATCAGCATGATTTCTTAATCAAATTTGAGATACAGAAGCTACAACAGAATTATAAATAATATAATACACATAGTGAAAATTACTTCAGATAAATAGGAAAATAGTTGAAGATAGCCCTAATTAAACATTTGTATATAAACAATAGCATATATAGGTAAATATAATACTAAAATATGACAAATAAGCCATTCTGTCAATGAAAATTAAGTGTATAGAGCTTTTTTCAAGGGTACTTAGATTAAAAGCAAGAAAACAAACAAACAGCAGTAGTGTTCATAAAAACCCTGGGATTCTATGCACTCAAAGATAGTCTTGCTACTTCGTATTATCATTGATGTTAATTAAGTGCCAATTACTCAGCTCATTCTTATTTAAACCTGGGTTTCATCATATACTGATTTATGCCACCTGCAACCTAAATCAAGCATTCTCTGGCAACAATCAAGCTTCTATATTTTCAAATTCAAACCAATTGATTCTGCACCAGAAATAGCTGTTTACCACAGGGCTGGGAATAAGGTCAAGTGAATGAGCTAGTCCCCTCAAGCATAAAATTTTAAGGAATATCAAAAAAACTCAGGAATCAAGGTAAATGTTATATCAAGGCAGTTTTTAAAAATCTAAATTAATGCAAATATCTATATTGAATGAAATACCAAGATTTTATATAAATTATTATCTGATTATAATTTATTATGAGGCAGACAACAAAAATCTGTTTGTTTTTTGTTTGTTTGTTTGAGACAGAGTCTCACTCTGTTGCCCTGGCTAGAGTGCCGTGGTACCAGCCTAGCTCACAGCAACCTCAAACTCCTGGGCTCAGGCAATCCTCCTGCCTCAGCCTCCCAAGTAGCTGGGACTACAGGCATGCGCCACCATGCCCAGCTAAATTTTATTATATATTTTTAGTTATCCAGCCAATTTCGTTCTATTGTTTTAGTAGAGACGAGGTCTCGCTCTTGCACAGGCTGGTCTTGAACTCCTGAGCTCAAACAATCCACCCACCTCGGCCTCCTAGAGTGCTAGTATTACAGGCATGAGCCACCTCACCTGGCCAAACATCTGTTTTTTAAATTAAGTTGACAGATGTTTACAAGGAAAAATTAACAATCTGGTGTAATGTTTTACATAGATCTTTTGAAATTGTTCTGTAATTAAACTTTTAAAAACTTGACTTTATGAAAGTTTTAAGAATAAAATGCAATGGCTTGGAAAACATGTCCAAGCCATTATTTGGTTCACCAAAGTAATAATTCAACAAATGAATTATTTGACAAAGAAGGAAAAATTTCAAAATCTACCACAAACAAAAATGAGACTGACTGCCACTTTGTCAGTCAATTCACCTAAGTGGCAACCGAATCTAGTAAAACTAGAAATATGCCTAGAAATATAGGAGCTTTGGGAAACAACAAGGAAAACAAATGGGCTTTCAGTCGCACTATTTTTGACCATTCTGAGAAATACATGGTCTATCTATTGCCATCAAACATGTATTCATTATCTCAACTGTGGGAAGTTACAAGCCTTGAGTATAACCTATGGTTTGGAACCTGAAGAAGAGTCAGGTCAGTACACGAATCACTGGTAGAACGCTTTGTTTTTTGATTTAGTTGCTTTCACTTGGGTTTGTTGCTGAAAGAGCAAACCTGGAGATGAAAGTGCATGACCTAGAGCTGCAAATGACTGGCCAGAGACAGTTTCCTGATTCCTTTTCAGTTCCTTAAGGAAAACTACTTTGATTTTAGTGGCTAAAGCAGAGTGAAACACCCACTTAATTAGAAGAGACTATAGAAGAGGATTTGCTAATTGTTAAAGTACCAAGTGAGAGAGGAAGCACATCTCCCCTCATATGTGTACTTGCTCTTATGAAAGAGAATTTCTTACAGCACCTCAGTTGCATATATTTGTGTTTTATTTTTTACTGCATGACAAGGCCTATGGCAGTCTTCACTGTGCCCCAAGCTATATGTTTCTAGCAAATGGATAAATATATCAAAGAAGAGATATATGAGTCTATGGACAAATTTTGGTTATTTACTCACCTGCATGTTAATATCATCTCCAAGATTTAAGCTATAATAGCTTAGAAAAAATAGCAATGATATCACCCAAACCCAAAATCTAGCACATGAAGTAAGAGTATTTATAACAACAGTGGAAAATCACTGAAATATTTATACTGGAATCTGCCTTAGTCAATTGCAGGTATAGATCTTTTGTGATTCAGGCAATCCTTGCCTATATATGTAAAAAGCATGTAGGTGCAGAAACACATGTAGGCTTCTGGGAGCTTCTGCAATCCATCTGTTTCCATTTTATATTGGTTTATGAACTCAGATGTCCACATCTAATTCTTTTGTACCTTTTTCTGCTGGTGTCATTTTGGCTTAATGTTCCAAACTTCCAGGAAAAAGTTATCAAATGGTTAAAAATATCAAAAGGTGAACTTAAACGGTGAAAAATGATCTGCGAATGTAAAATCAAAAATATGACTAAATGGAAACAAGTACTTATTCTGGGAACAATTTTGTGATAAGGAGCGTAAAATGAAGTTGATGACATTATAAATTTAACATGATTGGTCATGAGTTGGTAATAATTAAAACAAGGTGATGAGAAAATATTAATAAAAGTTTTATACTAGCCATTTATATCTGTATCTATTTGAAAATATCCATAATAATCTTTAATCAAAATGATAAAAGATTAACTAATTTATTTATTTCTGCATTAGTGACATGTTAAGTATTGAATGTTTTGGGCTATCAATTGATGGCATAGTAGTAGACTGGAAATGTGGGTGTTTATTGTAAAAATTTTAAAGTTGGAATGTAATTAACGATGCTAGTTAGTACAACTGATTTCTTCTGTCTTCAAAGTGAGAATGTATGGATAGACCTTTATCAAAGTCATTGCATATTGCACATCCCGAAGATACTGTGAGATTTCCTATATAGTGTGATATGTTCTTGTAGCAATATGATTTTGCTTTTTTTCCCATATTTGCTTAACTTTTTTTTTTGATTTCTCATTTAAATAGAACTAATCTTAAAGTTGCCCTTATTTACTTTTCAAATGTAAAAGATTGAGGTTGTTAAGAGTAAGTGGATTGATTATACGCTATTTCAATTTAATAGCAGCAAAATATGTTTTCTGAAGTAAAATTTGTATTGGACAATCACACTCATGATGTAGGCCATATTCTCAAATGGATTAATGATAAAGACTGAGACTGCAATCATTAAAATCTTTTCACCAATCTTTGTATGATATAGATCAGAGCCAGAAAATATGTAAATCAGCACATTATAAATACATGCTTTTTTAAATAGAAAAAAAATAAAGTGTATTTTTTTGGCCTCATGTATCATATAATGCCCTTTTCTTGTTGGGGATGAGATTTCATGGTAAATAGATATAACTGACATAGTAGAAAATGGTTGTATATTCATTTTAAATCTTCTCAATGGATAAAGGGAGAAAGGCTGACTAGAAAACATAGTTGGACTGGTGGAAGCACAGCAGGCTAAAGTGAATTTGAATTTATAGAGGAACTGATTTGTGTGATCTGTTGTTATACTTCAGCAGAAGAAGGATCTGAGGAGTTGCATTCATTCAAAGATGATGCATGTGGACATAGGGCATGAAATTTTATGTAAGCCATTAATTTCACCTTGAAAAGAAAGAATATGAAGATAAGATATCTACGGAGAGAGTGTTTAGGCCAGATGTGGAAGATATTCACTAGGGCTAGCTCATTAATGAAGGTTGGGCAGAACCATTGTGGACAACCAGAGTCAGAGGAACCTGAAAAAGAGTATAGATTAAAAGCTACTAAGAATTGTAGGTTTTCTGCAATGTGGTAGCATGAGAATGAACCCATTTTTCTATTGTGTGTGATATTTTTAATCACCGTTATGTGTTCAAAGAATTGATTAAATATATTTCAAAAATATCATTATAGGGCCGGGCGCTGTGGCTCACGCCTGTAATCCTAGCTCTTGGGAGGCCGAGGCGGGCGGATTGCTCAAGGTCAGGAGTTCAAAACCAGCCTGAGCAAGAGCGAGACCCCGTCTCTACTATAAATACAAAGAAATTAATTGACCAACTGATATATATATAAAAAATTAGCCGGGCATAGTGGCGCATGCCTGTAGTCCCAGCTACTCGGGAGGCTGAGGCAGAAGGATCACTCAAGCCCAGGAGTTTGAGGTTGCTGTGAGCTAGGCTGACGCCACGGCACTCACTCTAGCCTGGACAACAAAGTGAGACTCTGTCTCAAAAAAAAAAAAAAAAAAAAAAAATATCATTATATATACTCATATGTAATGTAATATATAGGAAACAATCATAAAAACCTTAATCATGCTATTCATTTAATAAATAATTGCAAATACTGCAATTAAAGAATTAATTAAAAGTAGCTTGCAAAGGTTAAAAACACCAAGTGGTTTTAATATTAAAATAAAAGTTAATTTATCACCACCCTTTATAAACTGTAGGCTTTTTACACTGATGATAAAGAAGAAATAGACTGTTTTAAAATTATTTTTGAAGCACTTTAATCATAAAAAGGATTTTATTTTATTAATAGTTAACTTATCCTTGCAAAGTGTAAACAATTTTATGAACTAGTAAAAACATATTGTTTATTCAAAATAGACCTTTTCTAATGTCACTTCAGGTTTTCCAACAAGCCATGAAAGAACTGATTTTGCCTTTTCTCAAAGGGATTTTTCTGACATTAAAAATAAAACAACTGACATACTTTTATCAGATTCTGTGTCATTTTCCTAAAACAGCTGTTTCAAGAAATATCAACTGAGTTCACATGAAATATTTTGCCTTCTAGCTTCAGAAAGCAGCAGGAGGATCTTTCTTTGTCAGTGTGCTTGAATGTGAAAATAAAAACTGGTGCCAATACTCCAAGAGAAAGAACAGTATCCTAGGAATCAGAGCCAATATTTTCTTCTTACCCCTACTACTTAGGAGAACACTAAAGTCAGAGAATAGTACGGCATTCAATAAGCAGATAGTATTTTACATACATGTATGCTACATGTATTGTTAAATAGCAATAGAAACATCTACCACTATCATGCTAAATTCTGACAGGATCTGCCTTTGCGCATATGTTACTCACTTCATAAGCTTTGGATTCTTGATTCTTGATGATTTTCTACTAGAATGAAGTCTGCTTTTGTATTCCCAAGCCAACCAAAAAAGCTGGTTCCCAAAGCCCCATAATATAAAAGGAAGCATGTACTTACAGAAAGAATGAGATTGAAAGATTCTATTACAAAAAAACCGGAGATAATTGCCCATATCACTTAAGCATTCTCTTTCTGAATAATCAGCACAACACAGTACAACATGCTCAGTTATATAAACCAGATTCATATAATCTCAAAGCCTTCACAAATACAAAACGTTTTTATCTGGTCAGAAGCCAAAATCCAAAGCAAATTGGGAAAGTTTGTTCCAAGAATTCCAGAGGAAATATGTTCTCCAGTTGCACACATATAACTTCTTAAACTATCCCTTATTCTTAAAGTGGAAAATAAAACTAACAAGTTTCAAACTACCTCAGAAAAAAATTCTACCTTTTAACATTAGTGAAAATGCAAGTAAAGTATATCTCCTTTTTCCAAAGGAATCACTGTTAATAAACTAATACAATATGGATTTTGGAGTCTTTTCTTAATAACTCCAAATCAACATATAGCACACATACATTTCAGATATTTCACAAAGAAAGTTTTATCTGCTATAAAGACTGATCTATAAGGTGGAACTATCTCCTGAGGTTTCATAGGTAAGATGACACTTTAAGTTTTTCTCCCATGCTGGTAAATTAACTCTTTCTTCTTATTGTCTTTCTTATTTTTTTCCCCTCAATGGAAATCATTCATATGAAAATACGTAACTTTTAAACTTTTGATCAAGTTTTCCTAGAAACCTCTTAATTATCATAGTTGTGATAATATGTATAATATTTTACAACTCTTGTGCAGGACAGATTGTACTGATTCTTATGTCTTGGGGAATACAGTGAAGAGTTGATCAAATTTGGGTAATGACCTCGGGTGACGACCCATTCATTTCTCTTTTTTAGTGAGAATTGTTTTCCTAGTGACTGTGTGCAATTATAGGTTTTCCTTACTTTGAAGTAAATCTGGGATAGTGATCTAGATTGTAATTATGACCTATCATCATTTTGGGGGCTTTGAATAAATGTACTTTTTAAATATAGGCTCTGAGACAGTTTGACCATAATCATCTAAATTGAATATGGAATGTAGAAAATATACACATTCATTGGAAATATTTTAATCATTGGCCGAGATAATTATAGCCCACAATACATCATAAATAACCTGCCATCTTTCATGGTTTCTGATGATACAGGACCAAGGTTTCTTGCTTGTGAGGTGCTAAGAATTAAGATAGGAACTTCAGAAAAATAACCAGATTTGGAATAACACATTAGTGAGGTCTTAGTAAAAGTTAATATATATATATATAATAGACTAATGAAACTATAAGGAAGAAGAGATATGGGGAAAAAGAGCAAATAACACTGGAATGAAAGTGAAAGGAAGACAGATACATTCTTTCTGTGTGCTAATTACAAATACTATTTATATAGGGATACATTTATAGAGGCTATCAAAACAATTATCTTGTATTTCTAAAAAATTTGGGTGTTTGCAATATTTATCGAATATGTAAAATATATATGCATTTACATTTATATAGCTACTTAAATTATCGAGTAAAAATGAGCATGATAAAGTGCATTAACATTTACAAAGCACCTTCAAAATACTTTCAAATATTCAGTTCTCACAATTGTTCTTTTATGAAGAAAGAATTCATTTTGATACAAGGAAATTTCCAACACAAAAAGAAAAACACCTGTTAACTGATAGAATTCAAATTTCAGGAGGTAACGAATCATTATTTTTTAAAAAAATATTCAATAATGGGCCATATATTACTAGAAAGTGGTGTTTTAGAGATGATTCAAACATAAAATGAGAGCCTGACATAGTAACCTTCCCAGTCTCTTACAACGCTGTGGTTCTCTAATTATCAGAATAAACTCAGTGAGTTCATGGCCCTTCACTTTGCTCATTGTGTTAAGTGTTAAATTCACTAATTCTACTATATGCCAGGTGGAACTCAGGGGTCATTTCTTAATTAACCTGGTTCTTACATGGCATTCGTTCATTTTTGGCATTTCTGACATTTTATCAGCTAAAATACTTTCATGTTTAAATAGCTTATCAGCAACATTTTAGTTAAACTGGTACAACACGGATAATGTTCTTAACCTATAATGAAGGTCTAGTAACATCTTTTGGTACTTCAATTTCAACCAACTTAATTACTTCAATAATAAGACAAACACTCTGTGTTTAAAGCTTTTATAGTCTCAAATTTAGACGACTCAGTTTATGAGCCCTGAACATCTTATGTTGAAAACAAATTAATATCATTGAATCTTGAAGTTATGGCTCTGATAATTGCATGTATAATTTAATTCAGTTGAAATATGCCAGTGAACAGGAACATAAATCTGTCGAAAAATTAGCACTCTACAGAAGATAGTGTAGTTTGTTTGTCATGGCCTTCACATATTATGTGTCCTAGACTAAGTTATAAAATCACCTTGAACCTTTTTTCTTCTGCTAATGGAGAAAATAACAGTACTTTTCTCATACAAATGTTGGGAATATTAATAGAAATTGTGCAGTTAAGATATTCAGCGCAGTGTTAGATAAAACAATAATTACTCAATAAATGTTATCTAAGAAATGTCCTAGAAAAAATACAGAATCTTGTTTTTGATCTATTTCTTGAGAACTACCTTCCAGGATTAATATACAGGTAGATCATTTCTAAGCTGTTTTCTTTTTTTTTTTTTTAAGAAATAGAAACCAGTCCACCTGTACCCCCTACCACAAAATTCTGTTGCACCTCACTCTGATAGCAATAAGTTTGAAAGATCCTGTAGAGGTGGAAGTTAGTTTTTCTTAAACATCAAGAGGAAGATTTGACAAGTCAAATAACTACTACTTTTGACAATAGCTCACACCTCCCCACACATTTTCTCAGAATGATGCAAGACTTCTTGGAATAGTCAAAGAGATCACTGATATTTTGCTTTATCTATAAGGATAGCCTTCCATAATGAATTTTATGTAGAATAATGTACAGGAATTGCATGTGAATGCTTACTAAATAGAAATATAAGAAATCAAAGTCAACATCACTAAAATTCTCATTAGTGGTTTAATGGGACCCTATAGAGATTGTGGACCCTCTCTGCCTAACAATAGAATTTAAAATATTAATTATAGTTTTATATCTAGGTAGAATTTCTTTTACATATACTCTAGCGAGAGCTTGCAATCAGTTATTAGGAGTTATGATTAACAATCCACAAAGATCTCTCCTCCTGCACTGTTGGAACAGGTAGATGATATATTAGAAAGTTCCAGTCTTATAGACAGAAAGTAATTGTTCATTTGAACTCATTTATTTTAGAGTAGTGTCATTTCCCTAAATATAGTTCAATTTCACATCTATTTGTTGACATTATAATAGAGTAACCATTAAATTATTTTAAATGCAAGAGCTTTTAATTTGGTGGAAAAAATGATTTAGATTCTTTTTATGGAAATCAGACTAAGTAAAAGTGAATCATTAGGAACCAAGCAGCATTATGAGGATGTTGTGGAAGCCCTAGTGAGATTTACCTTAAATGTTATCTGACTCATTCACTGACAAATATTGATCAATTAAATTAGTCCATATTTAGTGAGAAACATAAAATAAATATATGTGTAAGGAAAATTAATGTTGTTCATATTCAAGTGGTATAACAGTTTATAAATTAATGAAATTCAACAAGTGCCAATGACTCTTAAATATTATGCTAGCACTGTCCATATAAATATGAATAATTCATGGTATCAATCCATGTGATACAGTATAAAGGGTACAGAATTCAAAGTGAGAAAAGTCTTACTTTAAACTGTAGGTTAGTTACTTTACCCTGTAACGTAGATGTTTACCCTATCTGAGATTGAGTAAACAAAGAAAACAATTCTGATAATGCCACTGCAATAATAGTCCAGGTGCCCAAGATATTATTCGAGATAAACAGGAAGATTTAAACCTGAGTCACAGGCTCTAGTGTATTGAGAATATATCTGGACAATATATATGGTCCTGGAAGATAAGTCCTCTGTAATCTGATGTTGAGCTTTTCAGTTTTGTGTCATTGGTTTATGTTGCTTCATCCTTTGACTCCATTTGGGCTCCGCATGTATACATATATTTTCATCATCAGCCCAGCCCCTCTGATGTTTCAGAGCAGAATATCTATTCAACACCACTCAGAGTACATCAATTATCTCTTCTCATTCTTTTCACCATGGCTCTCTTCTTTTTCATAAGGTTTTCTTATACCATCAGGCATTAAAGGCAAAAATTCTAGCAAAAGTCTCGGCTTTTGCTAGCTACTTGGTCTAAAGTGCAGTGTGTAGCTGAAAAGAAGCCACCTTTCAAGATATGTTTAAGAGTCAGAACTTCAGGACTTGTTGACAAATTGGTTTTAATAGGTAAAGAAAAGAAAAATATCAAGGGAGACTCTGGTTGTGGCTTCAAAATTATGTAAATAGTGGAGCTATTTACTGAAATGGGGAAAATTAGGTGATAAACAAGTTTGGATGGGGAGATAGAATTAGGAGTAGTATTTTAGATGGGGTAAGTTTGATATACCTACTATATACCTAACTGAGAAAAGGTTTCCAAAAAGAAAAATTTACAGAATAAACTAGCATGCTTGAAAATTTAATCTGAATATAATTCATTAGGGTGGAGGGTTGAAATATTGTCAATCAAATCCTCACTTCTAAATAAAGGAAGATTTTAGACCTAAAACTATACAGGTTACAGGAATATAATATAATGTTACAACTAATCTATCATTGTCAGTTTTATTTCATGAAAATGCATATTTACAATTAATTATCACTTTTTTTTCATTCAATATTCAATATGTACAGTTCATTTATTTGTCTAGGAGCTAAGAACTTTGAATAAGACAGATATGGCTCCTATCTTTATGGATTTTATATTCTATTAGGGGAGTCAGATAAAAAGAGGTTAACACAAATAAAATAATGTGAAGATACAAACAAGAATCTGACAGAAATAATATTGGATAGGACATTCTTTAATGAAGATTTTAGAGAAGGTCTCCTTGTGGATTACATTTTGGCTCAGATATAACTAATGAGAATGAACTAGCCATGTAAACAATGAGGATAATTATATTTATGTCCTTAAGAAGAAACAGAATGTCAATATCCCTGAGTTGGAACAAAACTGATCATGATCAAGAACCCAAAGAAAACCAAAGTGGCTTGACTGTATTTCAGAAGGGCATATGAATACATAAGAGGTTTATAAATTGACTACAAAAGAGTCATAGGGAAATATGTACTTTAAATAGGTACTTTAAGTAGATTGGAATTAATTCTAAAAGTGATGAATAGTCATTAAAGAATTTTAAGCAAGAAAGCAATAGTTCCTGATATGGTCTTAAACTCTGTTTTGCAGATGTGTAAAGGATAAATTGGAAGAGGGGAAGAGAGGGAGTAGGAAACCATTTACTTTCAAATTATACTTACCATGCAACATAATGTATATATTGTATATCATGGTATGTAGTTATAGAATTGGTACATAATAATTCTAATCAATTTAATTGCCTATGTTATTATATATTGTTATATTAATCACTTTTTCTTGAAACATGAATAAAGTATCCTCTATTAGAAAAAACTAATAATGAATATATGTTATATTTCTTTTTCATTAAAAAAAAACTTTTTCTTTTGGTTATGCCACTTCACTAGATTAATAGAATAATGATACTAATAACAGGTGCACCTCATATCATTTTTTCTTGTTTTATTTAAGTTTGTGCCTCAATTTAAAAATCATTCTTAACTTTAATTATTAAGAAAGTAATGCCTGCAATCTTAGCTGAATTATTTATTTTCTTATCAATATTGATTTGAATAATCTTGTGCTATGATTAAAGTTAATATATCTTTGTTGCTTCTTTAAAAATAGGTAAATATCAAGATATTCATTAATATTTTATACTAAAAGTATACTAAAAGTATGATAGTCTTTTAACTATTAATATTATATTAGCCAGGTAATACCATGTATTAAAAGTTCCGTTCTAAAATTTAATACACTTGAACTTTACTATAAAGTTCATTATTAGCACTGCTGATGTAAGACATGGCTATTCCATTCAGGTTTCACAATAAATACTTTCTAGTCCATATACACTGATGTAAACTTAGTAGTATGAAACCTCAAAAGCATGGAATGATTAAGCAGTAAAACAAGGAGTTGCTAGTGATAGGAATAGCTATTATGCCAATTGTTCAAAGCAGTGAGGAAGCTTAGAGGTTAAAATTTACAGGCTTTTGAGACAGATTGCATGGATTTGAATCTTTGTTAGTAAAGTGATCTTGTGTAACTTAATATCTCCATGTATCAGTTTACTATTATAATATATAAAATGAGAATAATAATTTTACCCAATTTCTTAAGGTTTGGGGAGAGTTTAAAAAGTGTTTATATGTTTTACAAATGAGGACTATGTCTAGTAAGTGCTATATATGTTTCAAATATTCCCATTATTAATCAGAAAGCCCCACATTCCATCTAGTTAAGAATCTCTTTGTATTTCTTTAATCTGAATGTCCTCAGCCAGTATCTTTGTGATGAATTATGCTTATTTTGTTGTCTGCATGAGTTTTGTTGATGAGAAGAATGATTTATTCCAGTTTGCTACTACTGTGTTGGATAATTACAGTGATATTGGGTATCATAATTATTCCTGACTTTAATGGAATTTCTTTTAATATTTCATCATTAAGTATTTTGTTTACAGCAATTTCTGCTAGATAATTTGCAGCAAGTTGAGAAATCATCTTTCCATTTATAGAAAATTAAGAGTTTTTTTGTTTCAAATCAGAAATGAATATTCAATTCTAATAATATCCCGGTAGCAGATCCACCTTTAAATCCAGAGAGGATGGCCTTCTGTTTACATAGGTCTTATTTAGATATTTCAGATACTATGTACTTTACCTTATCGCCACTGAATATTTTTCTCCCGTTCTCCTACAGAAATGGTTGTACTTCTCTAAATCACAGTCCTCCTACTTGCCAGAGTCTAACATAATTTTTGTAAGTTTGTGTAGCAAAATTCACAAGCACCAGAGTGATTAAAAAGGCAATCTCTCTGCAAATACATTTATATAATGTTGCTTAAATGTCTAAATATAGACTTATATATTTAGATTGGGCTTTTTATATTTAGATTGGGCTTTATAACCAGTATACCCACAAGTCAGTGACTTTCCTTCTTTCCTTAATACCCATAAATATGAAGATTTAAGCCATAGAAGAGATATTATGTCAGTTTCCTAGGAAGAGCGTATAGGCTCTGGTCCTACAAAGGAACAATAATATTGCATTATTATAATAATTATATTACATTATTATTACAATATATTATAATATATTACATCATTATTATTTTATTTTTACTATTATAATTTATTGCCATTATCATTATACTTAGTTTTTTGGATGAAGTTTTATTTTCTAATATGATCCTCAAGGTATAGCCTTTGTTGTGTAATTCATTTGTCTAATTATAACCTGGCAAAAAAGATGACAGATTTTTATTGAATGCATGCAAATAACTACATTGCTCTGAAAAAGTAAAGTCACTTAGGAAAAAATATTTGTTCCTAAATTCTGTGGGATAAGTGAGAAAAAGATATAATTCTAGAAATGTTTTGCTTCAGTTTATATAAGCATGGTCTGCTAAAGTCAGGTTTAGAAATAGGAAATTAGGAAGAATATAAAAGGCTTCCTCTTATGCCTATTAGAATATAGACAATAGCACAATAAAATAATATTTCCAAACAGACACCAAAATTATATTCTTATTAGTTTTGTTTTTATCAGTATAGTCATTGTATTTTTCTGTAAGGTTTTAGACAGTCCTCTTTCATTCAATCCTGTACTCTGGGATAAAAAAAGAATCATTGAAATCCTCACCCAATCCCTTGAAGAAGTCTGACCAGTGTTTAACAGAATGGTGATGTCAGCTCAGATGCAAAAGTCTTTATTCATGAATCTGTTCCTTGTAATATTATAATTATGAGTATCTGGTATGATCTTTTATAGTAGTCTCACATTGTCCTTTCTCACTTGGGAGAAAATAGATATCTCGTGTTGGTGAAAGGATGGGTGGTTCTAGTAAATTTGTTAGAGTAATTAACAGTATCTTGGTGGAAGGTAGTAAAGTTGGTGTACAGAGAGAAATAAATAGAAAGTGAGGAAATAAAAAAATATTAAAAACATGTTTGAGAAATTGTGCTGTGAGAGAGAAAAAAGAGATCTGAGGGTGACAACAGGAGGATGAGGGTTAAGGAAAGGATTTAGTTACGCTGTTTTCCCCCTTTAGTTGTAGGGAGTTTAATAATAAGTGGAAAAGAACTACTTGAAAGGCACAGGTTTAAAAGATACGATAAATAAAGGATATACTTTTGGGTAAGCTTTATGAAAGAGAGAATCTGCTCGCTCCACAATAGGAAGTGTGGTAAAATAATTTTAAATCTAGAATTGTCAAAAGCCAACTTATGAAAACTAAGAAAAAAATTCACGGATACTTTTAATTGAAAGATCGGAGAGAAAAATAGGTCAGGAATGCCGCTTAAAACCCTCATCTATGAACAAAGAAATGAACAAGTAAGCTTTCCTTTGGTGATGATGTGTCAATGTAAGTTTATCGATTTTAAAAAATGTAACACTCGGGGCGGGGGGGGGAGTTGTTAATGGGGAAGTTTGCATACTTATGGGGGCAGGGAGTTTATGGGAAATTTCTGCATCTTCCTATCAGTTTTTCTGTGATTCTAAAACTGCTCTAAAAATAAAGTGTTTTATTTTTTAATAAAATTTATAAAGATGTGGCAAAAAAACAATTACTTGAAGGGATAAGTCAACACGTTGAATGCATTCAATCTCTGTGTTAGTCCATTTCTATGCCCCTCTATACAAATGTTTTTCTGCTAGGAGGAAAGTGACCTGGGATTTTGAAACTGAAAAGTGACCAGATAACTCATCTTTGCTTTCTTCCCTGCACCAGAAAGGGGCAAAGAATCAATACTCTGAATTACATTTTGCATTCATATGCTGCACATGCCCACTCAGGAAGACAGTACAAAATAAACCTCAACCTGATCATGGCTTTTTTTTTTTTTTCCCTTCTACCTCCTTTTCAACTCAGAAAAGCATTCTTATTTGATGATTTACATATAATACTAAGTATACATGTTGCTACTCTTTTAGAATAGTTTCATTTATTAAGAACTTGACTACAATTTGTATATATTTTATTTTAAGATAAATTTTTCCCTGTGAGAGTACAGTCTGCAGATAATGCCACATTGATAATTTCTATTCCAACCACCTTCAGAGCCCTGTTGGATAAAAGCTAATTTTAATGTCAGTTGGTAGGAGACTTTGCTCCACACATCTTCAGAGACCCAAGCTCCTTTCATCTAATGGTTCTTCTTTTTTTCTAGGGCATCGGAGTAAGTATTCTGTTGGATTCTCTGTGTATGGCCACAGAGGAAGAAGGAGAGGGAGAATAAAAATGGCACATGCTCTTTAACTCCTTTGGCCTAGGGAGATGACACACTTAATTTCCATTTGTATCTCTTGGTAGTAACTGCATTGGTCCAGCTAGATTTAAGAGAGCCTGAAAATGTCGTCTAGAAGTGTGTGAAGAGAGAGTAGAGCACTGAGCGTGGATGTAATTGTAGTTTCTGTCATGAATTATCCTTTCATGTGGCAACTAAAAAATAAATCACCACACAATACACAAATTCATGTTAGTTCTTCACAGAGACAAAAGCCAGTCACTGTCATTACACTGACAAGAGTATCAAGAGGAATATAAGAAAAAAATGTCGGTAAAATATTTTGTGCTAGAGCTGCCTGCAAAGTAAATTTGAACCTATCTTTGGAAGGAGAATGCTTGAAACAGGAGTTAAATCAAAGGAAAGGGGAAAAATATAACTTCATACCTAATAACCTCATCATTGTTGTGTACATGTCACCAAAACAGAGAGAGAAAGATTGAGAGAGAGAGGGAGAGGGAGAAGGAGAGGGAGAGGGAGAGGGAGAGGGAGAGGGAGAGGGAGAGGGAGAGGGAGAGGGAGAGGGAGAGAGAGAGAGAGAGAGAGAGAGAGAGAGAGAGAGAGAGAGAGAGAGAAGGGTGATTTTCTTATATCCTATACTTATACACTCTTTCCCATAATTTATCTGTATATTATTTAACTCATTTAATCATTCATCCCTTGACCATTAAGTTGATTTATCTTAGCATTTCTATGCTTAAAAGTACATATCTTAATTACTAAAGCTTTGTAAACTTCTTAATATATATTTTAGCATCAACTTGTCAAGTTTCACAAGAAGCCCCACATTAAAATAAAATCCTTTAAATTTGTGGTTTGATGTAGAGAAAATTGAGAACACCATCCAGTCAATAACCATGAAATATTTCTCATGTTTATTTAGATCTCATTTTGAGAACTCCAATAATGTTTTGGAATTCTCGATACAAGCAATTTTTACATATTTTGTTAGATTTATTCCAAAGGCTATTGTAGTGTTCTTGTCATTGTGATAACATTTTTTATTTTTTAACCAGCATAAATTTTAATTGATTATCAGTATAAATACCCGTATAATGCTGGTATATTTTATTGATATGGCATATCAATATAAATTTATGTTTCTTGATGCTGCATTATTAAAATAGCTTTAAAGTTTTCTGTATTTTTTCATATTTGTGATGTACATGATCAATTGTTTAAGAATAAAAATGTATATTTCTGTATTCATCTTAGTTTCTTTTTTCTTGTTTAGTGTTTTCTAAAGGACTGCTATAAAATTTTGGTTGTACTTTTTTGGTATAGTTGACTTTTAGGATAATGTTTTAAATGTTTCTCTATAAGAGTAAGAGTAATGATTAATGTAGCTTTTTTTAAATACACTCTATCAAGTTAGGAAAGTTTCTTCCATTCTTAGTTTGTTAAGAGTATGTAACATTATGTAATGTTGACATTTATTATTATTTTAATATGCATTCATCGAAGGGATAATATATTATGTTTGGTTCAATGTCCATCACTGTTATAATTTAGTAATTATTTCAAAGACAAACTAACATATTACATAACTTAAAATGAACATAATATATGTACTAATGTGGAGTTTATAAGACCTCTTATGACCATAACTTAATTTAATAATGTTAAATCCTTTGGAGATAATATCCCTACTCCCATTTCATAGATATTGCAGGTAAGAATACTGATCATAGACCAAAATCAATCAGCTATTATATGATATATTCAAAACTAAGTTTATTATTTTTCCATTACACAATGCTGCATTCTTACAATGTATGAAGATAATTTCCAAAACTATAGAGGTACTTCTTGCAATTTAGTGGTAATATTACTAACTGCATTGTTGTTGGAGTTCAAAATTCATTAAAATACAATATTTAAAAGATAATATTAAAAAATTAATATCCTAAATGTAATTTCATATCTTATTGAAAAGTAGCTAATAACAGCTATGTAATATCAGCATTTAATGATAAAATACAATGAATAGACATCTATTTAAAATACATATCTGTGGAATAAAATTATAACATTGGAAAATGAAAATCACTTCTATTGAAAAACTAACTTTCTAGGACAAATATGCTACATTCATTTTCAAATGGACTTAAAACTACATTTAAACTATTGCCCACTTAATTATTTTAAATTAATTAAGACTGAATGAAAATCTTCATTTATGGATGATAAATTATCTATATTTTCTTAGGGAAAAAAGTAATAAAAGAAACTATGCCACAGGAAGAGCAAACTAAAATGATTTTTGCTTCCTTTTTTCCCTAACATTATAGCTGTAACCAATAGTTACTATTTATTATTTTCAGTAACTTTGTCATGCTACAATAGAGGTACATTTTGCAAAGGCATCAAGGGCTGTGTGAATATTTGATATTTTGGAGTCTTGATCTGAACCTTTTTTGGTGGAAAATTCATTAGCGGTTGCTTAGCAACTGAGGTATTTGGTCGTACTGAGAATTGCTTGACATGTTTTCAGTGGAAAATACTGCCGCAGGGAGTAGAAATTTGGGGTTTGGGATTTTTCTATAAAATTTGAAAAATATTAATTGTTCCTTACTAGTAAAATTTTACATTTGGAAGACATTTTAAATTGAAGACTTTTACAACTGAGTCTTTAAGAAAAGAACACACATACACACATACAACCAAACAAAAAGAGTAAGTGTCAAATTAAATACAAAGCATTTATCATCTTCTAAGACTCTGGAATCTAAAGATAATATTTTTTAAAAAATAATATCTTGAGGTTAAAACTATAATAAGAAATATATGCTGGTATAAATAGTTGATAACAGTTATTTTGTATAAAATTAATGGCCAACTAAGAGGGAAACTCAATAGAAAGAAACCTTATTGCCAGGAAATAACAGATATTAATTTTAAAAATTATATACCACTTAGAGACAAATTAATTATTATAGGAAACTACTTTGAGAAGAATAGAACTGTAGAATTAAGACCCTCAGCTTAGAAAATGTTGAAAAATATAAAAATTTCTTTAAAAACTTTTAGTTTCTTATGTAATTGTTCTAATGAAAACTAGTTACTATTTTAAAGTGTGCCTTGTCAAGAAGTACCCATTGTGTCCCTCGTGAGAAAAGTCAGATAAGAATTCATCCCACTTGAAAACTTAAGATTTTTATATTTATTTAAATTCAGTTCAACAAATAGCAGAAAACACTAAATGGCAATATAACTAATCATCACTCTGATATATTTTCTTTAGTGATTGCAGTTGGTAAATTTTAAAGAAAGTCTTCTAACACATATTCAGTACTGGTAAAACAATGCAAATATTTTGAAAATTAGCTGGGAACGTGTTCCAAAATTTCCCATTCTTAATATACTCCTAATTTTTTAAAAATTCAAATTAAAAAATTAACTCATGTTGTGTAACAACACCACACTTTTATGGCCAAAATACATTTATGTTTCTCTTATTACTTACCTTCCTTAAAACACCTAACATAAAAAATATGTTTTGCTAATATCTAGCAATCTCTAAAAATGAGTGGAACTCAACCATTTTGTGTGAACTGACTATTTAATGGCCAAGTTCACAGTGCAGAGAGACTTTATCTTTCAGAGATATTCCGAGGTTAGATTGTTTATCCTCATCTTAGTATTAACTAATTTTTAGTATTTACTGTTATTAGATGACCTTCAAAGTATTTATGAAGTTATTTAAATAAGGACAAAAATATCTAGAAATAGGCAGTCCAAGTCATGCAGCTAGTATTTGAAAGAGCAGTGTCAAGAACTGTCCAGAGTTTTGAAAATATGATACAAATATTATTTTATTTTTTGACAGTGAGATTCTTGGCTTGATTCCAGACTTTAATTAAACAAATAAACATAGCATTTTTTTAAAATAAAACCAATGAAATCATAAAATTGTCCTATGATATTTTATAGCTACATTATTGCATGTAACTACATATAACTATTATCATTTTCTCTAATATTGTAAATGAAGAGATCATTAACATAACAAAATGAGAAGTTCCTGGGTATTTAAGGAAATAGAAGCTGCCTAAGTCAAAATATCTGTGTAAATCTTTCAAGGATAAATAAGATCACATAAATCTCACAGTATTAGCACTGTCAGAAGGCAGAGAAAACAAATAACTTTAAATTACCTGTTAGTAGAAAAATTAAGTATCAATTTCTAGCAGAGTGATCACTGATTGCCCACTGCAAGCTTTTGCAGAGTATGAAGAGAAGTCATAATAACCTGAACAAAAGAATAAAAGACCAGTACCCCTATGATTTTAACTAAAATCATCTTCAAAAAAAAAGTTTACTCTAAGTGTGAAAATGTTGGAACAGGTCCTGGTAGGTCAGATTGCTAACAGGAAAAGCATTTGAGGATACACAGAAATCAAGGAGGCATACTTGGCAAAGCATCAGTTCTTATAAAGTAGAGAATAAATAGAATATGAAGAAGTAAAAAAAAAAAAATGAACAAGGCACAACACCCTCCCATTCTCTGAGAATTGCCTAGTAATTAAGAAATCTGAATTAACAGAAGAGGATATTCTTGATTAACAGTTCTTGTACTGCTAATCCACAAAATGTAGACATATAAACAGTCTTTATGTATGTAAAGCTACTACGAGAAGAAAGCATAAAGTGAGAACCAGACTGCAAACTAGTTCAACCTCTGTGGAAAGCAATATGGAGATACCTTAAAGCGATACAAGTGAATCTACCATTTGATCCAGCAATCCCATTGCTGGGCATCTACCCAAATGATCCAGTGACACTCTACAAAAAAGACACCTGCACTCGAATGTTTATAGCAGCACAATTCATAATTGCAAGGCTGTGGAAACAGCCCAAGTGCCTATCAATCCAAGAATGGATTAATAAAATGTGGTATATGTACACCATGGAGTACTATTCAGCTCTAAGAAATAATGGTGATATAGCACATCTTATATTTTCCTGGTTAGAGCTGGAACCCATACTACTAAGTGAAGTATCCCAAGAATGGAAAAACAAGCACCAGATATATTCTCCAGCAAACTGGTATTAACTGAGCAGCACCTAAGTGGACACATAGGTATTACAGTAATAGGGTATTGGGCAGGTGGGAGGGGGGAGGGGGGCGGGTATATACATACATAATGAGTGAGATGTGCACCATCTGGGGGATGGTCATGATGGAGACTCAGACTTTTGGGGGGAGGGGGGGAAATGGGCATTTATTGAAACCTTAAAATCTGTACCCCCATAATATGCCAAAATAAATTAAAAAAAAAGTGAGAACCAAAACATTTCACCCTATAAAAGTACCCTTTCCTCTAGATCATAATTAAATAAAGCAATTAATAAAGGAGATGAGAACTGTAACACAACACAAAAACCTTAATTAAATATCATAAATGATCAGTTGAATATATGAAAGGAACCTTAAATCAGGCATTCTCAAATTGAGAATAGAAATGCAAAATAAGAGAGAAAAATGAAATGGGAATTAAATGAATTAGGGCACTGAGAGGCAGAAAAGACAAAATATAATTTCAAAAATGAAGACAATTTACAAAGTGCTCAAGGGAGAACAGAAATCATCACACATTTAACAAGGGAAAATAAAGTAAGTCAGATAGGAAAAATGGGAAGCAAGGCAGTGAAAATGAGGGAAATAATCAAAATACTCAGAAAAAATGATTAAAATGAAAGACAAGTAAAAGGATACCAAACTCTAAATGGAGTACCCGGGGCAGGAGGGAAGCAAACCCTACTGTTATCCATAATTCTAATTAAATAAAACTTTCAAAAATAAAAAGCACCAGAATCTACATACTGAAGAGACATCTAGAAATAATTCTCCAGACTCTCCAGACTATTTTTTCAAGGGTGTTTATATGGCATACAACTTTGGTAGATAGACATAGTGTCTCTGTTTGGGGCAGGGTTAGCATGCTTACTGCCCACTATACAATATTTCCTCAGATTCATCTCCCATTATAGAATCCATTGAGTGTGTAGGTGCCACTGGACCTCTTTGCATCATCTCATGGGAATTTTGGCCTCAGGAACCAATGTAAACATGCTTGCCCACTGCTGTTCCTGTAATAAATAAATTGTCCATCATATCTGACCCACGAATCTTGTGTCTTCCACCAGCATCACAAAACTGTGGCAGGCTAATTTGTTATTAACCATGCAAATAGGGTAATTTCTCAGAACCTTTAGAGTTCTTGACACAATAGGTACAAAGCAATTGGGCTTTAATATGAGGTGAAATTTCCCATGTCTTCTAAGTAAAAAGGTCAAATGACTTCCAGAAATGCAAAGTTAATTCAATTTTCAAAAATATATTAATATAATATATCGCATTAAGAAATCTAAGAAAATAAAATATATTATTTTTTCATAGATGCTGAATAATATCCTAAAGCCAGCATTTTTCTTAATGAAGATTCAGGAGATGCATGTTCACAAAGAACAGGAACCATTAAATTATTTTATTTATACTTTTTTTACTGTAATTGCTATAATATGTAGAAAAAATATAACAAATTACAACAGGAAAGGAAAATATAGTGTGAAAAAAGAGATGATAATAAGAGATCTTAATTTAAATGGAGATCAGAGGGCCCCAAGGATATGACATTTACACAGAAGTTTGTGTATGTATGTGTGTATGTATGTTTATTTCAATAATTTTGAGGGAGGGTATAAATGTCTTTTTTGTAACTGGAAGTACAGTTGAACTAGTTTTTTCTCCTAGAGGCATTACCCAATGAAATTATGCAAGACAAACCAATTAGTGACAAAAGGAATTTAAAAGAAGTAAAACTATCTCAATTTGTGGGTATGATATTTTACTTATAAATAATATTGAGATAACAGGGTATAAATTAATGTAAAGAAGCCAATAGTGTTCTGATACATAAACAATAGCCAGTTGGAGAACATAATGATATAGATCCAATTTATAAAAGCAAAAAAATTAAATACTTGGGAATAAACTTAACAAAAATGTACATAATCTATAGGATGAAAAAGTGAAAACACTTTTGATAGATAAAAAGCAGTGTAGAACAATTAGAAAAACATGTCTTGTTCTTGAACTGAAACATTCCACATCATTAATAGTTCAGTCTTACCTAATTAGTTTATAGATTAAATATAATTACAACAATCCTTACTAAACAGTTTCATTTGGAGGACTAGAGTCGGTGAAAGATTGATGTGAATTTTAGTCTGCCCTTGTGGATCTGAGCTCATTGTATAATAGTAGACCCCTGTTTATTTTTTCCCAACTTCACCGTCTTATCTCTTTTTTGACTGCCTGCCCTGCTTACTTACTTTATTTATTTATTTATATTATTAATTTTTTCTATTATTAGTAGAGACGGGGTCTCACTCTCGCTCAGGCTGGTCTCAAACTCCTGAGCTCAAGTGATCCTCTCGCCTCGGCCTCCCAGAATGCTAGGATTACAGGCATGAGCCACCATGCCAGACCCCTGCTGACTTCAGTTCCTGACACAGATGCAGAAGCAACAGTGTAACATAGACTATTTAACTAGTTCTAACCGTTGTATACACTGTAACCATTTGATTAATCCCTTTTTATATATCTGGCTTAGAATTCTGCTTCTTTGAACACACCATGACGCATATAGACATAGTTAATAGAATATGGAAAGGGTTCCTGTTCATAAAATGATTTGAGATTAATGTTTTAAATATATTCAGGGTATGCTGATTACCACAGAACACAATTGAATAATCCATAATAGTTATTTTATCCTTATGAGTTCATTACCTTAAACTGTATGCACTGTATGGTACAAATGGTACTGATTCTCAACATCACATAATTCATTCATGTATCCAATTTACATTTTGTCTAAATCATATGGGTTTATACCTTAGCAATAGTTGATATCTTTCTGTTCTTTCTCAAATGATATTTTTCAGATAAAAAGTATTACTTATTTCATCATTACTTAACAATCATATTCTATGTAAAAATGCATAGAAATATATAAAGCTGAATGTTTCATTTTTATGTATTTTATTGTTTGAGATAATTTTTCCCAATATTTTACAGTACATCATCTAGAGTTTTTAAATATTATCCTTAACAAATAGAAAATATCTAGCTACAACTTGTGAATAATAATGAGGGTTATGGTTATTGAAATCCTGATAATAACTTAATTTATGTATTCTCATTAGTGTATCATCTAATGTTAAAGGTGGTAGAATAAAAAAAGATTTTTTCACATACCAGACATGCTCTAAATTCTCTTGGTATCTTATCTTATTTAACCATCCACATAACGCCTCAAGCAGACCTTGTTATCCCTGCTATACAGATGCTTGAACTGAGGCTTAGAGAGATTAGTAAATTGCCCTAGATGAGAGAGCTAATACGTAGTAAGTTTGGTATTTGAGAGAAGGTTTGTCTGACTCTAATACCTATAATCTTAACCTCTTCAATATAAAGCCTTCTCATAAATAGTCTTTGACACTAGCACCATTACACAATTCCTTTGACTTTACTTAAATATTTTCAGTAATGTTCTCTTTTAGTCAACACCAACTGTTAGAAAATACATTCACATAAAGTAGACTTTCTTGTTACGTCTTCCTGAATTCCCTCTACTGCCCTCTGAAACAATGTGGAATCAATTCTGTCCTACCTACATGTGAACATTCCTAAGGCTGCAATTATGCTTCATTTTTGTTTCTCTTTTATAGCTAATTATTCTCATTTCCTTCAGTTGTTCATTTTCCCATGGCCTGTTTTCTACAATCCTTGCCATCAAAACTATAGCTTTCCATTACTTTTCTTAAAAATGGAATTCATCAATGTTATAGTAAATTGACCAACTATCCAAGCAAATTAGTAATAAAAATATAAATAAATAGCAACAGTAATGTAATACTCAATTACCAGTCATCCTTATTTAAAAAAAGATACAGAATATTACAGGAGTACAAATGTTTAGGTTACACATATTGCCTTTGCCTCACCCAAGTCAGAGCTACAAGCATGTCCATTCCTGAGACAGTGCGCACCACGCCCATTAGGTGTGAATATACCCATTCCTTCCTCCCCATCTCATCTGTTTTTTTGGACCTCAATTGCCACTGCTTTAATTGTATCCACGTGCTGTGAACACCATTGCCATTACTCAGTTGTAATCATTAATGAGGCATGATGTCCTCAGGGCCCACATGAGAACCTGGTGCATGGTAGAACCCCACCAGTTATTGTTTAAAAAATGAGTACGCATTGAGCAAAAATCACTTTTGAAGAAACTTTTCATTTCAAGAACTGTGTCCAAAAGAATCTTATTTCCTATGGTTTGGTAGTGTTTCCTATATGTCCATTATGTCTGGGTTGGGACTGTTACTTAGAATTAAAGTAGTGCTCTCTTTATAAAACGATACTATGTTGTCTTTTAATTGGCTCAGGTTATTACTCCAGGCACCATCATCCTTCCTTTATTCCAAGCACTCTGTGTCTTACATGCTTGCTGTATGTAGTTTCTGCTCAATTGTTTTATAATGAATTTTCATGATTCTCAACCTCCCCCCCCCACATCTCTGGAAAATTATCTTTCATATCAGACCTGATAATCACATGAAAGCTTTGGAGGTACTCTTATCCAACACCTGTGTTAATCTCGGACATTTGGCCAGTTAAGCCTAGTCACGCCTGTGCAACGCCCATTGTCTGGAAGTTAAAATTGCCATAATTCAGTGTTCTGAATGCATCTCTCTACGTATTCCATGATTTTCCAGGATTCACAAGAATGTGCATTCCATGATTCCCAGAGCAATAAGGAAGTAGTGTCGTCCTTCAACTTACCTAACAGACATTTTTACATCATCATATTCTTGGGATCACAAGGATCAGGAGAAGAAAAGGCACTTTATAAAGATATTTTAGCATTTTTGTAAGAATCTTAGAACCTTATAAACTTAGAAAGTTCCTTTAGGAGACAACCTTATACAGAATTGTGAAATTACTGTCATCAGAAATTCTGACTCTCTTATAGGTCTTTTAACTATGTTTCACATATTTGTTTTACTTTCCCTGGCTAACTAAGATACTCAACAAAAGTTCTAATATCTGGACAAAAATTAATGCTTTGAATTCCAAACATCCCTTTAAAAAAAACTTGTTTCTCTTATATTTGGTTTCCTTATGACTCTACTCTTTTCTTGAAAATTTTAACATATTTTAAAAATGTTCTTTTGAAATGTAAATTAGTCTTTGACTATGGTAAGATGATCTTAATTTAAATTGAAAATTAATGTTTTTGATGTATGTATGTGTAGAATGTGAAATGGCTAAATGAAATTGTATACAATAAATATATACAATTTTATCAGTTTAAAAAAAGGAAAAGAAAAGAAAATGGCAAAATTCTGTGTCTTTTAGGGAGAAAATGGAGTTGTTCTGAATGCCAGAGTCTTGTAGCATTTTCCATGATGTCCTCTGCAGCTGTTTGGTCTCTACCATTTTTCATACTTAATCTCTGTTAGTACTTTTATTTCAAAATGTTTATTGATCACAATCATACTTTAATATCCTGAAATTGCTATTCTCTACATATTGAACCACAACTCACATGTCCTCTTATATTATAAGAATTCAATCACTCACTTGAAGAGTATATTATATATTTTTAACTAAAATATCTTTTCCTTTTGCCTTTCTACTTATACACCAGAGTTTGAAGATTAAAGACTCTGCTGCCCAGTGATATCCATCTATTTGAGGAGCAGTGTTCAGATTTTGTACTGATATGCTTTGCTTCTAATTGCTTGTTGTTCCACACTAATCACCCTCAGCCTGAAGACATTTTTCATGAACTCCCTTGATGTATGGTCTTTTCTTAGCTTTAGCTTCAGTTCATGGCCTTTGTTTTTCAGCCCATTACCTCCTGAAATAACTTGCGGCTTGCCATTTTCTTTGTCCTTCAAAATTTTATTCAACTCAAATAAAATATTTCTTAATATTCATTTTTTAGTTCTCATCTGTAGGTAAGGAATTAACTTTCATGAATTTTTTCACTTTCATAATCTAAATGTTTAGTAGCCTATGCAATACAGTGATTATGTACTAGCTCACTGCCTGAGATGCATTAAGTAGGGATATGAACAATAATGAAACATTTCAAATACAATAGGTAAGCAATTTCTAGTGTAAAAAATTGTGTACCTTCTATTATACAGTCAGGAGCCACATAGCCATGTTTTGGTCAACCATGGACTGCATATATGATGGTGGTCCCGTAGATGATAATGGAGGCGAAAAATCCCTATCGCCTAGTGACATTGAAAGCATTGTAACGTCATGGTGAAACACATTACTCATGTGTTTATGGGGAGGCTCATGTAAACAAACATACTGCACTGCCAGTCATATAAAAGCATAGCACATAAAATTATGCACAGTACATGATACTTTATTCTGATAATAAACAATGATGTCACTGGTTTATGTATTTACCATACTTTAAATCACTATTTTAGAGTATATTCCTTCTACTTATGAAAAATATGTTAACTCTAAAGCATCTTCAGACAGGCCCTTCAGGACATATTCCAGAAGAAGGCGTTGTTATCATAGGAGATGACAGCTCAGTGCATTTTATTGACCCTGAAGAAATTCCAGTGAGACAAGATGTGGAGGTAGAAGACAGTGATATTGATAATTTTGACCCTGCGTAGGCCTAGGCTAAGGTATGTGTATGCATGTATGCATGTTATACCCAGCTACATAGTTTAATAGGTTTTCTAAATGGTTTTCAGTTTATATCATTCCTTATCAAACATTCTAGAATTGTGTGGTACTGTCCAAAACATATTTACAAATTTAGGGTATATTGATATTTAACTCTATTATGCAATGTAGCCATAGGCTTGAGAGGAAAAAAAACATATTTTTAGCTACAGTTTCAGAAAACATGTTTATAAACAAAAGAACATTTCTAGTAGAAAACTTTACCACTTTAAGCACAGCAAACATGTTAAAATTCAGCCCAATTAAAATGTAGACATAGGCATCCTTTACAAAATTTTCACATATCCTACTTAACCTAGTACATTACTTAAAAGTTATGGGTAACAAAATTGTATAAAGATTCAATTCTACAAAAATAAATTAATCATGCACATTAGAGTGACATTTTTTCAATTTGTTTCTAATATCTACTAAAATTCATGATATCTGCACAAAATAGCATTTGAAAATCTAAGATCTCTAACTAAGGACAACTATCTAAATATAACACAGGAATTGTTTTTAACCTGGAATGGAAATTTATTTTTAGATATAAATATTTCTTTTAGTTATAAGCATCCGAATGATTTACCTTTCAGAATAATAATCTACTGGTGGCTTAACTGGCTTAAAGTGTGTGAAAGTAGGGAAAAGAAAGGCAACAAAGCTTTGGGGGAAAAAAACTAAATTGAATAGGAAAAGATATATAAAACTACAAAGGAAGGTATTATGGAATCAGGAAATTTCTTATCCAAATTCAAACATTCTTCTCAATAAAATACTATAATTACACTATGAATTTCCCTCTCTCCTTATAATTATCCTGTAATAGTTTTGATATTTATTTTAAGGTGAGTAGATATCTCAGTCTTACATTTAAGGAAAAAAATAAAAACTACTTCCAAATGTTTCACATCCAAAAATAAAGTATATATATAATAAACCATTTTTGATGTGCAAAATATGCTATGAGCAAGGAGCATAAATACAGCTTAATTTTCAGCTGCCTAAAACCAGTACCTAAGGATGGCTTACTATAAAAGAACTATTTTCAAAGTCAGAAAATAATTAGATACAGTATAAAAATGAAAAGGTATATATTTCTAGAGTTCATGTGCATATCCAAAATAACCTAAAATAAAATTTGTCCTTGTGTGAATCAAGTATTATATTTCAAAATTACCTCTGCTATATAGTAAGACTTTACAACTAAACTTTCTTTGTGAAACTGAAGTAAAATAGAAGTCTCTCTATGTTAATCCATATTTTTTTAAAAAATGACTAAGTTCAGGTAGAATAAAGGCTAACCCCAAGTAGTATGAGAATCTCTACTTAAGCTAATTTCCTGCCATATCTCCAGTGCCTTCTGTGAACACTTTTGTGATGGAATTATAATGTTTAAAAAATATTCTCTTCTAATAAGAAAAGCTAATCATTGTTGTATTAGTGGAAATTACATGAGAGCAGAATTGTACTTTTCATTCCCAATAAACTTGAGCACTAATAAACTGCACTAAAGGTGGCTTATAAATTGAAGTAAAACAGTTCAGTTCTGCTCAAATGCCATTAACCTGAGAAAGCTGCATGACAAAGCCTTCCATGTGGAGAGAGGAAGGCAATTTGCCACATTATGTCTTGTTCTTTTTTATTAAATAATTTATTCTTTCTTTCAGTTTTCCATGTGAAACATCCACTGGCTTCCTGATAATGTGAACATTTTGTGAGAACTTCTGAATTTAAAAGTATCTTTATTCTATTTTGACATATCAGTAATGATTTGTGTAGACAATGTGAAAGTGAAATACTCTTCCCTCAGAATGTAAAGGAATTTCTCCAATGCCCTCATAATAAATAAATAAAATAATAAATAACAAGATAAATAAAATAAAAAAGATATACTCTAAAGCCTACAATAAATGTTGCACTTCAAAAGTAAAATGTAAAGATAAAAGTAACATGTAGAAAATGTGTTTTTTCCTTATAAGAAATTATGGAAGAAAATTCCAAGGAAGTACATATTAAAACTTACAATGTTGTATTCTTTTCTGAGTAATCTTTCCATTACTTTATGGCCTTGATTAACTCTAACATACTCCTTTTGTGCCCAGCTCTCTGTTCCCGTGGCCCAACTTGGACTTCCCTGCACCCAGAGCGGACATTCCCTGTAACACAGAGTGCTTCCTACCTCATGTGGATCATTCAGTTTTCCGCCACAGAGCTTTCTCTGATACCCAGGTAGCTTTTTCAACAGTCATAAAATGCAGAACATTAATATTCTTGAGGCTTACCTCAAACAATGAGGGACAGGACAATGTGGACAAGTCTCTAGACTTCTGTGCTGCGGAGAAACAATTCTGAGGTTCATTCGGGGTAAATTTCATTATATTGAACAACAGTTACTCAGTGATAGCCAGTTCAATAACTACTGTTTATCATCGATCCCTCCTTCTGTATCACTTTGCCACCTCTGTGCTTGCAGCATTAGGGATCACCTACCAAATATTCTACTTGTACCCATGTCTATGTCTGGAATTTACTTTTGGAGAAACTCTAAGTTACCATTAACGAAATAGCTCAAATTTTCCAGAGTAGCCATTGATGATAAACACTTCTCAAAATATTCACTAAGATCTCTAATTGGTAAACTTATTCTAACTTGATTATGTCACCTTTCTGTTAGTAGTTTTGTAGTGATAAATTAAGAAATACAATCATTAAACTTATTTTAAAATGTATTTTAAAAATAAAATTTAAAAAACTATGAATTCTGAACATTGCCTTATTCAGTAACCCAAATATATGTTAAATTTAAGAACTAGGTTTTAAAAATTGGCTTACATAAATAAATCTTTTTGTCTTTAAGCATACTTCACAAAAAAACAGGGAAGATGCCTCCATTTCAGAGGAGGCATCTGCCTCCTCTCCAATGGAATTAGAAAATACTTAACTCTTGTATTTTAAAAGTAGATAGATTATCAATATTAGTTTATCAGACAGGCTACATTGGATGAATTCAACTGTAAACTTGTTTCTTTACTTCTAGAGAATTTTTTTTCTCATTTTTAGGGTAGGCTTGGCCGAAGGCATTTCATAGCAACATGGATGATAATTTTTATAGTTATTTTAAAGCCCTAAGCTTCATTAATATTCTTTTATTTTCACTGTATTTTATATATAAGAATTTATAGAGATTATAAAAATTTCCCAGGCTTAACTACTACTGTGTTCTGATTCTCAATGTTTTCCAGAAAGAAGCAAAAAACATCTTTTAAAACAAATTTTGACATATGGACTTTAATTATAGTGATTAAAAGAAAATGACTGTTCCTAAAACAATTATTTAAAGAGCTATTCTTAACTCTTTATTGTAGTCATAATGAGTATGAACTTATTTATTAATGATATTCTTTCTCCTCCCTGAATAGAACAGGGCTATTAAAAACTAAGAAGCAAACAACTTTCCTGGAATCTAGAGCATGATGATTAATTTATTATGCATATGTAATTTTATCAATATAAATATTTAAAGCATTATAAAACATAAATCTTGAGTTTGCCTTACTTATAAACACACGATGGCATATAAGTACAATCCACTATGTACATCATCACATTATAAATAGAATTAGTATTGCAGTTTTGAAACACTTGGTACAAATTATTTAGACATAAAAATCTGGAGAGATTTGAAAGTCATATCTTTAATATCTAGTAGCAAGATACGGTCAAGAAAAAGAGATAATATTTAGATCACCAAGAAATAAAACTGGGATAATAATATATTAAGGAAAAGTTGTTGTAATAGGGAATTGAAAGATAATCACAAGGATTAATCTTCAAGTGTCTGGGGAATTCTGTAACAGTGTTGGTAATAAAAGTATGCTAAAAGTACAGTCTTGACCTATGCAAAAACTGTTACAAATGGAATATCATTTTTATATTGTAAATATTGGGTTTTCTCATTGGAAATGATACTTTTCTTAAAAAGTAAATAAATGAAGAGTCTCCTGTTCAAGAAACATTGACACAGAGTTTACAAAACTTATGAAAAAGTTTATTGAATGTTTATCCTTAAATTTCCTTTTGGATGTCCCTGCTCTCATGCTTACCGGAATTTAAACACAAGATTTGTCAGATCATACACATTATTCACATTTAACACTGAAATGTGATGATCTACCGTTACATGAAATTTTGTTATATCGTATACAGAAAGATTTTTACTTACACACGAAAAATACATTTGGTGACAAATTGAATTTCAGAATAGAATTCCTAACACTAAAACTTTTATCGTATCAGTTATGGTGAAAGCGAAGACAAGGGATTGTCCCTCTTTGTTCCTGATCTGATGACTGATCCTCGTTCTCTGGCTTATTGTACTGAAGTATCCCTAAATCCATGGTCTGTGAGTTTTCACAAGTGTGCTCTATTTCTCCAGTTTCACAGTTGTAGGCTTTTTACAACAAAGCCTTACTCTTAAGGGGAAAGGGAAAATAAAAAGATACACTGCAAATCATCTGCAAAGGACTCATCATTTCTTTTCCAATTTTTATTTTCTGCTCAGAGTACTTCTAAATACTCCATCTCCTGAATTCTCAGTCTCGAAATTTATCGTCTGCTTCCTCTAAGTGGTGGTCATATAAATTGTCTGAAATTGCCGTTACTGCAAGAGAGAGGGAACATTTCATCCCTCGGGAGAGTAAAACCCTGACCACACTTTCATAAGCACAATGAGAGGTTTACTCACTGAACAACTTGTTTGTAGTGATTTCTATGCCGTGGGAATCCCCAAAGACCACTCCAATTTTCAGGGCAAGGTTTTCAAGTATAAACTATTTTTTTTTCACTCTGTAGATGCTATGTACCACTTGGCTCATTGGCCATATTCTTCCACAGCTGTTCTGTAACTCTCCAATCACATGGAGAAAGAGAGCTCTATCATGACCCAAATGAGTCAGCATGGAACATTGCATCATTTTCCAAACCAAGTGAACTCGCCGGCGGTGCCCAGATGGATTCTGTGAGTCATTCTTTGAACAGGCACACAGAGGTGTTGCCCTGCAACAGATAGCCATCCTAGAGCCCATTCAAGTCTCAGGACTGGCTGAGGGCTTTCTGTTCTGAGATAAAGTTTGTGAAATATAAAGTGATGAACAATCACAATAGAATTAACAGAGTTTATGCCTACTCTAAAGGCGACAGAGAGTTCCATCAGCAATTGGCTGAATGACAAATTATGAAATCCACAAAGGGACTTCATGCACACATTTTAATGTAACAACACAAATCAGATGTTGCTCTTAAAGCATCATTCCTGTATCGATTACAGCAAAACAAAACTAGATGTGCAAGAAAAGGCAATTCTCAAAATAAATACTAGTTGGTATTGGGCATGAAGAAGAGGCCTTGGGAGAACCAAATTGTATTCAGAGAAGAAAATGTGTTAACATTCCTGGACACTTTAGATAGTCTTTGACTCACTCTGGGGGGAAAAAATCATACAGAAATTTGTTTTTAGTCCAGAGTAGGTAGATGCTTATTGATTATGGTCTGGAAGATGTCTAAAAAGCAAAAATTCCTGACAAATCCATTAGTATAAGAAAACTAAAATGCAATTGGATCAAATTGATTTTTCCTTGTAACATACTATACAACCTTTATTCCACTTACAGAATACACACATTACAGATAGTTCACAAAATATTTAAGCCCTATTTTTACAAATTTAGAAAGCCTATTTGGTAAATAAGTGGACAAACTGGAAGATCAGGCTACATCAGTACAGGTTGACCTTGCTGCATAAACTCTATTTGAAATTCAAAGAACCATTTGAAGATTTTGGGAGGATAGTAAATTGTTCAGAAGGAGAAATTCAGTCTGATCGAAATGGTCTGTTTATTTAGGGAAAATGCTTGATTAGTTTTCTCCAAATTATAATTAAAATAGATCGCAGTAAATGAGACATAGTGAATAATATTTCACAGACAGTAGGTTTTTCTAATAGCAGTTATTATGTATGCTCTCAGTAGTAAAATAGCCTTCAAGAAACTCATCTCAGTTTTAAGTACTATTATAAGTATATTTAGAAAGATTTTAATTATTTATACCACGTAGATATTGATTTAGAAATTTTATTTTCTATTAGCATTTCCAGTGCTCTAATGAGTTAGCATTCATTAAAGCCTGGGTGATTTTGCAATTAAAATCATTGTAACTTTTATTTGCTTTTGGTTAAACTATTTCCCTTTAGTAAGGAATGTATTACACTATCTTTCCACTTAAGTCTTAGAAGAATCAATAAAAGATGTAAATAACATCCTCCAGCAAGATTTGATCAATGCAATTACCTCAAATCTAAAATACCTTCTAACCAAAATTTATATCACATCTACAGACAGTATCTCCTAGTTTGTATCATATATTTTCATGTCTTTCATGTTTTTGCACAGGTAAAGTGTAAGTGTATAAAAAATAAAGTATAAAGTAAGTCTTTGATAAGTTACTTAATAAAAGAATAAAGTCTGTTTTAAAGGAAAACAAATTAGTTTTTAATTAAATGATTCCCTAAGCCACCTCCTATACTTTCATTTTTAAAATTAACCCTGACCTCAAACTTGACATAATTAAATGTTAATTCAATGGTATATATATTTAAATTCATAAGTCACAAAATGTATAAAATTTTTATATTTAAAATTTTAAACATTGAAATGCCTTATTAAAATATTGTACTAATTTCTCAAATATGGTGAATTTGATATCTTCTGTACTTGATCTCAGAAAATTTCTGTGTGGGTTCACATGCATATATACACAGATAACTTTCTTAAAGAGGGATGATAAGTGAAAAATCCTTTGAAATCAAGCACTTATTTGTAATTTTGAAAATTATAAAAAAGAATAATTGCATAAGTAGTAACCTTTATCTGTAGGAAAGAGAGAATGTCATATATTTTTCAATAAAGTATATAGAAGATCTTTTATTAAAATATAGAATGATATGTATAAAATCCACTAGAAGATTAATATCAATTCATTGAGATAAAACTGTGGCATATATCAACATAATTCCCAAAATAAAATAATTTCATTCTGATTTTAAATACTGCAGTCAATTATGTGATATCTTTTGTTAGTCCTGTTCTTGTTTGGATGCCATTAGATTTGTTTGATTTTCTTTCATGGCTGTCTTCTGTATATCTTGTAATCTTTATAGTTTTTGATGTGAAGCATTTTATTTTAGAATTCCATTATGATCTGCAGTACTAATTTTCAAACTTTTGCAAGAAAGTCAATTTAATATAACTATATTAAAGAATTTTAATGAGCACTTCTAGATCATATCAATTACGTATAAATCCTATAAAATATTGATTTACCATTGCAATATTTCATAATCATCATTTTAGCTCATATCTTCAAATAAGCAGACAACTGCTGAATAGTCTTATAACTGCTTACTTTTTTTGTTGTTTTGAGAGAGAATCTCACTCTGTCACCCCGGGGTACGGTGCTGTGGCATCATCTACTGCACTCTACCCGCTAAGTGTAACCTCCAACTCCCAGGGTCAAGTGATCCTCCTGCCTCAGCCTCCCGAGTAGTTAGGACTATAGACACATGCTACCATGCCTGGCTAATTTTTCTATTTTTTTTTTTTAAGTGAAGACAGGGTCTCACTCTTGCTCAGCCTGGTCTTGAACTCCTGAGCTCAAGCAGTTGTCCCATCTCAGCCTCCCAGAGTGCTAGAATTACAGGCATGAGCCACCACACCTGGCCATAACTATTTACTTTTACACTTATTTAAAAAGAAATCACAGAGAAATCATTCAGATCCCAGTGTACACGAACTGTGTTTATCTACAGAGAGTGAAGAAACATTTGTTCATGCTTTATTCTGAAACTTTATTGCATTTAATTTTGTTAGCCCCAGTAACTAAACTTTAGTACATATCTTTAATAGGTTTTAGTTGGTTTAGTGAAAATGTAGAATATTTTTTTAATATAGGTTTACATGGAATATTAACTGACTATAAAGACTGTTGAGAAAAGAACCTGTCTTACAATTCTGAATCATTATTTCCTCATGTTGCTTCCTGGGGGACAAACCTCAGTACTTTAACAACATCTTCAATAACTAAATCTGTTTTTTACTGCTTTGTTTGAAACACAAACATAAAGACAAACATTTTTTAGAAACCCAAAATCTATTTATAAAAAATATTTTTGGGTCAGCTCATTGGCAATCATGTACGATCAGAAATGTTAATAGAAATTTAATCACATAAAAATGTACTTACTTTTACTGAAAAGAGAATGAAGTTGTTTTGGAAATTGCATTTAATGATTAATGGGTTCGGGTTAAGGCAATGACTCTCAAACTTTGCCATTCATCAGAGTTTATCAGGTAGGGGGCTAGGCATTTACATGTTTTCTCCCAGCAAAAATAAAGGAAAGCTCAAAGGAGAGTCTGAAAACTTCTCAATAAAGTGGGGATAAGATATGGAGACAAGGAATTATCCAAGAAAATAGTCATTACTAATATGGCAAAGGGTTAAAGGAGTACTGACAGTAGACTCACTGCATAAAGAGCTGCTGAATTGCATTTGACAGTCACTAGCCAGTGTCCAGGAGCTGGGGCTGAGCTGAGTCTTAGAGCCTTAGAGGTAATTTAATTTTTCAAACTGTGAAGATCAAGAAGTTATAGGGGCAGGGATGCATTCAGCTTATTTCAGTACACGTATTATTAATTGGAAAATAAAGTAGTATTTAATCAAGTGTTATTGTATATTGTGGGGAGAATGTATAAAAATGATGCTTTATACAATTTTGATAACTATTTTTTAAAGAAGTACAGGGCTTTTCTGTAAAATACAAAAGGATAAACACAAAATAAGTATTCCTGACATTCATAAGAAAAATTTGCCCTATGATGTTGCATGTGTATATGTACTAGTCCCTTCTTTTCCAAGGATCCCATCCTACTTAATTTTAAAATAGTCTTAAATAAATATTAAGTCAGATAAGAATTGATCCTCAAAATACATTCATCTATTTATTTATTCAGGATGCATGTTTTTTTCTGTTACTAAGCTCCATCTATAATCAAGGATCTGAATCACTTGCTGAGATTACACCAGTATGAACCAAAAAAATCACACTTTTGGCTTTTGAAACTAATAACCTAAGTGAGAATATAGATTTTTTTTCAAATATCCACAAAATTAGGTAATTAGGAAAAGAAAAAAAAGTGGTAATGAGTACTGTGAAAGAAGATTGTAGAATGTAGTAGACACTCTTAATGGGAGAAACTTAATTGGATGAAAAGTAGGAGGAGGGCCAATTGAGTGAAATTTATGATGAGACATGGAATTGAGGGGATTGAGACAGAGAATATCTGCAAAAAGTAATTTTCAAGAAGACATAATGTGCTCACAAATCTTAAGGCTGGAAGAGTTCTGCTGATTTAAGAAACGGAGGGAACTGTGAGAGGGACTCATGGGCAGTGAGTGGCACATTAGGATATTTCAGAGGGACCCCTGGGCAGGACCAGAGAATGCAGGATCCTGTTGACCATAGTAACTATTTTTCTTTTTATTACAAGAGAAAAGAGAAGCCATTGAGGGATTTTTAAAGGAGGGCTATTGATATAAGTTTTATACTAAAAGTGTTATTTTAACTTCTCTGGGAGAATGGGTTAAGATGAAGGAATAAAGGGGAGGCAAGCATGAAACTGGAAACCCAGGAGCGCTGTTTTTACAGAAGCCTGGGCAGGTGACGTTGGCTCAGACTGATGCGGTAGAGATAGGGTAGCGCAGTGGAGACAAGACAACGAGGGTCAGGATTTATCTTAGTTATATACACTTGTGGGCTTGGATCAGATGTCGGTGGGGGGACAGGAGGTCAGTAGTGGTGGGTACGAATGAAACAACGTGAAGGATGATGGCCAGGGTGGGGATATGAACACCTTGGAGGATGAAGTTTAAATGGACTCCCCAGGGGAAAACGAAAAGAAATTTCAGAAGCAAAAGCAAGAAGTCAGTTCTGCACATGTTAGTTTTGAGTTTTCCTTGAGATATACAAATAGTGATGTCAATTTTGTGGTTAAATGTGGAAATAACAGTTGGAATATAGGTAGAATTTAAGCAAATAAAGAGAAAGTGAAGCATGAGAAGAAAGGCAGAAACCTAGTTTTGAACAACTCTATGATTTATGATTAGGTGGAAGAGAAGCCAGCAAAAAACTGAGGAGTTGATAGAAAATACATGAATGTAGTGACAGACAGGCCAAGGGATAGAGCATTTCAAGAATTACGTTATTCCATCAAATTGGTTTTAACTGATCAACACCTAAGTGCACATATAGTAATAACATTCATTGGATGTTGGGCAGATAAGGGGGAAGAGGGGATGGGTATTCACACCTAATGGGTGTGATGTGCACCTTCTGGGGGATGGATATACTTGAGGTCCTGACTTGGGTGGGGCAAGGGCAATATACATAACCTAAACATTTGCACCCTGATAATATGCTGAAATAAAAAAAAAAATGAATGGAAATGGCCATCCTCTAATGATTAGACATATTTCCTGGAACTGTTGGAAAGAGTACAGCCATACCCCTTCCAACTGCTAAATGGCAGACAAAAAAATATCTGTCAATTATCTATCCTCTTGGAAAGAGACTGGTTCCTACTTATCTTTCTTTAATGGACTTGATTCTCTCTTCTATTTCTGTGAAGATTGGCCTTTTATAATATTTTCTTTTTACTGAGGGTTACTGAGAGAAATTCCTTTATTATTTTCTTACAAAGGTATTAAAAAACACAAGTATTTTCATGACAGAAGATGTCAGAGTTTAGTTTCTTTTGCTTATTACGATGGAGAAGTTCCTAAGAAATTGAGGATGATTGGTCCCGGTGCACCATATTTTCCTTGTTATGATGTACCAATTCCAAGTGTTCACAGTTGATGGAATTCTTAACACATGGTAAATGGCCAAACATTAAGCAAGACACTTAATATGGTTCTCTCTCTTGCTGCTGCTATTGTTCTTCTGGTTTGGCCCTGATCTGATAATACATCAACTTTGCTTTGGTCTTATTATCCATTGTACTTCACTAAAATTGTTTCTGGGAAGTCCATAATAATAAGTGAATTGAGGCTGCTGTGTTCAGGCCAAAGGTGATCACTATGTAGCCTTTATAGCCCACATGTATGAAGCAAAACATATGAAATTGTATTATTTAACACATTGATGACACTTTCATTGGGCAGCTTGCATTTTGTCCTTTTTCTCCTTTTTTTCACCAGATAATAGTACATTAATAAAGTAGAAAATAAGTATTATTTTTAAACAAACAGGTATTTTTTTTTACTGGAAGTGAGTCTATTCCATAATTACATTTAACAGAGATAGCATTACATAGTATAGTATTGTACCATGTAGTAATGTAGTAAGCAGATATCCAGAAACTTAGAAGAAAGAATATGTGTCAATATTGTCAATACACACACACAAAAAAGAGAGTATCTGAGTATTACTCAGAGGTTTCTTGGTTCCAGGAATTGTTATCAAGATGATAATATATTTCTGGGAAACTTCAAACCATTATTTCTTTTTTTTTTTTTTTTTTTTTTTTATTTTGGCATATTATGGGGGTACAGATTTTAAGGTTTCAATAAATGCCCATTCCCCCCCCCCAAAAGTCTGAGTCTCCATCATGACCATCCCCCAGATGGTGCACATCTCACTCACTATGTATGTATATACCCGCCCCCCTCCCCCCTCCCACCTGCCCAATACCCTATTACTGTAGCACCTATGTGTCTACTTAGGTGCTACTCAGTTAATACCAGTTTACTGGAGAATATATCTGGTGCTTGTTTTTCCATTCTTGGGATACTTCACTTAGTAGTATGGGTTCCAGCTCTAACCAGGAAAATATAAGGTGTGCTATATCACCATTGTTTCTTAGAGCTGAATAGTACTCCATGGTGTACATATACCACATTTTATTAATCCATTCTTTGATTGATGGGCACTTGGGCTGTTTCCACAGCCTTGCAATTATGAATTGTGCTGCTATAAACATTCGAGTGCAGGTGTCTTTTTTGTAGAGTGTCACTGGATCATTTGGGTAGATGCCCAGCAATGGGATTGCTGGATCAAATGGTAGATTCACTTGGATCGCTTTAAGGTATCTCCATATTGCTTTCCACAGAGGTTGAACTAGTTTGCAGTCCCACCAGCAGTGTAGGAGTGTTCCTCTCTCTCCGCAACCACGCCAGCATTTATTGTTTGGAGATTTTTTGATAAAGGCCATTCTCACTGGGGTTAAGTGATATCTCATTGTGGTTTTGATTTGCATTTCCCTGATGATTAGAGATGTTGAGCATTTCTTCATATGTTTGTTGGCCATTCTTCTGTCTTCTTTAGAAAAATTTCTGTTCAAGTCCTTTGCCCACTTTTTAATGGGGTTATTTGATTTTTTCTTCCTGATTTTCGTGAGTTCTAAGTATATTCTAGTTATCAGTCCCTTATCGGATGCATAGGATGCAAAAATTTTCTCCCATTCTGTAGGCTGTCTGTTTACTTTCATGACTATTTCTTTGGCTGTGCAGAAGCTTTGTAGTTTGATCATGTCCCATTTATTTATTTTTGTTGCTGCTGTGATTGCCTTTGGGGACTTCTTCATAAACTCTTTGCCCAGGCCGATGTCTAGGAGAGTGTTTCCAACTTTTTCCTCTAGAGTTCTAATAGTTTCATATCTTAGGTTTAAGTCTGTTATCCAGCGTGAGTTGGTTTTTGTGAGAGGTGAAAGGTGTGGGTCCTGTTTTAGCCTTCTACAGGTGGCTATCCAGTTTTCCCAGCACCATTTATTGAAGAGGGATTCTTTTCCCCAGCGTATGTTTTTGTCTGCTTTGTCAAAGATGAGATGGCTATATGAGGATGGTTTTATATCAGGATTCTCACATCTGTTCCACTGGTCAATATTCCTGTTTTTGTGCCAATACCATATTGTTTTAATTACTACAGCTTTGTAGTATAGTTTTATATCTGGCATATTAATGCCTCCCATTTTGTTTTTGTTGCCTAGAATTGCTCTTGATATTCGGGGTCTTCTTTGGTTCCATACGAAGCGCAAAATTATTTTTTCTATATCTGTGAAGAATGCTGATGGGATTTTAATAGGTATTGCATTGAATCTGTAGATCAGTTTGGGTAGTATAGACATTTTGATGATATTGAGTCTGCCGATCCACGAGCATGGTATGGATTTCCATCTGTTTACATCCTCTGCTATTTCCTTCCTCAGTGTTTCATAGTTCTCCCTGTAGAGGTCTTTTACCTCTTTGGTTAAATATATTCCTAGGTACTTTAATTTCTTTGTTGCTATTGTGAAGGGAATTGAGTCTTTGATTTGGTTCTCAATTAGATTGTTGTTGGCGTATATGAATGCCTCTGATTTCTGTGTATTAATTTTGTATCCTGAGACTTTACTAAATTCATTGATCAGTTCCAGGAGTTTCTTGGTTGAATCCTTGGGGTTTTCTAGATACAATATCATATCATCAGCAAACAGTGAAAGTTTGATCTCTTCTGCCCCTATTTGGATACCTTTGATTCCATTTTCTTGTCTGATTGCTGTAGCCAAGACTTCCAGCACTATGTTGAACAGAAGTGGAGATAGTGGGCAGCCTTGTCTGGTTCCAGTTCTAAGTGGGAATGATTTCAATCTTTCCCCATTCAGTATGATGTTGGCTATGGGTCTGTCATATATGGCTTGTATCATTTTTAGGTATGTCCCTTCTATGCCTATTTTCTTAAGTGTTCGTATCATGAAAGGGTGTTGAATTTTGTCAAAAGCTTTTTCTGCATCTATTGAAAGGATCATGTGGTCTTTGTTTTTGCTTCTGTTTATGTGGTGAATTGCATTTATAGATTTACGTATGTTGAACCATCCCTGCATCCCTGGGATGAAGCCCACTTGGTCGTGGTGGATTATTTTTTTGATAAGTGTCTGGATTCGGTTAGCTAAGATTTTGTTGAAAATTTTTGCATCTATATTCATTAGGGATATTGGTCTGTAGTTTTCTTTTTTTGTTGCATCCTTTCCTGGTTTTGGTATCAGAGTAATATTCGCTTCATAAAAGGTGTCGGGGAGGTTTCCGTTCTTCTCGATGTTGTGGAATAGTTTCTGCAAGATAGGTACTAGTTCTTCTTTGTAAGTATGGTAAAATTCAGGTGTGAAGCCATCTGGACCGGGACTTTTCTTTTTAGGGAGATTTTTAATTGCTGTTTCTATTTCAGCTGTTGAGATTGGTCTGTTCAGGGAATCTATTTCTTCCTGGTTGAGCCTAGGGAGGCTGTGTGTTTCTAGAAATTTGTCCATTTCCTCCACATTTTCCAGTTTGTGTGCATAAAGATTTTTGTAGTATTCATAAATTGTATCTTGTATCTCTTTGGGATCAGTTGTGATATCTCCTTTTTTATTCCTGATGGAGCTTATTAGAGATTTCTCTTTTCTGCTTTTCGTTAGCTTAGCCAACGGCGTGTCAATCTTGTTTATTTTTTCAAAGAACCAACTTTTTGTTTTATTAATCTCCTGAATAGCTCTCCTGTTTTCAATTTCGTTTAGTTCTGATTTGATCTTGTTGATTTCACTTCTTCTGCTGGGTTTGGGGTTGGTCTGTTCTTCTTTTTCCAGCTCTTTGAGTCGTTTCATTAGATTGTCTATTTGTGATCTTCTTGCCTTTTGGTTATAGGCATTTATGGAGATAAACTTTCCTCTCAGAACTGCTTTAGCTGTGTCCCAGAGGAGTTGATAACTTGTCTCTCCATTGTCGTTTTCTTCATAGAAGTTTTTTATTTCCGTCTTGATTTCTTCATTTACGAAGTAATCATTTAGTAGGAGGTTGTTTAATTTCCACGTTTTTGTGTAGAAATGTGAGTTTCTGTTAGGGTTGATTTCTAGTTTTATTCCACTGTGATCTGAGAAGGTACATGGTATGATTTCTATTTTTTTAAATTTCTTGAGATTTTCTTTGTGTCCTAGGATATGGTCAATCTTAGAGAATGTCCCGTGAGCTGATGAGAAGAACGTATATTCAGTGGATTTTGGGTAGAATGTTCTGTAGATGTCTGTCAGACCCAATTGTTCTAGAGTTTTGTTTAAGTCCATTATTTCTTTATTAATTTTCTGTTTGGAGGATCTGTCTCGTGCCGTCAGTGGGGTGTTGAAATCCCCGGCGATTATGGAGTTGCTATTAATCCATTTGCTTAGCTCCAGTAAGGTTTGCTTTATGAATCTGGGTGCACCTAAGTTGGGTGCATATATATTTAAAATTGTTATCTCTTCTTGTTGGACTGTGCCCTTCACCATTATATAATGACCCTCTTTGTCTTTTACTACTTTTGTTGGCTTAAAAACTAAATCGTCTGAAATTAGAACTGCCACACCAGCCTTCTTTTGGCTTCTGTTTGCTTGGAATATTGATCTTCACCCTTTTATTTTTAGTCTATGTGCATCCTTGCAGGTTAAATGTGTTTCCTGAAGACAGCATATACTTGGCCTGTATTTTCTTATCCATTCAGCCAGCCTATGTCTCTTGAGTGGAGAGTTTAAGCCATTCACATTTATTGAGAGAACTGATAGGTAAGGTAGATTACTGATCATTCTGTTGGGTGGATGTTGTTGCTATGATTTGTGTCTTGAGCCATTGTAATATCTGGCCTTTAATATCTTTGGGTTTTGGTTGTTTTTATATCCGTGGATTATTATTATGATGTTCCGTGCATAACGCTGTTTTAAGTACTTCTTGTAGGGCTGGTCTTGTCTTGGTGAATTCTCTGAGCCTTTGCTTGTCTGCGAATGTTTTTATTTCTCCTTCATATATGAAGCTTAGTTTTGCAGGGAATAATATTCTAGGCTGGGCATTGTTTTGTTTCAAAAGAGTGAGAATGGGTCCCCAGTCTCTCCTTGCTTGTAAAGTCTCATTAGAGAAGTCTGATGTTATTCGAATTGGCTTTCCCTTGTATGTCACTTGCTTCTTTTGTCTTACAGCTCTTAGAAGGGCCTCTTTAGTTGATACTTTGGTCAGTCTGATGACTGCATGACGTGACGTCTTCCTGTTTGCATTGAATCTCCCAGGGGTCCTCTGGGCTTCTTGAACTTGTATATCGAGATTTTGAGCAAGACCTGGGAAATTTTCCTCTATTATATCTTCAAAAAGCTTGTCCAGCCCTTGAGTGTTGTCTTCCTCCCCTTCGGCTAAACCTATGACCCTCACGTTAGGTTTTTTCACATAATCCCACAGCTCTTGTAGACTTTGGTCTTTTCTCTTGTTTCTCTGCTGTATTTCTGTGACTGATTTATTTAATTGGAAGGTGTTATCTTCAAGCTCTGAGATTCTTTCTTCTGCTTGATCTACCCTGTTCTTGAGACTTTCCACAGTATTTTGTAGTTCTCTGAGTTGATTCTTCATCTCCAGGACTTCGGTTAAAGTTTTCTTCACTGTGTCAATCTCTTTGTTGAACCTTTGTTCCATTTCTTGGAGGTTTTTTGTGTTTTCTTGGTGTTGGTTATTGAGTTGTTGTTGCAGCTGGGTGAGTGTTCTTATGATCCACATACGAAATTCCTTTTCTGTCATATTGGTTGCCTGATTTTGGTCGGTGTCCGTTTCTAGGGGGCTGGTGCTCCTCCTTGGGGGTGTGTTTTCCGTTTGGTTCTTCATATTTCCTGAGTTCTTTCGCTGATTTCTTCCCATGTCGATCAGTTGTTGTTTCTTTCCTTAGGTTATTGTTTGGGTATTCACACACCTTGTTTAGTTTCTGAGGCGTTAGGTGGTGCCTGTGGGTGAAATTGGACCACTCCCTGTATATTGAGTCAGTGGGTGCCGTGGAAAGGCTATGCAAGATGCTGTCCCTGTCAGTAGGTGGCGTTTGCTTGGAGGAACAGGCTATGGTGTTGATTTTGAGTCCTGTTATCAGCTCTCGTTCTGGGCGGAGCTGGGTTGGGTAAGCCTGCCCTCAGGCCGTTAGCAGGGGTCAAAGTTCTGTTCTCTGCTGTCAGGGCGGGGCTGGAATGGTCCCGCTCAGCCAGAAAGTCTGGGTGTGGGGGTGGGGCTGTCTGAGACCCACAGTCTGCAGCAGGCCTCGCTTCTTTCCACCCTCCCCAACTCCGCAGCTACTCCTGAGCCTCTGCCAGCAGGCCAGACCACAAGCCACCAGGCCTCCCCGGACTGTGGTGCCGGTGGGGAGGTTCCCTGCACAGGAACGCCACCTGGGTTGGGCGCACAGCCTCCTCCTGGGACGCCGTTCTGCCCGATCCGCCCCTGGAGGCACACAGACCTCAGTAGGCTGTTCACGTATAATCCTTCTGTGCCCCGGGCAATGCTAGCCCTAGGTGCAGGGGATCTGGTCTGCAGGTCCGACCTCTGGGTCCCAGAGTTCAAACTGTATTCCCACCAGGGAGAGCGTTTCCGGTCCTAATTCACCCACAGGGAGCCCAAGCTGGGTCTATGTCTCTCAGCCTCTGAGTCGGCACCGTTTTCCTGGGAACACGGTGCCAGCAGCACCTGGGAGGGCGGGCGGGGTCCCAAACGGGAAGGTCCCGTTCCCTGGAGGTGCCTCCGGCTGGTGGCTGTATTGTCTCTCTGGGCAGCCGCGGGTAGGGTCGGCGGAGGGGGGGAGGAGGCAATATGGCGCCTGCTGCGCGGCTCTCCGTGCACACGGAGGTGCCCGGAGGAAGTTGGGAACCTGGTGCCACGTCTGCTACAGGCTCACCGTTGGCAGGCGGCGGCAGTCTCTGGGCTGATGTCCGCAGGTCTCTCCACCCGCTGGGGAGCCCACCAGCAGTCCCGAATGCAGGGGAGGGGAAACAGCAAATCCACCTACCCTTGCCGCTGTTCTCCGGGCTGCTCCGGTGGTCTCAGCCTCCAGTTCTCCTCCGCAGCCTCCTCCCGTGGAGTCTCCCGGGGTCTCAGGTACCCCTCCTTCCGGCCCTTGTCCGCTGTATGCTCGTCTTCTTGCTTCTTTCCTCTAGTTTCTGCTAGAATCGGTCTTTTCTGCAGAGACCCTCTGTCTGGCGGTGTTATTCGTCCGCCATCTTGCTCCGCCCTCCCAAACCATTATTTCTTAATATGATCATGGTGTCTAGGTGTCCAGGTCATAAAAACCTAAAATAAATATTCATTGGCAAGGTTAAGATAAGGAAGTAAAGATATTTTGGTTTTCTATAGGAAAATATATATATATATATGCATTAATTTAAAGAAGTTTGCCTTTAGACATAAAATGCCAATTAGTAGCAGAAAATGAGCCTTATATTATCATCTTTGGGTTACAGTTAAATTTCCTCAAATGAGTCTTATACAGATCTCTCTACTTGAAAGTTATGGCCCTCGCAATGTGACAAATTATAAATTTTTTACCCTAAATAATCTCAATATTTTTACTACAAAAATGATTCTCTAAACAAAGATATAAAACGTACTGAATCAAAAGCCTTTTCATTTGTTTTATACAAAACAGAATTATATTTTTGGCTTCCACTTCATGAAAGGTCATTAGAGTTAATTGCCACATTAGTGACAGTCTGAAAATGTAGGCATGAAGTCATAAACTATAAATCCATTTCACTGACCCTTTGGGGTTTGTTTTAATGCCTTCTTGTCTGTTAGTTTTCTAATAGTGTTGGATACTGTAGACAAAGATAAATCTGGTTTTATTGTATGGAAAGCAATGAAGATGGGTCATATTCACAGTAAATTTTTTTTTCAGTTGGCTTCCAACTGAGGAATTAATGTAAAAATGGTCAACAAAATTTCATGCTTAGCATTATGAAGGTGACATTGTTGATATTTTTAAATTTTTCTCTGTCATTTTTATCCAGGAGTGATTGCAGAAATAACTTAGAAAAAGAAAATTAGAGGATACTTAATAAATGTTTTATGCTGAAATCCCTGAATATTATTTATTTTGCTACCCGATGTCTCACAGGAAACTAATAAATGATATTATAACAATGTGAAATTTATTTGCTCTGTAGAATACAGAGCCTGTTTGATTTGGAAAGGAACCTCTGATACTCACAGTGTCTGCTGTTCATCCCCCTGCTGAAAAGAGTGGCCCTGAGATATTATTTATGCATAGGATGCTTGACTTGAAATCACGCAACCTCACTGCTTGTGTCGCAGAGGATGATTAGGAGATTGGTCCTTAAGATAAAGGGCAGTTGTCTTTAGCCTAAATAAGGTGGCATGACACTTGCCAAAATATATATCCTATATTGACTGTGACTAATTAAACCAATTTGATTCTCTTCTGCAGGGAGGTTGGACAAAATATATACAGAAACACATATAAAGGGCATAGGAAAAGAATAACAACCTCTAGGATCCCTGAGGTGATGGAAGCTGTGTGTACAAAGTATTCAGAAGTAGGAGAAGGGAAGTAAGCAGAAGCTGGTGGAAATGTTTAGACACGGAAGAGCAGCAGAGAAAAGCAACATCACAAGAAAACTGAAGTCAGTAATGCAGGGCTCCTATTCAGCTGGCACAAACTGATATGATCTTGTTATTTAAGCACTGAAATCAGCTCAAAATAGTTGGTAAAGAGCTGCTTCTCGGAGGCACCTGTGCATCTATCCCTGACCACTAGCTGCTGTGGCAACTCTCCTATATCCAGAATCTAATGTGATAAAGCCAGAGGCAGTCCTTTTGATTGATTAAGGCCTGAGCCTTACTGGTGACCAAATAGTTTGATTTTCACTGTTGCAGAATAAGGTGGTCTGAAAGCCTGCCTCTAGGGAAACAGTAGTATCCTAATGCTGTAATCTAAATGTTCCTGTGGGTCTTGAGGAGGCTTGATTGCAAAGCTGTCCCATGTGCTGGCTCAACTCTCTGATATATCATCACAATAAATTTCTACATTTGAGGACATTTTTGTTCTTTCCAGTCGGAGAAAGCATGACAATAGTACCGCTCACCTAAAACATGAAGTTGACGTTAGAATCAAGGAAACCCATTTAAGAATGTAAGGCTCAAGGAATATGGCATAATTGTTCTTACGTTCTAAGCTCTACTGCAAGTAGCTCTAGAAAAGTTCAGTGAACCTTCTGAAAGTCCTGAGACCTAGATGTATCATGTCTACTCCTTCTAGTTTCATTAGGAGTTGGATTAATATTAACATCATGGAGCATAATCTTCTGAAAGAGATAAATCATTAGATAAAATTGACATATTTCCCCCTTTTTTCTGATTATTTATGTCATCCAGGATACATACAATGAGGATTAGCTCCTATAAACATAGATATAAATATTCTATATGTGTGTGTGTGTGTGTGTGTATATATATATATGGTGATTTGCACATATGTACATCTATAAAGTATCACACACCTATATATATGTATTTACTCTATGCAATATGTACACTCAAAAGATTGTTAGGTCACTGAAATCCAAATTCCCTTCTCCTTTCTGGACACACAGTTAAACTATACTTTCTAGTTCCCTTTGAGGTTAGAGCACTCATATAACTGAGTGCTTGCCTATCATTGGGATGTGGGCAGAAGTATAATATAACACTTTTCTCAATGGCCCATAGAAACTTGCTACAAGACCCTTTGTTTTTCTGGCTGGTTGGATTGAAAATAACTTTCAGAATAAACTCTGGAGCCATGATTTAAATAAAAAATACATAGTGCAGGGTTGCCTTGTTAGCTCATTTACCTCATAGTGTTGTTATATGAGGAAAAATAAGCTCTTATCATATTAATATTTTATTTTTTTAATTTTTTATTTCAAAATTTTTATGAAGGTGTAAACGTTTAGGTTACATATATTGCATTTGCACCATCAAAATGGTACTATATTAATATTTTAGATATTAAATATTTTGGATCTATTTGCTATAGTAGTACTGTGTTTCCCTGAAAATAAGACAGGGTCTTACGTTTATTTTTCCTCAAGAAGACACCCTAGGGCTTATTTTCAGGAGATGTGTCATTTTTTTTTAAGTAGGGTACAACAATCTACATTTATTCAAATGTAGTTAAGTCATCTTCTTCTGGAACATCATCATAACTCTCCAAACCCCGAATTCCATCCTGAATTTCTTGCGATTCTATTTCCTTTAGAACCATTGGCCCCAATCTCTCATGTCAAGCAATAGAGCTCTCATGAGGCAGATGAGAAGGGCTGCTCCTCTTCTTTACCACTCTGTGAGGAAATGATGGGTTGTGCAGATAAGCTATGTAGCTACGCCCATCACTAGGTCTTATTTTTGGGGTAGGGCTTACATTGTGCAAATGCTTAGAAATCCCGCTAGGGCTTATTTTATGGGTAGATCTTATTTTCAGGGAAACACGGTATATCTTAATTTGTCATGCAATTAAATAATAAACCTGAAAAGATAGCCTTGTGAATAAAACAGCTATTGGAAAATAAAAATATTTCAATACTATATGTTTGTAATACATTTAGAACTTGTTATTCATAAAATAAGGAAAATTCTGTATTTTATTCATTTTGTATATAAAGGGAGTAACATTTCAAATTTGTTGATGTTACTAGGCTTCTGGAAGACTGTTATTATAACTAGAAAGGAAATTCTGTGACAGTAGATATTCCATAATCTTTTTGATCACCCACAATAGTTTTTAATACATGGCAATTATTTTTGTAAATATTTATTAAATTATTAAGTAAGAATCACAGTTTATCAAATTGATCTGCTACTTCTGTGAAATTTTCTTCTTAAAATTTAGCCATTAACTTTATCCTATAATTTGCCAATGTGGAAAAAACTCAAATTGGGTAATTTGAGGAGAGTATTTAAAAATAACTGTTTAGGTAAAGGTATGGGCAAGGTGACCACAATGCAAGGAATCCACTGAACAGTGTATTACTCTGTAACTAGTGATTTGCACATATGTACATCTATAAAGTATCACAGGTTAGTAATAATAGTAAGTAGTACTATTAGCACTACTAATAGTACTACTAATAGTACTAATTAGTACTATTAGTAACTATAGTTACTACTATAAGTAGTAACTAATAATGACAGGTTAGTAAACCTGTCTGAAGGGATGAGGAAAGGAAGATGTTACCAGAACCAAGAAAAAGGCTGTGTAGAGAACTATGACTTTCTGTGTAGGAATTTAGCCCCCGTGTAGTTCTCTACAGAAATGAACAAAAGAAATAAGCACTCCAACCACACTGCCCTCTCTCTTTCCAATTACTGAGTGTGCTGACCTTTGGCAGAACCCACCTAACTCGAAGACTGAGGGCAAAGGAGCCCATCAATGTGGTCTATATCCATTAGACTCCTGGGATGAAGAGCACAGTACAGAAGATTGGAGAAAATACAGAAGGCAAACAGGTTGCACAGCCATCTCTCACTAATAAATGGCTCCACTTACATTCATGGTCACTACAGTACTAAACAAAACAAAACGAAACCAAAGCAAACAAAAATATCACGTCAATAGTCAACAATAACCGATTAGGTTTTAAACTGAACATAAAACCTTCTATTTTTAACTAGTAGTTTGTTTATAGATAGGACTACGTCAAGATATCTTTATACACTTAGCAAAGATGAAACTCATAAAAAAGTATATGTATGAAATAAATAATCAGGTCATACTATAGCTAGACGTAATGTAGAGACCATCTTACTCATCATTTTCCAGAAAAGTGCTCTTAACCTTTGATGAAGTGTTTTTCTGGATCTCATCAAAGGATCAGAGTTTACCAGCTACAGAATTCCATGCAGTAGTCAGCATACATCCCCCTACACAGGGCTGTAAACTGAAAACACTGCAGAGTACTTCCACAAATTTCTTGGACCCAGGGAAAAGAGTCCTTTAAAAGAGTAATATCAGCTGCTAAGAAAGGCATCTGAAGTACACCAGGGTCCTGGGTAGCTTCTCAATGGCACCAGCTTTGCTTGCAATCTATATGAGAAGGGCTAGTTTTCCTCATATTGAAGCAAACAAACAAACAAATAAATAGATAATTGAGTGGCATTTTGTTTTACCTATCCCTGTTGACATTCATGAGCTTAACACCTTGTTTGTTTGACTCTTTCCAAGTGACTAGCACAGCGACTCTTCTCAGATGGGGTCCGGGTCTTCTAAGGAAGTTCTCAGTCATTCCATGATCCCATCTTCATTATCATGTCTCCCTTTCTAGCTATGAGGTGTGTGGATGATAAGAGAGTCCTAGAGCTGGAATCTGGTCTCATGAAGTGTCACAGGACTAGCCCACCAGGCACAAAACCCTGCTCCTCAAACAGAACAGGTAATCCCTTCAGAAATCAGTTTGAGGCAGGGAGGATTACAGGTAGCATAAAGGGAAGGAATGGGACAAAAGAGAAGGAAGGAGGAGGTTTCTGTGAAAGAGAAAGTGCCTTTAATTCTTGCATTTCCTCTTGTATTAAAAAAAGTTCCTTCTGGCTATCCACATCATTTTAAAATTTTCTCCTAGTATGTTATTTAATCCCTTAAATACCAATTATTCATTTGCTTGAGTTACTCTTCAAAGAACCTCCACAAATATGTTAATTTATCCAAATCAAACGAACTGTCCTGAGGCCACTCAAGGACTGGACCTTCCTGTGTATACAGCCTTTCCAAATTGGACAGAGAGACAGCAACCTGCAAGGGTGAGACCTGCAGACAACACTTTTGTCTTTACACATTTTCTAACCATATGGGGATCCTCATGGGATTTTAGAGCCTTTAGTGCCCATATGCTTACTCCATAGAAAAATCTTGAATTTGGAGAGAATAATTTTTCTGGCTAGTATTTCCAAAACATGGAAAACTACAAGGGAGAATCTTTTATAATTTAGAATCTCGTCTCTGACTCTGTGTGAAGTAGGAGATTATCATGTCTTCAGTTGTCTATTCATATCAGGCAATGCCAAATTCATCCTTTCCTCATTATCAAAATTATTGGGGAATTATAATTAAAAAGAGAACTTTCTCAAAACCTGGAAAACTTCTCCATAAAGGTAGTAGAGAAGAAAACACTCTTATAATTGAATAAGCATTAAACCAGAATGTGGTATGCATCACAGGCAATCCACTAAGGGATTGCAAAGACAGAGATACACACTGCCTTTTGTGTAGACAGGCAGATCCAACTTATGTCATAAATGTTTTCAGGATCAGTAACTAGTCCCTCAAGTAAAAGGATTTGACAGCGCCATTGAACAAGTAGTTCAGCTTAAGTTTACCTGGTAATTGGGTGTGACTATTGGTGTTAGTTAATTAACTTTACACAAAAGAAACATAAACTTCCCATAGCTTTTTTTTTAAATATATTTCTTTAGTAACTGATTCCTTTAGTCATTTACAAGTATTTATTAGGGTAAAAGATCATAAAATATATTTTTACATATATATAAGAAAAAAACCACATTTGAAAGAATACAAAATAAAATGACAGGTGACAGAATTTAATGTTTATAAATGAGATATTCAATAACTTTAATAATTCAGAAAAAAATTCAGGGTATTTAAAAGTTGAGACCATGCTTTATAATATTTTATAATAATAAAAAAGGCATTAGGCTTTTAAAGGTGATAAATGACTTAATAGTTTTTCAAATGATTTCAAAATGGGTTTCTAGATATTTATGTGGACATTTAAAAAAATCAAGAACTTTGGCAATCCAAGTATTAATCCATAGCAGCTTAATAAAAGTTTACTTTATATAAATATTCTTTAATTTACATTTGTTGTTGTTACAGTAGCAGAAAAAGTTAACATGCTAATTGTATTTCAGAAGTCTGTAAGCTATACAGCAAAAATAATTACCTTAATAAAGCCTGAATTCTATAAAAATGTGCACCACACTGCATATAGTAACGGAGTAAATGTAAACCATGTGATTATTAACTCTTCTACATAAAATACTCAACTCTCAAATCTCACACTATCCCCTAAGTCTACATGGCTCTTTTTGAGGGCAGCTTCAAACTTTAAACCAATATACTTCCCATAGCTTTAAGAGGAGTGGTAATTTTCAACTTGAAGCCAGCACCAGCTGAGGTTAGGATCCTACTCTCCAGAGTTAGGGGTATGGGAGTACTATCTCCTTTGATGTTTACATTTCAAAGAGATGGCTTGCAAGTCCTTGAGAAAGACATTCCTGAGTTGTAAATCTGGCAAAAGACTCTTTTAAAAGGATTTAAATACGTCTCTAAGGGGTAGAGAAATAATTCACACTTACAAGTTTATAAAATAAATAAATGTTTTAAGAAAAGGGAAGGGGGTATGTCTTCTCCCTTATTTTTAACAAATAGAAGTAAAGCTTATTTTAAATTTGTATAGGTCCTTACAGGTATTAGTAGCGTAAAAAAGATGACAGGTGGTTGAATGTGTGATATATGTTAAAGGCCAAAATAACTGAATATGCTGAATGATTTGATATTAAAAGTATAGGTAAAAAAATAATTCCAGGCCAGGCGCGGTGGCTCACGCCTGTAATCCTAGCTCTCTAGGAGGCCAAGGCGGGAGGATTGCTCAAGGTCAGGAGTTCAAAACCAGCCTGAGCAAGAGCGAGACCCCGTCTCTACCATAAATAGAAAGAAATTAATTGGCCAACTGATATATATATATAAAAAATTAGCCGGGCATGGTGGCACATGCCTGTAGTCCCAGCTACTCGGGAGGCTGAGACAGAAGGATCGCTCGAGCCCAGGAGTTTGAGGTTGCTGTGAGCTAGGCTGACGCCACGGCACTCACTCTAGCCTGGGCAACAAAGCGAGACTCTGTCTCAAAAAAAAATAAATAAATAAAAAATAAAAAAAAATAATAATAATTCCAGATTATTTATCTGTGTAATTGGTGAATTGTAACTTTTCTTTTTCTTCTCTCTCTTTTTTTTACTAAACTATAAACCTTGGGGGAAAACCTAGATTTCTGATTTGGACATGGTAGATTCAAAGTATTTATTAGATTGAAATACCAGTGTCTTTGGGCAGTTACAAGATTCAGAACAGAGGGCATGGCTCTAGGCATACCTTTTAGAGTAATTGTAATGTAAATACTTTTTTTTTTTTTAGGTATTTCCTTTTTCATTTTATTTTATTTTATTTTTGTTGTTGTTTGTTTGTTTGTTTTTATTATTATCTCAAATTCCGTGGGTACAAATATTGTTAGGGTTACATATTTTGCCCCGACCCCCTCCTTTTTTATTTTTTTAAATTTATTTATTTTTTTATTACTTCATATTATGGGGGTACATACATTGTTATGGTTACATATCTTGCCCCTTCCCCCCTTCCCCACCCCGCTATGCCAGAGCTTCTAGCGTGTCCAGCCTCCAGGTGGTGCCCACCCCACCCACCGTGTAAGTACATACCCTTCCCTTCCTCCCCCTTCCACCTGCCCACCCGCCCACCTCCCGATTACAGATTTTTTTTTCAGACATTTTGGTTACAATGTATATCTTTATCTCTCCCTAAAAAGAGATAGAGGTAATCCCTCCCCCAACTCCCTTAAATACTTTTTAAAGGCAAGGCACTGAAGAAGATCATCCAGAAGCTGCATGTACTTATAGGACAGAAGGTGTTAGGATTAGGCCCCACAGAACTCAACAATTAGAGGAATAACAATTAGAGAATTAAGAGAGGGAAATTAGTCAGAGCAACCAGTGTCTCTGGAGCTAAGTAAAGAAAAAAGATCAGGAAGAAAGTAATGGATAAGCTGTAAAACTCGTCCCTGCTTTCCCTTCTATCCTCATGAGGAAGCACTCTCCCCTTGATCAGCTATACTTTAAGTATGCCACGTTCCTTGTCAGTTGAAGGTCCTTTTATTATTATTATTTATTCAGGATATTATGGGGGTACAAACATATTGTTACATGTAATACTCTTTGCCCTGACCCAAACCCTGATTTCTCTTCTTCTTCAGCACAGTCCTAACACTACCTCATCTCCTCTTCATTTATCTCATCTTCCAGGACTCATTAAATATCACTTCTTCAGAAAGACCTTCCCAACTCCTTCCAGTAATTTAGATCTCCCTGCTATGTTGGCTCATTGTATCTAGTAGCTCTCCTCATAGCACTTGAACCAATTTTAACTATAAAAGATATATAGGGCTTTTAAAATATCTTTCCTCCAATCAACTGTGACTTTTATTAATTCAGCAACCTTTCTCACTCTCCCCCACACTTTGCAAAAGTTGGCATATATGTTGAATGAGTAAATAAAAGAATAAAAAATATTAAACTATTCTGACTGCTGCTGGAGTGCTTAAAGTAACCATAAGCAAAGATCTTTCTAATTTGTTCCCTTGTAAACTAAATGTACATCCTTGAAAAGTCAGTGGAAGTTGAGAAAATAATGAAGTCACTCCATTCAATTAAAAAAGAAAGGTATTTTTTGCTTAAAAGAGCCATTATGCAAATGTGCCACATCAATATGCTGGTAATAGCAAATACCATGTGACAATTAATTGACTCCTGCATCTCATCGATTAAAGTTAACATTGCCTTCACGCATCAGTGAGTTCTCGTATCATAAACAGTAATTAAGACATTAATCACAGAGCTTCTCAAGTGGTAGAAGTTGTTTTAATGGAGAAGTATTTTTCTTCTTTTTCTTTTTAAAAATTAATCTCACCTCATTACATTACTACTGAGAATTACACCCAATATGATCTAGAGATTAAACACACCCATATAATCTTTTCATAAGGTCTGTTAAGTAGGAATTTTCCCTGTTTTTATTTAAGTCATTCATTTGCATAGAGGTGAAGTATCGTGTAAACTATAATAGCTCTTCTGAAACTAAGTAATTTTTTTATAGAATAATCTCATTAGACATAGCAATGTGATTGCTTCGTTAATTAAAATGATTTCTATTTGCCAAGGGAAAGACAAATAAAAATAATAAAAAAGAAAACCAAAGCAAATTTGGACCTTGATAGCTTCACTTCAAATAATATTGCATTTGAATGCAAGATGTGGATGAGTGTTATCCTATTACATACTCTCCAAGCAGCAGATAATTCCATTAAACAATGAGTTGGCAACATCACTATGTGTGACATACAGAGACACACGTTATTGTTGCAAAGCAAATTAGACATCAGTGCATGTGAATGTGAATTTTAACTGGTATAATGAAAAATTTCCAGCAACTATCATGGATGTTAATAGTTTTAGAGTTGAAGTATAAGGAAAATATATGATGTCAATAAGACTCTTTTAAAAATATTTTACTAAATTAATAATGAAAGAAGTTCTAAAGCAAGAATGTATCTGAGCAGGCTAAAGCATTTTTGTGTGGCTGCTGTTACTGTTCATTTCCTTGGTTTCATTTGTGTCTGGATGGATATATTAATATCTAACTCTAATTTGAAGAACTTCTTGTCTTGAATATTTACAAAGTATTAATATAAAATGTTTGAGTAAATACTTTTAGCTCCACTGACCATAATCTGCATATTGAATTAAATCATCTCAAAGAGTTTCTAAATAATTTTTCCTATAGCAAGAATTGCGAACTATGGCTTTATGTGCAGGGAAGAAAGAGAGTTGGTGCTATTCTCAAACTGGGTATGGACTATACATATGTTTGGTAGAGACAGTCTTGCTGTTTACACAGGTACCTCCAATTCTGGACACATTAAGTATCAATCCAAAGGAGGAATATTGAAGCAATAAATTAAAAGCTGTAAGAAGATGGAAATACTAAAAAACATAATATTCTAAAGATTTTCTATCAAATTAAAAGAAAATCTTTCAATGACAAATGTCACTATACATTTCCATTGCTTAATGGCCTTTTCATGAAATTAATATATTTTTTCCATTTGTGGTTAGCATTAATTTCTTGCCTTTCTCCCTCTGTCTGTTATCTGTGTATATAGTCTAATAGAAAAGTCTATAATTTAGATATTAGTGAGATAGCTGCAGGCAATTGTGATTACTATAAAGAAAAAAAGAAGCCAAAACCAAAATTTGTTTATCATTATATTTTCCTTAGCCCTTTCAGATTATATTGATCTAACAACCATGTTATGTTTGCATGTGGCTATCCAATTTAGGATCCATATCTCTAACCACTCACAAAAATTAATTCAAGATGGATAAAAGACCTAAATATAAGACAAGAAACCATGAAAATAATAGAAGAAAATGTTGGAAAAACTCTTACAGATATTGGCCTAGGAAAAGAATTTATGAAGAAGACCTCAATGGTAATCACAGAAACAACAAAAATAAATAAACAGGACTTGCTTAAACTAAAGAGCTCTGCACAGCCAAGGAAATAATCAACAGAGAAAAAAGGCCACCTACAGAGTGGGAGAAAATATTCGCAAGCTATATATCTGATAAAAGGCTAATAACAAAAATCTACAAAGAACTCAAGGAAGCAAGAAGAAATTAAAAATAAAAAACATTAAAAAGTGGACAAAAGACATGAACAGAACCTTTTAAAAAGAAGATAGACAAATGTCCAATAAACATATAAAAATGTTTGATGTCACTAATCAGCAGGGAAATGCAAATCAAAACCACAATGTTCACTCACCTGTAAATTTATCTATCACTGAACACAACAAAAAGTGAATCTCCTATTTCCCTTGACTAATTTCTCTATATTTGCTGTAGCTCTAGGGAGTAACATTCTAATAATCTTTGTCTTCTCTTTGAGATGGGAGATCATGCTCTCTTGATAACAGGGGAATTGATGAAGTACAGTGAAACTACAAAAATAATGAAATCTTTCATAACAGTGAAGAAGGTTGGAAAAGATTTTGACTGACAGAGATGGAATTAAAATTGGCCCATTTAGTTTGAGGGAAAAGTGTGAGCAGAGTAAATGACTTAGAATTTGTGCGAAACCAGATGAACAGAAACACTTGCACAAAATAACAGCATTATTAGGCTGCATTTGTCCAGTGCACTAGAAATTTCGAGAAATTCTACATTTATTATTATTTATTTGTTATATTACATGATTATTTGTGTGAGGCAAGAATTTCTTTTTTTTTTTTGAGACAGAGTCTCAATTTGTTGTCCAGGCTAGAGTGAGTGCCGTGGCGTCAGCCTAGCTCATAGCAACCTCAAACTCCTGGGCTCAAGCGATCCTCCTGCCTCAGCCTCCCGAGTAGCTGGGACTACAGGCTTGCGCCACCATGCCCGGCTAATTTTTTATATATATATCAGTTGGCCAATTAATTTCTTTCTATTTATAGTAGAGACGGGGTCTCGCTCTTGATCAGGCTGGTTTTGAACTCCTGACCTTGAGCAATCCGCCCGCCTCGGCCTCCCAAGAGCTAGGATTACAGGCGTGAGCCACAGCGCCCGGCCAAGAATTTTTATTTCCAATTAATTCAGTGATGATTACCTTAGAAATAATTTCAGGTTCTGATCACTTTGGACTTTACAGCTCAACTTCAAAAAGTCTTCTACACTGATTGCCTTCATGTTCTTTTCACCTATCCACTCTTTATGTTAACTTGGTCTACTTGTCTGTGTGTATAATAACATTATACATTATTATACATTCTGTATAATAGCCTACAGAAAAACCCATAAGACACAAAGGCATATCACTTCTTTTCCCAAACCCTCCAACAGAATCCCTTTTCACTCAGCATAGAAACCAAATACCTTCCACTGGTGTATGTTTTGTTTCCCTCACCTCTCTAAACTACTCTTCTCCTCCTCTCTGTCACTTTCTGTGGCTATCTCTCTACTGCTCCTTGAACTTGCTTAGCCTGTTCCCAACTCTAGTGCCAGCACTAACTGATCTTGCTGTCTGTAACACTCCTTCCCCACATATTCGTATATCTCAATCCCTCATCTCTTTGAAGTATTTTCTCACATACCATCTAGTAAGTTGGACTAAGACAAAAACAAGATGATCATATATATTTATTGTAATTTCTGTTTTCATACCTAAAAGTATAATTTCCATGAGGGCAGAAATTGTATGTTTTCTCCAATTCTGCCTCTCTCTGTCGCTTGTATAATGTTTGGCATGTAGATGGCACCTAATAAATATTTATTGAATGGTTTTTTGAGGATAAAATCATCATAATCTTTAATTTGTTCCTCAGTTGTCAATGTCAGAAAAATATATTTGTCTCTACACTAAGAGTAGATTATTGGGGACAAACTCAAACTATATTATCAGACAGGGGAATCTTACATAAACTACACTGTCAATAGAGTAATTTATGAGGACATTTAGTATATTCAGTTGAATCCAGTTAAATTAAGTGTGTTTTGTTGTAATTATTAATGGAATGATCTCTCCCTTTATAGTGCTAAAAATCAGACAAATGTCTGATTTGTAATTTCTGAGAATGACATTAGAATAAGTTTGATTCCTATATGTTACCAAGTCTTTTGCTTCTAACTTTTTCTTAGCTTTATATTGAGTGTTATTGTTCAGTTGACAAGTAGTTATTTTTCTAATTCCAAATTCTGTGTTTGAAAATTAATAAGCTATTTTCAGGTAGAACTGTGTAGCTAGGCTTCCTGAAATTTAGTAGACAGACATCTGCTTACTTCCCCAAAACTATGGTTGTAAAAATAAATATGAAATTTTTATGGAAGGGATTTTTCAACAATGCTAAAAAGTACTCCATCTGATACAATATACAATTTGGAGTTAAGTTGAGAGAAAAAAATGGTGATTATCTCTTACACAGCTTTAATTACTCTGTACTGCTCTTCTATAAAAACTTTCTTTTACCCAGTAATATGCTTGAGATACCATAGCATTTAGAGATATAATTAAAGAAAAGCAAATATAATAGCTACTACAGTGGCTTCTATTATAATCCTGAGGAGCATACCTGCCTCTGTATTCCAGATTATCAGTCTACTTTACTATGATGACAGGAGAGAGAAACACACGTCTACTTTGTGCATCTCCATCTTTGGATTTCTTTGTTAAAGCAGTTATAGCCATACTCAATCCTGAACAACCAGATACACGTATAGGAAAGAAAACATATCACCATTTACAACATACTCCATATGTTTAGTGGAAAATTTATACACACACACACACACAATATGTACTTCTGAGAAGTAAATATAATTTTTTCATTCTACCAACAAGAGACATTTTCTCACTAAAATTCAGCAAAAGTCAGTATATTGTTTGGCATGTTAGCATTCTTAAAAGACTATTCTCTATTGAAGAAAACATTTTAATAGCTGAATAATGAAGCAAGAATAAGGGCAAGTCATTCATAACATCATCTTGTTTTTTGTTTAAAGTTTTGTTTTTTAGGTTTAAAATTTGTATTGTTTGATATCTTTCAATTGTTTATTGCTATCTCTCACTCAAAAAAGATTATATATAAAGTGAAAGGGTTTTGGAGATTGCTGTCTTTTAAAATGACTTGGAGTTGGAAAAATTTGAATGACATTTGTAAATATATTTAAACAGAATATAAAATTCTTTTTATAAAGCCATATGTTACATTTTATATAAAACCCATTCTCGTCATTTATGTAAAAGAAAGTTTGGCTCAGAAGACTTGGAAGATTTAAAATGTTTAAAATAGAACAATTATCACTAATGAAATAATTGAGTGTATTTTAAATTACTGAAAATATGAAATAAAATAAAAAAGGAAAATGATAAAAGGTAATGCCTACAATATATTTAATTAGAAAAATATGTGCTATATTTCAGGTTAAGCCAATAGGTGTATAATGTTTGCTTAGCAGAATGTGAAAGTGATAATGTTCTTCTTTGAATGATGAGAAAATAATGGTAGTGCTATAAAGGCTGTAGGCTTGATGACTGTCTTAATTACTGAACGTATTATAATAATAGTTAGATGAAATGATAAATTAAGATGATTGAAAGAAGTACAGATAAAAAGACCAACTAATTTGTATGGTGGTAGGCCTTAGATAACTAATTATTGTATGAAAAGACAGTAATCATGTTATTTTTAGTGTAGGTTAACTAGACCTAATCTTTAATAACAAAAATATGTGCAATATAAGCAAAATGGTTCAGTGCTTTAAAAATTCAACAATTAGTTGACTAGACTGTTAAGAAATTCCAAACTTAAATGGACTGAAAAATAGACATTCAACATTTACTGAAAACTTCAAATGCATGCAATGTAATCAAATTTGATCTTGATGCAAAATTATATAAATGTATACTTGAATAAACATTTACTAATACAGAAAACTTTCACGATTTCTTGAATGCCATATATCGATATGACATTATATATTTACATTACCAGGGTTTTTATCTATATATGATCCAGTTTAGCTCCCACATTCTAACGGGATTTTGAGTATATATAAAAGCATTTGGAATTTTAATATTACTTTCTAACCCTTCCAGGAGGACTTTTGTAGATAAAAATGAAATGATGCTAAAATTTATGTGGAAAGGCAAGCACCATAGAATAGTTATCAATTTGTTATAGCCTATAGAACCATACAACACAAAGAGTGAGCCTTAATGTATACAAATTAAAAAAAAAATAGTTTGTGAACAGGAAAACCAAGATAAAATGCAGACTGTGACCAAAAAACAATCCAATGTACAATCGTATGTCATAATCTCTGGTTGTTAAAGTTGTTTCTCATAAACCCATGGGTTAATAATTCTGAAACTGCTGCACAGATATAGTGTTAGAACAATAATGTAAATGGATGGTGGGTAATTGGATCTATATTTCTCACTGTAGTAAGAGGTTATAGATGAGCAAGGGGGAAGGTTAGAATAATCTCGGTGGTCCTGGGTGAAAGTTGGAGTCATTTGTATGAGCTCATGTTTAGTTTATATATAGATGACAGATAAAGACATGATTATATAGGTATGTATGTGCATTCTAGTTTACATACATGCAACTTCTTGCTCTGCCTACGGAAAGCCCCTAGAAGCAATAACACCCTAGCACACCCAATGCCCAGGTCTTGGTTTTTAGTACCATTCTCTAATAAAAGGAAACAGTGCCTCTTGGATGTCTGAAGCACAGAATACACAAGATGAGCCTAGAACACCTTGTTGTTCCAAAATTTAAGAAAGTGCTAAATTAAATAATAATAATAATAATAGGGTTACATCCAAGGGATACAGGAGCCAACTGAAAGAGTCCCTATGACCCAAACAGGAACTGTAAGAAAAATAAATAAATAAATAAGTAAATATAATAGAATTGGAATATAGCCCTAAGTATAAAATAAATATTCATGAGTCTATACTGTTATAAATAAATTATCAAATAAATAAATGATTAGGGTAGAATACACAAAGCTTCAGTAGAGAATTCCAAATAATTCATGTATACACTCCATCACCAAGGAGGTGGGGGATAACTTTTTGCCCTTTAAGTGCCTTCCAAGGAGAATAGTGGAGAAATATGGCAGAAAAAAATAACTTTATCATGAGCAAACAAGGGGCAAGCTGAGGCAATACTACCTCAGCCAGATCAAGGTTCACATCATCAGTGTTGTAATATCAGCATATATACACTTAATATGATAAGCTAATGACCCTTTGCCTGTGTGGTTTTCCTCCCCAATTCATAGCCCCTCTCTGATCATGATGAAGGCATCAGTAAACCCAAATTGAGATAAAATCCCTGTCTAGCACTCCCTGAAACTGTCAAGATTATCAAAAGTAAGTAAAGTCTAAGAGATTGTCACAGCCAAGAGCAGCCTAAGGAGACATGATAACTAAATGTAATGTGGTATCCAAGGTGAGATCTTGGTACAGAAAAAAAAAAGACATTATGTATATAAAAACTAAGGAAATCTGAATTAGGTATGGACTTTAGTTAATAATTGTGTATTAATATTGACCCATTAGTTTTACTCATGTTCCATAATAAGGCTAACAACAGGGAAATTTGTGCCTAAGGTATGTGGAACTTTCTGGAATTTGTTGCAATTTTTCTGAAAATATAAAGCTATTCTAAAATAAAAAGCTTTTAAAATAATAGTAAGAAAACAAGTAGGCCAATATAAAATGATACAAAAATTGGAATAGACTATCAAAGGGGATAAATGGATGGCAAATAAACACACAAAAAGATTGTCAATCATGAACACAATAAAAAATAAAACTACAGTGAGATACCTCACACCTTTTAGAATGCCTCAGATTAAAAACTGACCATACCAAGTGCCAATGAGAATTGGTAGGAACTGGAAACCTTATACACTACTGGCACAAAAACTGGAAAACAATTTGTGATACTTTCAAAGTAAATAACATGACTATCATTTGATCCAGCTATTCCTCTCCTAAGTATTTACCTAGAGACAAAACAAAACATGTCTATACAAAGATGTGCACATGCATATTCAAAGCAGCTGTACTTTTCATAGCCAAAAAATTGGATTAAAAAACTCAAATGCTCATCAATAAGTGAGATGATAAATAGTTTTGTATATGCATGTTTGAATACTACTTGACAATATAAAGGGATGAGCTTTTGATACATGAAACAGCATGAATAAATCTAAAAATAATTATGCTAAATGAAAGAAGTCATATAAAAAAGAATATATTCATGAGTTTACATAAAACTCATAAAAATGCAAACTAATCTCTAGTGGCAGAAGATTAGTATTTGCCTGAAAAGGAAAAGTTGGAAAGAGGCTGAAAAAAGGATTAAAATAACCAAAAGAAACACTTCTGAGGTGATGGATTTGTTCACTGTCTTCACCACAGTGATGATTTCCGGGATGTATAGACATGTCAAAACTCATTGTATTGTATATTTTAAATATGTTTACCTATTATATATAAATTATACCTCAATAAAACTTTTAAAAATGTGTTTACAATAACATTTAGCAGATATCATTAATCTAAAATCAATTATTCTCTTTGGGTGTCTACGTGGAATTTCATTCTAAGTTGTTAGGTTAAATATCAAGCCATTTTAGGAAGAAATAATTCATAAGTATTATTCCCTTTCATATTCATTTCTTAGTGTAATGTACATTAAAAGATATGGTTCTTTTGTCAATAAATAGGTCAAGATAAATAAAACATTTTTCTTCTTCTAAATGTTCTTTAATTTCCTATGTTGATGTCTTGGTTTCCCTAGAGACTGCCAAAATGAAACAGATTCTAAGGAAGTTAAATAAAGACATTCTTTTATATCTTAAAGAAAAATAAGTAGAATCAGTACTTATTCCCAGAAGAAATTATTTAGAATTATTATTCAGGTTATAATGCTAATAGAGAGTGATATTTTTAAAACTTTTATTAAGATGCTTTTTTCTAAAGTACCAAATTTGCTTGTCATTAAAACTCATGCCTGAGAGATTACTCTTATTTAATATATAAAAGGATGTCTTTAACTTTCTTAGAATCTGTTTATGCAATGTATCCATGTGACAAAAATCTGTACCCTTTTAATATTTTGAAATAAAAAATGCATATTTCTTCAATCATTATCAATCCCCTTTCATAAAGGGTATGTATTGAAAAATGGATTTCTTTAACTGCACTATATAAAAAAGATAAAGTGATACAGAAATGTTGGTAATAAATTTCTGTTATAATAACTGATTATTTCTATATTTGTATATTTTTTTATTTTACTGTGGTATAAGTATATAAAGTAAACTGTGCAAATATTATACAGTTGAAAGACAATTTTCAAAAGCACCAGGCAATTTCATCCTTACCAAGATATACATGTCCCTTATCCCAGAAATTTCCCTCATGCCCTTGTCCAAATTCCTTTAGCCCACAGACAACCATCTTCCTGATTTTTATCACATATTAATTATTCTTGAAGAACAGATTAATTTTTAATAACATCTTAGTCATTCAATGCTACTATGATAATGTAGTTTCGCCTAGTAAATCTTCTGAGTTCCTTTCTCCCTTTGTTAGTCCTGTCTGTTTTACTGTTGTGTTTTAATCATAGATGTGAGTCATGCAATACCAGAAGCAATCAATATGAAAAAATATAATTTAAATTTATAATGTCAACCTCTGAATTTAAAGGTAAGTAGAAAAATTATTGCAGATAGTTTTATTTGCTAAGAATATTCTAAGCATGCAAAATATTAAGGATGTGAGAGTGATCCTATTCAAAAGGCTCTAATCCTTTATGCCTGAGAAGGAAGGTATAATTTTGAAATATGACAACATTTGAAATTTGAAATTTTGGAAAAGCATGAGATAAAGGAGCTAGGAAGGAAAAAAAAAAAACAGTCGCTTCATTTTAGACTAATGAAAAAAAAATATGTAAGAAAAGAAAGAAAAGCTAATACATAAACTCCGTGTTAATTTGCCACACTTATGAAAGAAACAGACTTTTAGAATTTCTGCACCTGTTTGTATGTGTTCTAATTTTTACATAGGCTTAGAGTGGTAATTGTGTAGCTCTGGACCTAATAGTTTTTGCATTAGATGCCACATAGGCAAACTTAGAATCCCCAAAAGGATAGCCTCATCTCAGAGCCGACAAAACCCTTTGAAAGTTCCACAGACTGGATGATATCTAAAATACATAAACATTTTTAGTTTTTCAATGTTATTTAATCTTTATAATACAGATAGGTGATATTATGTTTTTAAATATCAAAATATTAAATGTCTTTGATTTTACTTTGCTATAAAAAGACAAGGTATAAAACTCAGACTAGAAAATTTGTATATCACTCAATAGGAAATAAGATTAATTTTTTTCAAAGGTGTGGTCTATATTCAATTTAAACTCTTAAAAAGTCCAAAGCTAGTTTTATTATTTTTTTCAAAGTTATGTCTCATTATATGTGTAAAGGGACCTTAATAGAGATGCTTTCCTTCTCTGTTTTGGACCCCACCCTAGATTATTGAATTAGAAAACTCATGATTCACAGTTCTCCAGGCCATTCTAAGGCACATATGAGACAGGCAGTCCTGGCCCAGAGAGAGTCTGTGTCAAGAGGACCACTTCTGGCCCAAGGCAGAGAGAGCAGAACACAGCCTGCAACCAAGACATGGGAAGACTTCTCTCAGAAGGAACCCCAGGACAAAAACATCCACCATTGTGCCTCCATCATTTCTAGAGGGAATGAACAGTGGATTGCAATGACACTTGCTTAGTAAGACTATTCCCTTTGCCTAGTCTGCATCCCTCTGAGCCTGACTCAGACCCTTGGTGAGGGATATGTTCTTTTTCTCCTGGGTACACATTTTAGCCAAGATCCCAAGGAACTTAGTAAAATATCTATGCCTGGTAAAATGAATTGAAACACCAAATGAAGTCTTGTGAATTCTGATACACTAGGAGGTGTGAGAGGTCCTGAACTAGTAAGAATTTGAGGAGATAGGGATAGAAGCAGAACAAGATATCAACCTTCTTCCATCCTATCTCCACTGCCTGTATCTAAGACTGAAAGAATCCCTAGGAGGAGTGGGTAGAATGTTAGGAGACAGAAGTTCTACTGAACGAGCCTTTTAAACTACTATTGTCATTAAAATTTTGATTCACTTAATAACTATTTATGGAGTACCTACTTTGGCATATATACTCTTCTAGGATACCGAAGTGAATAAAAGCCAATACCTGTATTCTCCCAGAGCTTGCGTTCTAGTTGAATAAAAGAGACAAGAAAGTGAGAAGAAATAAAGAGCAGAGAAAGACAGTATGAGCTTGCTATGGTATTCAGACTGGTCAGGAAATACCTCTGTGACCAAGAAGAATGATGTTTGTGAAGAAACCTAAATGAAGTAAAACCTAAATGGATCAGAATGTTATGGTGACTATAAGAGTCTGATATTTATCATTTTTGAATCCCTGGAAAATCAATGGGATTTGCCCTACGATTTATTTCAAGGGCAGAAAGAAACTGACAAATGATTTTAACAAGGTGTGTTGGGATATGGTACAGTTATTTTGTACTTAGTATTGATACAGTGTGGCTCCTCCAATAAAAATATGACATATGTTTAATGCTCATACATTGTTATAAAAGAAACCATTTTATTTTTCCACACAAACAATAAAGAAATCTTTTTCTACTGACTTTTTTCATTTATGCAATATGTATAAAAGATTGAGTCATACTGTTCAGATCAAGTTTAGATTCATTTAAAATATAATATATATACTGTTTACTTACAGTGTGCTCATTAAGATGGCAAACACTATAGAGAAAAAATAAAGCACCTTGCATGCTTTGGTCCACGATGTGAGGAAACTCATTTACAGTGACAGCCATATTTAGTAGAAGAAATTAGATGCTTTCATTCATTTCACAATTATTCATGGAATGTCAAGAGTCCCAGAGTAAGATGAAAAAAAAAATCAGGTAAGAAAGAGAAAGGTTTATTTCAGAGTGACATTATCTCCATCTTCCAGCAGATAATGTGTATGCTACCAGCACATAGGTACTTAATCAGAAAAAGGGCATCAAGAAATAGTAATATGAGGTGAGGGGTCAGAGATTAATTAAGAGCTCTCAGCTTTTGAAAAGAGATACTTTAAGTGTAAGCAATTTGGAGAAAAGGTACATTCTGGGGGAAATTACATTTTGCAGTTTCAGTTTCATCAAGAAAGCAGGAGATTTTTCAACTCTGTTAGGTAAGAATCGTGGTCTTAACCCTTTACATAACAACTGTCCAAAGACCACTATACATAGATTTAGTCTCTGACTTTATAAATTTTATAATATAAAAAATTAAGAAGAAAAGCTCTACAATATAGTGATTATGAACATGAACTCTAGGAATGAACTGCCTATGATTAAATTCTAGCTATTTCATTTATTGATTGTGTGCCTTGATTTTCTGATCTGTAAAGTGGGTGCTCATAATAGTTACTACCTTTTAGTGTTATTGGAAAGATTAAATGTGTTAATACTTGGAAAGACCTTGACATTATGTATAGAATATGTTAATGCTCACTAAATATTTGCTAGCATAATAGAGTTAAGGGGATAACTTAAAAGATTATAATGAAATAATACATTTTATTTTTAACAAGATAATGTATAATTCTGATAAGTATTATAGCTGAAGTGATTCATGATGAAAGTTTATAATAAAGTCCAGGAAGGGGGGTTTTCTTTATAAATCTGCAGGAAGAAAACATGAAAGCTAGTCCATTTTGTTGGAATGGAATAGAGGAGAAAGAAGAATGGTAATCTTAACTGTTACAGACTGACATGTAGCACCCCCCCATCCCCAGATTTCATGTTTTAAATCCTAACCCCCACTACCTCGGAATGTGACAATATTTGGAAATAGGGACCTTGAAAGAGAAACTTAAGTTAAAATGCGGTTATTAGGATAGGCTTTAATCTGAAGAGGAAATATGAACACACAAAAAGACACCAGAGATGTGTGCACACAGAGAAATGATTAGATGAGGGAGAATACACCAAGACAGCAAACATTTGCAAGCCTAGGAGTGAGGCTGCAATAGAGACCAAACCTGTCAATCCCTGATCTTGGACTTCCAGCTTCAAGAACTGTGAGGAAATAAATTTCAGTTGTTCAAGTCATCCAGCCTGTGGTATTTAGTTATGGCAGCCTGATAGAACTAATAGAAATTGAACTGTGGGTGGAGTCCTGGGAAATCTGATATACTAGGAGGTATGAAGGATACTGAACTAGCAAGAGTTTGAGAAGGTAGAAACAGAAATGAAAGGAGAAATCAACCTTCTTCTGTTCCCTCTCTGTTGTTTGTATCTAAGCCTGAAAGACTCCCTAGGAGAGATGGGTAGCAGAGTAGAAGGAGAGAGAACTTTTGCAGAACAGGATCTTTAAACAACCAACTCCAGTGTGCTGAATAAACATGTGAGATATGTATCTATGACAAGTAGAAAGATTTGCTGATGGCAGATATGGACTTTTAGAGAAGGAGAAAAATCAGTGGTAGTGACCAGAGTTCTCAACCAAGTACGTGGGTGGTTACTTCTGACTACCATCAGTGTTTTGGAAATGATTGGTTGTAATTCTAAGCCTACAGTTATCTCACTAAATCAAAAAGTTACATGTTTTTGGTTGTTTGTATTTTATGTGTCATTTCCCCCAGCCCTTGACATTATCTATAGATGTCATTGATTATTGTATGTAGATTTTTTGATAATGCTACTTTTTGGCCTCTGTTTTTTATAGTAAATTTCTCATACTTTTCTTTATCTTGTTTCACATTGGAGTAGAAAACATATTAAAACGTTGAACAATGCTTTTTGCAGAAACGGTTCATTGCTTCATCTTAAACATATTTCCTTGATCCACTTATTTTTCAAAATTAATACTGGAAATAATCTGTTATCATTCTAGATATTAATTTTGTAAATGGCTCCTAGTCTGCTGGTCAAAATTCTTTTTGTTACAAATGGCACTCATATTTGTGTCTTCGTGTTCCCAGGTTCTCCCAGTTTCACTCCTTAGTTAATTGATACCAAGGCTTCTTCCTCTGAAGCCCATTCCAGGGACATCTTGGATTAATTATCATGGTCTCTCACAATCCTGTGGCCCTCACTCTGTCTCATTGGTTTTGTCACGTATCTCTTTCTGTGTTTGCCTCATTATTCTCCCGCTGCCTCTGCACTGATTTTAAACATTATCTTGAATGCTGAAAAAGGGCAGAATTTGCATTCTATTTATTTTCTGTGCTATTCATTCCATGATATGCACAGTAAAATATGTTGATAGATTAAATTAGAATTCAAACAATTTTTAAAAAGTAAATATTTGAGGGTAATAATAGTTGAAGAAAAAGTATTATTGCTTCTAAAAATCTTCCCTAAGTATTAATACTATTCTTTATTTTATGATGTATTCACTTTAATATTTCTTGAGTTTTTATTATAACACAAAGGAAAGTACATTTTAATGTTTTCAGCTTTAAACATTTTCTTTTGTCTAACTTACAGTAAAAATTATGTATGCCATTTGTTTTATTTTAATATCATGCATTATGTATATGTATCTATTCATGTTTCATATATAAATATGTATAAATGTCTATTTTTTAAGCAATAAGTTTATTTTGCTTTCATTTGGGATAAAAAACTTTTCTCACGCATCAGGTTTGTATGCCCAATACAGAAATAAAATTTAGCATTGCTCTTGGAAAGATTATACAACATTTTTCTTACACAAAGTGACTATTACTTGTAAACAAGGAAATCTGGAAATATTTCCATCTGTGTGGCTTTAATACGTTATTTTCTGTTCTGTGTCTCAGTTTCCTTATTTTAAAGAGGAGAAAATAATAAGCTCTCCTACATAGGTTGGGAAAATGGAATATGGAAATGTTTAGAGGTCTGCTTGGTACAATAACTATATCAGATAATTGTTATATGTAAAAGTTAATGTACACTATTTTTTAATGAAATGTATGTTATTAAGAAATTTGTGAAAGTATGGTAAAAATAATTCAATATTAAGGGAAGAACCATTGTTTGAATTGGATTTATAAAGAAGAACACAATAGGCCGGGCGCTGTGGCTCACGCCTGTAATCCTAGCTCTTGGGAGGCCGAGGCGGGCGGATTGCTCAAGGTCAGGAGTTCAAAACCAGCCTGAGCAAGAGCGAGACCCCGTCTCTACTATAAATAGAAAGAAATTAATTGGCCAACTGATATATATATAAAAAATTAGCCGGGCATGGTGGCGCATGCCTGTAGTCCCAGCTACTCGGGAGGCTGAGGCAGAAGGATCACTCAAGCCCAGGAGATTGAGGTTGCTGTGAGCTAGGCTAACGCCACGGCACTCACTCTAGCCTGGGCAACAAAAGTGAGACTCTGTCTCAAAAAAAAAAAAAAAAAAAAAAAAAAAAAAAAAAAAAAAAAAAAAAAAAAAAAAAAAAAAGAAGAACACAATAATTGGATCAGAAGGCAGAGAATAAATAAGTATAAGCTGAGATGATAATAGAGGAGAAAAATAGACCAGAATTATAATTGGATTTCATATAAAAAAGGGATTCTTATATATAGAATCTTACATATAGGCTGCATATAATTTAGCTGGATGAATTGAACCTAAATTATATTAGATTTATATAATTTACCTACTTTTAACATTATTGAAAGACACAAAGAGCAAAGATCTATTGCTGTTATTAATAATTGTTCTACCACTAATCTCTCATTTCTTTTTCATTCTTAATTCATTGATTTATCTTTTCTTTGCCTAATGCTTGTTCAAATGGTCTTGCTTAACATACAAATAGGGTAGAAATAGATGTGAGTGCAATAAACATCCCAAGTAACAGAGCAGGGTTGAATTTAGGTTACCAAAACCAGTTATGCAATGAGCAAAATAGCAGACAATGAAGATTATTTGACAGATGATGCCACACATACAGTGGTATGGGCCAGGCATTCTCAATCAATTCTCTGATACAGATCGACCCATATCAGAATCATAGCCTGAAGCACCACTGATGTATGTAACTTTCAGCTGGTTACTTAATATTAATATCTATGCAACTTTGGGTTGCTCAATGCACCCACTTGGTCCCTTTCTTCCCTGCCAGTCCTCACTTCTTTCTTCTCTCTTTCTTCTCTCTCCTCCATAATATCCATTTTGCTGACTTCCTGAGATGATTATTTATATCCACTAGGCCCTTCACAAATGATTACCATTTATTATACTAAATAGTTTTAATAAATAGACAGGCTTAGTCACATTTCATTTTTGTAAAATCTGTTGAATAAGATTTAAATGTTAAGACACAGGAAAAACATTAATTCTATAGAAATAAAATAAAAGTTTTCCATAAAAATCTTAGTCATAGATTATGTAACTATAATTTTATTTTATAATCTATTTGGGGAGTGTTTTTCCTAAATCATTCTTTCTTCTTCAGAAGAAAGCATACTGATGACTCATATAGCAGAGATTTATTTTAACAACACAAGTTAATATGCAAAGCTTTGATTAGAACATTTCTTATCCATGATGACATTTTTACATAAGAAAAAAAATATACTCCTGTGAAATCTAGAACCAAATAGATTTTTTTTGTGTGCTGCAACAATTCACTGACTTCTAAGCAATTTGATAGAATTGGAATTGTCAGTTTATAACTAAGTGAATCAGAAAGTTAAAAATAATAAAAGTAACTATACTAAAACATTAATTATAATATTGAGAATATTTATTTCATTTTATCTTTCACTTTTAATAGGATTCTAAACTTTATACTTACATGAAAAATGTTTTGTTAAAAGTAATATAGTAATATAAAGGTTGTTTTTATTCCTTGAAATGCAAGCCATAAAACCCTATATAGACCAGATTTTTAAACAATGTTTGCATGTTTATTTCCAATATAAAAGGAAAAAACACTGGATCAATGTTTGAAAATTAAAAATATATGAAATTAATATTGATAAAGTGATATGGAATAAAGTAGAAACATAATGTACCTCTGCACTTTATTGAAAATTCTGAGTTAGTTAATCTGAATTTCCAGGTAATTAAGTACTATACTGAAAAGTACAAAGGCAGGGGCAGAAAATAAATTATATCTAACTTTATTGCTGTGTTATCTATGATACAAAGCATTTGGGTTATCACAGAAATTGGAATAAAGGAAGTTGAGAGGGTGATCCTAGACCCCTTTTGGCCGGAATATCTACTCACAATTGAGAAATGGATTCTTCAATGCTCCCCATCAATGAGTAGTCTGACCAGATGTTTAAAAATATTTTCATTTTTAATATTATACATTTTTATTTTGTATTGATTTATATTATATTAAAAATGAGCAGCTTTCATATTCTCTCTTTGGGAACCGGAATACCTGTTACTCTTTAAAGTCCTTATTCTAAAAGTTTGGGGACATGCCTAATGATGCTTCCTTGTCATGACCCCAGGGTGACAGTTTTCCTTTTTCCTCCCCAGGATTTGTTTCTGGAACAAATCCTCTAATTCAGTAATTTTTGTAACTTTTTTTGTTCTTTCTCATGATTTTTTATCCAATTTTGTGTCCCAGGAACAAAGTGGCAATCCCAGACCTCAGGGCTTATGACTGTGATTAGATTTTGGAACTTATTTTAGATTTAAGGATACAGGCTGTGAGCATTTAACAACATAAAAGTTAGCTACTTCAACTTTAACAACAACAACAACAATCTGTGGCCGGTAAGAGTCACAAAATGAAAGTTTATTTAGAAAATCATGTAAGGACTCTATATATTAAAATATGATTCTGACAGCTATTAGGGAAGGGCCAACCTAATAAACAATAGGTATATGCCTCTTCTCCTCATCCTATTTCTTTCACCAGTTCCCTTGTATCTGCTTCTAATGTGCAAACTGACCTGACACTTTGTTTCAGCCCAAAGAGGCACAGCCTCCTAGATTCCAAAAACAGCATTTAGAATATTTCAACAAATGAACAAAGACCAAAACTAAATTCAAAAGGCTCTTAAAATTCTATTAATATACTGGGCATCTTGTTGGTATATCTGTACATCACCCACTTTAAGTTGGAACCAGACAATATAATAGTCATGGGGAAAGTAAAATAGAGAAAACTCTTTAGCTTGTAAGATGTACATTTGTTTCTTTCAATAAATCATTATTGAGTAATCATACTGAATTGATGTGGGTATGTATGTTTCCAAATCATTTGGGTAACTACCTAGAAGCACAATTGCTGTATAGGTAGTAAGGTTACGATAGCTTGCTAAAAAAAATGTCAAGCTTTCTTTCAACATAGCTGTTCTATTTTTCATACTCAACAGCAATGAATGAGATTTCCTTCTCTCTTGGTATCTTTGCCAGCAGTTGGTATTGCCAGGTTTTTTCTTTTTTTTTTAACTTTAGCAATTGTAATAGGTATGTGGTGATATCTCATTGCTGTTTTAATTTGCATTTTCCTAATGGCAAATGAAATAGAGAATCTATTCATATGCTTGTGTTTCAAATGCATATACTCTATAGTGATGTGTTTTTCTTTTTGAGATTGCTCATTTTTTGTCTTTTGGTGGAAGTTTTAGAGTTGTTTATATATTGTGGATATGTCTTTTACCATATGTATTTTACAAATATATTCTCTCACTCTTTCTTGTTTCATTCTCTTAGAGTCTTTAATAGAGCGGAAGTTTATAATTTTAATGTCCTAATTATCAATATTCTCTTTAATGGCTTTGCCTTTTGCATTGGATCTAAAAACTAATTGGTAAACAGAAAGTTACCTAGATTTTCTCCTAAATTTAATCTAGAAGCTTTGAGTTTTGCATTTTATACTTAGGTCTATGAAACAATTTAAATTAATTGTTGTGAAGGTATGAGATCTGTGTCTTGATTTATTTATTTATTTTGCATATAGATGTCTAATTATTCCAAGTCAGCTGTAAGTCTTGAAAATTAAGCAAAGTTTTATTTGTTTTTTTTTTTACTTATTTCATGTATGTATATATATAGGTATGTATGCATGTATGTATTTAATTGTTCTCAGAGTTGTTAAGTAGAAAAGGATGTACAATTGTAATATTGTTAAACATAGAATAAATTATATTGGTTTAAGTTGTTATTATCATCTATATTGATTGTTCACATATCAAATTTCCCCTTGATTGGACAGTAAGGACCCCTTCCAGCTATCTTCCAAGTTTGTTTTATATATACCATCATTATTTGTCATTACCTTTCTTTCTGCAACAACCAGTGATGGAACAGGCTTATCCTGAACTTTCCCTGATCCAGCTCTGGTATTGGTCATTTAAGGATCTTTGGTTCCTTCAATAGAATGATATTTCAAATCAAGATGAGAGTAATAGGTTTGTTCATAGCTATTATGGTGTTGTTTCTTCTAGGTCCTTTCCATGGATAGAACAAGAGAGTTATACATTGATATCTATCTCTACATGTGTATTTGCTATTCTACAGAAATATCACAGCCACAACAGTATCTCCAATTCCAATCCAAAGCATGAGAGTTTATTTTAGTTTCCTTCTTTTCCCAAACATAGTTAGGCAGTTAGATATTAATAGGATGAACAATATTTGATAGCATATTGTGACATTCTTCTTCGTTCCACAGTGAGGACTCTGGTCCCCTTATCCAAAATATATTTACTTATTTAATACAACCTTCTTTTATGTAATCTGTCTCCTTCCACTGTTGCCACTACCCTCTCTCCATTCTCACATGGATGTTTGCCTCCAACACCTCATTCTAGGTTACTGCCAAAGCCTCCTGCCCTCTGCACTGATGTCTTTATCCATTTCAGCCTTGACATTTCGGTGCGTGCCCATTACCTCCGACCCTTCTGATCTGCATGGATGACCTCTTACCTTGCTCAGGATCTGTGCTCCATACAGAGAGGCCTTAGCTCCCCCTCACCAACACCATTATGCAGATGCCTGCTTTGCTCAATCTCAACCAAGAGTTTTTGAACTGAAGATTTCAGAAAGTCAGAAAGGAAGTCAGGAAGAAAAAAAATGCAGGAAAAGGAAGCAGAAGAAAGGCAGGTAGGCAGGCAGACAGGAAAGAAGGAATAGTCTTTTATTCTTCAATGAAAAATTATTATTAGTTTGAACATCTTTGCATATGATTTTTTAGCCTTTTGAGTTTTCTCTTACATAAATTGGACAGCCATACCTTTTGCCTATTTTTCCAATGAAGCTATGGTGTTTTTCTTGTTGATTTCCAAAAGTTCCTTATGTATTCTAAAATCTAGATATAAACTCTATTGGGATTTTATATGTTGTATATTGTATTTTATAGTGTAAACACCCTCTCCCTATCTGTTAACATATTCCATGTGATTTTTTTGTAACAAAAAAAAGACATAAATTTTGATGATCTAATTTTCTCATTGTGGAACTAAGTGCTGTGTTTCTGATATTTTGTTTCAGAAAATATTCCCTAACCTTAGGTCACAAAGATATTCTCTTACATTTTCATCTCTTTATTTTATCAGTATTCCTTTTATTTTATTTTATTTTATTTCTGGTTTCCTTTTTTTTTTTTTGGCATATTATGGGGGTAGAGATTTTAAGGTTTCAATAAATGCCCTTTCCCCCTCTCCCCTCTCCCCCCACAAGTCTGAGTTTCCAGCATGAACATCTCCCAGATCGTGCACATCTCACTCATTATGTATGTATATACCCGCCCCCTCCCCCCTCCCACCTGCCCAATACCCTATTACTGTAGTACCTATGTGTCCACTTAGGTGCTGCTCAGTTAATACCAGTTTGCTGGTGAGTATATGTGGTGCTTGTTTTTCCATTCTTGGGATACTTCACTTAGTAGTATGGGTTCCAGCTCTAACCAGGAAAATATAAGATGTGCTATATAACCGTTGTTTCTTAGAGCTGAATAGTGCTCCATGGTATGCATATACCACATTTTATTAATCCATTCTTGGATTGATGGGCACTTGGGCTGCTTCCACAGCCTTGCAATTATGAATTGTGCTGCTATAAACATTTGAGTGCAGTGTCTTTTTTGTAAAGTGTCATTGGATCATTTGGGTAGATGCCCAGCAATGGGATTGCTGGATCAAATGGTAGATTCACTTGTATCGCTTTAAGGTATCTCCATATTGCTTTCCACAGAGGTTGAACTAGTTTGCAGTCCCACCAGCAGTGTAGGAGTGTTCCTCTCTCTCTGCATCCACACCAGCATTTATTGTTTGGAGTCTTTTGATAAAGGCCATTCTCACTGGAGTTAAGTGATATCTCATTGTGGTTTTGATTTGCATTTCCTGATTATTAGAGATGCTGAGCATTTTTTCTTATGTTTGTTGGCCATTCTTCTGTCCTTTTTAGAAAAGTTTCTGTTCAAGTCCTTTGCCAACTTTTTAATAGGGCTATTTGATTTTTTCTTGCTGATTTTCCTGAGTTCTAAGTATATTCTTGTTATCAGCAAACACTTAATAAAATAGGTATAGAAGGAACATACCTAAAAATGAAACAAGCTATGTATGACAGACCCATAGCCAGCATCATGCTGAATGGGAAAAAATTGAAAGCGTTCCCACTTGGAACTGGAACCAGACAGGGCTGCCCACTATCTCCACTTTTATTCAACGTAGTACTGGAAGTCCTGGCTACAGCAATCAGACAGGAAAGTGGAATTAGAGGTATCCAAGTGGGGGCAGAGGAGATCAGACTTTCACTGTTTGCTGATGATATAATATCATATTTAGAAAACCACAAGGATTCAACCAGGAAACTCCTGGAACTGATAAATGAATTTAGTAAAATCTCAGGATACAGAATCAGTGCACGGAGATCAGAGGCATTCATATACGCCAACGACATTCAGATTGAGAACCAAATCAAAGACTCAATTCCCCTCACAATAGTAACAAAGAAATTAAAGTACCTAGGAATATACTTAACCAGGGAGGTGGAGGACCTCTACAGGGAGAACTATGGAATGCTGAGGAAGGAAATAGCAGAGTATGTAGACAGATGAAAATCCATACCATGCTCGTGGATCGACAGACTCAACATCATTAAAATGTCTATACTACCCAAACTGATCTACAGATCCAATGCAATACCTATTAAAATCCCATCAGCATTCTTCACAGATATAGAAAAAATAATCTTACGCTTCGTATGGAACCAAAGAAGACCCCGAATATCAAAATTAATTCTAGGCAACAAAAACAAAATGGGAGGCATTAATATGCCAGATATCAAACTATACTACAAAGCTGTAGTAATTAAATAAATTTGGTATTGGCACAAAAATAGGAATATTGACCAGTGGAACAGATCTGAGAATCCTAATATAAAACCATCCTCATATAGCCATTTAATCTTTGACAAAGCAAACAGAAACGTACGCTGGGGAAAGAATCCCTTTTCAATAAATGGTGCTGGGAAAACTGGATAGCCACTTGTAGAAGGCTAAAGCAGGACCCACACCTTTCACCTCTCACAAAAATCAACTCACGCTGGATAACAGACTTAAAACTAAGGTATGAAACTATTAGAATTCTAGAGGAAAATGTTGGAAACACTGTCCTAGACATTGACCTAGGCAAAGAGTTTATGAAGAAGTCACCAAAGGCAATCACAGTAGCAACAAAAACAAATAAATGGGACATGATGAAACTAAAAAGCTTCTGCACAGCCAAAGAAACAGTCGTGAAAGTAAACAGACAACCTACAGAATGGGAGAAAATTTTTGCATCCTATCAGTATTCCTTTTAAATTTTATTCCTCATCTTTAACTGACCCTCTCTGGGAAGGGGGTATGGGGAGAGCCAAGAATGCTGAGAATGTGGAGCCGTTCTTGTTCTAATAAAACTAGGGAATTAGTGGTGGCTTTTCCTAAGGGAAATGTGGTTTTGCCCTTAGAGTTTGGCGTGGACCTCAGAAAGATAATGCCTAGCGAGTGATCTCATTGTTATGATCTATGACAACAGTGACATGCAGTGTCCCTGCATGTCCATCATATAAACAAAGAATTCTGCAACAGAAGAGGGCAGTAAAACCACAGATTCTGCCAAGTTTTCAATGTTTTCCCAAGTGACCATTCTTAATCTTCCAAATAGTAAATGATTGAGGTGTAGTAATTTGTCACGTAGTAAAGCAAATATTTGTTGCTATTATTATTAAACTTGTATAACAGTTTTCAAATCTATTATCTCATTATAACATTGTCTTATTAATGTCACACATGGACATAGTAGCATTTTCTCTAGGGAAGATGAGACTTTTTTTTTTAGAGTAATGGTTACTCATGGTAAAACTGACTGGCATTTGAGCTCATGTGTTTTGATCCCATGTTGAAAATTATTTTCATTACAAGATGTCAAACTTCCACAGTTGCTATATTGTAATTGAATAAGAGAAGTATGACAATCTTAAAATAAGGAGGCATATTTTCTATCACTGTTGTCTCATTTCAGTAGTAAAATATATTATTTAATTCCTATTTGAAAGGAAGAGAACAACACTCTTGGCACAGAGCTTTCTGATTGTTCTGAGAATATTCATTCAGTAGGTGTTTATATGGTACTCCTAATATTGATATGACATTAGTATTTATATTATTAAGAAATAAAAGAAATTACATGTTTTACTTAATACTCCATTGCCCCTTTATGTCTACATAAAATATTTAAAAGTAAAATAAATTTGAATTAAAAATCTGTTTCAATCTAAATAATTTGTTTCAAGGTTGTGTAGAATTTCAAATTAAAGATTGAAAAAACAAACAAAATACCCTATTCTTCTAAAGGTTATGAGTTGAAGGAGGAAGACACAGTGAGTATTTTACAAAGGTAATACTAGAGGTATAATCGCAGAGTCTCCTAGTGATGTCTTTTAAAAAAAAAGAAAAATAAGCAACAACAAGAAGAATAAAAATGCAGCCAATTGGCTGTGCTCTGCCTGGTTATTTTCAACTGTTCATTCTGTTCAGATAAAACATGTGACTGGATTCTGGGTTTATTTCAAGTGCCCTTGAAATACTGAAAATGATGACATTCTGTAATTGCTGTCTCATTTCAGTTCATTCAAATCTTCTGAAATTCATTCCAAGTCTGGCCTTTATCACTTTTGGAATAAAGGGAATTCTGCTAATGTACGGTAGCCTTGTCTTTGCTCATAGTAAAATGACTGTGTTTCAGGGTCATGATTATTAAGTTCAGAGAAATTTTAGTTCCTTTTTCTGTCTCATTTTTCAAAGTTCAAAATATATATATCACATAAGCCATTAAATTAATTAGTTTCCCATGTTTCTAGCAGTTACCGTGAAGATCTATGCACATGTAGATTAAGTTTGTAGTCCTTCTGTGTATCCTTTCTCATTTCTTCATTTATTAAAAAAAACCCAAAAAAACCTGTTTGTGCATTGCTCAGCTCTTTGCTCCATTGTTCTTTCCCTCTGATCATCACCGTTAAATGATGTTGGAAGTAATTACATCCCACACTCTCTTTTGGCCAGGAAGCAGTTTTCAGACTGAGAGCAGCTTGAAAAACATTCACCATTACACATAAACACATCTCAATGATCCCCCCTGCATATCGGTATTAGATGTCCTCCCTGGGCCTGGGGAGGGCAGTTCAGACTATCTGGAACATCACTGCATGCCCATCAACACATCGGTCACACAAGTAAGTCCACAGCCCACATTTCACAGCCCAGATTAACACTCGACCCCTGGAATTCCTCCAGATCACATTACTCTCTCCCCACTCTAAGCTCCTCTAAAAGGTGACTGCGGTGACATTTGTTTTATACCTAGTGCTATACAGGTGTATAAGATGTCTGTGTTAATGATATCCCAAGACGTCTGGAGTAAGATCTGTGTCTTAAGGATCATTGTGTCCTCTAGAGTTGAGCTATTTGTAAAGTACTTTTCACATACTATCACTTTAATACATTTTAAATTGAATTTAATTGTACTCAGGAAGCATGGTGTTTTTATATCACTCACCAGGAAATAAACTTTAGAAGTGGGCTAATAAATGAAATGCCCAAGGCAGTGTTAATTTCCCCTTTCCTCGGGCCTTGGGCAAAGTCTGCTTTTAATTATATTTTATTATGCTTGCTTACTTTTGTGTGTTTTCCCTGATGAGCAATGCATTTTTTGAGGACATGGGACTGTGGCTTTCTTCTTTCCTTCCTTCCTTCCTTCCTTCCTTCCTTCCTTCCTTCCTTCCTTCCTTCCTTCCTTCCTTCCTTCCTTCCTTCCTTCCTTCCTTCCTTCCTTCCTTCCTTCCTTCCTTCCTTCCTTTCTTTCTTTCTCGCTCTCTCTCGCTCTCTCTCATCTCTCTCTCTTTCTCTCTCTGTCCATACCTTTGTTCAACAAATTGACACACTGCTTATATAAATTTGATGTTAATCACTTCTTGAATGAATGATTAATTTAGATTTTAAGCTTGAGCCTAAATATTTAAGTTCTTACTGTGCATTCCATCTGTCACGCCGTTGTTTACAATTAAGAGAAGAGCTAGTCAGTAAGTCTTTATTAATAAACAGAATGAATCTCTGCTTCTCTCCTCACCTTGATAATCTGAGTTAGAGAACCCGACAAATGGTAAGTGGAAAAAGTGATGGTCCTTTTTTCTTTCTCTTGAGATTGTAGATTCTAGAGATAACAACTAGAATATATTGGAAGCACTATTTTTGTTTAAATCTTCTTCACTTTGGTGTGTTTTTTTTTTCTTGTTATGTCTTCCTAGGGAAAACAGATTGCCTCTTTATCCTTTCATTCATGTAACAAATGTTTATAGGGTTTCTACTCTAGGCTAGCCATGACATATGACCCAGGAGCAACCTCTGCTGTCGAGAGTACAGGGCAGTGGTAACCCATGTGTTACTGTAGCCTGTTTATCAGGCCATCATAAAATATCCACAAATATCATCAGCTCAACAAATAACAAATAATATCTCTGTTTCACAGATGAAGAAACTAAGTATAAAAGAGTTTCCAAGACTAGACCATGACAAAATGCTCTGACTTGACTGCTAACTAGAGGAGACTTTGTTCTGTTTTGCTTTGTTTCATTATTAATACACAATGCAACTCCAGTTTGGTGGTGGATGTTCTTTGTGGGCTGCTTGAGGTTTTTTGTTTTGTTTTGTTTTTACCATTTTTATCTTCCTAGAGTTGAACTGGTGTATGTTTGTGAGTTAGCACTTTCTTTCTCAAATATTTTTTCCTCCTCCCATTGTGTTCTGAATATCTACCCTAATAAACATTTGAAATATAAAGATGAGTGAAAACAAATGAACAAAAAAAACCTAACCATTTGAATGAACACAAAGATTTTTAAAAAATATATCCATATCAATAGATACTAAAATAGATATAAGGGGCAAAGCAAATGTTGGCTTTTATATTAATTTTAAAAATAATGAATTTTATTTCAATAGTATTTTCACTTACTAGAAGAAAGGAACAAATATACACCATATGCCTACAACACTTCATTTTATCTTCACTCAACTCTGTGCTGTTGGGATTGTGACTTTTATTTGCTTCGTGAGACCCTTGAGGTTGCAGAGATCTTAGGTGGCTTGCAAATTTTAACAAAGCAAATTTCAACAAAGAATAACAATAATGCCACAAATATTTTGATATAAGTGATACTTATTAGGTGATTTTTAAGACTCAAAGTATGCATTTTGTTTAATTAACAATATTAATATTTTTTACACCACTTTCCTTTATTACTAAGACAGATGTTATATAATGTTTTTCTATATACTACTAAAGCTTGCAGTGTTCCCACTACTCAAAGTAGAAAATATATCACATAAGTGAATATTTCCTTTCATAAAGCTCTGCTTCTAAAATTTAGGCAGATATAGAAACATGTGACCAAAATGATAAAAAGGATCTAATTACTGTATATGTCCAGTGATTGGACAACATTAGTGAGTATATTTGCTTCTCCAGATATATGCAAAAATTCCCTCATTTCTGCTATGCTATGGATAATAAATATCAACCAATTCAAACTATATGAAAATAATAACAAGATGAAGATATTGAGCAACTGTACTGTTCTTGAACTTGAATATATTTTTTGCTGTTCAAACTTTAAATGTTTTATCTTCAGCACTGGATTGGTTCACAGTACATAATTCTCAATCAGAATAAAACATTTCGTACTTTGTCAGATGCATCTCGCAACATTGTGACACTCATAATTCTTTAAAAATGTTTAAAGAAAATAATAAAAAAAGGTGATCCTTCCATAGCATCTCTACTCACAAATTCTCTACATCTGTTCAGCAGTGTTGACACCAGACAGCTGCTGCCTCAGCTAGAAATAGCCTCTATTATTTCTTCCAAATTAAACCTGCTTTTCATTTCCATAGATTTTAGTTACTTGTTTACCAATGTTTTTTTGTTGCTTTATCTTTGATTTTTACTTTTTTTCCAATTCTTTTGTAACTTGGATAAAAGTAAAAAAAGAAAAAAATCCACATGCTGTATTTCACATTCTATGTGTCTTTGAATGGGATGGTGAGAGAAGAAAATCTTGTATCTTGATAGATGTCTGTATTTGAGAATCCCATATTAGGGAGGGAACCAAAAATTGTTCCAAAAATATCAAGAAACCAACTTAGTCCTCTTTTGTTTATATTTTTCACTATTTTCTCACTCCTTCCCCCCCCCCATTTTTCTGCAGAAAAATTGTGAACTTTTTCACAATAATGAGCAAGTAAACTATACTGGGACATTTCAGTGAATGTGAATGTGGTTTTCAACTTTTGCCTATTTTCATTCCAAAAATCACCTTTCATTTGTCAATTCTTTTGCACTCTAATAAAATTTCCTTAAGTTAATCACACTTATGCCTTTACTGACTTTCAAACAAAGTCCAACTGCCTTGAACTTGTATTTAAATAGCACTTTGATTTTGCATCTCCCTGTATTTATGGTCTAAAGGCATCCTTTACTTAAACTGTGCTATTCAATGTTCTTGATTTTTACCAATTCTGCATATTTGCTTTTTTATTCTTTATCAATTGAACAATCTTCTTGCTTCATCTTTGCATTTACAGTTTATTTATTTTTATATTTTACTCTTTCAATTTAAATTGCAAACACTGGACAGATACCATGTCTTCTTTATCACTTTCTCTCTCAGATCTTTCACCTTCATGTAACCTATGAGAAGTGCTATTATCTGATATAGATATAAGGATTAAAAAAATATTATCTACTCCCTGGCTGAGAATCTCTTGAGGTATATGGAATTCCAAATTGAATTATTTTAAATTAAACTACAGTACCTATGACTCAGCAATGATCTAGGCATTTTAACTTAATTTATATGGGTATTTTACATATTCTATGTGGAGAGTGAGGTGGATCACCTCAGATATTACATACAGAAGAGTCACACTGAGATACAATTTTGCTACCAGTCTCAGCTTTCATATTTAAATAATATTGTGTAGAATATCTAATATACATTCTTTACTGGTGTATTTTGTATCACCCTGAAGTTTTGCATTTAAAGTATTTCGATGAGTTACATAAATAAAGGAAAACTTTATCACTAAGGAAATTATACAAATAAAATTTGATATGTAAGGGTAATATGCAATATTTCTTAGTGTTATTCAAACGGAATAAAATGCAATTGACTTAATGGAGCCAGAGTATATTATAGTGAGAGGTGTAAGGCATACTGCCTCACATTGTATCAGCAATAATTATCCTGTTTAGAAATGACTATGACCACGGACGTATGCCTGTACATATGTCAAATTGCAAAGTATAGCAGAGATATTTATAACTGCTAAAATATAGCAGAGATATTTATAATTGCTTTGGTTGCACTTTCCTGTATCATTTTAGAGCTTTCATATGTGGAATTGTGAAACCATGATGGCTTTTTAAAATTATAATATATTCTCTCTAGTTACAGAGTCAAAAGTTTTAATGCCTTTTGTTGTAAGTTGATAGACAAGATCTCTTTCTCAGTAGTAAATAGGGAATTTTTACGTCTTTAGCTTACTTTTTCTAATTTTAATATATTCTTATTTTTAACAGTTAGAATGTTATTTCATATCCACCCCATTCAACCTCATTGCTAGACATAATTAGTTTGTGATATGCTCTACCAGCATTTTCCATACATATTTATAGACATTTGCACATATACACAAAAAAGTATTTTGAGGATGTATTTTTTTTACATGAATTGAATCATAGTCTATGCAATATTTGTGACTTAAAATCTTGTTAAAAATGTATCATGGAGATCTTTCCATTTATTACAAATTTACTAATTTAAACCTGTAACTTTCTATATATATGAATATATTGTGATTCATGTAAGTATCATCTATAACTGGCCATAAAGTTGATGATTTATTTTACTATTTCAAATAATGCCACTCTGAGAACAGTTTGATACCTCACAATTCCTCTGATTGATAATAAGTATTAGGTTTTTGCAGTTGTGTATTAAATATTTTATTAAAATGTCAAATTGTTTTTTAATGCACTGAAATTATAACAAAATTTTATAAATGATTTTTGAATGGATTACTTTTTAAGTGACACAAAAATGTTGGCACAATTATGTCAATGAAAAAGTCATACATCGGTTTGTTTGTATTTGTTTAATGGTTGGGAATTTTCTAAGTGGTCAATAAAAGATGCATAAAACTAACTGGAAGAAAAAAAATCAAAACACACATAAGTGAGCTAAAAGGAAATAAGTAATTTCTGATAATTTAATTAGACATTTCACAGTTATTTGGTAATAAAATGCATTAAAAAGATATTATTTGAACAAAGAACTTTTATCGGAACAAAGAACTTACTAGAATAAGAGCCTCTTATTCAAATTCTTAATATGGAAGATCACTTTCACATACTCTTGTCAGTATTTATATTTACAAACATATCTCTTGAATTTTTATCACCAATGTGGTATTTAACATTTTGTGAAGTAAAGAAAAAAAAAGAAATTCTAGGGAATTGGAAATGGACACAAGATATCACATAAATTAACTGAATGCATGCAGTCTTTGGTTTGTGAATATATTTAAATTACTCTATAAGAACCATCTTTCAAGTTTGTAATATTTAATTATGAGAAGAGTAGAAAATTAATCATGTTAACTATTTGATATAGGGCTATGATATTATTTGATATTCTACTTATGCCAAGATTTAATTTCCTATTGAATTCTAATTGAATTTGAAAAAGTTATTGCACATTTATAGTCTTGGTAAAATAAATTATTACTAAAGAGAAAATAATTTAGGCTTAATTAGTTAAAAAAATAAGTTTAAACCAAACAATAAGTCCTGAAAATTATTTTATCCCCTAAGAAGTTAACCACTATAGGCACATATGCAATACAAATAAAACAGAGTTTCAGGAATAGATCATAAAATGACTCTGGGAAGTCCATCAATTCACATAATTCATACCTCATGTTCATTACACATACTTCTTTGTCTGAAAAAAATATGACATTTTGGCAAGACATAGAATAATCTATTTGTTCCTTGTTGTCTTATCCTTAACTGAACAATAAATGATTTAAATATAGTATCTCTGTTTATTAGAATTTAGAGGATTAAATTTAACTTAATTCAGGCAATTTATTAAGCTAAAGGTTATAATTTCTGATGGAGAGATAAATTTGAATTGGAGATAATCTTTGATAAACTCACATCATCTCAAAAAGCAGTCTTTTAGAAACAAGTATCTGAAACCTTTGGGGGATTGTAATTTATGTAACAATCACAAAACTTCGACATGTATTCTTCTTAAAATGTTCTTTGAAGATAGGGATCTGAATTAATTAACTAAATAAAAGTGATAACAGTTGAATCAGCCCCTATATCCTTATCAAAAGTTTGATTTACTAATTTTTCTCCCTATGTCTGAAAGATTAACCATGCTTAATATTTCCAAGCAAATTAGTCATCACACTTCTCTTGAAATTGGGTTTTATTTTCATCTTTTAGGTGCATAAATCACACAGCTTATTAGTTGGAGAACCCTTTCATGTCTTCAATCAATTCTGAGTTTGAAAACTCTGAAAATGAATCAGATTGGCAGGCCTACTTCTAAAGACTTTAAAAATACTCTCCTATAAGGAGGGTAAGTTAAAAAGATGGCCATTTAGCAATGCTGCTTTCAAAAAATTATGCCTTGCTGAAAAATGTGTGTCTTAGTACTTTGGAATGTATGTGATAAATAGCTGTTTTCATCAAAGATGTACCTATGTCTGCTTTTATATCTAGAATTTAAAAACAGAAGATTGATGACATTGCCAAGAATTTCTCATCATTAGAGTATTAACATATATTTCTTAAACTGTCCTAAAATAACTATAATTGAAATCTACCTAATTTGCATTCACATATATAGCCACTCCTTGCAATGTTTAAATCAGTCAGAAAAATCTTTCAGTCAAATGCATTGAAATAAATGTAAGAGATATGGTTCACCTCAATTCATTTTAAAATTAAGGTTGGAATATTATATGTGTCTGTCACATAGTTCCCTAATCTTTTTTTTTTCACTTTAGTGTAGATAAAAGCATAGAAGTCTTAAATTTAGAAACATCCATGGTAATCTAACATGAATTCTGAACATGCTCTGGAGAACTCTGGAGATCAAGGGCTCTGGGATGTAGAAAGTGTGAGTGTGGCAAAGAAGACAAATGCAGAACTGCTACCTGGTTTTAACCAGAGAAGTGGTTCTTTCTATGTTAAGCATATAACAACCATCAAACAAATGAACCAACAAAGCTTAAAAACCTGCCTAGATCCAGCCCAGTGCTTCTCAAACCTGATTATACATTGTAATTACCTGGGGAAATTTTAGAAAAACAAAAACAAACAACAACGACAAAAGGAAACCTCTTGCCTGGCTTCCCATCCCCAGATGTTCAACTCTGATTGGCTTTGGTTTTGGTGTAGACATGAGTATGTTTTTAAAATTTAATTGTATTTATAATATGCAGCCAGGATTAAGAAGTAATCTTGCCTGAACTTTTTTACTTTTCAAGTAAGATCAGAAATATTTAAATAGACAATAAAAATGTCACATATGTCATAAACCACATCACTCAAGGTGACTTCGTTGTACTTCTCCTCCATGTCCCTCATCCGTCAGCTATGCTGTCTTTCCACCATCAGAGGAAATATATTAGTTTGAAAGGAGCATTGGGGTTGCTCCTCGGTGGCTTTCATTCATTTGAGGCTAAATAAAATCAGGCATTGAGTGAAAGATGTGCCAGTAGAAATGGAAGCTTCAGGCAGGTACATCTTTGTATTGCTTTAAGCCATAGTGTGGCCAGTCTCCACACATAAACTTGAGGGCCCAAGAAATAAACTCAAGGTTGCTGCTATAGCGAGCTTAATAGTTGGGGCTTTGGCTAAGGCCGGGCTGGGCCTGCAGGCTGGGGGCTTAACTTCCACCTTAGGAATCAGAGGAAGAAAATAGGGGTAAATGGTTGAGCAAATATCTTGTGATACCTGGCCTTTGAAGGAATCGACCTTGGTCACATTGTTCAGTAGAGAGGAGAGAATCTATCTTTCCAAATCAATACCATGGTCCTTCCCAGGCTATGGTTGGGCTGCTCTAGGGAATCAGTCCCTCTCTCCTCATTGAGCTTCAGTGAGGCACAGCATAGAACAGAGGGGAATATGGGGGGATCCTCAAAAATAGCCCCATATGGGTCTTAGAAAGGGGAAGGGAGGTGAGGGGAAACCTAGGGTGGACACCATCAGCTCTCACCCATAAGAATCAAAGTCTGTTCTGGGGTCTGGGGCTTAGCTTCCAGGCTGCCACAAAGGACTTGTTGAGCGGTTACAGTCTGGTACTAGAATAGCTTTTGGGGTACACTTGTCCACTCATCACCCCTTCAGTGCACTAGTTATGGCAATAATCAACATTGCCTGGTGATACCTTCAATGTTACACCTTTGCCTTAAGACAGTCTTTCTAAGGAAACAGTGTTAGGAGAAGGAGCTCCAAGTTCATTCTTTCATGCAGAGGGAGTTGAAGCTTGCTACTCATCTTGCTAATTTATGACCCAGAAGTTGTTTGAAATATTATCAAGACATTAGTAGTAATATATACAGAATAGAAACAGTTACTTAATTTTTTGGAAACGTATGTGTCAAATATGAAAGTAAAAGTAATGCTTTTTATATTTAGAAACGAAGTGCATCATGGGAAGCAGTACTTTTTGCATATTACTGAAACTTTGTTTCTTCTAATAGACTTAAGTCACTGATGTGCCACCTGACACTTTGTAATGACACTATGTACTGTTTTTACCAGGACTGATGAATTCAAAAGAAATCATGATCTGTTGGCTTTCTTTGGGTTAAAAACTGGAATTTCATACTTAGAAAAGTAATTAAGAACCAGATTATAATTATTAATAGTATGGAAGGATGTGTGCATTGAATGTTAGCTAGTGAAGAATGCCATATTTTTTATAAATCAGAGCTTTTATAGAAGTTTTTCCATATTTTGTGCCTTTAATTACATGACCTCTCTTTTTTATTCTTTTTTGCTGTTCATGAGGAAATCAATAACTTCTACGTTAAGACCAATACATTTTGAAATAAGACCAAAGAGAAAAAATTTTATATTTATACAGTGTTGAATTTATAATTGGATAATTTGACTTAATTATAATATCCATTACTACTTACAATAAAAATATAGGTTGAATCATATAAAATTGTCATTATGAATATTTTGAGTCACATAATGGTTGGATATATTAATAAGGTTTAACTATTAGTTCCAAAGGAAGACTTCAGGTAAACAGGGATCCTTTATTTGGTTAATAAACAAAACTGTCATTTTGCAATCTATTTGATTTTAAAAATATATGCTTATTCATTATATGCAAATTCCCTCTGATAAAGACCTTAATGAAATTCAGTTTCTATATTTTCCTTTGTGGGACATTAGGAGAAAATGACTTTGCTTACATCAACATCAAATTAAAATGTCAACAAAATACTTTGCATACTAACTGTCAATAAACAGAGAAATACATATCTTTTATCTTTGCCTTTCTTATTCTTTTTTTCAATAGATTCTAGATTTCACTACGAGCCTTGGAGGTTCTTTACTTAAGTATCTTGAAGTCAGTCTGTGACCTTGGCAGGAAGTCTTGGATAGCCAGTGAGGAAGAAAAGAGGCACAAAAGAGAAGGGATGCTCACCAATAACCTTCCAGGATTTTCCAAAAGAGCCTTGAAGAATTACTACCTATGGCTCTTTGAGGACTAATAGATAGTAAAACTTTGATTTTCTATAAATCTAAATAAGTCCCTAACATACAGTGCTGTCTGTCCTCTGCATACTTTTTATTGTTCTTGAACTCAATAGCTTTCATTTCAACTTTATAAATAAAATACTTTTCTCAAAATCTTTACTGGACTTTAAGCCTCTAATCCTCACTTGGGTGAGGCAAAGACATAAAATGTAACCAAAAGGTTTGTACTCTCATAATATCCTGAAATAATAAAAAAAAAAAAGTATTATAGACATAAAAAAAATAATCCATGCATAATTATCCTCATTTATAAGTATTTTAATTTAAATATATTACTTTTATGTTCCCTGTCATTTATATTTGTTTTTCATAACCATAATAATTCACCTTGGGAATTTTTTATGATCTGATAATGACACTTCAAAGTTGTCAAGTAGCTAACACTTACTCATATTCTTAACAACCACCAAGGTGTGTCCTTATTAGACTCTAATGTTCACATTGTTGTGTTTTATTACCTATACAGTGAAGTATAAAACTAGTGCATAACACAATTGGAAAGCTTCATAAGTCTTAGGCAATGAAGTGCTCTAAAGATGAACATTTCTAAGCTTAGAAAATTTTTATTCTATTTTCAGAAAAAAATATTCATTAAGGGAGAAATACCAACTTAGTGATTAAATGAAGAGAAATGTTCCAAAAGAGTAAATGAATTCTTGGGCTCCTTAGCATGTCCTAAACCTGTGACATTTAGCCAGCATTGGAGATGGGATAAATGCTACATTTGATAAGAACAAAGGATAATTCTCAAAAATGAAAAATTTAAGCTGGGTTTGGGTTTCCCCCAATGCATTAACAGCATAAATACTTATTGGAGGCTTGCTAGGTTTGCAGTGGGTCAGATTGGCACTCAGCACACAAGATAAAAGAGTTATTCCTCATCCACAAGAAGTTAAGAGCCAAGTGGTTAGATTTGCTGAAGCAACTACACTAAAATAGAATCATCTCTATGGGGGATTGTCACATTATGGTAAGACCACAAGAGAAGGATCACTATGCCAGGTGAGATAAAGGAAAATATTGAGGTTATGGACAGGTAGTGCTATTTGAACTGAACTTGGAAAACTGTGTGGGAATTTCTGACAACATACATTACAGGAGCATTTTCTACACAGAAAGAGACAGGAGTGCAAAGGCACAGAGGTGGGTGGTGTCTGGTGACCTGTGCAATTGGTAGAAGATGAGGCAGCAATCTGGACATATTTACACAGGTACCTTGCTAAATATTTTACACTCATTATACCCTTTAATTCTAACTACTTAGATTGTTAGATTCTATGAAATAAGTATTATCATTACTTCCATTTTGCATCAAGGGAAACAGGCTGAAATTCTTCATTTCACTCCCAGTGGTGGAATAGTAGTTTGAGTTCATACTCCCAGATATCAGAGTCCTATTTCTTAAACACTAAATTGAGACATGAAAGTTTGTCTATGACAATCAAATAAGCATTTTTTTTCTTGCTACAGGTCAGCAAATTTTCTCTTTAAAGAGCTAAATAGTAAACATGTTAGTCTTTGAAGCTACATATGGTCTCTCCCTTTGTAAATTCAAGTTGTAGGTTCTCTCTGCTTCCTTTCCTGTTTACTCCTTCTTTTTCTTCTTGAAGATTGTAAAAATCATTCTTAACTCATGGGAAATGCAGAAATGGGTCATGGGCTACTTTTGACTTGGGGACCATAGTTTGCCAACCAAAAGGGTAGCCTGGAAGAATTTTGAGTAGAGGAGAGAAAATACGTGGATTACTTGCTAAATATACAATTATAGCTAGATTGGGGAATGATATATTGTAAATGGGTAGGTATCCAACCTGCAATAAATAATAACAGTTCACACAAAAAGTGAGGACAGGAATAGTGAAAATAGAGAGGAAGTGGGATCAGTAGTACTTAATAGTTTCTTGCTTGCAGAATGTGAGAGGGGGAAAATAGAATAAATCATAAATTTGTGGGCTGGACACAAGGGTAAACAGGTAGTGAAGGGAACAGGTTTACCTTTCCTCTATATATTGTAATCCTTGTCTTTATCCTTGCCAATTTGTAAACTCTTCTACAGAACAAAATTTGCTTTATTCAATTTTCTTTTTCCCCAGAATTCAGCATAGATTCTAAAAAATAGTTTGTATTTAATAAGGTCTTATGAATAGTGCATAAATGAATAAGTGAATGCTTTATTCCCTAAGGTAGAAAAATTAAAACACTTTTCTAAAACTGAATTGCTACCAAATATAAAATATGGATTTATTTTATAAATGTCTCTGATATCTAACTTATGCTCCAAGTCTTTAGTGAAAAGATGGACTTAGATATAAGAAAGAAGCACTTGAGTTTAGATCAAAATGACAATTTTACATTGGAGAAGTACTTAGATAAAGTACTATATGACAGGCTTTTTTTGACCCACACTTGACATTCTATAAAAAAGACATGTGCACTCGAATAGTTATAGCAGCACAACTCACAATTGCAAAGATATGGAATCAACCCAAATTCCCACCAATACATGAATGGATTAGTAAAATGTGGTATATGTATGCCGTGAAGCACTACTCAGCCTTATAATTCTTTATTAAATATGAGGCATCTAAGAGTATCAGGATACCATTGATGTTAATTGAGTGATTTATTTTGCTATGATTTTAAGTGTTGCATGTTAAACAATTTTTTGATAGGACACTTCAAAAATTTTATGGGGACCTAATTATAGTTTTTCTTATATCTACCATAACTCCTCATTCTTAAAATAAACTCTTTAAAAAGTATCATGTTCTTCCAATCCATACTACCTGCATCCTTGGACTTAAAAATGGACTTAAATATACCAAACAGAAAACACTCAATACATTTTTACTAAGTGAATATTTGTTATTTCAATTAATTGATTTCTCAATTAGTCAAGCAAATGAAAGTCTGCTGACATTGTCCTTTATTGGAAGTTCACTACATGTCAGCATATATACATTGTCTTAGAGTTTTGTAACTCATTTTCATAATGGGAATGGAGCATGTATTTTGCCCTGTTGTTTTTTTAAACTGCTATATCAGTAAATGTCATATATTATTACAAATGATTTCTGGTCATTTTCTTTGTGTCTGTTTTTATCTCTTCCTTAAAAGTATCGGTTGAACAGTCCTCTGATGTCCTTAGGTTTCAAAACATTCACATAAAGCTCCTGTAAACCTTTACAAAGTACAAAATCAATGTTGAGACTTTGTCGGGATTATTTCCTTTGCTTCTTTTAAGTGTGCTGTTGAATGCATCTCAAATAATTCCAATGCATATGTGAAGAGAATAAACGAAATGAAAGCCTGTGTGTAGAAAGATGAGGGTTATCATTAGTAAACCCATAATTGGAAGCTGGGAAAAAAGGCTAAGTAATCTGAAAAGCAGACAAGCATGAAGATGTAAGACAAACATTCTGAGAATATAAACAACTTGGAAAAAAAGAAAAGAAAGAAAATGCATATGCAAAAGAAAAAAAGATAAAAGCCCAGAAGCACAGACATATTAATTAGATTCACAGAGAAAGAATCACACACTTATCATATTCAGTCAAGAGATAAAAAAAAAAGATATTTGGATCTATGATAGGAAGAAAGGCATAAAAGTAATAGAGTCTATGCATGTCAGTACCATCCTTTCAAATCACATAGCTTAGACATAATCATACCAATTTAAAACAAGTGCCAGTTACAACTTTGTAAAGTGACTATTTGGAGATCTCCATCACCCTTAGGTGACATATTCACAGCTTCTAGATAGGGCGTTATGTTGACAGATGTATCATAAATAAGAATAGCACTCTAACATGACTCAAATAATTCAATAGTATATGCCTACACATAAAGGAGAAATAATTCCCATTCCAGCAAGTATAACAAATAATGGAAGTAAAAAGAATGAAAGTTACAAAGCAATCATCTTAGGAAAGTGAAAATTGAAAGTGAAACATGCTCTATCTTGTAAAAAAACAATCAATCCACAGAAGCAAATTACATTAGTGGCACGAAGAATGGTTTAACCTGCTGAACCAAATGCTCTGCCAGGCTAGAACATAAGCTTGAATAAGACAACCCCAGCACTACAAAATAACATCTCCCTTTTCCTAATGTTAGCCTTGCTCAGTCTTCAGCATATGAAGTTCCTTTTGTGCTTTTGCCCAAGCTGGACTAGAAGCTCTGAACTCAAGTGATCCTCACTCCTCAGCCTCCCAAGTAGTGAAACTGTGGGCATGCGCCACTGTACCTGCTTCTCTTTTACTTTTACCTCTGAATTTTATTTTTATCTCTGACTCAAGACTCAGGTCCCTTGCCAGCATCCCTGAGACAGGACAGGCTAACTTTTAGCTTGTAAGCATAGCAGAAACTTTACAGTTTTTGGCATCTTTGTATTCTCTTTCAATCTTTGGACATTTAAACATTTTCCCTCTCTCATTACCTCCTATTATTTTTAATTATTTATTTATCCAGGTATGTAAGGGTAAGGGTTACTTGTGGCTGGCCTGGGGTAACTGTATGCTTATTTTCAGGGACTCCAGGAAGTATGGTATTGACTCTTGGCCAAAATAAACCTGAATTGTGCTAACTAGTGAGAAATAACATGCTGTTTAATGTTCAAAACTATTCTAGAGATAACTTGTGCTAGTTTGTCTACACTGCTTAGATAAAATGTATAGACTAGTGGTTTGCACCTCTATTGACTTGTTAGACTGTCTTATTCTAACTATGTGACCAGTGGAGTATAAAAGACGCCCAGCAAACTTCTGACTTAGCTTTCCTGCAACCAAGGTGCCTTATACTTTTCTTGGTAGCTCATAATCTGAAGACTTGTGTGTCTTGTATGTTTGAGAACAGATGGGAGCCTGGGCTTTGAAGTCTTGGGTCTCTCCATGTTTTCTCGTGCTTCATTTCTTCTGCTATAGTGATTATTCACCTTTGTTAAAACGTTGCATGATTGTATAGTCTTGTGAGTCTTTCCAATTATCTAACCCTCGTATTAGAGGTCAATTATTTCACTCACTTTATTACCAGAATCATCAATTTTATATCCCATTTTTTTTTTTCATTTCACCAATATGGCAAATTTTACCATAGGTAAATTCAGCTTTCCACATTCCATCTGCCTTCACAGGACATGGTGGAAACATATAAATACCCTCTGTTAACAGAATGCATGTTTATGTCCTGCTAAAAGTCATATTTTGAAACCTCAGCTTTCAATGGGATGGTATATTAAGATGTTGGACCTCTTGAATATGCCAAACGAATGGTATAATAAGAGGTTTAGATGAGGTCATGGAGGAGGAGCCCCAGCATGGAATTAGTGTCTTTATAAAAGATACAGACCAGAGCTCTTTCTCTCAGCCATGTGGAGGTACAAGGAGAAGATGGAAGTGTAAAAACCATAAAAAGAGCCCTCACCTGATTTCCTGGTGCCCTGTTCTTGGACAAACAAGAGTTTGTAAAGACAAATATTTTTTATTTAAGCCACTCATTTTTGTTATAACAGATGGAACTAACTCAGCCTGTAATTTAAATGCAGTCTGAGTACTACATTATTCATTTGTAAAGTAAACTCTTTCTTCCTTTCTATCACTTAGTATTTAGGTTTAATGAATGGAAGTAACATTCACTCAATACATTTTGAAACTCATACCCAAAGGCAATAACTCTAGTATTTGCAAAGATGTTTCTTGCTCACTAACGAGAGATCAAAGACTTTGATATTGAAAATGAAAGTTCCACTGATTCTTATTATGATAGAACATTTATCAAGTTAATTCCTCCTATAATTATTTATGAGACATTTTACATAGTGAAGGTTTTCAGTGAAGGCGATATACTTTTGTTATTCCATTAATTTCTCACCGAGGGCCCACATATTCTACTCTCACATTTTACCTCTTAGCACTTTTTTTCAATAGAAGCAGCTCATATGTTAATTTAATTAAGCATATATTGCTTGATTATGCATTTATGTGCTAGATATAATGCTACTTCTATACACAAATTTATACAGTTAAGTTCTCACAAGTTTCTTAGACCAGATTAATAGATTGTCTAAACAATTGGCAATAATATAATGGAAAAAGTAGCATGCTAGTCATGTAAACAAAATTCCTTGGGATCACAAGAGTAACACCTTTTTCTTCTAGGTCTTGAAGGCCTGGAGAAGAGTCTCTATGACTAGAATATCTGATGTGATTAAAATATTTGCACAGCAATGAAAATTTGAGATGAACAACAAGGCATATGATTTTCTATGCAGTTTTTTAAAACAGGCAGTCCACAAAGAGTCTAATACATTAAGAAAATGCATTTCAACATTCATATATAAATCACATAGAAAGAATGAGTAGTTTGTTTAATGATTACAGGTGGTATGAATAGCAGGAGATAAAGCTGAAACCTCATACTCAAATATTGGTGAAGTCACAATATAATGAACATTAGGTAACCTCCTGAAATTTAGAACTCACAGTGTTTAAATGGGAACATTTTAAAACATTTTAATATTAGTAGATATAAATAAAATTCTCCCCAGAATTGTAAAAAAAATTGAAAGACTATGGTACACACAAGTAATTAAAAATAAATTTTGAAATCGTTGATGGGAATATTTAAAAAAAGTTAACCACTTGGAAAAAATATAGATCCATTGGGTGTGGTTTGTTAATGCATAACTGGAAATTTATTCAAGAGGCATAAAAGCATATGAAATTTAAAGTAGCTGCATAAATGCAAATTTTCATTCTAACAATCATTGTATGGTGTATGGGGTTTTAAGCATAAAACAAATTAAGAAACTATTATAAAAGAATAGCCAAGAAAGGATGGTATTTTCCTATTGAAATAATTCTTAAATCAACAGCACTAAAATAGAAAGGTAAAACATATATCCAATAGTGTTTGTAAATAATTCAAAAACAAAATTGTTGTTTACAAAATTATACCAGATTTTGCTTAAAAATTGTGGAAATGGGCCATCTTATGTATTGCTTGTAAATTGGAATTGACTTTACTGAAACGCAAGTTGAAAAGGCAGTTTTAGAACTTTAAGTGTATGTCTTAGCTTATTCTCAAATGTTTATTCTAAGAAAATAACAGAAAATGCATTCAAAGATTTATGGACATAAATGTTAAATGTATAATCAAGTAAAACAGATAGAAATTGAACAACCTGCATTGCCAACAATTGAATAATAACTAAAAATTGTGAGGTATAAAGAAATATAAGGCATTTTAACAATTATATTCTTAAAGCATGTTTAAAAGAATGTATATTTTGTTTTATAACATTTATTAATAACATTCTTAAACAATATTTAATAACAGCCATTCACCACAGTATACGCTTAGGTGCTTTTTTATTTTGCTTTTATATATAAAATAAGAATAGACCACAATTTATTATGAGAAAAAACAAGTAAATATTATTAAAAAGAAGATGCTGGGATCAGTTACTGTAATAAGACCTAGCTAAATAAAAACTGATGATCTTATCTCCTACTTGTCAGAGAAAACAAAAATAATTAGGCAACAATTCTTTTTGACTCCTGGCAACATATTCCAAAAAATCTCACATTAATTTTACTACCCTTGAATCACTAAATTTCCACTTTTGTCCTGTATGCCACTTCTTCAAACCTCTTTTTAACTCTCAAGTTCTCAAGTATCTTTTCTCTTCCTTGTTTATTATTTCTGATTTTCTACTATTTATTAGCTCTCTACATTTACATATGGTCATACCTGTCCCATCTCAAAAAAGTCTGTTGTTTAAGAGTGATTCTCTCTGCAAATACTGTTCTTTTTCTTCATTACATGTAAATTCTTTAAAGAATCTTTTCACGCCGTCATCACCTACTCACCTTCTACCCATACTCATTGAATTCTGACTTCGATCCAACTTCTTTATTTTATTTTATTTTTTATTTTAGCGTATTATGGGGGTACAAGTGTTAAGGTTACCTATGTTGCCTATGCCCCCCATTCCCCTCGAGTCAGAGCTTCAAGTGTGTCCATCCCCCAAACGTTGCACCCCTTGCTCGTTGTGAACTTCTAAAACAATTCCACCATCACAAGAGTTACCACCACCTTTACAGTGTTAAATAGAGATGGTTGGTTTTCCGGGATCTATTGCAAACTTATTACAGATACATACAGTGACTTTGTTAAATAACTGAACTATCTTGTGGTTTCCTGTAATTAATCATGAAACCTTTACAGACTGAAATTTCAGATAATGAACTATTGAACTAAAAGTATTTTAGGATTAGAGCAACATTGAAAGACTAATGCAAAAATTATATATAACCTTCAAATTATTAAACACAAGTTATTGATTTAGGACACTTATGAACCAGCATGTTATCTAAGTTCATTGTAATTTTATCTCATTCCTCATAACAGCCTTATAAGTCAGACTCCATTATTATTCCTCATTTTACCAATGAGGGGGCAGAGACAGAGAGGTGAGTTAATTTGCCGGTGATCAGCCAGCATGAACTGAGACCAACCCTGATAGACAGACCCCACAGTTCCCAGTAATAAGCACTATACTTATCTGCTTCTGTAGGAATAGCAATGGGACATAAAAAGGATGAGGTGAATACTTCATGATTTATTTAATATTTAAAGTGTAAATATTTTGAAACATAGTATTAATCATTATCATTCCACAAATAATACATAAAGAACATTAAAACTGTAATCATTTGGCTGATGACATTGTAGAAGATAAA